>NC_058107.1:18740249-19386499 GCF_914725855.1 Thunnus albacares | reverse complement strand
GATGTATTGTTTAAAATATGATGACCCCATCCACTTTCTGTGTATAGAGGGCTGAATATCCTCAATGGACCTGCAGTGTATCAGGATCCTTTGATTAGAAATTAATGAGCCCCTCGTTAGCGTTAGATGAAAATAAGAGCTGGATAGGTCAAAGCGATGAAAGGACCTTTTGCGCTACTGACTGAAGTGAAGTGATCTTTACATTTGATGTACACATAGTGTATCAAAGCCATCGACCCTTCCCCCTATTATTTCATTCACATGAAGGAAGAGGTTACGTTTGATGTTTTAATAATGCATGAGAGCTTAAAAGTGAGCCCATCTACCACACCATCTTTGTATTCCACAAATATAAGGATAATCACACACAGGTTAGGCAACAGAGAAAACTCAACAAACCCCTGAACAGCAAACTGTACATATTTCTTGTAAGACTAAAATTCTCAAAGGATATTTTTAAAAGGTTGTTTGTGTCAGCGCTGTCTGTTGGTGTTTGAATTTTCTTTGCTGTATTGATGCAGAGCAAACATGGGATCACGGGAGACTTGCCCCCATCAGCCCACAGAGGATGTCCGCTCCACGAACAACTGAACAATTTTGAGGGGCGTAAACAATTTTAACACACCTGAGCTCACACTGTGTTAGGCTGTTAAATTGCTTTCTTGTTGTTTTGCTGCATTAAGCTTCAGGGAGAGAATGCTGACTTGAGGCAGGAATTGGAGAGGTTTAGGTAAGTCGCCGACAACAAGCGTGGGCCTTGTTCAAAGAGTATCATCGGTGTGCCTTTAGCCAGCTGCTGTGTGTTTGGAAACATCAAATTTGATTAGATTAGAGCAGAGGAGAGGAGATCTACTTACTCCGCCTGTTCTGCTGGAAGTCTTCTAAACAGTAATCTACTCTCAGGTGCCAGTTCAAGCAGCTAGTAAATGAAGGGCCTGAGGAGAAATATGAGGAGGGAATGCATAACCTGCTCCAAACCCAACCAATACAGCTTGAGACAGGGACACACACACACACACACACACACACACACAGACACACATACAGACCCTCATACACGCTGAGGTACAGGAGAATAAGTATAAGCTACTGGTGATAAACTAATGGCTTTTAGCTGGATTTTACAGGTAGTATTTTGTAAAAACTGTATGCAGGATGAAACTTTGCATCCTTTGTTACTAAAGTGAGCATAAATGTGCATTAACTATTACCATATATACAGGTAGCTTCTGTGTAATCAAATGTAAAATATGCACATTCATGTACAGATAATATGCATGCACACAGGTCACACTGTGCAAGGATTGCACCAAGGTTTAGACTCCATGGTTTATTGAATATTTATTATTATCATTGTGTGCATTTGTTTGTGTGTGTGTGTGTGTGTGTTTTGTATCAGTGTAAGTAATGCAACATTGAGACTGTCTCTCAGTCTGAGCTGACTAGACTGGCTAAAATGTGCTCTGCTCTCTCAGGCAGGCGGGTTGGCGCTGCACAGGAATAACAAGGTACTGGGAGGGCAGGTTTGCATAGAGATAAAGACTAGTTGGCAGTACAGTATGTACACTTCATTGCAACATTCAGTGTAATTCTTATAGGCTCCTGTTTTACTGCTATTCTAAAAAGTTTTAAAATTGTGTGCACTTGTTTTTTTTTTTTTGTTGGTCTGCTTACATCAAGCCCTATAATGTATGTAGGGGTGTGTGTGTGTGTGTACATGACCAGCAAGCTAGACTTCCCTTTTAGCTTCAGTGACTCATGCCCAACCCCCCCAAACTGCTAATAATCATAGTTTTTTATTTGGCTGATCTCATAAGCAAAGGGCAAGTTTGTGAGTGGATTTGTTCTTCTTACACTGCTCTTGTGTCTTCGAACTTCACTTCATAGTGAGGATATTGTAAGGTGGTGTCCTTAAGATTAATACTTGGGTTTATATTTGGGGAATATGGGGAGAACAGCACTTAGTGGTTTTACAAGGAGTTATGTCCTAGAATTTTTTTTGGCCTGGTACAGTGACTTCATGGAGTCACTATGAGGTTATTTTTTACATTTCTGTTTGTGTACGGATTAAACAAAATGAGATATAACAAGTTAATCAGTGAGATTTAGAGGTGTTGAAAGCGATTTCTTTTTACCTTTGGACAGAGCCAGTCAAGCTGTTTCCCCCTGTTTCCAGTCTTTATGTTAAACTAAGCTATGCTAACCGTCTTCTGGCTCCAGCTTCAGATTTAGTGCACAAACATAAGAAAGGTATCGATCTTCTCATCTAACTCTCAGCAAGAAAGCAAATAAACGTATTTCCCAAGATGTCAAACTAAGGAATACGGAATGGATGCAGTCAATGGAGAGTCCTCACAAAACTATCAAAACAAATCTGTGTGTGTGTGTGTGTGTCTGCGTGTATGTGTAAGCATGAGTGATGTAACATAGGCCCTAGCTAGATAATAACATGCCACAGTGATAGAGAATGCTGCTAACTAACAGCAGCTCTGAGACGATCCCCTCCATCACACACAAACGTGCGCACACACACACACACACACACATACACACAACCTTTGCTTGTCAGACCCTTGTAATGGGATCACTGAGGGATTGGTCCTGCATCAGTCACAGCGCAGGTGCAAATGTGTACACACAAAAGTACAACCACCCACCCACCCACACACACATACACACATACACACATACACACATACACACACACACACACACAAACACACACACACATCATCTAGAGGCAACATGGCTGTGTATCACTGGAACAGGAAAGCTGCTCTTTATCTCAGATGTTGCCGTTGTTCAGGCCATCAGATAGCAGCTACATCTTGTCGGAGTGTATGTGTGTGTGTGTGTGTGTGTGTGTGTGTGCGCGCGCACATGTGTGTACATGTGTGTTTGAATCTATGCACATTTGTATCTGTATGTCTAGTTTAATAGCATTAACTCCTGCAAGCGTGAAATGAGACAGTCTCCCACTATCTGTCTTTAAGAGCAGGGCTGAGAGAGTAGAGTGGCTGAAATGAACTGATGGATCATGCAGACTTCCAGTTAGATGAGCCTGTTAGCTGTAATAGAAACTGGCCTGGTCTCAGTAGAGAGACATCTCACAGTGAACCACAAAAATCACTATATACTGTACCCTCTATATGTGCTCTTTAATGTCAATTTGTCAAGTTATAGCTTGATGTGATTTGCTTGCATATTATGTTCAAAGGGAAAGCTTAGGTTGACATATTTCTGACTTCTAAGCAAAGCTTTCCTCAGCTCATTTCAAAATCTTTAGGCCTCAAATTTAGTCTTTGGGAAAATGACACTAGTAGCCTCTGGGGAAAAAGCTAATCAAATGCATGTCAGCACAGACAGTTTTATTGTATTTTCCTATTACAGCTAGTATAGATCAATATGTATTAGAATTCAGATTGCAAAAGGAAAGGCTTTTTTGTGTGAAATTGTTTACCACTGAGCGGAAATGCAAACACAAGCTTGTTAGCTTCTCATAAATTCAAACAAATGCTGGGAAAATCTTCTAAGTGTCCTGACGGCAGTCTTGGCAAGCGATCAATGAGATTACTTCATAAAACCCCAAACATGTTGTCTAAGGCTTGCCTCCAGGTCAGTGGGCACGATAACTTTGATAACTGCCAGAGACGGCATATATCAGCCTATCACAGAAAATCTGAAAAACATGTTTTTTTCCCGTCTGGTAGTTTTGAATCTCACTTGTGTCCAAATCCTTCTTCCAGCTCTGTGTGAGCTGTGGCCCGGGGAGAGGTGAGGTAACACACACGCACTTGACACACAAACATCAAGACTGTGCATCACAGTAATCACACCGCAAGGGATGCTGGGTAATTTGGTTAAAGATGTCAGGAACGTAAATCACCTCCAATCAGTCCTGCTCTCTCATTGGTCAATCCTCCCACCTCCAGAAGAACTTCATTGGTCACTCGTCCGCCTGGCTGTCTCTGTAGGTCTCTTACTGTTTAGCTGTTGCTCACCAGGACACATCGGCTGTGAGACTTCAGGCAACAATACAACTTGATATAAGTGAGCCACCTCATGTGAGAAGAGACTGGTAAAGTAGACACACACAATCTACAGTGACAAGACTGAATGTGTGTTGGCTTTAAAGGAACAGTTTGACGTTTTGGGAATTACACTTATTGACTTTCTTGCTGAGAGTTAGAGGAGAAGATCAATATCTCTCTTGTGTCTGTTCAGTATATATATTGCTTCATAGTATATACGAAGCAACCCCAACCAGGCAGTTAGCTAACGTTAGCACAAAGACAAGAAACTCTGTCCAATGCTAACAAAATCAACCTACCAGCACCTCTAAATCTCATTAATTAACATGTTATATTTTGTTTGTTGAATTCAAAACACAAAAACGTTACAACACCACGTTGTGGTCTTTGTCATCACTATGAGGTTGTCAGGCAACCAGCGGAGACTCCAGGACTTGGCTGGCAATGGCTTCCAACTTTGGTTTTTGTAATGATTAAACAAACAAGACATAACAGACATTAATTAGTGAGCTTGCTGGTAGGTGATTTCATGTTTACTGTACTGACAAGAAAGTGGTATCAATCTTCTCATTTAGCTCTAAGCAAGGAAGTGAATACGTGTATTTCTCAAAATGTGAAACTATTCTTTTAAAGGGGACATATTACACACATTTCCTGGTCTATATTTTTAATCAAGGGGTCTACAGGAATATCTTTGCATGTGTTACAGTTTAAAAATCTCCTTATTTATCTTATACTTATACTTTATGCAGCTCCTCCTTCAGCCTTTGTTTTAGACAGGCTGTTTTAGCTCCTGTCTCTTTAAGGCACCCCTCCCGCTGAACCCACTCTGTTTTGATTGGTTAGCTTCCTCTTCTATAGCGGCTACGTAGAAAAACAGTAGTAGTAGGATTTCACTTTTTGACTCATTGCTCAAAATGACAACTTCTCAAATACATTTATGCATGTTCGAGCCAAAATCCGATCTGAAATATGTGAGTGGACAACGCAAATGTCTCATGGAACAACCTTAACAACAAAACCAATGGAAGAGACGGCTGTTTGTGGGCATGCACGAACAATCTGACGTCAGTTTGTTAGGGAAGTAGAGGTAACTTGCAAACAAAGCGTCCAGAGAAGAATGAAGCCTGAGCTTTTGACTTACAGGGAATATTTTTACATATGTGTACCTCAGATTTTGGAACTTCAGTCATGCTTAACATAGACATTTGACATTTTAACAGCAGATATAAATGTCAGAAAATCAGAAAAAGCATGTTATTTCCCGTTTAAACTTGTTCTCTCCTTAGAAAATGTCGGATTAATTGCCTGCCCAGCAATTTAGTCTGAGCAGGGAACGAAAAAGTGTAGCATACCAGTCAGGCACCCTATATCACGATAAATGGTGTGCAAGTAAGTGTTTCATATTCACTGTGCATGCCTGCTATGGTTTAATTGTTGTGTCACATTGGCTGCTGTAAGATCAAGATATTGATTAAATTCCAAATAAATTTCCATAAACCTCATTTTGATTTAGATACAACTATTGAATATCGAAACTAATTATACTCTCTGCCAGATGTTTCACATTGTAAAACACATGTGGGGGGAAAACTTTCAGCCACCTGACTGTACTTTAGCTGGGGTGTATATTTTTGTCTGCTTTGTAGAGGAATGGCGGGTGAAGGCTTGTCACCTACACACGCACGCACGCATACACACACGCATGCCCGCACACACACACGCATGCACACACGCATGCACACATACCTTAGATGTTCAGGGCTTTGATTTTCTCCAGTCTGCACTACAGGGTAGACAGCTAGAGAGCTTCAAACAATGCCTGGATAACACTCTGACACCCTTACTGCATATCTAGTGCTAATGATTACTTCTTAAGCACATCACACACGCACACACACGCACACACGCTCAAACTCACATGCAGGCTTGAGCTCAGACTTGATAATTATGTGAACGCTGCACATCTCAGAGCCTGTTCCGCTTGCTCTCTCTCCCCTCAGGCAAAGACCTTCATCACACCGCCGACCATTGATTGGGACGATACACAGCATTAATAAATTAAATGAGCGCATGCAGCCAATAGAGAGAAAACACGCACACAGGTAGAAATATGTATGGCATTCCTGAGTTTGTTGAAAATGATGAAAACGTCAAACTGTGGCGGTGGGTGTTTGCTTTCGTGGACTGGGGCAGCGGAGGTGATGGACAGTGAAAGAAGCATACAAATGATCAGCCACCCACGGGGAAAATCATCCCACCTTGGATGTTTACTGCACAGGGACCGCTCTGTATGAGACTGCGGTTCTCAGTAAATATTCCTGGTATGTGTGTATGTGGTTGTGTATGCTCCCAGGAGGGTGTGCTATGTGGAGTGCTAGAAATGCAGCAAAAGAAGGGATGCTGTGTGTGTGTGTGTGTGTGTGTGTGTGTGTGTGTGTGTGTGTGTGTGTGCCCTGTCCAGGTGGATGTATTCTAGGTCAGGCTGTTTGTCAGAGCCGAAACCAGATCGATGTGGCTCTAATCTAAGGCAGTATGATGTGATTGATTACCTCATATTCTAAGGCCCTGCACATAGACCTCCACCAGGCGTGATGGACACACACACACACACCCACACAATACGCACACACACTACGGTCAGTTCACCCAAGCAAAAGAATTGATTGGGATGAAATGAAATAAGAGCAGATTGGTTTTGCTGGGCACAAGGCTGGACAGTCTATCCAAGAGGGTCAGAAAAGATGATGGGAGCAGAAAATGTTCATTGACACCATCTTTCATGTGTGAGATGTCAGCGTGCGTGTGTGTTTTTTCTCTGAAATTGGTTTTCCTTAGCACCATTAACTGTGCTATTTTTTGTCTGTCTAACCCCCCCCCCCCCCCCCCCCCCCCCCGATGTCTGCGTGTGTGTTCATGTAAATTTGAGAGAGCAGTTTGTTGACAAGATGTTTGTTTTTGTAAAGCGGTGGAACACTGACAGATGAGGAAACGGTTCCGTCTGAGCGGCCGGAGGAGTGTGTTAAATGAGCTGAGCTGCTTGCCCCCACAGCGTGGCAGGGTGTTTGCATAATTTTCCATGTTTGAAATGTTAATGACACCTGTAGGCTATGTTATAGTGAATCTGCTCGTGAGTGAATCTGGTGAGATAGTGATGTGTGCATGTAATTGTGGGGTATTTCTGTGAGTTACCAGATTTTCTGTATGTGGGTGGGTGCGTCCTTGTTTATTTGGGAGTGTGCACAGTGTGAGTGTGGTTTTTTTTACACACTTGGGCTTCAGCCTGTCCTCATTGACATGCATGGTGTCAGGAACCTCATTTGAACTACTGGTAATGGCTTTGCTGTGTTTGCCTGCTGGGCTGTACGGTCCTGTCTCCTTTGAGAATGAACTTATTGTTTGGAAATTCACCACGCCTCCTCCTCTCAGTCTTTCTCATTTTCACTGTGGATTGAAGTGCTCATATTTCATCCGCTTGAAGTAAATGCAAACTTTTATTATGAACATGCTGATAACGAATTCTCTCTTTAAAAAGCACATAGTGATATTCTTATGTAAAAATTGCACATCACTCTGAAATGACGCTGCAACAACTTACAGCCAGTTAGATAGATGGAGTCTGTTCTTACTGTTTTGTAAGTTATGTCATTTCAGAGTAAGTCTTTGCATTTCATTTCAAACTATTACATCTGCTTTCATGCAGGTCCATAAGTATGTGGAATGATGTGATGCAGCTTTAAAGGAATAGTCAGATGTTTTGGGAAATACACTTATTTGCTTTCTTGCCGAGAGTTAGATGAGAAGTTCGATACCACTTTTGATATAAAGCCGGAGCCAGGAGGCAATTAAATTGGCTTAGCATAAAGACTGAAAACAGAATCAGCTAGCCTTGCTCTGTCTGAAGGTAACAAAATCTGTTGTTTTTTTTAAATCCATACAATAACACAGGTGTAAAAATGATAAGTTGTGGTTTTATGGAGGAATATATGCAGGACTATTTCTTGGATGGGGCAGTTTTTACACTTTGGTGATTGTATGGATTACACAAATTAGATATAATGTGTTCATTATTGAGCTTTCAGGAGATTTTTGTATCATTTGGATAGAGCCAGGCTGGCTGTTTCCCCCTGCTTCCAGTCTTTGTGCTAAACTAAGTTAACTGGCTGCTAGAAGTAGCTTCATATTTACCATACAGACATGAGAGTGGTATTGATCGCCTCATCTAACTTTCAGCGAGAAAAGTGAATAAGCGTATTTCTCTAAATGTCTAACGATTCCTTTAATATTAATGTTAATCGCCTGTAAAAGAAGACCAGTTTGTCTTATGTGTGATTGTGTTCACAGTGCAAGGCCTCACTATGCCCTGGGTAGTATCTCAGCTTGAATAAACAGCCAATCACACACTTGGATGTGTGTTAAGGTCAAACGGAGAGCATCAGCCCCCAGCATGTGGCGAGTCTAGTTGCTGATTTTTTCGACTGGGGTTTTGTTGTGGTTCCTTGTTAGCCACACATTAAATAAAAACACTCTTGACTGCATTTCATTCAAGGTTATGAGTTTGATGCTTTTCATCCTTCCTCATTACACAATGTGAGTCTTTTCTGTGCCTGTTATTTAAATATACGCTGGGCTTCAAATACCTTACAGAAATCATGGCGCTCAGATCCAGATCCATGAGTGCCTCTTAACCCAAATACACACCTCTCTGTCTGCCCTCAGCCTCACAGGACCACACTCACCACAGGCAAACACACAACTGAACACAGATAAGGCCACTCTGCTGGATTTATCACAGCTACTTTCACTCATCAAATGTGTGAACCACTCCCTATCTGCCCCCCTCTTTCTCTCTCTGTCGCTGACTCCCCTCTTCCCCTTTTTTGGACCTGTCTCCATGGCTCCATATTGTCGTTTTATCTCTCTCCCATTTCTCCCCATCCCATCCGTCACCCTGCCTCTATTGGACCACGAGAGGAGGATGATGTCCCTTCATGTTGTGCCCAGGTTTGCCTCTCTGAAATAAATGTGTGTATGTGTGTGTATTTGCACGCTTGCATGAGGGCATGAAAGAGAGGGAGAGGGAGGATTTAAAAACACCATTACAGAGCAGGTGTCCTTCCATCTGTGCCGATCACAGTCAACTTTTTCCTTTTAGTATAGGCAGACACACTTCCACTACACCAGCACACATTCACACAAACACTTTCGCTACAGCGCAGCATGACATTACTGACGGAAAATGAGAAAGTGACAGAGTAAAAGAGCAGGAGAGGGGACTGTGGCAGAGAGAGGTGGGGTGGTGAGGTGGTGCAGAGACAGAGCTCAAATGCACAAAGAGATAAGGGACAAAAGAGACAAGAAAGGATTGATGCTTGTGTTACAGAAAGCAAAATAACTTGTGTTTACATGGAGATTGATGAAAAGGACAAACAAAGAGGCTTTATGTGGAAACAGAAACTGAAGGGAACAGTGTTTGGATAAAGAAATGCAGTATAAATATTAAGAGAAAGGGGAAGGCTATGGTATTGGTGAGGTCACCACTGCTGATATGCATGCAATTTTATGCAGTGTTTGATATGCGTGTGTGTGTGTGTTTGTGTGTATCTCAGGAGAGCCAGAGGGGCCTATAGTTCAGGCTCACCATTAAAACATGTCTGAAGGCTGCAGGAGGCAGCTGAGCCTCTCCCAGGGGAGAACAGCTCACTGCCTGGGTGGATCGACCAATTTTATGAATGTTTACGTGGATGTATGGATGGATGAATGGTAGTCAGATATTCAGATGTATGGTCAGATGGATAGACAGATATATAGATAGAGATATCTAACTGCACTGTATGGAATGGATGGAAAAACAAGTGGCTTACATAAATAATATAAAAAAAAGTCTCAAAAAAGTCTTTGGTGAAGTTTCAGTTATCACTAATTCTCATAATTATTTTCCAGCCACATCAGAATAGCTGCAATTTTAGAACCAAGCAACAGTGTTTACTGTAGTAACACAGTAACTGGGAATGAAAGTGGCAGTCCATGTTTTTTGGTGATAAGTGATACTTGAGTCGTGAGTTGTTTTTGCATTGTACCTCCCAGAGATCAATGCAATTGCAATGTCTTTTTCCCTGGATTCTCTATTTCTTTAGGTGTGGTAATTCCGGGTTTTTCTTTGTCTGTTTAGTCATTTATTCCAAATAAATTGTTTGGTTTTTTTGGCTGCCATAATCTTCCATCACATCACTTGATTAAAGGATATTTTGTTGTTATTTTGTTGTTCTTGTGAACAAAGCTCATGCACTAGCTTTTTGTGCTAGCCAAGAGGTTGTGATATGTTGCACAATAAGCTTGCAAAGCTCTGTAAACAAGCCTTTTTATAGCCTTTGGTGCAGTATCTAAACAAACTACGGTAGCCGTTGTCTTCGGGGAGAAGGAACATGACAAGATGATGCACAGATGCATCAATCCGCAACCAAACCTAAAATAAACATGTATCATGTAGGAGGTGAGGCTTAAATATCAGCTCCACCACCGCTCCATATCTACACTTTAATACTTGTTTTGCTTCAGTGACATCGATACAACTGGTCTGTTTTCCTGGACAGAACTGAACTGATTCCCTGCTCTATAAAAAGAGACACATGACCTGCTTAGGCTATCATTCATGTACACCCACACACACCCCATCACTCTTCTTCAGCTGCTACACAACACGACCGAGCCCGTCGTATTGACGCTGATTATGATGTTGTTTATAATGACATATTGACGATAT
Organism: Thunnus albacares; assembly: GCF_914725855.1. Taxonomy (NCBI): domain Eukaryota; kingdom Metazoa; phylum Chordata; class Actinopteri; order Scombriformes; family Scombridae; genus Thunnus; species Thunnus albacares. The sequence goes on along the minus strand of NC_058107.1, from coordinate 19,375,705 downwards.
TCACTGCCACCTCCTCTCATTTGACATCTGTGATTTACTGATGGCCTCTAGTTCAGCAGAAACACTTGAGAGCTTCCTGTCAGCATTTGAAATTGACCAGTCACAACTCACAGAGAGAGCTAGGGCGGTGGCTGCTTCTCAGGAACAAGTTACAAATAAAATGTTCAGCTCTATTTTATTTTGTTGAAGTTGTTGTAAATGGATTGATAAGTGTGTTTTACATGTAGCAGGAACAGACAGCATTTCAGAGGAGCTGAAGGACCTTCAGAAGGTGTACAATTCAATGCAGATCCACCTGGATACACTGAGGTGAGAGAAAAGCTGCACATGCCCATTTGCCACACTGGCAGGCAACCACAACCCCCCCCCTCACCCCCAACAATGAGACACTTGACCCACTTTCTTACCCATCTGTAAAAGGGTGCAAAAGTCCTTTCCAAACAATGTTCCTGTAAACACGCCACGTGCAGCTCTCCTCAGAATCGTGTCTGACATCTCAAGACTCCCAGCAGCTCTGGGTCACCTGGAGGCCAGCCAATCAGAGGGCTTGTAGCAAAGTCCTCGCCAGACCCCCCTGGCAGAGCTAAGCAGAATAACAGTGTATCATCTTAATCAGACAGACATCTGGAGAGAGTGAGTCTGCTGCTCCTACAGTCGTCTATCCTACCTCTGTGGTTTTATGAATGATGTAAGTATCTGTTATGATTGCCCCTTAAGTCTAACACAACACCTTATTTGCCCTGAAGTATCACACACTCAAGGGAGCAAAAGGGGAAATAGTGAAGCCTTGTTGTCACTGTGTCTTTCTCCCTCTGAGGTGATTTAAGGAAACGAGCAGCACTTATATGCTATGAGCTCTGGAGTCAGACGTCTGGATGTATCAGCCCAACCATGCATGTGTGTTGTGTGTATTTAGGCCTGTGTGTGTGTGTGTGTGTGTGTGTGTGTATGTGTATGATTAAATGTGTAATTCTGTGTGATGTACTGTAGCAGGCACCTGCTGGTGCACTTTTATGGGATTGACCTCGCAGACACACTCTCACTGCGCTCCAGATGCACGTTTAGTGCACTCAGCTTGTTGGTAGTGGTGAGATGGAAAAATGGTCCACGCAGCCTGAAGGAGAACAGTTTGTTTTATTTGTCCCCATTGTGCAAACAGGTTTTCTCATTCACTGTGTTATAGTCATTAGTTGTTTTATATTGGGGATTAGAAAAGCAGCTTTTAGGAAATTTTTTATTACTGTCAGTTTTATCACTATTTAACCCTTACACACTGTTCAAATTTGACCCATCTTTACATTCAAATATCACCATTCGAAAAATGTGTTGCATTCTTCACACTCAATGAAATTCCTTGAAATCATGATGGCTGTCATGCTTTTGGTAAAATAGGACCTTAATATAGTGTGGCTCTCCATAAACGACTAAATAATACTCTCTCTCTGCTTTCTGACAGACTCATTAAAGATTTATCACCAATTTATTGATGAGTGATGAGGAATTTATGAATGAAAAATAGACTTGTGGTTCAGAAGTTTGCTATAGAGAGAAATTATAAGGGAATATTGTGAAGGGTCAGAACTTGAACAAGATTTAAGGGTTAAAGGATTTCTTAATGAAAGTTGCATGAAGACATTTTTTATCACCGTGTGATGGTGATTGTTCATTTGATTGCATTTATCAGTGATGTCATGTTTGGAAAAATTTGGAAAAAATAATGCTGTGTGAAAACTTACAATATTCCCCACAATAACCGCTTAAGACTAATCACTGCAATTAAAAATTCGATTATGATAGGAAAAAAAATCATTGCTTGAATCTAACGGGGATTTAATTAATTACATATATTTTAGTAGAGCAGCTTAAAAGGGGAGGAGATAAGCATTGAAATAAATATGATTAAAAAGTGCTGCATCATTCCCAGTTGGTTTTCTGAGATATTATGTCTGATTAATGCACAGGTGGAGCCAGATCCATTGCTCTTCTGTGCTCTATCGGTGTTGGCAGCAATTAACACGTTCACTCTTTGTAATTGGCGAGGCACAGTCTTTGTCACTGCATTTGCATATTAAGATGCACATTGTTTGTACAACATTGTGTAATTGTTGGTTTATCAGCGTTTCATTTGTAAGCCTTATTCCTGAAAGCTATTAGAGCCGATTTGGTGTCAGTATGCTTTTTGAATGTCAGACAGATTCTCTCTCAGTGGATCAGAGACACAACAGCTACATGTTTCTGCTGCTCTGCTCTCATCCTGATATATGGCACCTGGAACATTACACTGCCCTCATTTAGCCTCTCCTCTCCTCTCCTCTCCTCTCCTCTCCTCTCCTCTCCTCTCCTCTCCTCTCCTCTCCTCTCCTCTCCTCTCCTCTCCTCTCCTCTCGCCCTATCTGCTTTCCTTTCTTTCCCTATCTCCCTCTCCTTCCTCTGGTTGTCTGGGACCCTTTCAGTCCCTTACATTGCTGTCTTGCGTCTGACAGCCTCAGAATGGAAACAAAAGAGAGGGAAGAAGATGGAAGGAGGGAGATAAAACAGCAAAAAGCCAAGTGAAGTCATACTTTCAGCCTCGCTGCTTTCCCCCCCACTCTTCCCTACTTTGCTGTCCTCTCTTTTGCTTAATGTTTGAAAGAGCTTTTATTCCACAAATTCTCTACACTCTCATGAATAATGCATGAGCATCAGAAGCAAAGTCTCTCTCTCTCTTTTCGCTTTATCCCCACCCTTTTCTGCTCTCGCTCTCTCCAAAATACACACATACACACTCTTATACACACTTCACTCACAGATGGCCTGGTCCAGGTCATTTCCTCTGTGGATGGAGGATAACTGGATTTACCAGTCTGTTGTGCTCTGTTGTTCTGACAGATCTCTTTATGGACAGAAAAAGGCAAAAACACAACCAGCTAATAAACTGCACCAATGTGTGTGTGTGTGTGTGTGCATTTAAATCCTCTAGGACTTTTATGTCCGCAGCAGCAGGGACTCCTGCTGATGATCTCAATGCCTCAATACTTCAGTAATAGTGGTAGTAGTTAATAGCATATCAACCACCTTGTGACAGTATAATGTTAAGTTAATGTGTTTAGCAGATTATTCCATTACGGCTCTCTGTGTTTTGCCGAGAAGGCATAATGGTGTTATTTCTCATTTTTGTCACTGTGTGTGGTTACCATTTTTTCTTGCTTTATGTGCACACAGTCATCCATGCACATTATATTGCTCTGCTGAAAAAGCTATTTTCCCATCAAGTCTGATAGAGTTTCCAGTGAAACTGCTAGTGCTGTCTAAAACGCAGATATTTCATTTTGCAGTAAATGTTTCAGCCTCTGAAAAGAAAAGTCGCTCCATGCCTTTGGAGCTGAACGAATAAAAGCACCCCGGGAGGATGCTTGTATCCATGAAACACTTTTTGAAGTTGGAAGTGAGCTATTTAGAAATGGTGGTTGTACACTCTTGGGTTATTTTCTGAACACAAACAGACAAAAGTACTTTCTAGGCTAGAAAGTTGGGTCTCTTGTCATATGAGCACCTGATGATGACATGACAGTGTTTAAATACACACAGCATTACAGTATTCACATGAAAGCTACCTAGGAGAAAGTAACATCTGGCATAGGCAGGATTTATGTTTAAACTTAGCTTTTAGCTGGTGTGTGTTTGTATATAGGGGAGAACGGGGTAAATAAAGCCAGTGGGTAAAATGGGCCACCCCCTTTATCTAGGTAACCATAAGCAAAAGTAATCATGTGACCACAAGTTAAGAAAGAATAGTTCATCCATCCTGGACTCAAGCACATGGAGAGAGTGGTTAGCAAAACAGAGCAAATAAAGTTATATTTGTCATGCCAAGTGAATTCATCATGTTAGTTAAGTTGTTAGTCTTGTATCTTAATTAAAATAGATACATTTTGGACATTATTACTTGTTAATTTAAGTCAGTGTAAGCTACAAAACAAGGTCATAAACTTAGCATAACTGTGAATCTGAGCACTGGTGAATCTGGTGGAGAGCGCTGTCTAACATGTCAGTCCAAAATCTCCCATAGGTGTTCAATTGGGTTGAGATCTGGTGACTGTGAAGGTCATAACATGTGATTCACTTCATTTTCATACTCATCAAACCATTCAGTGACCCCTCGTGCCCGATGGATGGGGGCATTGTCATCCTGGAAGAGACCACTCCCATCAGGATAGAAATGTTTCATCATAGGATAAAGGTGATCACTCATGGACCCAAACCATGCCAGCAAAATGCCCCCCACAGCATAACAGAGCCCCCAGATCCCCTCATTGTAGGGGTCAAGCATTCAGACCTGGACCAGTTTTTCCTTTAATTTGTCACCCGTTTGTTTACACAAAAGCACATTTAAACACACATTCTTTCTGTGGCTAACACACAAAGATCACAGTTTAATCTTTACTGAAAATGTTGCATGGCATTACTGAAGTTCAAAATTATCTCAAATTTGTTTGATTTTGTGTCATTTTTATATCAGTATTTGATGGTAGCACTATTTACCCCATCCTCATGCTCATTTTACCCCTATTTTTACCCCGAAGTTGTGCCATAGGACTCGTCCTAAAACCATAATAATTAGATAACTTGTTTTAATTTCCATGGGTACACAACAACCTGAGGTATATATAGTAACTATTATTTGAAACAAATAGACTTTAATTTTGCAGTAAAATCATCAAATGTAAAAAGTGGCTCATGTTACCCCATTCTCCCCTATCTGTGTTTGGGAGATCAGTTTCTACCTGTGGAAGCTGAGTGTCGCACAGAAATAACCAAGTTGGTCAATTAACTGTGTGTGATGTCATCGGCCCACACAGCCACACTGCAATTTTAATGCCCCCATGCTTCAAAACAACACACACAGGCACACACTCACACACATGCACGTCTCCAAACTAAACAAATCATTACAGTTAACTATCCTTCCCCAGGGTGTTGTCTGTCGGGAGGTGCTGAAACATAACATATTTCATGTTTTTGACTTAAGCTGTCAGTCAGCTGCCAGCTTTTCTGTAGGCCACACCATTCCACTCTGAGATCACGGATCAACCGACAGGTAGGGAGACACAAAGACAGACAGGCTTGCGCTGCTGGAGATTTTCTTTCTTTTATAATTCAGCGTGCCATGTCAGGGGACACGGCACACTGTGAGAAGCTAATTTAGACATCATAACGTCACTGCTTAACATCAGTTTAGCCGTTGTAATTAGAGGGGTGGACACCTAGTTATCACACCTCAGTTTCCTTTGTTATTTGCATGACATGGCTCGATGGATGCTCAAAAAAATGACCCGTCCTATTCAGGGATGGTGTTTGTGTCTGCGTGTGGTGGTGGATGCCAGGTGGAGACAGCATGAGTTGAATTCAGATTGATTAGTATTTGTCCTCTGAGCACCTGCTTAAACACTCAAATGTAGCGGTGGATGAATTCCCAGTCCCATGTTTGAGCTCCATTACAAATGCATACGTAGTGTTTAGAGTGGCACAGAGCTCCTTTCATATGGAGATGTGTTTGACGAGCCCGGGCTTCGACCTGCCACTGCCTATCTAGTGCAACATTACACCCACAGCTGCCCCCTCTGTCTTTAATATGTCTCTTATCCCTCCTCGCTTCCTCTGTTAGGCTCTTCCTCCCTGTGTCTGCTCCCTGTAGCCTATTATAAAAAACCTCTTAACAATATGCACTGCAGAGGAACTTCTATTAATAGTGATGACAGTGATGCTGTCCCAGTTGTTTGCCTTTGTTGGTAGCCTAGATACTAAATTAATGATTCTAAATTCAGCGCCGTCTGTTAAAGGGATGAAATGTAAATGCATGGTACTGGGAAAATGAAAAGAAAAGAGCTTCCAGATAGCAGGGTGAGCGCGTTTTTCTAGTCTGCCAGGAGATAAATATGATGGAGATGAATGTCAGGCGAGCTCATTGTGTGGCTGCCATGGGAGGTGTAGGCAACTCATCATGTGTGTCAGTGTGTGTGTGTGTGTGTGTGTGTGTGTGCTAATTATATGCATGTTTTTGAGCTCCAGTCTGATTGTCAGCGTCTGACGTGCCTGCTCACCTTTGTCTGAGGGAGGAGAAAGAAGGAAGGAGGGAGAGCGGCGGGAGCGTGAGATGGACAAAGATTTGGAAGAAGTTTAGGAGGAAGCAGGAGGCTCTGATCAAGCTTTTGTCAGAAATTTGTGTGTCTGTGTGTATGTGTGTGTCAGAGACAGAGAGAGACAGAATGAGGGGAAGAAGCCTCGCCATGACAATATATCCGTTGCTTAGCAGGTGCAGTCTGACCTGCCACACTCTCCCCCACCTCCTCCATCTCTCTCTTTTCTGTTACATCCCCCTCTGCCAAACAAAAGCAAGGAAGTCTGTTTCTATTGATGTCAGGCTGAACAAAGACACTGGTTGAAACACTCTTCCATTGTAGCGGTGCCTTTTTTTGTACACACTACTTCAAAACACATTTTACTTCCATGACACCACCATCACAACATCATTTTACTGCTATATATACTGTATGTTTTATATATATATATATATATATATATATATATATATATATATATATTCTTATGTAGTGTACTGTACGAAGTTCTGAGTGTTTACCTTTTTATCAATGCAAGTCAGTGCTTTTGGCTTTTACTTCCAACATCTGAAACAGCAACACCTGAACTGAACATATAGATGGTCGATATTTATATTTTGCCCTTCCTCTTCCACCCTTCCCCCTCACACACACACTCACACAAGAACACACACAAACTTGCTCAGAGATCAGCCATTGATCTTCCCTTTCCCCCCTGCCTGGGCAATTATATCCCTAATTATTCAGAATCCATCTTCAGCTCAGTGTAAGCCATCAACCAGGAAACTAGCAGTGTGTGTGTGTGTGTGTGTGTGTGTGTGTGTTTGTGTCTAGGCGTGTGTGAGGATATGTGGTAGAGTGGGACAGAAGCTGCTTCCTTAATTGCTTAAAAAAGCAGGGAGCCTACTCTGGTTGACATTTCCTTGCACCCTGCAAACGGCAGCCTGTGTAAATCAGGCACCGGTGTATGCACAAGCTTCCCTGCCAGATATGTATACACACACACACACACACACACACACACACACACACACACACACACACACACACACACACACACACACACACACACACACACAAACCCAGCACCACCACATAGACAATATGTCACACCTGTCATATTTAGGGAGCCATTAAAGGAGAGTCAGCACCCTGGCTCTTATTAATGATGTCACTGTGGACAGTATGTCGTATTAATGATGTCACAGCAAGGAGTGAGTTACAGCAGCGGGTGTTCATCAGCCTATGCAGGCGTGTGTGTGTGTAGAGTGGATAGGAGAGGGGTGGAGCAGTGCTTCATTTGTAACACGGCCCGACCTTGATGCCTGGGAATGAACGATGGGGGAGGGGAGGAGGAGGAGGAGGTACAGAGAGGTGTAACATCTCTTTGTCATCACTCCTCTCCTGTGGTTTTCCACTCGGCCCTGACGCGCCGCTCTGTGGTGCTTATAGAGGCACAACCTTGCTTTGTGTGTATGTGTTAGTGCCCCTGTCCTTTGCTTTCCCAGTGTGGTGAGTGTGTGTACACAGGCCCAGACACCAGAACAACACCAGAACATTCCTCCAGCCTGAGCGGGATTACACCATGCAGTCATGCAGAGAGAGGCAAAGACATAATAAAAGTAAAAGAGAAAAGAGAATTTAAAGAGCGGGTCTGAATATATGAGCGTGTAATTAACAATACGGTGATGCTGCAGGTGCTTTGCATCAAGGCAAGGGAGCAAAGGATGGGGGATTTTTATTGTCATATTCTTGCTCTGAAATGTTTTAAACAGACAAAAGCGGTTTTATTAGATAAAACAAAAAAAGAAGAGCTGATGTCAGAGGTTTACGTGAAGCTGATGTCAGTTTAGAGGAGTTTAGAGAGAGAGGAGAGGTCAGGTTACCATGTGTGTGCATGTGTGTGTGTGTGTGTGTGTTGGTTTGAGAGGTTATACGCACATAGGTGCTGACTGCACTGTTCCACGCCACACCAAGGTTGGATTAGTGTGAACAAACACAATTTACAGTGATTTATGCCCTGACTCATGAGGACAAGGTTACAGAGAGGGCTCCCGTTTTGTGGCTTTGTACAAGCTGGACAATAGATGTGTACATAACGTTTCTCTTTTTCTGTCTCTTCATGCCCAATCACCTTACTTCTGCTTTTTTTATGTCATGTTTATGAAAATTCAATATCCCTTTTTGGGGGGAGGGGGGTGTAAAAATGCTGCTGCTGTGTGTGTGAAAGTGATGCTCATCCTACTGTGCGTTCAGTGTGTGTTCAAAACCCTGCTGGCAATAGTATTAACATCTGGAATATAATGTGTGTGGTTGTGTGTGTGTGTGTGTGTGTGTGTGTGTGTGTGTGTGTGTGTGTGTGTGTGTGCGCGCATGTGTCTCTGTCCTGCAGCCTCAGACTAATAATGTTTTTGACCTGCTCTTTGTCTTGAAACAAAGAGGTGCTTGTGGCCATGCTTTTCTTGGTCACACACATAATATACACTTATTGAAGGGTGTGTGTGTGTGTGTGTGTGTGTGTGTGTGTGTGTGTGTGTGTGAGAGAGAGAGAGAGAGAAAGAGAGGGAGTGTGTGTAATAAATGTGCATGTGTCTTTGACAGCTGCGTCCATGTGGAGGACACTTCATTGAGATGCATTGAAATTATTTGGGATGTGTGTTTCTGAAGCAGCTCTTCAAACAGCCCCAGCCCTTCCCGAATCACCTCTGCTTTAGTGTGTGTGTGTGTGTGTGTGTGTGTGTGTTTGTGTGTGTGTGAGAGAGAGAGTGTGTGTGTGTGTATGTGTATTAATGCATGAAACTAGTCCCAGGATGTAATCTCCATAAGTGATGACTTGAGAGTGCAGACACATTTTGGGGTAATTATCTCTATTGGTCAATGTTGCCTCTCTCTCTCTTTCTCATACGCATGCAGTGCACACACGCACGCATGCACACACACAGACCTCCGTGGGGGTGGGTATGTGCTTCAATTATCACCAAAGTCACAGTGTGCTGTGCTCACACAAACCAGAACTGGAAATATCACAGCAAACAGTTGTGGACAAACAGAGATGTGGACACACTTCCACTCTCATTCACACATTCAACGATTGAACAGCTACAAACACACAAGCTTCATTACACACACACACACACACACACACACACACACACACACACACACACACACACACACACACACCTGACAGTTAAGTAAATACAGCTATATGTAACGTCAGATAGGACTTGCTTATCAGGAGTCAGGCAGTCCAGAGACTCTCAACGCTGTGAAGGTGAAACTCAAGATTATTGTTCATGTAAAACTGTTGGGTTGAATTTGTTTGGGCACTGTACTATAGAATAAAAAACTAACATTACGTGAAATATGAAATAAATAAACCAGATTGTTGGATTTTTTCCCCCTTGAACATAGTGGTTAAATGATGAAGTGTCAAGACTAAAGTCATCCATGTGACCCTGGTTGGTTACTTACACTTGTGCTTCATGTTAATACTTGTTTACATCTAATGATTTAATCTATCCAGGTATTTCTGATCGCAAGAATGAACACAAATTCACCTAATCCACAATATTTTTTGAGATTTGAAATTTGTTTCAAACCCCTGTAATTTTTCTGGGAGCAATGACCAACCTGGAAGAATATTTGCCAACTTCACCAATCACAGCATAAATTATTCTAGTTCAGAAACTTTTTATGAGCCAAGTCAAGTACAGCTCAAGCGTTAGTTTCCACAAACAAACTGTCTTGTAACTGGTGGAAGGACTTTCACTCCCAAGTTTGTCATCTCAGGCAGTGCTTGTCCCCCGTTTACACATGGCCACAACAAAGCTTCTCCAGTTGACCATTTTTAAAATGCAACCACTTTTAATCTAATACCTGATCATTTTGTTTTTGAAGTTTGTTGGAACTATGTGGCACATTGGGAAGCACTCCTTTTACCCAGCTTTGAAACAGTGAAACCACTGTAGGTGACCTCACAAGCCAGACACATCATATACTGATAAATGAGGGTGGTTCTGTTGCAGCTTTGGAGGCTGATCCAAGGCAGCAACTGCTAAGATGTAATGAACCTGTAATGCACCAAAATCATATCTTTTAATTGGGGGACTCTATGATGTTGTTAAGCACAAAGCACAGGATCAAAATCAGGTGTCACTGCATTGAAGCCTGGTGGTAAGTCAGACATCATCCATAGTCACTGTTTGACCGTTTTAGTCTTTCCTCCAGTCAAAATCTTTTTTCCTTAATGATAAATAGTAGAACTGGTGGTCGTCTAGACCTCATGAGAGAACTCACAGATTTATTTCACAGTGTGATCAGCCTGTACAACTCGTATGTCTTCCCAATAGCTTAGTTGTTAAGCAGTTTACAGTTCTTGTATCCTATATTGTGTAAATGCCCCCATTCGAGACCAGATGTAGCTGCACACAGTTCAAAAAGATTAGTGACAGCATGTGGCATTTTCATGTTTGGCTTAGCAGCCAAGAGTTTCTATAGGCCAATACCCTAACACTGTTATATGCAACTAAAATAAGCAGAGGTAGGCTGATTGATGGACTCACGCTTGTGAGGTGAATCCAATAGCAATTATTCAGTTATTTGTGCCAAATGAGTCAAGAGAACTCAGGGTTCCTTTCCTTCAAAGTGAGATTATTAATGCTGCAAAAAGCTCTGAAACCGTGTTTAATAGATGATGCACTTTCTTGGGTGTTTGTGATGTGTTGGGTGCTGCTTTGGTGCTACTGGGTGCCGGGAGTTCTAAGCACATATAATCCCATTCACACCTCTCACGCACACACACACACGCACACACACACACACACACACACACACACAACACACACACAAACACACATGGGCATATACACAGAGAACATAGTTTCTTCATGGTGTGGCAGCTAGTCTCCCGTCTGGGACTGAAGATAACCCTCGCTACCCACTAGGGTATGCAGCAAAGTGCATGGCATATGTGTGTGTGTGTGTGTGTGTGTGTGAATGTGTGTATAAGTCTTTATTTCCCCCCGTTTGCTCTTTCCCTCTTTCTGCCTCTATCTGCTGGGGTTGACAGAGGACAGAATGTGTTGCTGAGCGCTGGACTTCAGCATCTGTGCAGAAATGTGTGTGTGTCTATATGTGTAGTCAGGGATAGCTATGGGAAAGGATTAGGACAGCTTTAGACAGGCTTTGTTTAATAAGCAGCGCAACGGCTGCTCCGGATGGGAAACCACCCAACTCCAAACATACACACACACACACACACACACACACATTAACATACACACACAAGCATACACACCTAAAAAAACATCACAAACACAGGAAAGATACCATTAGGCTAAAAAAGCTTGGACCCCTGGTTTTGTTATGGTGGAAGCTGGATTGTGGCTAAGTGGACTGTATTTCTATGTGTGTGTGTGTGTGTGTGTGTGTGTGTGTGTGTGTGTGTGTGTGTGTGTGTGTGTGTGTGTGCATGTGTGTGTGGTTCCAGAGATTGGGGTCCCTGGCTGTGGTAATTGGGACCGATGGAGCTGAAAGCGAGGGATGAACCAGGGGATAAAGGATGGATAAAGGAAAGGATGGAACTGTGCACATTGCCCAAGGAGCTCTGCACTGATTGGCTCATAGTGACCACGTGTGTGTGTGTGTGTGTGTGTGTGTGTGTGTGTGTGTGTGTGTGTATGTGCGCGCACATGTGCATATATGTGTGTTTGTATTGCTGCAGATGTGAACAGCTTAGCAATTCTCTCAGTGGACCAATTAGAGGAAGGGAGTTTTGGTCCCAAGGTGTGAAAGCCTCCTGGTAATAGGAGCTTGATTAGTGGGTGTCTTAACTGTGTTTTAGCCAATGTGAATATGAGTGTGTGGATCTGTGTGTACTAATTTCTGTGTGTGTGAGAGAAGGATTAAACTTGGCTTCCAGTGATTTGCGCATACTTATGTGGGTATATTTGTATGTCTGAGTCTAGTCAGTGAATTGATGCTAATTTAGCATAGTCAGCCCCAAAGAAGGGAGCAACAAATCCCATCCCTTGACTTAATACATGCAAATAGATTCCTTCTGTGCTCATCATAACAGAGATTTTACCATCAGAACGTTGTTTCCTAACTAGGTCAGCGGGATCAGAGGGGCAGAGATTTGGAGCTAAAGGCAGAGAACGACTTAAACTAACGTCTTCCTTGCAACAGCGCTGTTATATCCACAAAGGCAGCATCTTAGAACCAACATCTCCAGTAATGGAGAGATGATGAAAGTGGATGAGTGGGAAAGAGGCAAGGAGGCGAAGAGAATGATAGAGACGGAGAGGGCAAGAGGAGAGAGGTGAGGCCTGCTTTTGGGCACCACTCATGGGAGCCTAAATGCCTCCTCATCAGTAAACAGTGAATAATTCATCTAGTTACCATAGAAAGCACACTCAGTCACACACATCTGCATGTGCGCGCACACAGCAAAAATCATATTCATGTCACAGACAGGCCATTTTTACAGCAGACAGGCAGCCCGGTCCAGTGTGGGGTTTTTATTATTCACTAGCTTGTGAACTCTGCAGGACCCTTCACTCTTTGACTGTCTGCACGTGTGTACTTGTGTGTGCGTGTGTGTGCAATTTGTGTGTATTTGTGGCATGTAGGAGTTTCATTTCCCTGCATCTGTAAGGATGAAAAGGAGGACACAGAGGAGAGGCACGCAACGTTGCCCTATACGTAACCCTGAGACATGCACACACACACACACACACACACACACGGACAGAGTCGACTGCTCTGGTTTTATTCCAGAAACAAATATACAGTTCACCATTTCTCAGGACCTCATGTGTATATTACAGCAACTAAACTATCGATCCAGGGTCACCCAAGTTACACAAGCACATATTTTCCACATATGTATATACATACACACAATAAACACACCTCTTGTGTACACACTGTCATTCACACACAAACAGCAGCGCGGTGGCGTGAGAGGTGTGATTCCTTCCATGCTCACACACCCTCATTCCACACTCATACTCGAGTCTTTAATTCATATTTGTCATGTATAATAACTGGATGTCTAAGCGGAATAGTGCTGCATACTGCAGAATAAAAGAGCAATATTTTATTTCATTTCCATAACTCTCCAGTCTGTGAATTATTATTATGTAAATGTTGTTGCGGAGCCACCGCTACTGTGTGCTAAGGTGCCAGCCCCACTTTTTATAAACTGAAAGGAAAACACAGTGAAACACAATAAGCGGTGGAATAATCAATGGTAAACTGTTTACAAAAGCGACTCGCGTTGCCATGCGCTCTCATTATTTGATCACAGCAGCATTTCACATTTCAAACGAAACCAAATATTAGGCAGAGGACTGTGACATGGTAATGAGGTACAAGAGGAGGAAATGGGTTTTGTCTCTGGGCAATTTCTGCACTGCCTCTGTCCATATGTGTGTGTGTGTGTGTGTGTATGTTGTACGTGGTGACTGATGTGTCTGACCATAACCTCTGCCCCAGAATGCTATGGACACCTGTCTTCCCACGCAAGATCCTCCAGGACCCTCCCTTTCAATGCAGGCCTGATTTATTAGACCCCAAAGGCTCCCTCTCTCCCTCGCTTGCTTTTTCTGTCCGTCTCCCTCTTTCTTTCTCTCTTACTCACTGACACTCACGCTCACATAGTCACACAGACACACACACACACACACACACACACAGAGAAAGAGAGAAACAACCATCATCCTGAAGGGCCATAGAGAGAAAGAGAGAGAAATGGCTCCTGTCATTTTTCCTCTTTAAACTAGGGCTCTGCAGTGGTCTCTGTCACAGAGCCCCCCAGGGGAGGACATCAAACAAAGGAAAAACCTTTCACACTTTATTGTCTTTTACCACAGAGAGCTCATATCTCTTTTCTCCCTCACTCACACTGTCTTCCTCCTTTTTTTTATACTTCTCTCACATTCCACCCATTTATCTCCTCTCCCCATTTCCTGCAGCCTCTGTATATCGCTTTCTATATCTATATTTCATAAAGTTTGACGTTTTTTACAATGCCCTTTGAGTATGCCAGCTTGTCAAAAATATAGAGAGGGCAAAGAGGGAGAAAAAGGGGGGGAAGTTGTAGAGAGACTGCAGAGCCGCTGACAAGTATTTGAGTTTGGAGAAGAGAGAGACGGACGGCAGTCTCAAATCTAAACAGCAGTGTGTCAGATCAGAGGAACGTTTGAAGATTTGAGGCACGGTAGGAAGCTTTACCTGTACAGAAAAAACACCTGCAGTATATTTCACGTGTTCAAAATGTGCAAATAATAACTCAAATATCATAAAGCAACAAAACCTCGGATCAATCAAAGTCACTTGAGGACTCATATTGATGTTGCTCATGTTATTTATATCACTACAGAACTCCTGTGTCTTTTGCATCCAGAGTTTTCATATTTGCATGTTTGCAGATGTTTAAATATAAATATATCACAATAAAAATGGGTTTCTGGATTTTCATCCAGGCTCATCCAGCACACACACATTTTTGCAAGGCCACAGGTCACATATGATTTAAATGCTTGCTGCTGAAATGTATGTGTTCGTGTGCAGTTTCTCCTAAACTGAAGATGCACCTTCATATTCCTGCAGACATAGTATACTGGACCTATTCTTGTATTAGCATTTTGACATTTTTAGTTTTCTACATGTGGGATTGTTTAAAGTATTTCAGTTAAATGAATAATTTATAGGCAGGGATATAGAGGAAGGCAAATTATTCTACGAGTAGTAACATAAAACAGCCTTTTTTTCCAATTAAATAAAACTTGTACCCATGTGAGTGACTTAGTTAATTTGTACACCACTTACTGTTTTTCCCCTTTATGTTTCTTTTTAATAGTTTCTATAATTCTTAGAGAGGATGCAGTGTTTTTTAATAACTCAAAACTGAATGCAAAACTCTCAAAACTGCCCTGACTTCTGTACACCAGACAACTGTGGCTGTTCATCACAATCCAACTGCTGCTTTTTTCTCCTACCAGTGATATAGTTCACGATTGTTTTGACAGTGATACGGTGGTTTCATGAGGAGATACTGCCAATAGTAATTTTGGTTTTGAACAGGAATGTCACTGAATTTGAGTCTTTATAATTCACTCTGTAGAACAATTCCAGTTTGTCAAAAAAATGTTCTTTGTCCTGATTTTAGCTGCAGTGTCATAAACTTTTAGATGGAATCAGATTTTAAAGACAACAAACGGTTTCAGAGGGATGAATGTTGATTTCTGTCTCGAAACACACAGACTGAATAGTGATTAAAAAGTAGATCTGGAAGCAACACAAATAGAGCATCTTATTAATCTTTGATAAACGTACTAAATGTTACATTATGATATTACCATATTGAGTCATTAGGCCATAGCTTTGGAGAAGAAACATATTCATTTTGCATGCATTTATCAATAATGTAAAATGATTTTTTTGTCTTAGGAGAATACCGATACTGTAAAACTAGAAATCGCTTGATGTTAATCCCAGGCACACTGCGTTCTTACTGACAGACTAGCTGATTACATACCACAGACACACCAGCCAGAAGAGAGATGAGCTCAAGGACTAGTTACACACAGTATATTACACACACACACACACACATATTTAGTGGGACTGGGGCAGGGGTTAAAACAAATGGCTCGGAGCACCCTTCATCTAAGGTAACTGTTTCCCTGTGGACTTCCTGCCCTTTAGCAGCCAGCAGAATTTCTCTGAAAGAAGACTCTCGCTGCGTCATTATTTTCATCTTCCATGCAGGAGACGGAGCGCTTCAGGAAGTAAATGGCTTGACACAGCTGGCATCTTCTGGTCTGAGTTGGGGGTAGGCTAATCAATACCACTGAGGGAGATCAATCCTGCTGTGTCTCTTAGTGGTTTTCACACTGTGTGTACGGACATGTGTGTATGTGTGTGTGTCATTTCCCAGGTGTTTGTAGTGTTGTAGCTGTTATAAGACCTAATGGGGGACCTCCTGACGACGGCTGTTAGGAGCAACATTTGGCCTAAACACTGAGTTTGACACACAATCTGATTGGCTATTGGTGAATGGACACATGCAGTTTGTGTGAAGGTGTGAGTGTGTTTTTTTTCTACTTGTGTGTTTTTGCGCATATGTACGTGTGCGAGAATGTGTATATGCAGTATATAAGTATGTATATGTGTGTGTATGCATGTGTAGGAGCTGTACCCAGGTGCACTGCCTGGAGGTTGGTGGGGTGAGGGGAGGGTGTGTGTGTGTGTGTGTGTGTGTGTGTGTGTTTAAAGAGATGACAGGATGCGTCAGGAGGATTCATTTCCCGAAATCCCAACACAGAAAATAAGGTCAAATTCAAAATACTGAGTCAGAAAAAGAGCTGGAAGGTATTTTTATGTAAATTAGGATCAAACCACTGCATTATAATTGTAGAATCAAAATTCAAAATTTCACTTAAATTCTTACAACAGCTCAAGAACTTGTTTTGTTGATGAGATAAATAGTTATGGACATAATGACACAATGACTAATCCCAGTGTCCTCAAGGATGTGTGTGTTGAGTTGGCTACATTCAAGAAGAACATTTATTGTTTATTTACTTGGTTCAATTGAACTTTAAGAAATGCATCTAATTTGTATTTGATTTCTATTTGTTTTTTTGGATTTCCAAGAGTGGGACACAAGAATTTAAAGTCTACATGAGCTGTATATGGTGTGGGTCCCATTCTTGCAAAACTTTAAATTTGTACACACCTATACACTTAAAAGGAACATTTTAAGGAGCTCATTTTTCGAGGCATGGCTTTACTTTCGCAGATTTTGTGTATTGTATGTACGTAGGATAATAAGATACTCTGTAAATGAGACAAAGAGACATAGTAGGAAGAGAAGAGTGGGGGACACACCTGCACGGCCCTCACCTCCCCTGCTCCGTTATTCCGTTTAGCCCTCTGGTGATTGGGCGTGTGTGTGTGGGTGTGAATACGAGCCTGTAAAATAACGGGAGAGCACACACACACACACACACACACATACACAGATACAGACACCACACAAGCACGTGCAGACACAATGGTGTCTGAATATTTCTCAACACTCAGGCCTTGAGGAAAGCAGGATAAATCATGTGTGCAAATATTTGGTTCACAGCCTGAGGTTCCACCTGAATAAGCCATCAGTTGGAACCGTGTGTGATGTGTGAACATGTGTGTGTCTGTTTATGGTGCCTGTCTTGTTTTATTTTTGCAGATATATGAATTACAGCCTTTAGCTTATGTTTTTCTGCGAGCTTGTCATAAAACAGAGAAATGACCCTCATAATATTTAAACTTTAAAGACGCCTGGGGTGAATGATAGGAGGGAGTGTGCACTGTTATTGTTTGCTCATGTTATGTCAGCTGGAATAAATGACCTTGATATGAAACAGTGGTAGAAATATGCCAAATTTGTAAAATACATGCACTA
This sequence comes from Thunnus albacares, assembly GCF_914725855.1. Taxonomy (NCBI): domain Eukaryota; kingdom Metazoa; phylum Chordata; class Actinopteri; order Scombriformes; family Scombridae; genus Thunnus; species Thunnus albacares. Next base: position 19,358,149 of record NC_058107.1, on the reverse strand, counting down.
AATCTGCTGTTGACCCCAGCTGTTAAACTCTCATTTGGCCCAGATTTTACTTCTTGATGTAACATGCATTACAAATCTGTCTCAATTAATTAGTTCTACTTATTATCATATTTCACCAATGCTTCATGCTGATAAATGGCCAGTCATCAATGCTAATTTTTGTGCTCTTTTTTTAAAAATGGAGTTAAATGAGAAAATTAGACATGACAATTATCCCTGATGGATGAGGCCTTTTGAACTTTGATCATAGAGCCAAGTGCTACTTTCATTAAACTGGGCTATCTCTCATAAACACCAAACAAGATTTTTCAGTTCAGTACTGTTGTAGATAAACAAGACATAAAGTCAGATTTTATGAGTCCGACATGATCCCTGCTGGCTAGTTATTAGTATAGATTTCATTCCTATCTTCTCTATTCGGCTGCTGTTGTATCACAATGCATTTTCTGTAAAGCAAATATTATTTTTAAACATGTTTTTTCATCTCAAGAGAGAAACTTGACTTAGATTACACAGCTTCTCTTATTTTCACTTTTTTTTTTCGGGACATTTGTAGCTCCAGCAGGCAGATTGTTGTTGGATGAGTTTTGGACATTGCTCCCCACCCTTCACCCTGCCTGGGTGGGCCTGTCAGTGGGGTGCCAAGCAGGGTGTCTGTGGCCAGTGATGTGAATTGACCCGCTGTTTAAAAATGGATCTACTTAAATTATTCAGTCTGTTATTTTAGTGTCAAGATTCAGCGATGATGTCTGGTTGTCACGGAAACATAGTCCCATGATCTCTAGCCCACAGCTGAGTCCCCCTCTGGATGGAGAGAGAGAACGAGGGAGGGAAAAAGAAGCACTGTACCAGTCTGGTCATTTCCACAGAAAATGAGGTGAAAGTAAATACTGTTGCTCCATGTCAAAATGTGTAAAAGAAAAAATGTCTTTTCTAGAGACAGACAGAGAGAGAGAGAGAGAGAGAGAGAGACATAGACAGAGAGAGAGAGAGAGAGGCTATATTTATGTGACCACTAGCTGTGAGACATTATGCAGGGCCACAAAAACAATATAAAATGTTATGAAGTGTACGCTGTCAGTAGGGTGTAGAGGACATACAATACTTGTCTGAAACTGATGAATACACACAAGCGTCTCTCTCTCTCTCTGTCTTTAAAACACACACACACACACACACCAACATACACACAGGATGAGTCCCAGGCTGTGTTGGTCAGGCTTTATGGATCTCTGGTGAGACATGAACACATGGAACAGTCATCTAACTTCCAGCTGCTGGTGTGGAGTTTCCCACTGAGATACTCTCTGTGATGAGAGGCTGCATCTGGGGGTTGGCACTTCACTCACTGGACACTTGTCTGCAAAGAAAACTCCTATTGATTGTCAGTAAGCTGTCCATTTGCATCAGCATGCCTGTAATTCTATGTGTGTGTGTGTGTGTTATATCGTGTCTTTGTGTGTGTACAGTAAACATCTCTCTGTGAGCAATCAGTCTGTCGAGGCAGAGAAACGGCTGTGAGAACAGCTGGGAAATCAGACGGTGATTTTGTCTTCCACCTAAACGCAGGGATTTACACACTGCCCAGAGCCCAGACACACAGCGCTTATGTGCCAAGACGAAACATGCATATGCATGCAATCATGCACACACACACACACACACACACACACACACACACACACACACACACACACACACACACACACACACACACACACACACAAGGACTCTTCCACTGGCACAGATTGCATCATGCATTTCAGGTCATTTCATCATCTGTTAGTAATTTTTCATTATAAGCGTTTCACCTTAAACAAACTACTATAACACACTCATTGATTTATTCAGAAAGAGAAAGGGAGTCTCTTGTTCAAGCAGCTTACTGGTGATATAATATGCTACCTACTGTTTCAGTTCATTACACACTGACTTGGCAGCATTTTAAGCCCTATTTAATCAGACAAATTGACAATCTCAGAGCTGATTCTTTCTTCCATAAGCAGGAGCACACAATATCCGTGTGCTCCTGCTTCACACTCAGAGCTTACCAGTTAAACCAGTGTACAGCCTTACCAGATACTGAGAAGCCTGTTAGAACACAAAGAGGTGATGTGACACTTCAGCTATGCTACCTTTAACTGTCACAGACACTTTGTTTCTTGAGTGTTGTACAGCACTAGAAGCTTGGCTGCTGTATTGACAGTCCCAAAAAAACACATTTAAATTTAAAGCCAAATCAAACGGAGCTCTCTCAGTCACATTTACACAAAATGAATATTTCAGTCATCACTTGAGATGCTGACTGCCATGTAACACAGGACTTAATGCCATTCAGGATATGTTAATACCCTCAGCAGCCATTTGGAGACACGCAGCCTGCTGTCTTCACAGTGTGACTCCAAATCCCACCGTCCCAAACGCTCTTTCATCCCTACCTGTCAGCAGATGAGAGCTGCATACACCTGCAGCAACCCGCGTTCGTGTGTGTATGTTTGTGTACGTCTGTATGTGTGCCCACTGAGGAGCTTGCTGTGCAAGCATATTCACAGCCAGCATTTCTGACAAGCCTAATGAATCTCCAGAGATCTGCTACCTGCCAGCTTTCTCTTGTTCTGTCTTGTCTTCATTGTTCTCTCGCTCTGTTTTCTACTTTCTTGTAGTACTTTCCCCCCTTTGCTGTTTATCCGCCTAAACCAATGCTGCCTCTCTCAGTGAGTTTTGCCTCCATCAGCTAACAAGCTTCCTTTGCTATGGGTACACATCTTACATATCCCCGTCCACTCCCAAGAAAGTAAATAGTCAGAGAGAGACCTTGCTGTTACTCGTGATGGGGAATTGATAAACTTCTCTCACACTGATGCCCATTGAGGCATTGTTACTCCAACTTCTGCTGTGTGTGTGTGATGGGGAACCTCCTTCCAGAGAGGAGGCTTTAATTATACTTACCCATGCTGTATTAGTCATGCCTCAGCTACACTTGTCTACCGAAAATCCATTACCTATGCCTGAGGAGGCCTTGTTAGTTCACAATTGAGTACTAATTACACAACATTATGATACATAGGCCTCATCTTGCTGTAATCACAGTAATTAGGGAAATAAAGTCGGTCTACATGAGCAGGGAGGCAGAAGAAGCACGGCTGTGGAGAACAAAAGATTCAAATTCAGTCGATCGAGCATCCACCTTAAATGTCCTTCAAAAATACACACACACACACACACACTTACACGTGCACACACACACACACGCATATATATACTCACATGTCAGTAAGGAAGTTGTGACTGCATCGCTGATCTGTTGCCTCACATGAACCGAGGGGGAGCGTGCACACACAGAGCATGAGTAATGAAACGCTTCACACTCATTTGGCTTTTGCACTTCAAATGAGATTGGCACGGCGCAGTGTCTAAAACACAACCATTAGATCTATAATGACTCCACAGCCTACTCCCCGTGGACTTGACTACACACACACACAAACACACACACACACACACACACACACACAACACCCTCCCAGCCCCCCAAATAGTCTATGTATTATGCATTCCACCCATCTGCCACTCTGTGAGCACTCTATCCCAAGGGGAAGAGAAGGGAAGAGAGGGGAAGAGAGGGGGAGGAGAAGAGAGGGAGGCACTCACAGCTGGATATAGGAGAGAGAGGGGCCATGAGCTGTCTCTCTACCTCTCTCTCTCCCCATCTGTATATCTGTCAGGTTGCAGGCTGCTGGAATGTGAGAGGCTCACCTGTGTTTGGGGCTTCTTCCTCACAGACAGGTATGAGCATATGGCTCTGGAGTATGAGTGATTTATAGATGCCCATACCTTCTCTCTTTCTGTGTGTGTGTGTGTGTGTGTGTTGAGGGGTTTGTGTTTACCACTGAAGGAAGTAGATGGCCCAGCAGGAGATGGAAGCTGACCATCTGTAGCCTCAAGACTCAAAATATCTCTGAAGCTGCAGCGTGTGTGCATGTGTACACATGTGTGGAAAAAAAGGGTAACAAAATAACCTGCTTGTGTGTGTGTGTGTGTGTGTGTGTGTGTGTGTGTGTGTGTGTGTATGAGGCGTAGAGAAGAGAATGAAAGATATATGCGTGCGTCTAATGTGATCAAAGTAGGTGCACAGAAAGCAGCAACAAACTAGATGAACAATTAGCATCAGTGCTGCTTTCATGCTCAGATGTATAAATGCTCCAGTTTTTGAATGTGATGCACAAGTAAAAGATGTTAGGCATGTATGCACAAAAAGACATCTCGTATCCCAAAAATGAATCACAATCACAAGGCGTCTGCTTATTTAACTTAATGTTAGCTGGCAAACTGACTGACAAAACAAGCCTCACTACAGAGCGAGCTGAAGGCGAGAGGGGAGCGAGTTTAATAGCGCGTCTTTGTCTCACAGCTGCCAAACATTCACCCTGACCCAAACCAAACTGCAACCCCATGATCCTCATCTGCCCTATTACCCTTCAGCTGTTTCCTTCTTACTGCTCCATGCATGTGTGTGTGTGTGCAAGTGTGTGCCTAGTGAAAACAGAGCCTTCGTTGTCATAGCGCTGTCTGATGCAGCTGTGTGTGTTTCAGATGTTTTTACACAAAGGATGAAATGATAGATGAGGGAAATGAAGAGGGAGACGGTAAAGACAAAGATGATAAAGAGATGGTAGGAAAGAAAATGTGTGAATTTGTAAGATGTGTCTTGTTTATTTATTTTAGATTTATTCACAGATGGACGGCTACCCATTTGTGGGAAAATATTCACTTTACAATACTAGTATATGTTAGCTTTTTTTCCTCAGGCATGATGCCTTACATGACAGGTGTGTTGCTTTCCATGGATGTTCTGTATGCTTCAAGTCAAGTTTAGATTTTTAAAGTTTTCATCAGACTAAAACCTGCAACAAAAACTATTTTTAAAATCCATGACATCTTGGTTTGTGCTTATTCAACGTATATATAAATTCAAAACACATTCATTCTTTACATAAGTAAAAATAGCAATTCCACAATATGAAAAGTAAAAGTCCACCATCATCAAGTCTCAAAGATAAAACTACATATTAGGATATTAGAGTGTTATATTATTGTATATATTATGTTATTGGATGCATATTATTCATGCTTTAACATATAAGCAGCATTTTAATGTTGTAGCTGGTCTATGAGAAGCTGTTTATATATGTTCTGTAATTTAATCGATGACAATACCCCATATTTTATAAGCTGATGATTTGGAGTTTTTTTGTAAAGTAACTGGTGATTATAGCTGTCAAACAAGAACAGTATTCCCCTCTTGAATATAATAGAGTAGAAATATAAAGTAGCATAAAATGGAAACACTTAAGCAAAGTAAAAGCACCTCAAAATTGTACTTAAGTACAGTAATAGAGTAAATGTACTTAATGACTTTCTACCACTGTATGTAAAAACACAAGCAGCATGATTAAAAACTAGGTGAGGGGCAGAAATGTATTTCATTTTCTGTCTTCTGTGGCTATTTTAACCTATAGTGTCATGATTTTACATTTATGTACCGGTCCATCAATGCACATCAATGTGCTGGTCTGGGACAAGCAGACTGGGGTTGACAGTGTAAGAAGAGAGGGATCAATGTGACGATCTTCCTCTCTGGCCTGCGTTAAAAAGGAATTCTCTCCCACTGATCTGACTCCTCTGATAACGCTTTCTCTTTCTCTTTCTCAGCGTTTTAAAAGATAAACTGACCCCCACGATAAGCACTCTCTCTTTCCCACTCTGACACTTTTTGCATAGAGGCACCTGAAACCTTGCTCAGTCTCTCTCTTCTCTCTTCTTGTAACAGTGAAATGAATGTGCAGACACAGGCGGCCTGATAAGGCCAACTCAGGTAAAACACAACATGAGTTTGAGCCAGGGAGAGAAACAGATATCAAACAGGCTATTATAGTATTGAGTTACCACTCGCATTACCAGAGGCTTTGATACCTGGATTTTATCTTTTATGTTATCGTCTCACATCAGGAATATAAACACACACACACACATACACACCTGCAATCCCCCCTTAACTTTTACCACCCAGCTATGAGTCAGGAACTGGGTATGTGGGATTTGTGTGTGTGCTGCGGTGGCTGGTGCTGAGAATGAGTGGAGCATAATTGAATAAAGTGTGTGTGCAATGGTGGAATGTGACAAAGTGTGTTTACTGAAGTACTGTACTAAAGTACAATGTTGAGGTACTTGTACTTTATTTTACATTCCATGCTTATACTTCACTACATTTCAGATGGAAACATTGTACTTTTTACTCCACCACAAGTATTTAAGAGCTTCAATTACTTCACTAATCAAGATTTTTCATACAAAACACACACATTATGACATTTTTGCATGTGTTCCCAGCAAAAATCTCCTCTTCATCAAGTCATTTTATTCTATAACTGATATTACCCATTATTTTATTAGTTTCTCAAAGATATGAAAAAAGCACCAGTGCAGTAAAAATATTCTATTATTCTATTATTCAGTGCGAATCAATTTGTTTCAATTACTTTCAAAAATAAAGTTTCATTTTTCATAATTCCAGTGCAGCAATGAGCCTGATATTTTCTTGTTTCAAGATGCGGTCAGTTCTTTAGAGTTCATTTGAAATGAAATAAGTTGAACTACTTTGTTTTTAGTTGGATTAAGGAAATAAAGGTTTTAGGAGCCAGTTATAGCCAAATTTATCTTTATCAGAGACAGTGGAGGTTTGGGGCTTTTTCGCTGTGAGAGACTGAACTTCCTGGCAGTACATACACATTATTATACATTATTATATCAGTGACAATAATCCAATAATATGATCCATCTAGCTAATAATATAGGCCCGTTGTTTTCTTTTGATACTTTAAAGATCCACTCCAAAGACATACAAAAAGACTGCTTTGAATAATATTTAGCATCTGATGTTTTTCTCCCCAAAAAGTTCAATTACCTATTGAATTTAAGAAATTCTTAAAATTACATCTCACCATTAACCCTCATTGAAAAACCCAGAATCTCTGAATATGCAAATACTGATCATTTAAAAAGTTTAACTGCTGGACACAAGATGTCTCCTCCTGTAAAGTCCATTATCAATGTATGTGTATTGGAGGCTTCAAGTTTCCATTATGATGAGCACTGGACCACAACTGGTTCCAAACTATTTGTGATGTCACAAATCATGCTTGTATGCACACACCTTAAACTCAGATTAAAGGTGAGCACAGAGGAACTTTCAGGAGATGAATATGCAAACAGCCTGCTGGTGTCAAACTCTGCACATACATCATTCTGCACAGTGAAGCTCAAACATCCAACTGAAGGAGCATTAGGAAAGACACATTTTTTAAGGAGAGGGGGCTTTAAGAACATTTTTCTGAAAATACTTTTTACGTGTAGGTATGATTTTTTAAAAACTTTTACTTGTAACAGAGTATTTGGTGTATTATTACTTTTAACTACAGGATTTGTATATGTCTTCCACCGCTGTGCGGGTGTTTGACAGATAGTCAGAGATTCATTGCAACATCTTACCGTTCCAAAGCACAGCCTTTGACATGTGTGCAACAATACAAACTCTCAACACTTACACACTCCAGCACACACACTAGCACATGCACACACAGGTGTGCGGAACTGCGAGAGCCATTTGTTGAATGACGGCCTGTTTAGAGTTGGGGTGGGGTGAGGGGGGGTGGAGAGAGGTAGAAGTGGAGAAGGGAGTTAGAGGTGTGGAGATGAAGACAAGCTGGACGTTCAGAAACAGACTGTCTTTGTGCCGCCTGAGGCGCAGTGTGTGAATGCATGTGTAAGTAGGCAAAGCAGCTCTGTGGAGAGGCATGTGTGTGTGTCAGGAGGGGTGGGGGGGGTGAGTGAGTTTCAACGTCCTCTGCTCCCAGGTCTCAGCTGTGGTGTAATTGATTAAATGAATTAGTATGAAATATAGAATTAAACTCGATGAATAGGGTCATATGTTATCCTGGTTTCTGTGTGTGTGTGTGTGTGTGTGTGTCCATGTAGGCGGATGTGTGATTAAAATGAAATATGAAATTAGTCCTGATGAATAGCACCATATGCACAGATGTAATTGAATTAACCACTCTGTGTTTGGAGTGTTAGCATAAATGAAATGTTCACCTAGTGTGCTCCATCCTGCAGAGACGTGGCATGCTGACAGGTTGGTCAGAGAGAGACTGTCTAACTGGCAAAACGCTACTTGGATCATTTCTGTCTCAATATTCTGTGTTCAGGGTGAACAGCTGGGTGGAAAATTAATTTACAGACCAAAATAATGTGTCTCGAGCAACCAGAACATTTTCAGTGCTCCACACATTTCTGTAGCTTTCCCAGGAGGGATTAACACCATTTTTTCCAAAAGATATTTCCTCATCTGGTGTTTCGATGACGGTGATGAAGAACACTGTTTACCATGTTGACCAAAAATCTGCTATAGATGTTTAATTGGGTTGAGATATGGTGACTGAAGGCATATGATTCATATCCTTTTAATACTCATAAACAGTGGTGGATATCTATTTAAAAAAACATTTGTAGAGAATTTTATGACTTTTTATTTTAATAGTCGACAGCAGAGAAATTACAGGAAATGAAGGGAAACCCACATTTGCCAGATGTGAACCGAAATTGCAATTCATGGTCAGAGCCACAACCCCTCGGCCACCAGGGTGCTCCAGAAAAAGAACGATGTGAGATTACTCCATTACAAGTAAACGTCCTGCATTCAAACTGAAGTTACTAACTAACTTAAGTAAAAAATAAACAAGTATCATCAGCAAAAAGTATGAAAAGTACTCCTTTTGCCTGATGGTTCTTTTCAGAGTACTATAATATACTATGTTATTGGTGCAGTCTTAATAATTCAGTAACACATATGCAACATGTAGTACTTCTAGGTGGAGATAACTGCAAGTTATACACTGTTTTTTACACTGTTGGGTAGTTCAATCTACTTTATGAACTGATTATATGTTCTAAATAAAATCAATCTGTAAAGTAATTATAGCTGTCAGGTAGTAAAAAGTATTTTTCTTTGACATATAGTGGAGTATAAAGTATAGCGTTGAATGGAAACACTCAAGTAAAGTACAAGAACCTTAAAGCTGTACTTAAGTAAATGTTTAGACCACTACTCCTCATTTGTTAAGTCTCTCTATTCATTCATTTATTTAAGTTTTCCCTTAAATTTGTCACCTGTCTATATGTACTGTAAACTATACTCACATACACACACTGGACAGTACACGTGTATACAATACATTAAATCATCTGACAAGATTTCCTCACTCATGGACACACACACACACACACGTGCATGCAGACTTCCTCATTGGTGAGATCAGAGGCTCCTGGCACAAACAGGAAGCTAATATAATCTAATATCAGAGCCTGTTTGAGTTGCACACATCATTTCCTCTGGACACACTGTCAAATCCTCATGAGCGTTATAGTGACTGTGTGTTTATTTTACTGACACAATCAACGGGGAACGAGCGGCCGTGCCCAAACTTATAGCCATCAGTGATGTGTATGTATGTGTATGACACACAGCACATAAAATATCAGCCACAGAGAGGCTCTGTTTGCTGTAAAGCAGTCAAGATCACATACATTCACACAATGTATGCACATATACATGCAAAGAGATTAAGACAGGGTGGCACAGTCTGGCAGTATGAATACAGAAGATATCAGCCAAAGCACATGTGCACACAGCCCTGCACACACACACACACCTTCAACACAATCTTAAAAGAACACAACTTAAGCATTAAAAGAACAAACACAGTATTGATATGCACACTAAGTAAAAAATTACCTAGAACTGTAGATGCTTCAGTGCTTTCTTTGAAACCTGTCCAACTCCATAACCTTTATTCCAGAAAGGCATTTTGGATCAGGTTCAACTTCTTTGCAATAAAAAAAAAAAAAGTTTTAAATGCATTTCAACAACCTTCAGAAAGTGGGTGTGAAGTTATTCATTTATGAGTCATAGCTGTAGGTGGAGAGAACAATAGATAGCAAGGTACATGCTGTTTTGCATATTTAACTGTGTATTCAGTGTTCAGTATCTGTCATTATGGCCTGGGGGTGTTTACATTGTCTACTCACCTTGTACCTCCTGCAGTTTTGTTCTTTTGACTGTATAGATTTTACGACTGTTAAGGTTCAAATAGTTTGGTGTTTCTGTGTGTTGTAATGTGCGGACTGTTCTGTCTCACATACTGTAGGTGCTCATTTCACATTGTGTTCTGTTTCTGTTTCTGTAAATGCAAACTTCACTTCAGAAGACCACGGAGGAAGGTTGGCACACAACTCTCTCCAATTGCAACATAATTATCCCAAATAAGGTTAAAAGAGTGAAGTCTAACTCCTTGAGGGTTTCATAAGAAAACATAAAACAAGAAATGAATAGTGAATAACCCGCCAATTAATAACATTTTCTCCCACAAAAAATGCAACTCATTTGGTCAGCAGATCAAAGAAATCAGAGGCTTCATAAATTAGATTTAAATTACAGCAGGGAGGAAAACAGGGAATCATGCTGCATTAAAAGTTGTATGAAAAAGTAGTGTGAAGACTTTTCAGATTATGATTTTATTATAGATTAAATAGGTTTATATTTTATTTTCAGTATAATAAATTTAATCTCAGAGTGTGTGGGCATGGCATCTGAAAAAATACACAAAAATGATTAATTTACACTTAAAAAGTAAGAGTTCTGATTCACCTTTATGAGCTTGTTTCTACTGTAAAAAAACAGTTTTATATTTACAGCAACTATCAGGAAAGTTTATGTTTCCAGCTTGACTTCAGTGTCATTCAGTTAAACAGAAATAATGTATCTGCTCTGGACATAAGACGTGATTTTGTTGATATTGAGTCTGGGATGATACTATTCTGTATTTATTCTATTTCTCTCTAAGAAACACATTTAGACATAATAAATGAATAAAACATGATTTATTTTGTTATTTATTTATCTGGGAATGAGTGTGATTATAACCACTATTACATATTACAAACTATTTTTACATATCCACCACATATGATTCCTCTTGTTGTTTGGATGGTAGTACTAGTAGTTGTAGTAGTGTTAGTAGTATTTTAATGTTAGGACATGTTATGATCATCATAAAAAATGAAGGAGACAAAACTCGCCCATAAAATGGACACACAAAATGAAATATTATGTTTATGGTTTGTCTTGATCAGCTTCCACTCTGCCAAATAAAGTCCCATGGCAGCTCTTCATTATTCCCTTCAGCATATACAGTGATTTAATGGCATCTTACCAACGTTTTAAAACTTTTATCACAGTCCTCTTCATTATTCTGTGGCCTGCTCTCTCTCTCTCTCTCTCTCTCTCTCTCTCTCTCTCTCTCTCTCTCTCTCTCTCTCTCTCTCTCTCTCTCTCTCTCTCTCTCTGTAGTCATGGTAGGCGGGTTTTCCGCCAGCAGGGTTTGGTTGATTCTCTATTGATTTGTTGGAGGGGCAGAGGAGGAGGAGGAGAAAGTGAAAGGGGAGGAGTGGAGGAGAAACCCGGCCTGGTGAGGGAGAGAGAGAGGCAGAGAGAGAGAGAGAGAGAGAGAGAGAGAGAGAGAGAGAGAGAGATGTGATAGTGCGTGTTTAGGACGAGAGAGGAGAGCGCAGAGTGATCATAATCAAGGCAAAAGTCCGACCGCGGAGGGAGCGCACTTAAATCACGTGGGGGTGTGGATTTGTACGGGGAAAAAGTAAAAGTGTCGTCGGAGTGACTTGTGCTTACACTTTGTTTTCCTCCTCTCTTTGCCTTTCCAACCCCCCCTCCGCCCTGCATTCCGCGGAGCAGCTGTGTTTTAATGCCCCTGCGCACCCGAGGAGGAGAGGAAGGAGAGAAGAGTGAGGAAGAAGAGGCAGAAGAAGAAGAAGAAGAAGAAGAAGAAGCAGAAGTGAGAAGGCCTGGACACCACCCCTCCTCGCCCTTTGGAGGTCTGTCCACTCTCCCCTCCTGGCCCTGCATGGACGGGGATGGGGAGAGCCGGATGCTGTTGCCGCGGGGCTGAGCGCCTCGCCTCCCCGTCTCTGGTGCGCCGCTTCCGGCCACTGCTGCTGCTGATCATCGCTTTGTGCTGCGGTGCCCACATAGGTGAGTAACTGCACTTAAACACTGCAACGACTTGCGTGCCTCTCGCAACTAATACGTGATTTTACGCACTTTGTTATCACATTTCGCTCTCATTTCTGCACAACATCCAAAGTAACTACATTTCTTTTCAGTTGCATATGGAAGTGATCAGCCATACTCTATCAGTTATTAAACGTGGGTAATCATTGTGTAGCCAATCTTTGTGTTAAGGCCCAGTGGTGCCTGACAATAGCTCTCTCTCCAGCGGCAGTGCAGCAGTCTGAGCACGGATCGAGTTTCTCCTCCTCTCTCCTGGGCCGTCATTCTCCTGTCTGCCCCTTAATGGCTCATGGAGGAGGGGAAGAGAAAGGAAGAGAGAGTGACTACCTCTCCTCATATCCATATATTACAGACTACAGCTTTTATCAATATCAGAATCTCTCTGAGTGTAAATCTGTTCATAAAAAGTTAGGATCAGTGATTTAATGTGTTGTAAGTCTGATCTACAGTGTGTTATGTTCAGTTGCATGATGCAAAATAATACTGTGCATCTTAATTAATAGTATTGAAGTGATCTAAGTCGCACAGGGAAGAGCACTTTAAAGAGATAAGCATAAATTAATGCTTCTCTGAAAATCTAACAATATTTCTTTATATTAGTGGTTCTTCTGACAATAATTAAGGGCAGAAACTGAAACAAAATCTGGACAGAAAAGAAAACAAAGCATTAAACAAAAGAAGAGTCTGTTCACTGGAAGCCAAAGGTTAATAAGGTGTTGTTAAGAATTACTGGCCCTGAAACACAAAGTGGCTTCTGGATAGACTACTTTGCTGTGGCTGTGTAGAGGTTATGATTTACTTGATTTGGTTTGTTTTAAATTCAGTTGGTTACATTTGACACAGATGTATGTTTCATTTGGTACAAAAAGCAGGATGTCCGACTTTTTTTCAGGTCGAGTCTGTGCGTGTGGTGTGTATGTGCAGGGGGTCTGCTGTTGTGGCGGCTGTCTGTTGAGCAGTCACACCTCCAGTAATTAGTTTAACACGGCTCAGGCAGCGGGACAAAACCGCCTCTGCGCGCAGCCTGGTGAGACCCACTTCACATTAAAGATCTTGGCACCTTCTGCAACATGTGCGCCACCTGGAAAGAATGTGTATTATTTAGTCTGTTGAAGGAAACAGAATGTTTTATTTTTTATAACTTGTACATTTCAGTGTATTTCAGACAAATTTCATCGTCAGCTCCATTTGTCTGTTTAGGTGGGGAGGCAGGAATGTCTGAATTGTTCACACTCCTGAGTGTCTAGTCGAGACAGACAGAAACAGAGGGCGCTTGCTGTAGTGAGCTCCTGTAAAGCTTTGTATCTCTGTGCTTGGAGGGCTGTTTGTGTGATTTGAGCTCAGCGTGTAAGAGAGTGCACAACAGTGTGATCAATAAGCACTTCACAAGCCATTCCCTCGGTTGAGAGATGATCCCAGTAGATCCTTTTCTGATCTCCGGAGATCAGAGGCAGTTGGAGGCTGTCGGATAAGTAGACCAAGCCTGTGAGGTTCGGCTTGTGGGTCTCTTGACCTCTGTCTGATCATAGAGAAGGTGCCTCCGGAGCACCGTGCAGGAGGAGTACAGGAGGAGAGATGACTAAAGGGTGAAGAGGCTGGTCAGGGAATCAGGCTGAGAACAGAGTTTGCTGAAGGCTGAAAACTGAAAACTGAATAGTGCTGATGGAGGCAAATGATCTGAGGTGGAGAAAAAGAAAATCTTACAACAGATGGGGCTCGAGAGGAAAGAAGGGATGAGACTTACAGTATGAGATGATAAAGGAAGCTGTGGGGGTGTGAAAAAAAGAGGTTAATATTGTGGTAGGAGACGGAAGAAGTGCTTTGGGCATTGCTGACTGTTTTATTGTGTCTATATTAGATACTCACCCGAGGGGATGAAGCAAACCAGGCTCTGGATGTGTCGAATCTTTGTCTCTCATGTATTAGTCCTTCCCACGAGGAGTTTATCCTCTTCTTAATAATATTTTCAGTTCAATTCGGTATTCATCACCTCGACTCGTCTTACCACAAATTGCTTATTTATATGCATAGATTGGATTTTCTTTTCAAAGAAAGGCCGTGCATGCTTAGAGAGGGCGCTTAAGAGGACAGCTTCACAAAAGGGAGATCATGGGAAGCCTTCAAGAACAAAAAAAAATGTGTTTTAATATTGATTTGGAACATAATTAATCATCATGGGGAAATCCTCTTTTTGGATGGGAGGGAGGCAAGTGTGCAGGAGCAGCATAATGAGACCTGCTGCTTGGATCCAATGTCTTGCTCAGTGAAACTTCAGCAGATGCTTGTCATCAGAGAGGTTTTAACCTTTATATAAGCCAGTGGTTTTGAACCCAAGTCCTTCAGTTAGGGGGTCGACTCCCTCCTCGCTGCGTCACCCTGCTGGGAAATGTTGGTGAATGAGCGCTTTTGTGCGTTTTAGAGCAGCTCATGATTCTGATACCCTCCGAAAGAGAATAAACCCGCTCTGATTAGATTGGGAGCGGTATTTAGGTACTGCCTGCAGATAGGGAAAGAAGGGAGGCTGTTGGTGCGCCAGTCAAAGAGACAATGCGTCCTCAGTGCTCGGACCGTCTGTACAGTGGTGGTTGGCATGGCATGCAGCCTGTGTATGTGTGTGTGTGTGTGTGTCTGTTTGTGTGTGTGTCTGTGGGTTGGTGTCAGTATTTAACAGGCAGGAGAGAGATTCTGAAGCGTGGTGCGAGTGGGGGTCCGTACCTGCACCCTGATTTCTAAAACTAAGAGCACTACTGCCCCCAAATGGTGGCGCCCAACTCCTTCATGCCCCAAAATCAAATACATGTGCAAAGAAAAGCTGGAATGTGCTGTTTGCTTGTGTGTGTGTGTGTGTTTATGTGTTAGCAGTGTCGTATGGTTGTTAAGTGATGGTGTGACATTAAGGGAATCTCTTGATTTCAGTTAAAACCATGTACAGTCTGATTTTGCTCGGCCATTAGGAGATCATACCACCATCTGAAGATCACGGACTGTGTGCGTTGAACGGAAGCACAACCAGCATTCTTTCTAAGATAGCTATTTGTGTATGTCTGTATGTGTGTGTGTATGTGTGTGTGTATGTGTGTGTGTGTGCAGCTGCCCATACACTGCAGAGCCTCTCTCTGGCCTAATCTAATAGGAGCACGTTGTGACTGATGCATTAGGTCTGGTCTCTAATCTCTCTCTCTCGCTCTAACTCTCTCTCTCTCTCTCTGATGATCTATGATATAAAAGGCTGATTTGACCCTTGTTACATTCAGAAATGTTGCAATAGATAAAACATCAGGGACCATTTCGGACCAAGAAATTTGTTCCTGCTGGGTACAGGGACAGAATAATCAGTCTCCTGGATGCATTTCCTTACTTTAGCCTGCTCTGGTGCTTGTGGTTATAGCTGTAAACAAACATTAAAGTGACATAAAACATAACTTATTTAGTCATATTTAATAAAGGTACATTTGCAACGTGTATTTTCCGGTATGGTAGTGTGTATGTGTAAATAATACACCTTGTATTGTTTAGCTTTTTCTCTCTTTAGTACCACATGTGTTAGGGATTTGTAGTCTTTTTCTTCCCTCACTGGCTATATAAGCAGTATTATCTCACTCCTTGTGGGAAAATGGTCTTTATCTTTTCTCTCTGCCTGCTCTTTGGTTTATTACACTCCAGGTTTATTACACTCACAGAGCAGCACTGCTGATTGATTGAAACTTTCAACTAGCAGCAGGTTCCTTTTCCAGTTTTATTAGGTTTGATTGCAACAGGCCGGTATAAAATCAAAGCTTACAGTCCTTTTAGATGTCTTCCGCATGCGCATAAACTTTTTCTTTTCTAGTTTGATCCAACTGAAAGACTTGTGTTAGCTGGTTATATCACTTTGCTGACAGTATCTCTGTCTGCCTGTGTCCTCTCTAGGTCAGTGCCAGGTGGCCACCCCTCAGTGCCGTATCCAGAAGTGCACCACCGACTTCGTCTCCCTGACCTCCCACCTCACGCCGGCCGTGGATGGCTTTCACACCGAATTTTGCAAGGCTTTGCGGGCGTACTCGGCCTGCACGCAGAGGACAGCCAAGTCCTGCCGGGGGAACCTGGTCTTCCACTCTGCCGTGCTGGGCATCTCAGACCTCATGAGCCAGAGGAATTGCTCCAGGGACGGGCCCACTTCTTCCACGCACCCCGAGGTCCACCCGGAGCCTTGCAACTACCACAGTCGCACCCAGCACGCCCACACACACTCCCACGCGCACGCACACACGCACTCCCACGCTCACGGCCACAGCCACTCGCGGCCTGGGTACCTGTTCTGCGGGCTGTTCGGGGACCCCCATCTGAGGACGTTTAAGGACAGCTTCCAGACTTGTAAGGTGGAGGGGGCTTGGCCTCTCATCGATAATGACTATCTGTCGGTGCAGGTCACTAATGTTCCAGTGGTAACAGGCTCCAGTGCCACAGCAACCAATAAGGTGAGGAGAAAGCCGTTTTAAAGGGGGAGGCAGAGAGAACTTGGCTTTTTTGGGGTGTAATTTGCTGTGATTACACTTATAAGAGTTTCTTAAGTGAGAGCAGCTGGTGAAATCTACTTTATTCCTGTGTGAGTGTGTGTGTGCTTTAGAGAGAGAAACATTCTCCATAATGACCTCTAAGTTGCTTTTCTGTGCCTCAGAGTAAGAAATCTTATCACTGCGAGGCTGGAACACGTCCCTGCTCTCCCTGCTCTACTTTTTTCTCTGTTTCTTTCACTTTCTGTGTCTCTCGCTCCCTCAGACTCACAGGTGTGAGGCAAACAGCCTGATCTTGTGACTGTCTCTTGTGACTCAAGCAGTGTTGGAAACCTAACTTGGTTAATGGCTGCATATAGCCTGACCTCTAATAACATGGAATGAGATGTGTGAAAGGATCCACTGTTTACTTATGTGTGTGTTTGCAAGCATTTGTGTGTGTGTGTGTGTGTGTGTCTCATAAGTGGCACTCCTTGCACTCAGTAACCAGCTTAAAGCACTATGTGTGTTATAGGTCCTTATCCCTGTACGACAAAAAAAGAGACACATGCACAAAGACACACACACACACCACCAAATGGATGATGAACCACACAAGGTGATCTTTGTGGTGTTAAAGAAGCTATGTTGATGTTTCCCCCGATGATCAGCCCTCTCCTGCTTAGTCGATAGCTTTAATTATTAAAACACATACACACCCATGTATACACTTAGTCATGCACACGCTGGCTGATACACACACACACATTAAGCAAATAGTATGGTTGCTTCACTGTGGAGCTGAAGGTTTGACCTTGCGTCAGAGGTGGGGCAAGTTATTAGTCACGATTATTAGGGACACACACACACACACACACACACACACACTCACACACACATACACACATTAACAGCCCTCCAGGCTTAATGGCCTACCAGGCCTCATTCCTCATGGCTGTCATGTGAACAAAGCAGCCATTCACCGGAACTATGATGCTAGTGCTAACCGTAATGCTCACACCACACCCTGTATCCACCACTGCTTCCACTCACCACTGGAGCCCTGTGTGTTTTTATGTATATGTGTGTGTGTGTGTGTGTGTGCGTGTGTCAGCATGTTTGCATAGCTGTGTCAAATTACAACTTGTTAAAAAGTCATTTAGTCTTTTCTCACATGTAGTGCAATGAGAGTCAATAACCTGTGTAATGGGTGAATGTTAATATTTGTACTGGTGTGTGTGTGAGAGAGACCTTTTAGCTTATCTGTAGAGCTGCAGCCATTGATCATTTATATTATCTATTAATCTGATGATTATATTCTCAATTCATTGATTAAATGTCAGAATAGTGAAAACTGTGCACCACAATGTCCCAGAACCAGAGGTAAAAGCATCAAATTGTGAGGTTTGTCCAATTAACAGTCCAAACTCCAAAAGATATGAAATTTACAATGACACGAGAGAGAAAAACACAGCAAATTAAAAAATAAAAGGAATTTAAACAATAAATCAACTATTAAATTATTTTCTGTTGATTGACTAAACAATTAATCAACTTATCGTTTCGGCTCTAGTTATCTCCCTAATGAAAATTGTGTTTGTTCTATAACTTAAACAGACTTTAAACTACAACTTACCTGATGCTCCGTCTCTCCCCTCTATAGATCACCATTATCTTCAAGCCCTATGAGGGTTGCACAGACCAGAGGGTCTACCAGGCCGTCACAGACAACCTCCCTGCTGCCTTTGACGATGGCACTGTGAGCAGCGGAGACCCAATCCACGCTTCTGCTGGTGCGGACGGTGCAACCGGGAAGGTCCGGGCTCTGTGGATCTCTGAGCGCAGCCCGGGGCGCCATGTGGAGCTGCACGCTGGCTACATTGGCGTAACGGTGATCGTCCGCCAGCTGGGTCACTACCTGACCCTGGCGGTGCGGATCCCCGAGGAGCTGGCTCAGGCCTATGATGCCACCCAGGACCTGCAGCTCTGTCTGAACGGCTGCCCCAGCAGCGAACGCATCGACCAGGGAGGGCACCTGCCCCTGCCCCTGTCCCCACCTGCACTCGGCCTACAGCTTCAGCAGCTTCGGCGGCCCAGCTACTCCTCACAGACACAATCATCCCCCTACGGTGCCCCGCAGGTTTTCGGTGTGGAGGGGGCGAAGGAACGTTGTCGGGAGCAGCTGGAGGTGCCAGACATTTACTTCCACTCATGCGTGTTTGATCTCCTGACCACCGGGGATGCTAACTTCACAGTGGCAGCGTACAGTGCCCTGAAGGACATGGAGAGTCTTCACCCACACCAGGACAGATGGAGGATCTACCCCCGCGGCTCTGCCACCTCCACCTTACACCTTGATACTCAACATATCAAACACCTCGCTCTGCTCCTGCTGTGTGCACTGAGCGTTGGGTTCATGTAAGAGTGGATGTCTTTGTGCCTGCATGCGTGTGGGCTTGTGTATGTGTGTGCACTAGAAATAGAGTTTTGGGAGTTTTTTGCTGAGCACTGAAACTGAGCACTGGTTCCTCTCCCCTGCAGAGAGGTAACAACAGGCTGGACAGTTACTGGGAACTAGAAGTCTTTTTTTAGGAGAAGTGGCACACCTCCCAGCGGGCACAAGAGATACTGACAACACTAACAGCATCTCACTGCAAGGGTCGACCCGGCAGAATCAGCCGTCTGGGGAATAACACAGGAGATGTGATGAGGATGGGATGCCATAAATGTTCCTGTGTGGGTGAATTGAGTGTGTATCACACAATATGGATATACACTCCAGACTGTAAATAGTTTGTTTTGTCTTCAGTGCACAGTGTAATGGCGTAGGGTTTGTCTTATTGTGCCATTTGATGTGATTTTTCTTTAATACCTCAGACAGAGGATGTTTGTTTTAACAGAAGCACTTTATTTTGATTTTATTTTTGTTTTGTACAAATCCACATCAGTGTTTCTTCCTCACACAAACTGTCCTCCACCAAAATCTCCAATGGCTCACATTTTGAAGACCTTTTTAGAAGTTGGTTTTGGATCCTGTTAATGTAAAAGTCAGTAGAATACAAGGAGCTGCCATTTTTTTGTTAAAATGCATCATTCTTTCAGTAGCTGATTTGACACAGTGTCTCATTTTATGTCAGTTAATGTGAGTTGTTCTCTTTTGAATGTATTATGAATATTGTCACAGCAAATGCCATCAGTACTATTATGTTGTTGTATGAATTTGTTGTTTTTCCTCAGATTTCAAAATGTGTGTGTGTGTGTGTGTGTGTGTGTGTGTGTGTGTGTGTGTGTGTGTGTGTGTGTGTGTGTGTGAGTGCGTCATTGTTTTTTTTTAACCAGTTGGTGACAAGCTTGGATGTGTTTTTATTTCCTCTAAGAATCATGTTAGAGGCACTCCCACCTTTTTGCCAAGAGGCTGTGACCATATGGGCTCATGTTTGTTGCTCACCGTATTCTTTGTTGTGTTCATTTGAGCCAAAGACAGATTATGGAAGCCTTGTAAGAGGGGCGCAAAGGTTTTCATGTACAAAGGAAATCATAACTTATCACCAAACCAGCACCTTCCCTTTTCCTCTGTTTTTAAACTTGCTACTGTAGACTGTTTTTCTCCTACTGCCAGAATTGACAAGCTGCTCCTCACTGGGACACGTGTAAGATACTGGAGAGTAGACAAAACACTGCAAATCACTGAGAAAACTTCCCCACAGCGCCTGCTGTCATATGTGCCTCAGCAGTGCGTTGTGGGAAATGTATGCTTTTTTGATACCTGATGGAAATGTGTTAACTCTCTCGAGACTATGAGCCTTTATGACATATAACATTCTGTATAATTATGCCCCATTCGGTTGGCCATAAACTTAATCTCAGTTTTGGCATTGTGATCTCTTACATCATGTGTGAGTGTCAGTTTGGTGAAGAGTGACTGGTCAATGTTGAAATACTTAACTTATTAATGAACGTAGTGTCCTGTAGAGGAAGTTAAGCTCCATATTCTTGCTGTTGGATAATAATTTAAAAAATGTCAGATGTGATTGTACTGCCACCTAGTGGTGCTCTGTTGCTATGTCAGTGTGTTATTCAAGGCGCTTAAAAAAAACATGGAGGAAAAAAACTGTGTGCAAGTGTTTTATTTTAAAAACAATAAAGTCAAAACAAGCTTACTTCCTGTTTATTAATCATATTTTTAACAGGAATATAAAAAAGAAAAAACAACAACAAAAAATTGATGTATATTTGTAAACACCAAAAAACCTTGAGCAAAGCTATTACACTTTTTTTCCCTTTTTTCTTAAAATTCAAGAAGTTCAGAATTAAAGCTGAATAAGACTCAACACATAGATCACACACAGACATACACACACATTCATATAACAGTGTGTTCACTAACCCATCTGTCTGAGGTTAAGTTTTTTGATCAGATACCAGGTTTGGCCTCACAAACATAACCTGTTTCCAACTGCCACAGTTGGCAACACCTGGGATGTCAATGAGAAAAGGCTAAAAGAGACGCGCTAAAAGCTAAGAATGGCCTCTCCTGTGATCCTAAAAGTGGATAATTTCTCATTTAATCCATGATATTTTAATCCAAAATTTAGTGTAAAACAATTTTCATGAAGCCAACCACAAGGATGGAACATACTCATCATCTTCCCGTGTAGAAATCCTCACTGTGCAGAGTTCAGAGACGAAACAAACTCCCAACCTCTTCTTTCTGGGTTAGTTTGCTTTTGAAGGTCATGTGGAGCACCAGAAGCACTTTATTTCTAACCATCTGGAAAGTCAAACACAATGTTAAGATTTATGAAATAATAACATTCAGTTAAGTTAAATGGGATGATTTCCCACTCTGTAAGACAACAACATATACTGTAAAACGCATAACACCAAAGTCACCTGCATACATCTGCTCTATGTCTCTGTGGTTAATGTTACACTGATTGTTACACTGATGGCCCTGTAATCCAATTAAATAAAACAGACTCATTTTCTTACCACTTTATAACAGCGTAAGTGGTCATCAGAGTGTTAAAGACAATAATCTTCAAGAGAAGCAGCCTCATAGCCAGGACAGTCACCGTGTTTGTCCTCACAACAACATCTGGAGATCAAACCATACAGACCAACATAAATAACCACATCTGTCTGGGTCACAGGGAGTGTTTTTAATAGTTTAAAAACAATTAAATACTACCTATTGTCTCATCATCTTCATAACAGATCTTGTCTTCTGAAATGATAAAAAAGTGTTAAAGGTTTAGTGAAAAATCTAAGATAATTCAAGCTGTGAATAGAAATGACAATTAACACATTCAGGCTCTGAATCCTCCTCTACCTGAGGAGGTGGTGTGGTGTTTCCTGTTGACTCTGGGGTGTCGTCGATGACTCACAGAGCAGCTGTATGATGGCCAGTCACTGGTCGCCACTGTGATAATTGCTACAGGGCTGTGGTCACGATGCTTCCTGTTTACAGCAATGCTGTATAGTGTGCTGGGCATCTGGCCTTCCGATGGTGACCGCCAGCTGACCTCGAGGTGCACTCTCCTTAGGTCACTCACCATACAGACCAGTAGCGTCAAGCCCAGCCTTTCCCCTGACAGGTGGACTGGAGGGGCGAGAGACGCCAGCACATCACCCTCTACTCCTCCTGGGTCAGGAGGAGGAAGGAGGACCACATGAAGGAGGTTACAGTTTAGCAAAGAGAGAAGATGAAGAGGCAGGATGACCGAAGGCTGGGAACTGGTTGAAGCACAGCAATGCAGTGAAATGCAGTATAAGTGCTATAGTTGTAGATATGAAGCATTTTATTTCCTACTTAACTTATGAGAAAAAATCTCAAACATTGACATCAAAATGAATACATACTGTAACAGTTTATAATGAAATCCTTCATGCATTTAACATCATTGCTTATATGTTTGAACATCAGTATCAAAATCACAATCATTTGTTTTTTCCATAGTGCTTTCTGCCATCAAGTCAAATTTCATAAAAGATTTTTATGTTGTAACTCCAGTAGGAGTCAATACTTTTCTATAGGCTAAAGGACACAAGCAGTGGTACAGTATGTGCTACCAGATTTTTAAGCTCTTTCAGGCAAAGTTTTGATTTTGGGCAATATAAATAATATTGATATGACTTTACTTGAATTTCAGCCACTGAATAAATTCAAATACCCATGGTGGTCATGATATAAATACAAAACAAAAAGTTCTTCTGATAGGTTGATATTTTGGACATAAGGTTTTCATTGATACAAAAATTTCAAGCTCATTGATTAAAAATATATAAATCACAATCGAGTGTTAGAAAGGAAAAGTTCAGGGCACGCTGGCAGAATAATAGGGACCCTTGTTGTCATACCTTTCTCTGTCCCCTCGTTTTCTGTCTTCTTTATTATTTATCTAATAAAAATAATCAAACAGTTTTTAAATCTCTTACCTGTCCATAAATAGATGATAGGAAGGTAAAAGAGACTCCTGGATGACTCCGTCATGTCTGTCTGTTAGTTGGAGAGGCTTCAGTGATGACTGCTTTGTGTGAGAGTGTGTGTTCATGAGCCTTGTGTATGTGTATGTTAGTGTGTGAAATGGGGTCATGCTGTTTGGCATTGCCAAGAGCAGTGCATTATGGGGGACTTACATGCCTCATTGTTGTGACCTTATACTGATAACGGACCCTCCTCTACCCACCCCAAAACACACACACAAACACACACAGATATGGAGAGAGAGAACAAAAAGGAAGCAGTGTGAGCTCTTACACATATGTGGCTCAATCTGCATTTATAATGAAGGAGAAAACCAGACATTAATGTGGACAGAAGAGAGTCAGTGAAGAGTTATTTGAACAACTGGATACACACCTGCCTACGGCTGTTAGATCTGAGGTGAGAAACTGATCATATCAACACAACCAGAACATTAGACAACACTGTTGTAGGGAACACCTGCAGACGCACACACACACACACACATACACACACATACACACACACACACACACTAAAGAAACTGTTGTGTGGACAGCTGTGTGTGACTGTATATTAACCACCTAACTACCTAAGCAGAATATAAAATGTATTAATGATAACTCTACAAATTATATTGATAATAAATCTACTTATAATAGGCTACACTAACATCAGCATCTGAACCTTCTAACATTAGTTCGAAAATACATTACATAAGACATTAAACAGTGAGGCTACATTATCTGTCTCATTATCTCTCTCTCTCTCTCTCACACACACACACACACACACACACACACACGCACACACCAGCAGCTTTTGTGCCTGAGCAGTAGGCGGGAGGTTTAAAGAGAAAGTGAAACCCAACAGTGTGGACAGACCGGATGATGAAGCAGAAATTATCGAGGTAAACCTTTTTGACATTTGCATCTACAGTATTCGACGTTTCTGTTTAAACATGAGCCCTGAAGCAGGCACAGTAAAAGCATTATTTTACATATTATAACTGTGTGACTATTAGTTACATTTCTGTTGCTTGTAGGTTGTTGTGACTAACACAAGATTAATCTTTTCCCACATGCTACAGCATAACTGCTGCTTGTGCAACCTGATTTGTACTGCAGCTATGCTCCTGCAGCTGTTGTCACCATACAGTTATAGCTGTGTCCTGATCTTGTTTTATCCGCATGGAAAATCATGTGATACAGTTGTTGGATGTTTGAGTCTCCTTCAGGGCGAGATGTATTGTGGCTAAACCTTAAGCTCTGCTAAATTTACCAGCAGTAACCGACCTCTCACATATGCTGTATGAGGAAGAGCCAATAACAGAGTGATTTAATGGACTGCCAGTAGAGTTATTTTAAAGTGACGGCCGCTCTTTGTTAACTGTTTTAATGTTCATCCATAATAGTTTGTCAGAAGAAGTTTTAAAGTGAATGTAGTAACCTTTGAAACCATTACCGCCAAACCGAAAGCTGACTGAATTAAGGAATTAAGACTCTGGTTTTCTAGTTTCTACAACAGTGTCAGTGTGGTGTGTCCTAAATTCTCCCCTATTGTCTTACAGGTTTAAGAAATAAGGTCCTGAGAACTTGCCTTACTTTTTTGATCCGACTACATTCAGTGTAACAACTGGACAAACCACCTCTGCAGCCATTCAGCTCTCCCATCAGGCGGTCCTTAGTCACTCCTCATGTTTGGGATGTGACAGACTGATTTCATTACTAGTCGTCAGCCTGCCACCCTTAAGGCTTTTTGTTTTATCAGTGGTTTAAGGACATTTCTTCTACAATGGCCTTGGTGAGGTTGTTAGTGCTGTCTCTGTTCCATGCGTCTCTGGTTGGGTCGCAACCTGCCAAAATTTCACAGCAGCCGTCAAGCCCTCCTCACCCTGCAGGAGAGCAATCTCCTCCTGGGATTGACAATCTGTCCTTCCCCTGGAGTCGCCTTCGTCTGCCAAGGTAGTCTCCATGCCAGTTTTTTATAGCTACTGTATATTCAGAAAATTGACAAGAAAATTGCTGGACTTCCATTTTTTACGTCATTTATTAAAAGGGCAAGATATATTTCCTTGTTTTAGATACATCATTCCTCTTCACTACCGCCTCCTCCTGCACCCAAACCTCACAAGTCTCAGTTTCACTGGCTCAGTGCAGATCCAGATTGAGGTCCGGAACAACACAAATTGGGTTGTATTGCACAGCAAGGGTCTGCAGATCTCAAAGGCCACCATACTGAACCAGAACCTCCGTCATCTGTCTGATCAGGTAGTTGTGAATTCAGAGCAGCTATTATTACATCTTATTTATCATTTTTACCTGCAATGGACTTAACTTCTTTCCTTTCCTTCCTGTTTTAGGATCTCCCAGTTCTTCATAACCCTTCCCATGAGCAGATAGGCATTTTCTCACCCTGGGTGCTCAGCAGTGGGCAGAAGTACTTCCTGTATATTGAGTTTGGGGCGGAGCTTTCAGAGGGCTTCAATGGTTTCTATAAGAGCACCTACAGGACCAGTGCAGGAGAGATCAGGTAAAGAGGTAGACTTTTTCACAGCAAGCTTGGTAAATTATCCTACGCATACATCTACAGTGCAATATTCTATTGTCTGTGTACAATAGTTTCTGCTTATGTTTCTTTTTAGAACTTTAGCTTCAACTCACTTTGAGCCCACCAGTGCTCGGATGGCGTTCCCTTGTTTTGATGAGCCAAACTTCAAAGCCAACTTCTCCTTACGGATCAGGAGGAGCCCAGAGTACATTTCTTTGTCCAACATGGCTATAGTGAGTGTTGCATATGTGCTATTCGCTACACATGTTCAAATGTGAATGAAAAATGGCTACACTGAAATTTTTGTATATTTCAGTTCAAGACAGTTGAAGTGAATGACGGTCTGCTGGAGGACCACTTTGCCGCAAGTGTAAAGATGAGCACGTACCTCGTAGCTTTTGTCATCTGTGATTTCAAATCTGTGACTGCAACAACAGCCTCTGGTGTGCAGGTATGGCCTCTCTGAAGATGCTGTTTTTCCTTCATTTCTTGCTTTGAATATTAATATCATAGTCACAAATGTTTTGTATTGTTGTATTTCTATAGGTGTCAATCTATGCTGCCCCTGAGAAGTGGAATCAGACCCACTACGCCCTGGAGGCTGCTGTCAAAATGCTTGACTTCTATGATGAGTATTTCAACATCCCATATCCTCTACCCAAACAAGGTAAACTTCTTTTTCTATTTTTATGTAACCAAGTAACAAAGCTTTCATTTTTTCCCTTTTCGCCCTGCCAATTTCTGTCTCCTGACCTTTGTTTTCCCTCTCTCAGACCTGATAGCCATCCCAGACTTCCAGTCCGGTGCAATGGAAAATTGGGGTCTGACCACCTACAGAGAGACCAGCCTTCTCTTTGATCCGCTTACATCCTCTGTTTCTGATAAACTGTGGGTTACTATGGTGATTGGCCATGAGCTGGCCCATCAGGTGAGTGTTTCAGTGTATCTGCACTCAAATGACATGAAGGATTAAGTGTTTGTTTAGCTTCAGTAGTTCAGATACTCATAAATCACTTCATTACATAAACAGTCAATGCAGAGAGCTGAAATTCAAAATCTGTTTTGTTTGCAGTGGTTTGGTAATTTGGTGACCATGGAGTGGTGGAATGATATCTGGCTGAATGAAGGCTTTGCCAGATACATGGAGTACATTTCAGTCGAGGCCACCTACCCTGAACTGAAAGTGGTATGTGCTTAGTTTAATCTGACAACCGACTGAATTGATTAATAGTGATAGATTAATATTAAGCCCTGAAGAGGGGATTGATCATCCTGTTTTGTGCACATTCTTGCAGGAAGAATATCTGCTTCACACCTGTTTTGCAGCAGTTGGTTATGATTCGTTGAATTCCTCTCGGCCAATATCTAGTCCAGCAGATAACCCCACTCAAATCAAAGAGATGTTTGACACAGTCTCCTATGACAAGGTATGGTTTCAGTCAATCACAGTTTATCACAAGTATATTATCTGTGCAAAATGATTACCTGTAGATTCAGTGACAAATAACACAAACATTAAAAAGACAATTAACCCATTCATGTTTGAAAATGTTAGAAAACACAACACCCAGTGAGGACACACATCTGACTGCATAACTATTGATTTATATATTACATTGTTATTATATTATATATATTATATTATATTATATATTATATTGTGACAGAAAACCTTTTCCCTTTTCACATTTATAGCTAACAACAGTCCTGTTGGCCTATTGTGTAAAAAGACTTCTTCTCTCTCCCCCCCAGGGAGCATGCATCCTGCACATGCTGCGACACTTTCTAACAGATGATGTGTTCCAGAGCGGGATAGTGCGATACCTCCGCAAATACAGCTACAAAAATGCACAAAACCAAGACCTGTGGGACAGTCTGGCCAATGTATGAGCACAAATTACATGTAATGCACTGTGTAATGTAATTTATGTAAAAAAATTACATTATAAAGGGGCAGCAAGATAGAGCTTTTAATTTGTCGAATTGATCTTAGCCAACCTTTTTTGTATGGAGCTGTACGACTTTTTTTTAAAAAAAACCTTTGCTTGGCATTACAATCACACAAAGAAGAAAGAGTGACCAATCCATTTACAGAAATCATGCATTTCACACATTTCTGTCTGTCTATTTTGATGTTTAATCCATGTACTACAAATTGGGTACATTACTGCTATCCATTTCTTAATGCGTGCTGCAGTGTGTTTCCCTCAGACAGCCATTGTTTTCTGTTCATTTCACCAAGGTTTAAAAACCAATTTGCAGACTTGATTGATTTATATAATTAGTCAAAGTGAACATAATGTCTGTTTTTATTTCCATCAAAGTTACAATGTCTTTGCCCAGTAATACAATTGTAAGTGCAGATTGATTGAAATGCACTTACAAAGCGACATGGTGTTCATTGTGAGGGATTCCAAGCTCAGACATTTTCAAACTGTACAGAAATTAATTCAAACATTCAAAAATCGAAAAGACTGCAGCATACTATAGTCAGCAGTAACGTAAGGTAATGTGTTTTGTAGTAAATAGATTAAACCTAAGTGTTCAATTTCATTTTTCAGACATGCTCAGAGGAGGATTTCATCTCAGGAAAACACTGTTACAGCAGCAGCCAAGCCTCCAAGAATGCAGTGAGTAAACACACAACACTGTTGAACATCAACTCACTGACCTCTCCTCATGGTTTACCTCTTATAATATATATATATTATGTGATTATCACAGACCTTGTGACTTGGTGTGGTCACATGTATTTATCTCTGATTGTCTTTTACAGTACCTGTTTGCAGGGGAGCACCTGAACCTGACAGCCATGATGAACACTTGGACTCTGCAGAAAGGTATTCCCCTGGTGACTGTAACCAGGAAGGGGTCTCGTCTGCTGCTTAGACAGGACAGGTTCCTGAGGACAGTGCTGCCTTCTGACCCCCACTGGTCCACATTGCAACAGGGGTGAGTATGCACACACACTCACAGCTACATAACCATTGTCAGCAAGACTTTTTAATTTTAAGTATCAGGGTCTGATTTTATGTTGTGCATGTCAAAAATATTCTCTTCTCTTGTATAGTTATCTTTGGCATATCCCTCTGACATACAAGACCGATACTTCTAGCACCATCCACAGACACCTGATGACAACACACACAGGTAAGGGGGAAGAGACAATACACTAAATTCAATCCATGCACACATATTCATATATATACTGTACGTATTTTTTGTTTTGCCTTTCAATTGTTTTTCATCCTATCTTTGGCTATGTGTCATTCAGACAGTGTACCCATAGGAGAGGACGTCAACTGGGTAAAGGTAAACTCTGACATGACAGGCTACTATGTGGTTCATTACGAGGATGGTGGTTGGGATGAGATGACAAAGCTACTGAGAGAAAACCACACTGCTCTCAGCTACAAAGATAGGACTCAGTTGATACACAACGCCTTTCAACTGGTCACGTAAGCATATACTGTATGTGTGTGTCTGTTTGTTTTAGAGAGCTAAAGAGAAAGAGATATTTTTAGCAAAACAAAATTGCTTTGTTTACCCCACCTGAAATAGCACCCAACCTTTCAAATATTCTTTATCTGTGTCTCTAAAGGGCAGGTCATCTACCACTCAATAAAGCCTTAGACTTGATTGGTTATCTGCAATCGGAGACACACACAGTTCCTCTCCTTGAAGGACTTGGCTATCTGGAGACCTTCTACCGGCTCATTGAGAAAAGGAATGAGCTTGATCTAGCACACAACCTGGGGGTAAGAAGACAAGTATACACAGCGTGCATGAAATCCAGGCCAATGTCAGTATGAAACTGAGTTCATGTAAGATGCTGTTTCTCTGTGTGCTTTGGTGCAGATGTACATCCTGCGATTTTTCCGTGGTGTCATTGACCAACAGACATGGAGTGACGCGGGCTCTGTGTCAGAGCGACGGCTGAGGTCAGAGGTCCTCTCTCTGGCGTGCCACCTGGATGACCCTCCCTGTCTGGAGCAGGCGCGTCAGAGCTTCAAAGACTGGCTTCAGTCCGACGGAACACTCAAGTCTGTTTGTCTAAATTATATTTTAGCTCACGTCGTTATCAGCTGTTGATATGATTCACATAAACAGGAGGCTGTTGTTTTTCCCTGTGCAAGGCTGGACCATATAATTTGATATTTCATCATGTCCCTAATATGCACGTCTCTGCTTGTGTTTACTCCAGCCTGCCCACTGATGTGGTGGACACTGTGTTTTCCGTGGGAGCACAGGATGACCACGGCTGGGACTCACTCCTCCACGCATACAACACCTCCCTCTCTGCAGCACAAAAACGAAAAATCCTGTTTGCCTTGACCTGCAGCAGGGACACCAACAAACTACACAGGTACATCTTCTCCCACTGTATTCTTCACTCTGTTAATGCTGCCATCATGTGGCAAATATGGGGTATTGTATCACAGCACTGGTGCCAACAGATTCCCAGTATTAATTCTGATGGTAAACAAGTAAAGGCTCTTGAAGTGATGGCAAATAATGCGGTGTTAATAAATTGGGTGTGTTTGTGGTGCAGACTGCTGAAGCTAGGTCTGGAAGGGAAGGTGATACGATCCCAGGACCTGTCCTCTGTCATCCTGATGGTGGCCAGAAACCCGCAGGGACATCACCTCACCTGGAACTTTGTCAAGAAGAACTGGAGCACACTGGTTGAAAAGTTAGTACAATAGACATTCAAAATGACCCTGTACTATCAGTCAAAGCATGTAATGCTATGAAAATACAGTTTGCCCTACTTTAAAATATTACAACAATATCCTGCTAAGTACTTACTATGAAAAAAAAAGATTTTTACTCATCAAGCATGTCTTGTGAATTTGCAAAAACTGTGTGTAAACCAGTAAGACTTGCCTTTTTAGTGGCATCTGTGTAGTCTAATAACAAGTGGAACAGGTTTTTGGTTTGATAACGATATGATTATACCACAAGAAATTGATTACACAACTACGAAAACCCCAAATTATATTGTACTCTAGTATATAGGAGGAGATTTTGGTCTCTGAGTGTCTTCTCTGTTGTATTTCTGTTCTGCAGATTCCAATTGGGCTCATCTTGCATTACAAACAGCATCATTGGCACCACCGGCCAGTTTTCATCTCCAGAGGAACTCGACGATGTAAATATGCTCTTACAGTACATTGTGAACTGCTTCATTTGTTATAAGACAATTTAGAAAGAGATGCACTGATATATCAGCATGCTAATGATGTTAGCTAGTTGGCTAGTATTAGCACTACCAGCAATATTGTTTCAGTGTAAGTATTGCCAAATGTTGATTAGTATAGTTTGATTGATAGACATGTCACCATATACAACAAAAATGTCCAATTATTGACAATATTAAAGTATCGTGGACTTTTTAAAAACACTTTAAAATAGGGATATACTTAACCTAACCTGTGTTGCAGCTGCATTTGGACTCGAACTCACACAAAAACTCAAATAATAATTGTTTTCAGTTGTAAAATATTTTGGTATTGACCTATAAAAACATATATACTGTATATATATATTCCTAAGCATTATCAAATATGTGCTACCTCTGTTGTCAATATAACAATGTGACTTTGACAGAATAGGGAGATTTACTTACATTTACTTTTTATACATTTTTTATTTTCTGTCATATGTTTGTGTGTATTTGTGTAAATGTATGTGTGTTTGACCCCCAGGTAAAGAAGTTCTTTGAGTCCATCAAAGAACAGGCGTCTCAGCTGAGAGCTACCCAGGTTGCCCTGGACAACGTGCAGAAAAATGTTCGCTGGGTCCAGAGGAACCTAGAGCCTCTGAGAAACTGGGTGAATGAGAAGAATTAAGTGGAAAAATGTAGGAGGACAGTTTATCTGGAAATTGTAATGTGCTTAACACTGGAGAGTTGATAGTTTTGTATGTAAAAAGAAAATGTTTTGTAAATTTTCAGGGGACTTATTTAGAGAACAGCATTGTGTGTGTGTATGTGTGTGCGCACATTTTTGTTACCTCACTGGGACCTTTTCCGGTACAAACACCAACCTTGTCGGGACCAGTAGTCCTCATGTGGACCAAAGCCCAGTCCTAATGAAGCAAAACGTCATTTCTGAGGTCCTGGTTAAGGTTAGGGTTAGAGGTTGGGTTAGGCTGTCCTTAATGTCCATGCAATGTCCTAACAATGATAGCTGCGCAAACGTGTGTGTGTGTAAGTGTATATGTGTATGTGTGTGTGTGTGTGTGTGTGTGTGTGTGTGTGTATGTGCGAGAGAGAGAGATCCATTGCAAAATGACACACAAATGCTGTGTAAATGATTGTTCACCAAATAGACAATAAAAAAGTTCACTGTAACTATTGGTACCTTTGTGTCTGTTATTTAAACTGAAACATTTAATTGTGTTATTGTGTATGTGCTATGTTCAACCATTGTGTCTGCACTTGTGTGTGTGCACGTGTGTGTGTGGTATAGTCACTTTAAGGGACACAAACCAGATTTAAGACCAGTTTATTTGGGACAGCTTGTGCAATTGGTGACAAAAGCCATGTCCCCAATTGGTAAATCACTGATTTTTGGGTCAATGGTTAGAGTTAGGGTTAGGTTTAGGTTTGTAAGTAGTTATTGTGGTTAAGTGTATGTGTTTGGGTGTGTGTGTGTGTGTGTGAGGGGGGGGGGGGGGGGGGGGGGGTGTGGACCTGACAATTTTTTTGAGTTCGGGTAAAAACTGTGGGTTTGGGGTTTGAGGTTAGGGCAGGGTTGAAGTTATGCCTGTAACAGTTAGGGTTTAGGATTAGGGAATGACTGTAAAGCACTACAGAGTCCCCACAAGTATACGTGCATCTAAGTGTGTTTGGTGCTGTTTAGCCCCGCCCCCGGAAGTATCAGCCAATAGGAAGCCAGTATTGTAATTTGATGGGCGGTACCAACAACTGGTCGGAGAGGCAGGAAAGTGTCATTTGCTCTGTCGTTAGTTTGCCGAGCGTCTGGAGAGATTTATTTACATGCTGTAAATGTAAGGTTTGGTTTTTACAATTCCGCCGTAGCCCCATATTGGTCTACAAAACAGCTATGGGCGATAAAGTCCTGGAAATCAGTTTACGTTAGTAAGCTGGATATCTTTCAGTCAGTTAGCTACAATTGTTAGAAGTTGGCTAGTTCAGAGCTAGCTTACTACGTAGCTGACGTTAGTACAGTGAGGATAGGCTGCTGTTTACTGTGAGCGTCTGATCCACATCTACAAAAACATCACGTCTGCCGAGCTGCTGCAACCGTGTTGAGTGCCCCTGGTTTTGGACGCGAGGAGCCGTTTTCAGATACCCTACCATGGATCCATTTGATAGTAACAGTACAGGTGAGGAGGGAAGATGGGGGGTACAGTAACACCAAGCTAACTAACAAGCAGCAGCAGCAGCAGGCCAGCTAATAACTAACGGGACATTAGCTGCAAGCTCACTGGGAGTGACATTCACTCGAGGACACATGTTGAGAGGGGTCGGGTTGACTTTTGTCAAGCCAAATGAAAGCTACCTTTATGTCTTCTGAATGACTGGCTTGTTTTCTTACAGTTGGGATTCCCAGAAGCTAACTTCATCGCAGTGCCAGTCTGTTGTCAGTCCTGCATCAGCGTGATAACATTAAACTGCACACGACTGTCTCTTCCTTTTAAACACTAAATCAAAGTCGACTGTGTGTGAATCTTGTAGTTACGTTTTGGTTGAATTAAACTTGTACATGACACATGTCTAACAGCTTGAACAATCTTTATATTGAGCGATAAAGCTACACAGCCTGCCAGTGTACACACTCATATTGTGAGATATAAACACAGCAGCTCTGTTTGCCTTTCGGTTTGATAATAGCTATTTTTTGTCTTGCCGGGGAGAGCAGATAAGTCATGCTCAGCTTAACTATGGCTACCAACTGCTTTATAACCTCAGCTATGGTCCCTGGGCGTCCAGGGTGTTATTAAAACAAACAAAATAGACCAGTACACGCACTATATAACAGCTCTCAGGAAAGGTGTGTGCTCTCCTTGGTGGGTGTTGTTTCATTTCAGCTTTTTCCTCCCCATTGAAAGAGCAACAACCAAATCATAGCTTGTTTGAGTTCCTGTTTCTTTGTGTGAGTATTTGGTTGTGACCAAATGATTTTAATATATACAGAAATTATATTTGACAGTCTCATTTTGATCAGATTGTGATGAGATACCTCCTTCCCAACCATAGTGATAACAGTGTAGTAGCTCAGTTTATGCAGTGTGTCTGGCCTGAATCAGTGGACACACCTGTCAAACTTGGACGCATATATTTAACTGCAGTTCTGTGACTCTAAGGTAGGCTTGATACATGTTTTTGGTAAACAGGAAGGGCACAGTCAGCAAAAGAGGTGCCTTACTTCTGTATTTACATAGAAGCGTGACAAAAGTACCGGAGTGGTTTGTCCTTCCCGTTTGCTCTACATGTTTTTTAAATTGTTGTCTAGATGATAACTGTCACTGTTAACTACCTCTCTTGTCATACCTCTCATGTGATCTGGCTCGTATGATATAACTAACACCATAATATCTCAGCAGCTGTCAGAAGTAGGGTTAACATTCATCAAAGTTTAATGTGGTTTTTTTTTTTGGGTTTTATTTTTATCATATCCTCCTCTGGACATTACACATTACCTACTACTTAGCTCCTCGCCTATTAATAGACGTTCATGCCACAGCAGTGTGGACCAGATAGAGAGACTGTGACAGCCCATACAGTCTTATCAAAAACACTATACAGGACAGACAAGGAGCTAAATCCACCTCTTACATTTCTTGATTCTTGTTTTCCTTTTGGGGAGATAGTACGCACTTCTGTTTAGTGTCGTCGGCTCTGTTTGTACACTGTGTATACAGTCTGTGTTTCCTGGCTCTCTCTGTGGTTTCCACTGAAATTCATCACCATCTAAGACTGAAAGTGCATTGTCTTTACCATGTAAAGCATGAGTGGAGTGTGAGGCAATATGGGAAACTTGCAACGCATAGTGTTTTACTACTTTCGTCGTTATTGAATTAGGAAGTTGAACATACCTCCCATTGTTACAAGAATGACCTGAGTTGAGGAGTTGGCATCCTAAATCATGTGGCCTTTGTAAGACACTCTTGTCACAATGCTGAAGATGCAGGTTAGTTTGTGGAAATGCATGCTTTTGTAACCTGCAGTAGCATGTGACATGGCCAGATGACATTTTCTCATTGTGTTTGTGTTTTCTCACTTCTGAGGACAGTTTGTCTCTTGTTTGGGTCACTGCACTTAAATGACTGAACTATGAAGGAAATTGATTTTTGTCAATGTCTGTCTTAACAGATTTCCTAATACTGGTACTGAAAAGCCGTAAAACCACCAGCCTGATGAACCTACTATGTAGGTCAAAGAACCAGGAAATAGTCCAGGAGGTTTACTAACAGGAAACTGAAGAAACCCAGTCAGTCCTTTGTTACATGAGGCTTCATGTCGCCTGCACAATCCAATGTCAGATAACAAGCTTTTGTGTTGAATGTTGGCTTGTTGCCATTACTCTCTACAGAAAGCTCCAAAAACACTGCACATATGCTAACATATTGTGTGTGTGTGTGTGTGTCAGCGTATAATGATACATGATTGTTTTTTTTTGTTTTTGTTGTTTTTGTTGTTTGGAGTTACCTTTCAATTAAACATAACGTGTGTTAAAAGGTTAGGCATTATAAGCTGCAGTTTCAGCCTACAGAAAAAAAAACAACTTTAAGTTGGGTTATTGTGCTGTTTTGAGCTGCTCTATTTAAGTATCCGTCTCTTTTTTTGTGTGTTTATGTATGTATAAACATGAATTTATACAGGCTATACAGACCGGAAAATCAATTCTAAATGTATATAATCACAATTTGTTTCTGTGTCTCGCCTCTCTCATTTCCCCTTGTGAGAATCCTCTGTCTTATTTCTCTTCCTCTGTGTGGTGTAGATCGAGCCAACCTGCCGCGGAACATGATAGAGAACAGCATGTTTGAAGAAGAGCCTGATGTCGTGGATTTGGCCAAAGACTCCACAGCATTTCCGGTATGCTAATGTAATCTTATGCCATGCATGCTATGCATAACTAACAATGCATATCTGCACCACTGCACATTTCTCACAAGTGCTTTCATCTGTTGGCAATATAGATAAAGATCAATGAGAGGATGGTTGACACAATTCAAGCACTTTCCATCCTGCATACAGCATGCTCTTTCACTGGTCTGTAAATGTTTTTAGATCTGTCACCTTCAACTATCTGAACTTCTCAATATTGGAGAAGTATTTCCTGCAAAAAGAAGCCTCCTTAAAGCATAACAAAGATGTTGTTTCTTCCTTATATTCTGTCTGTTATAATAGTATCTATATCTTTCTCTTCTGAGCCACATTGACCCACTTTCCCCCACAGGCACCATACATACTGCATCATAAAGCCTTATAAACTTAATTCCCATCCCTCAGTCCACACTACCTCTATCCTCCCTCACTGTCTCACATCCAACCGACCTTATCCTAAATTTCAATCTCCTTCACATCCCTTATGTTCATGATCTTCGTTTCTGCATCAAACACCCCAGTGCTCTGGTATAATGATGATATTCCTGTCATCTATACACGGTACTGTGTCGATGGCCCTTTTCTGTCCTGATCATTAATTTTTCCTTCGCCTCCACACATAACATCCTATGCTAATTAATTTACATGCAAAGGCAATCCAGTTATTGACATTATATGGGGAAACACTGCACAGCTTAACTATAGTGTACTGTACATGCTCTCTGCAGTCGTTTCCGGCCCTTGACCCAGATGAAGTGGTGTACGAGCCTCGCAGCTCACGGTTGCTGGTGCGTGGCCTGGGAGAGAACGACATGGACGAGGATGAGGAAGACTGCGAGTCTTCAGCCCGTCTGCTGGGCATGTCCTTCATGAACCGCAGTTCTGCTCACAGATCCAGCTCTTCCCCTTACACCAGACAGGCTCCACCCAGGTAATGTTTCAAAAAAGTCTAGCGGGATATACCTCGTGGGACATTTGTCTCAAAGCGGAACTGCATAAGTAATGATTTATTTTTGTATGCAGTTGTCCCTTTGGTTGGTATTTGTAGAGTTTAATGATGAACAAATGTTGAATTTATATGAATGTATTGTTATTGTCCAACCAACCTCTTTATGTGGTTGTTTCGAAAACTTTCATTTAAAAAAAATACTGAAGAACTTACGTAATTTTCAGGAAAGACATTTTGAAATAGTTAAGCTTTACGGATCTGGTAACTTCATTAATAAACACGTAGTAGAGAGTACCACACTATCTGTTAGTTTAATAACAATCGTATGTCTTCCATGACCACAGCTTTGACAAAGATTTACATAGACTCATAAAACAAACAGTGGTGGTGATGGTGAACAGCTTGCACTTAGATTTTCCTCAAATTGCTGCTACATTCAAGGTCCTGACGGTAACATTGTGGTTGCAATAGCAGAGTAAAGAAGCAGAAGCATCTACTAAGTAAGATGCCAACAATATTTCAGTAGTAATGCACAATCATCACAAAATCCTGTATAATTAATGCGTGTTGGTCAAGGTTGCTCCAGCATCTTGATTTACATCTGTACCAACAATACTACGCAGGTGAACTTTCAATTGGATTTCCAGACCCATAGAAGGATGATAAATCTGAAAGTATCCGGGGGGTTTTTTCACACAAGCTGCCCAAATGACACAATTTCAACTTGTTTAAATCTGTCTATAAATCTAATAAGACTTCACTAAACTACCCAAATATGTACAGGTTAAGGGGGCATGGAAAATTGTTTTAGTCAGCTGAGCAACAAAAATCCAATTTGAAGCTTTACTTTTGCAGCCTCTGTCTGCTCACAGCACCACCATCCCCAGTTTCTTCATAAACACCACTCCTTCCTGTCCGTCTTTATTTGTAGAATTTGTCAAAGTAAGTACTCTTATCTCTCTCAGGTCATGTTCACGGCCCTCAGCTCGCACCATGGTTGTCTGTGTGTTATTCCTGGTGATAGTGGCCTCCATGACCATGGTGCTGTACTTCTTACCAGGGTGCACCTTTACCAAGGTAAGAAAAGTATTCACTAGTTCTGTTTTGTTTTGTGAGCACATGTAGATACACAATAATTACTCTTTGTTTCAAGATTGTTTCCATTTTTATTCCTGTCATGCTCAATCACACATCCATTTCCCTGGCTAACTGCAACCCTCAATCCTTTTGCAGACGGGTTGTCGTAAGGTGAACAAAACCACTCCCTTTGAGCCGGTCTACCCTATATCCACCAATGGTGAACCGTTCCCGTGGGCACAATTCCGACTGCCTCAAAGCATACATCCTCTCAGCTATGACCTCACCCTGAACCCTGACCTCAACAGCATGACCTTCACCGGCAAAACTGTTATCAACATGATTGTGCTTCACAACACCAAGCGCATCGTCCTGCACAGTGCTAATCTCAACATTACCAAAGCTACCTTTAAGGTGAGACTGCAAGAGGTTTGAGATTTAAGTGTACTGACCGAGTAGAGGTGACTCACATGTTATTCTCTAATGTACAGAGCCTGCTTGTCTAGATATATAGAACTGTATACAAAGATGTCTCAGTTTTGTCTTTGGTTAAGTGAGAACATGCATTTCGAGCATAAACAAAAAGTTTAGTGTGCGTGTGTACTTTCTCTCTTCCAGCTGGGTGATGGGAAGGCCAGTGAAGTAACTGTACTTGAGTACAAACCCAGACAGCAGATAGCTGTTAAGTTCTCTGAAGACCTGAAGGCAGGCCAGCACTGTGTTTTGACCCTGGATTACTTTGCCAACCTGTCACACACCTATGATGGTTTCTACAACAGTTCATACACTGATAAGGATGGAAACAAAAGGTACACTTGACTAATTTGCTGTGGCCTCAAATACTTTACAGCAGCTGAAAGATGTGCTACAGAGTGAGGACTCTAAATAAAAGTCTGTATGAAGAGGATCATGTGTCTTAACAGTTAATCTCTTGACCTTCTGCTAAGCTCATGACTCGACAAATCAGTGCTGTAAAAATAACAATTAAAAACAGAAATTGGATTTTTAAATAGATTTTTACAGTGTTTATCGAATTTACTATTTCAGCATGATCATGCTCATCTCCCTCTTGTC
This sequence comes from Thunnus albacares, assembly GCF_914725855.1. NCBI lineage: Eukaryota > Metazoa > Chordata > Actinopteri > Scombriformes > Scombridae > Thunnus > Thunnus albacares. Next base: position 19,319,281 of record NC_058107.1, on the reverse strand, counting down.
TCCAGGGTGCTAGCAGCAACCCAGTTTGAGCCGCTATCAGCCAGGAAGGCCTTCCCTTGCTTTGATGAGCCAGCTTTCAAAGCCACCTTTCTGATTAAAATCAGCAGAAAACCAAGCTACATGACCCTCTCCAACATGCCTAAGGTACTGTAACATTAATTAAGTGCAATTTAATTTTATATTGTTATATATTGAATATTAGATTTTATATTATTTATAATATATACATATATATATATTTTTTATATGTGTGTGTGTATATGTATATATATATATGGGGGATAGGGATGGCAGTATTTGACAGCCAAATTTGAGATTTAATACAAAAACAGAAACACATACTGAACATACCAAAAAGGTAAATAGACATCAAATAATTATTGAGTAAGTTTAGTCCAGAAACAGTCAGTGTTGGGGTCTAGTAGTGACTAGCATTAGGCTGGCAGTATATACCAAATTAATTTGGCATGTTCACTGGCAAAATGATGGGTCATGACCTAAGAAAGACCTCAGTGTGCAACATTATATTATGTCACTCGCTCTGACGGAGCTTAATTAACAGAGCTGTGTTCCACAACATGCCAAAATAGATTTATCATACCACCAACATTACCTGCTTGTCATCTTGTCCTTTTGATGTGTGTCTCAGGCTAGCACCACAACACTTCCAAACGGCCTCCTGGAAGATAAGTTTGAAAAGACCAGCGTCAACATGAGCACTTACCTGGTGGCCTTCATCGTCGCTAACTTTACTCCTATTGAAAAGAATGTCTCAGAAACTCTGGTAGGTCTGACACAGATATGACTCCTTTTTGCTTTCAGTGCATCCTGAAGGGTTTTACACCAATATAATTTTGCATTTAATATTCAGTGAGGTTGTGACCCTGCTGATAAACTATTACACATTATGTGTGTGTGTTTTAGGTGTCTGTGTACTCTGTACCAGAGAAGAAGGAGCACACTGACTATGCTCTGGAAACAGCCTCCAAATTGCTGGAGTTTTACAATAAGTTCTTTGAAATTGTATACCCCCTCAAAAAACTAGGTGAGTACATACGCACACTTGCACATTTCACACATGGTGCAAACACAGGCTTTTCATTCCTCTCTGCTTTCTTTTCACCCCTCTTTACACACCACAATATGCTCTGTCTCTCTTTTGTCAGACTTGGTAGCCATCCCGGACTTCCTGGCAGGAGCCATGGAGAACTGGGGTCTGATTACCTTCAGAGAGACAAGCCTGCTTGTGGGGAAACAGTCGTCTCCTCTGGAAAAACAAGTAGTTGCCTCTGTAATAGCGCACGAGCTTGCTCATCAGGTAGTTGTATATGCCTGTGTGTTTGTGAAAGCAGCTGAGACAGTAAATAATCTACAGGTACTAATCTAGCTCTGATGTTGTGTCCCAGTGGTTTGGGAACTTGGTGACCATGAGCTGGTGGAATGACCTGTGGCTCAACGAAGGCTTTGCCACTTACATGCAGTACATGTCACTGCAGACAGTGTTGCCTCAGCTGGACATTGTAAGTTCACACATCTGACTCGTAGATTAATCCTCACATATTTTGAAGCAGATAAAGTTGTGCCTTGGTAGTAAGTCTTGTATTTGTTTGCAGGGTAATTTGTTCCTGGCGGTGCGGTTCAGAGCCTTGGACAAAGACGCACTAAACTCTTCCCACGCGGTGTCGACAGAGGTTAACACACCGGAGCAGGTGGAAGAGATGTTTGACTCTGTCTCCTATGAGAAGGTGCACTTTATACATATTATAAGTACTTCCATATTCAGCTGTTTGTCATATATACTTGATCTCTTGATCTGAACTGCAGTAGCAGTCTGTTTCGAGTCTGACCATAGCTGGTTTGTGCCTCTGTCGTCTAGGGTGCATCCATTCTTCTGATGCTGAATGCCTCCCTGCCAGGGGATCAACAGTTCAGAAAGGGAATCATTGAATACCTAAAACAGTTCAACGGATCAAACACAGACACTGACGACCTCTGGAACAGCCTCACACAGGTAGCTGTGTGTGTGTGTGCGTGCATGTACTGTATCTGCGTGACTTATTGTTATTTGCTGACATTTTTCATTGATTTAACAGTTGATACTTTTAACATATAACTCCCCTCTGCAATCTTTCAAGCAGCCATCTAGCTAAAATATGCTCTTCATTATATCATCACATAGTCACTGATCACAGAGGACTTTCTCAGGAGCTCTATTATCAAGACAAATGGTAGAAAATTACTGGTAACAATCATGCATACAGTTATTATTTGTTTATATGTATAAGATTGATATGTATAAGATGTGTAAGATTGTTCATCGTTTGGCTTACTCCCCTCTGTAGGGAGGTCAGAGCACTGCACAGATGCAGACAGTAGGCTGTATCATTACTGACAAGAGGTTTTGAACCCATTGCCCTTATATGAGGGGCAGTCTGCCAACTCAATACTCACCCCCCACCTCCCCTGTTAAAGCTTTACTTGCACTTTCACAGTCTCACATATATCATGTGGTTGTTTGCCACAATGATACCAGTCCTAAAAGTCTGTCAGTAATAAAAACTCAATTAACCCACAGGGGAGGCAAAATATGTACAGGTGAGGCTAATAACAATTAAGAACGTCAAATATCCCCATCCTCTTCTTCACTATATAGCCGATAAAACAATGAACATGACATTTGACTGCACAGACTCAGGATTTGTCTTTCTGTCCTCAGGTCGAGGTCTCTGCTCAGCATCAAAATGTGTCAGAGATGATGAGCTCATGGACATCACAGAAAGGCTTCCCATTGGTAACTGTAAGCCGCAAGGGAGATCAGGTGACCCTCACACAGGAGCACTTCCTGCTCACATCTGACAATGCCACGCACACTTCCAGGTGGGCTATTTTAACATCACTCACATACATGTACAGGGTCTTAGAAACACACTGCAACCTAGAGATAATTGTGTTTTGTCTTTAGCTTGTGGAATATCCCAGTGACATACGTAAACGACAGCTGCAGTTTGGCACCCGAATGCAGACAGGTGTTCACTCTGAGGACCAAGTCAGGTAAAACAGTATTAGTCAGTAAACAAATATTAATTCTCTTCTCAGTGTCCCAGGTACTGTGTTAAATGATGATTTTTTTGTGATTTTGTGTTTTTGTGTGTTTTCAGGGACTATTAAGGTGCCAGAAAGTGTAAAGTGGCTGAAACTAAACTACAAAAACACCGGCTTCTACATTGTCCACTATGGAAATGATGGTTGGACTGCGCTCATAGAAGCCTTGTCTGAAAATGTCAATGTTCTTACAAGTGAGGACCGTGCCTCACTTATACACAACATCTTTGCTCTCTCCAGGTATACAACACAACCTAAATAGTTGAATTTTTTTCAAATGCACTCAATAACATGAGAAACTAAAGGACAGTAGTAGTCTCCAATTCCTGTATTTTACTTTAAAATGCTTCCATTTCTTTCTTTTCTCTCTCTTTGTTGTTTCGTCAACAGACTGGGACGTGTGTCCTTCCGTCTTGTCCTCAACCTTTTGAACTACATGTCCAATGAAACTGAGACCTCTCCTGTGACAGAGGCCTTGTTACAGCTCAACAGAATCTGCCAGCTGCTCGACAAAAGACAGGAGCAAGATCTCGTTTCCCGCATGAAGGTACATACTCTACATACACATCTACATGTCAGGAAATTGATTTGAGAAATAAAAATACCTGTTTAGTATTGAATTTGAATTTGGCAGTATGCTTTAGATGTACAGTCATGTTGATGTAGTGGTTCTTTTAAAAGTAACATAAAAGCAGTAGCTGAAGTTTAAGCTGTAAAAATGCTTACATGAAATGATTGCCCGTTTTGAGAAATGGTCTTTTGTGACATTTATAAAATATTTTTTTAATCAACTACAATACTGAAATATATTAATTTGATAAAATCACTAGCTTCATGGCAGAAAATGCACAATAATACTTTTCATTTGTTTAACTGAACCACTGTTTTTAATCTTTGTAACTGTGTGTCTGATTAATTTCCAGACTGCTTAACTCAGTGTACTGTATGTGTACTATTTTTTTCTCTTATATATGACAGGCATACATTCAACATCATTTTGAGTCTCTGATGCAAAACCAAACATGGGGGGAGGAGGAGAGTGTGTCTAAACAGGAGCTACGCTCAGCTGTTCTGGAGACAGCCTGTGGTCTGGATAACGAAAGTTGCATTGAGCGGGCCAAAGCCCTGTTTAAGCAGTATGTCAATTCCAGTGGGACTGTTCGGTATGTAAAGAAACACTTCATTGTTGAGTTGCAGCAGAGTAGTCCAAATAAACTTTATTGAATGCGTATCTGACATCTGAGTTGTAGGAAGCAAAGTGAAATCAGGTTGTTTTTGTGTTTGTGTATTTCTGTAGGATCCCAGGCGACCTGCAGAAAGTTGTCTTCACTGTGGCTGCTCAATCAAACGAGGATTGGTCAACCCTGCTCACCATGTACGGAAACGTCACCTATGATGCAGAGAAGCGAAAAATGCTACAGGGCCTAGCATCCACTCAGCATGCCAGGAGTATCGTATGGTAAGTATTTGTGTGTGTGAGATTGCATCTGGCCAAGATCAAGCATCAACCCTGCTGATGACCTGCTAAGGCTACATAGTCTGATCATGTCGATTTGATCTAAAACCAATGTGAAACAGAGCAACAGTGTTTTAAACATTAATACATTTCACTCACATGTTAATAGAAGTCAATTCTGCTGCCCCCTCAACTCCTGCAGCACATACTGTACACTTCGTATCAGCTTATCCATGTTCAGTTAGCAGTCGCATGACACTGTGAATTGACATTAAAGGCATGAATTATTTTGGAAAATAATCAAACTTGTACTTGACCCGAGCCAAAAGTGTTGTTTATGCACTGAACAGAGTATTTATCACGATCTTTCTAGGATTCTGAAGGCTGGTCTGAAGGGGGACATCATCCCGACACAGGAGTTGCCTTTGGTCATCGACAGTGTGTGTGATGGCTTCGCTGGCTACTTGATTGCCTGGGACTTTATACAAAATAACTGGGACCAGCTCATAGAGAAGTAAGTGGTCTCTGGCAGCCTCATGTTTCACATAATGGCTTAAAAATGAAACAATAGTTAATCAGTGTTATTGTGTTTTTGGCTGTAGGTTCCCTGTGGGCTCCTTTGCCATCCAGAGAATCATTAAGTCTGTCACCTCCCAGTTCTCCACACAGGCACACCTTGATCAAGTACGTTTTTTTAAATACATATTTTCTAATAGAACATATTAATACTGCAGTGTATCTGAGAGTCTTTGCTCTTGTTTGTGGGGAGAGATGAACTGTTTACAGCATGCTTTTTAAGTGTGTTACTTCAAATCTTATCTGGCTGACATCTCAATGTGTGTTTGTCGTGCAGGTGCATGGTTTCTTCTCCAGTTTGAAGGAGCGTGGCTCTCAGATGCGAAGCGTGCAGGAAGCTTTGGAAACCATCAAGCTGAACCAGCGCTGGATGGAGAGGAACCTTCCAACACTTCGAAAATGGCTCTAATACAGGCACCCCATCCAGTCTCTGCCCCACTAACAGTTCGCCTGGCAACTGGGGCATGTCGTCAAGACAACAGCAATGTTTGCACTATTGTAGGACTGCGTCTCCTAACTCCCTTTATCCAGGCCAGAGTACTTATCAAAGCCAGAGGTTGTGCTCTACCTGGGTGGACAGGGTGTTTGATTATCTGAGATTGGTCCTGTGAGATGTAGTTGCTAGCTCAGGGTGGCTCTGATTGTGCATCTGGCAGAGTGATGTCAGATGCAGACTCACACTCCTCACACTTTATGCTGTAGACCAAACCTCTCCTCTGCAGGTCTCATCCAAACCTCATGCCTGGGCAGACAATCATGCTTTCAGAGAGCAGCGCTTCACCCACACTCCCCTCGCTCAGCCTGCTCTCAGGCACTTAACTGTGCGAGCTATTTAATGGCCACTTCTAAAAGTATGAAGAATGTCATAATTACAGTATGTGCTGTCGGTAAGTCGTGGACTTTTTCTCTACCGTGGGACGTTGATGCAGCTGTCAGAGATTTCTCAGCGATGAGAAATTGAATTTACCGGTACTTGAGATGGAATTACTGTTAGAATTAAACTAACCTTGCATCGCTGTGTTACGCAAAATCTGTATAGAAATAATAACAGCCTGTCATTCTGTACTTATTCATGCAACCTGAAGCATTTACTATGTTAGTAATGGTTTGACTGAAAAAGGGATTGGTTGATTGATAGCTTAAATACCAAACTTGTATTGGCATCAGTTGAATGTACTGAAAAACCTTCCCACTGTGTACAGTAGATGGCGTACTGCACAGCAATGCAGGTTTAAATCAACAACCAATGTGTCTTAGATGAGAGCAGACAGTGAACACTGGAGCCAAATGTTCATTTCTTTCTTTCTCGCTTTTATTTCTCTACCAGTCAGAAGATCAAGTTTTATTATGATTGCTTTTTGCCTGCAGCGCAGCCACTGTACAGACTCATTCTTAAACTCAGTGTGCTTGCAACCTTGTAGTTATTATGTAAATATGCTCAACCCTGCAACACTTTACTCCTGCTGTTTTGGATGTACTGTTTTAAACATTTTGACTTTTAACATTTTAAGATTTGCTTTATGTTGTGTGTATATAGAGTGTAAAGAGGAAATGTATCCATAGAACTGGTCAAGATTCTTGGTCAAATACTTGTTACTGTATTCTTGATTTACACCACCGCAGGGAGGTCATTTGCTGATATATGTTTGTGTTTTTAAGGGCTAATGTGCATATTGAAGATACAAAGTGTATAGAGGAACATCTATATTGGACATGACGAATCTGTCCAGTAAGCTGTTCCTCATCAGCCAAATTTAAAAAAAAAACCCCAGAAGGTTTAAAGTTACTTCAATGTTAACCAGCTGTGATGCTCCTGAGAGTGAAGAGTAGCTTAGTATTTATTGAGTGGGTGTCTTTACATGTTTCCCCAACTTTTGTTCCAAAATGTATTTAATTACAATTGTACACTCATCCTGAGTTGCTGTCGTTGAGGCGGTACTGCTTACTTATTCACTCCATCACTGTCATGGTGTTCAGGATAATTGATCTCCAATAGATCTGCTCATTTTGCTTTCTTAGACCATCCCAGTTATATGTGTCAAGCTTGTCTCTGTGTTTTTGTCATGTTATCTTTGTCTCATTTATTATATAAAACTTTGTCGGCAGGATTTACAAGTTCATATAAAAATACCAAATGAGTGTCATAAACGAGGTGACACTTGCTCAAGTTCAATCAGTGGTAGTGGTACCTCCAGTTTGGTCATGTCGGCATTCCAAACTGGTGAAAAGAGAAAAAATTAGTGATGGTCAGACTGTACATTTAGTATTTTATTGCAGTTAAGCTCTGTCTGGAGGTTGTCAGCAGTATTGTCATTGACTCATTCCATCTGATCCATCATAGTTTCACAAACGCTGATAATGTCTTTAGCTAGCATTTAATATGCCTTTAAATACACATCTTTACAGTTTACCTTTCAGTCCTGGCTAATTGTGAATTATTGTCTTTTATTGTGGGAAAGTATTGGTCAGTCTTGGACATTTTCCAGCACTCACCAATCAGTTCAGATAATCAGCTTAATTGAGGCTCTGGGATATTGATTTCCCATCATCTCTTGGTTCGAAATCGATTGGACCACGTGAAGTCAGTTGCAATAAGCTTTTCAGAGACAGGTGATGTCATTCAGGTACAATGTCGGTGGCTTGATGAGAGGATTGTAGTACCATGTGTGCAGTAGACCCAATCAGATTGTTTTTTTTTTTGTTTTTGCACTGTGATTAAAATGCTGCAGATGCTTTTTAAACTGTGTTGCTCTTCATGTGAACAAATTATAAATAAAAGTTGTTTTCTGAAGTTATTAGGTTTCTTTTTTATGTAAACACAAAGGGCACTAGTATCTTTTGTGTTTCCAACCCTCTAAACTTGTCTTTTTCTTCTTCTACCTAATTTTTTTTTTTAAGTTTTGGGATGAAGATTGTTTTTGAAACGGTAGATGTTTTTGGTTTATGTTACTTTAGTATCCAGCCACTCACACTGAAGTGAAATGATCCAGTACAAAATACACACACACACCGCAAATTTCATTTTGGAGCAGAAACTTAACAATGAAGTCAAAGAAAATCTCCACAGGATTTAGGGTCATAAACCTATAAGGAGGAATAGATCTGAGAACGGATATAAAACAACTTCTGGAAGTTTACTAAAGCATGAAGGCTCAGTTGTAAGCAAGTGGAAAATGCATGTAACTGCTCAGACAGTTCTTAAAGATTGGCCTCGTAACAAAATGAGTAAAGCCAGCCGGGAGGAAGCCGGCCCCAAAGGAAAAAAAGGCAAAATAGCAGCCTGGAGTTTGTAAAAAAATGTAGTAAAAATGTCCATATGGCACAACACTCAAGATGATGCAGAACACTGTGTGGCAGAAAACTAGAAGATGCTGCTGTGCTAAGCAATAATGCAGAGAAGCATCAAAACAAAAATATTGAACGAATGGCCTGATCACAACAAAAAATAGATTTCTGCTTTTATAAGATGTATATTGAATTTTGTGTTGTAAAACTCTGAGATTACAATAAACAAAATTTAGATGGTTAATGTGATAATTGATGAAATGCCTTTTAACATGATGCTACTCAGTTGCACCACCAGAGGTCTTTCTAGCTCTTCTGGAAACTTGCATATTGACCATTATCATACTCTTAAAATTAGAGATTATACCTGTTTGTTTGAATATATTGCTCTGCTTAAAATGTGGATTTAAATGACTTAAAATGATTCACTTATACACTGGAGATGCTCTGGGAAATGGACAGAAGGCTGAAGGCTTGAAACTGTAGTTGAACCTTTACTTCATGTCAAGTCTGCAAAATAAAACAAAGCCTTCTGTCTGGTTATAAAATTGATTTTTAAAATTAAGCAATTGCAGGTATTTGTGCATTCTTAATCCAGCCCACTATGGCAAACTGTTCCTTCTATGTATGTAAGTGTATTTTGTGCTCGTTATAGAAGATCTGTTTTGTGCCTTAAAGACTTGTTTTGGCAGAGTGCCACACAGCTGGAAGACATCATTGAGCCAGTGTTTTCACCCTCATTCTTTCTTTCATGGCCAATCAACCCGAGTGCATGAGGTATAAAGACAACTGAAATAAAAGGAGTAATCCAAACTCAGTGTAATGAATGAGTAAGTTGTACGTGACCTGACACACGTCAAAGGGCCTCAAAACATTTGTTATTGACAAAGGATGACAAAGACACTGTCATACACAACTGTTTGTCTTTATTTGAGTGTTCTAAGTATTTGAAATCTTTGTTTTATTCCGAATTTGCAATTTTGACATAAACACACGCGTTCATTTGAAGGGTTGAGTTCTCATTTAGTTAAGTTTTTAAAGGTGCAATGTGATTATTAAAATATCAACCTCAGTTGTTGTGTTTTAATGTTGTTGTACATCCTTGTTAAACAAATAATTTATTTTTATTCTACCTGATAAATCATATCAACGTGTCCTGCACATCTTTCAAACGTGATGTGTGTTCCTCAATCGGCGATGAACTGTGTTGTAACACAGGCACAGATGCCGTGACAGCTTGTTGGCTGGTGTCAGTCCACTCCTTCATTTGAACCTAGGATGACACAATGCAAGAGCACAACAACATCAAAGAGCACATACCACATATAGTGCCTCAGGTTTATAAGACATTAATTATAGACTGTGTCTCTCAAACCTCACGCAGGTTAATATTATCACAACATGCGAAAGGGAAAATGTCATAAATTGTTTCTGGCCAGAGATTTCCCATAATTCAACTCATAAATCAAAATGTCAAAAAAGACAACGTCTCTGTGAGGAAGAGCACTATCTCCTGCCCACAATGACAAAACAATTACATGTCACTTCTGTTTGCAGCAACACTTGAAACAAATTAAACTCATAAAGAAACTAGAAGCACTGAGCAGTGACTCACCCTGCGGTGTTTGCACACACACACGCAAACCAGACTAAGTAGTGAAATGATGTTAAGCAATACACGCACAATATATAATTAACAGTGAAGAGAACAACCATCATTTTATATCTTTATTTTTCATTTCAATTGAAAATGTTTCAAAATGATGACAGGAGTGAGACAAGTGAGATGTTGAGATTACACGAAGTGTTAATAAGAAACATATTTAATATTGATTTCAAACCGAGTTTCACTACGTAGTATATTTTTCAAACATCAAATATAACTTGGAATTATGTTACATGCATAAGTTGGAACATCAATGGATGCGGAAATCCTGCTAAAAGAGGCATAATAGAAGCATAATAAGGCTGACAATGCTTTCATTTTTTGAAAGCAATGTCAGCATTTCAAAGAAGAAGATGCAGTGAAATTGAAACAGGGCTGGGTTGGATGTCTTATTCATAGCTCTTTCTCTAGTAAAATGGGGTAGTCATACTGGTAAACAACAAATCAAGTTTCATTTTACTTAATGAGGTCAAAGACAAAGATGGAAACCACGTCACGGCCCTGAGGAGTGCCATCGAGCATCTGTAGAGCAACCAACCTGCTGCTCAGCGATGACTGTGAGAGCTTAATAACACTGTGTGAGAGAGACTTTGAATGTGCAATGGAGAAAGAGGAATGGATGAAAATGATATCCAACAATGGGAAGCTAAAGGGAAATTCACCCAATGTAGAATAATATGCAGATATTATTGGGCACCACTCAGACTCAATAGAATGGGTTTAATAAATAGCAATTTGTGTTGGAAATGTCAGAGAGACACAGGCACTTTGTTACACTTCATTTGGGAATGCCCAATTATTCAATGGGTTGGGAAGGAAATTACCAGTATCTCCAAGATTATGATTATTAGCGGACAGAAACCAAATACACAACATATCAAGTGGAGAATTTCCGGTAATCATGGTAGACATCTGCTAGGACAATACTTAGACACTGGAAAACACCCAAATCTCCAGAATTAAAAGAATGAGCAAATACCATGATAAAAACAGCCTCATACGAGCTGCTTATGTTTAACAGGATAAACAACAGAAACAAGAGTATGGCTCATATCACACTGACTGATAAGCCTGTAGTATGAATGTTATCTCCTGATAATAATTAATATTATAATCTGTTGCATTGATATTTTCCCTTGTTGTGTTATTATCAGTATGTCCCTTATACTACTGATTTTATTAATATTCTATTTTTTGTTTTGTTTTTCATGCCACTGGTGTTACATATATTGTAATCAACAAGGAATGTCTCACAATGTGAAACACTATACTGTCACATACCAAAGATAAAAGAAATAAAAATTTGCAGAAACCTGCAGAATGTATTAATTTTACTGAGGAGACTGTGTCCGCACTAATGTCTCCACAGACTTTATTGTATCTGTTGGAATATTTGTTAAATTGGTGATGCATAAAGCATGTTAAAATTTTCATTTATATTATAGGTTTTACCATTTGTCTCTCTAAATACAACACGTGAGGCTGCCTACAGCAACCAGTGTAAAAAAAAAAAAAAAAAAACTAGCCATTTTATCAGCAGACTTAATACAAACAAAAACATATTTGTATTCTTTGCCGGTCACGGTTGGATTTGACAAGACTGAACTAATAAATAACAACATGTGTTTGGCAGACGTGGCCATAGATACACGTTGCTGATGTTAGTCTATAGCACGAAACAGCAGCAGAAACTATAGCATGTCCTCATACCACAACAGCTCAGGCATAACTTTCTAGAAGCATGTTGTAGGTATGTCGAAGATGTTTATCACCTCACGTGACTGAATAATGTACACAACTTTACTTATATGTGCTGAACCTATTGATGTCTCCAGTATGTTCTCTATGCAGGAGTATTGGTGGGTCCTGCTACCAGGGAGGGACAAGGCTTTTACTTAAGTAAAATTATCAAAACCGCAATGGAATAATACTTCGTTAAAAGTAAGTTCAAAATTTTACTTCAGTAAAAGTGTTGAAGTATTCACAATGTGTGAAAATGTCAAAACAGAACTTTATGTGAAAACTGGTTCCTTTTAGTGTTACGTTTTTGCATTATTGCATTATTTCGTGTTGACAGAATTAGCCTATATGGCAAATTTTCATACGTTATCCCTGGCCAGCTGTTAAAAAGACACCCTAAATATACAGTGACATATCTTATAGATATGTCACTGTATATATATATATATCATAATAGATATGCACAAGATCGCACAGCACACATACACGAATATGTTTGCCCTCACTTGTAAGCATTATCGTTGTAGTTTACGTTGTAGCTGGTCAAAAAAACTCAACAAACTGATGGCCAGTTTAACTTTAATGAGGCGTCATACAACATTCATACAGTTTTAGCTCATTACATGTTTTGCATATAAAATCCAAAGAAACTAGCTACTGTGGTTGTCAGATGAATATCAAGTGCTAAAAAGTTCAAATTATTTCAATTCAGTATTAAAAACCCATTAACAAAATAAAAACTCTAGACACATAAAACATAAAATATCCCATCTGACATGGACAGGTCTCACCAAGAGGAAATACTCAAGAGTAGTACCAGTACTTTGAAATTGAAGTTGAGTGAGTAAATGTACTTAAGTTACTTTGCACCTCTACTTTATATTCAGCATTTTGATGTCTTTGCAGTGCTGAAGTAAAGCTGCAGATTTAAATCATCTTTCTTTGAGAATAAAGCCCTCAGTGAGCAAAATGCAAGGTCAAAGTTTAAATGTATGCTTGTAGGGCAGGAAATTAAAAATCAGAAGAGATGAGAGAGCAGATAAGATTACTGTATCACAATACCTCAGTCTTTGTGTGACAGACGTTCTGGACACATGCACAGGCGCCAATCTCAGGTGATTATCAAGTCACATGACTATATACCTTGTAAAAGACTTGAAAGGCTTGTTTCTCTCAGATCAGAATTCCTACGTGAAGATGTTTTATGCATATGGGCCTGTGTGTCATACATCACACAACCAGTCCATCAATCAATCATTGTTGGCCCCATTCAGTCAAAAGTCTGGTTGGAACCATTTGAACTATGCAGCCCTGCTAAATAAAGAGTTCATGCTGACACATTATCAGCACGTCTATCGCTCAGGTGACCTGCCTCCAGAATGATCTGTCCCATCTATTAGTGATTCAGTGAGATTTGTCTGATCACTGATACGTTAAGAGTTATGGGTCTTTGAATGAAGAAATGTTAACAGCACGTGAGTTGTGTGTCTTGTTGAGGATGAAAAAGAGTCAAAGGCCGACTGAAACCTGCAGAAAGCTACATGAAAATGTGAAGATATTTGTGCTGGGCTCATGAATGGGGTTAGCAGCACAAAGCATAATATTGTAGTCAAGAGCACATCTCTGTCTTGTCTCTTTCTTTTTTCCCATTTTTCTCCTGTTTCCAAATGGTGGCAACAGACCAGCAGTGTGAATGGAAACGTGGTTGCTCCAGTTACTATTTACTATCTAGTTTATTTTTGTGAGTGCATGTGAGTGCATAGAGAACTAGCATGTGATTGTCAGTGCTCTGAAGACTGTGATGGCAAAGTTGTGCATTTGAAGCCAGAACAGTCGGCTGGTGAAAATGTTAATATGTCAGGTGATGTGGGCATGATTAGACTGTATGTGTCTGGAGCTGGTGGAGGTGCTACTGTGTCCTCATTTAAGGACACAGTGGTGGTTGCAAGTGCACCTTTGACCACAGGGATTCTGAGTCTGTCTCAAATACAGTTTTGGGTGTCATAGTAAAGAGCTCTGCTGTGTGCTGATGTCATATTTTGATGCAGTACTTTAGATAAGAAACAATATGATGGGATAAAGTTATTTTATTGTTTAACACTTTTACTATATGATATCCATCATGGCCTTTTACAAAACCAAAATTTCCACAGGCAGTCTGAGGAGGTTGGCTGAGTCTTAGATTTTGTGATAACCTGCATGCTTCAGAGATGTTAGGATAGGAACATGTCCTACATTACATTTGTACTCCTCTGACAAGACGCTGCACAGCTGCTGAGCTGCACCACTAGAGGTCACCCTAACTTTCCTCTCTCTGGGCCACATAAAGTACATCTGCTGCTTTCGGTTCTGGATTCACTGAAAAGATGTGACTGTGATGTTTCTGAAGAGCAGCTGAGATCAAATTGGACTGGACTGTATATCGGAGTATATAAATATGTCTGTGTTGCACCATGAGCACAACTCAATGACTTACCCTTGAAGAATGATCTGAGCTGTGCTGTTGCACAACTTATGTAATTGTCATGTTTAATGGATTAGAACTGAATTAGAAGAATTGGCAGACGTCCAGAAATTCTGTTGAAGTATTCAGTAGATCCGGGCAGTAAACAGCAGTTACTTCAGGTCACACTGCACGTGTAATTAAAAAAAAAAAAAAAAAAAACAGGGATGAGGAGTTTCTTATGAAGCTGGATTTGGCAACTTGAGAGATTTGTTGAATAGGAGCCACATCATGATAACTCTGAGGGCTCATGATGACTGTCTTGTCTCTAAGTCTGCACGTGGAGGGAGAGATGTTATTTCCATCCAGTTTTAGAACAATTTTGGTTTAAAAAAACTGAAACTAACCCGCTACCACAAATTAATTCTCATTCAGTCATTATCTGTAAATTCAATTTGCACATAAAAAGAAAAAAGCTATCGAAAATTACATTCTTAAATTGACTCCTAATTTAATTGGTCTCAGCCAGGTTGTAATAAAGTCCTTTTCTAGTGAGGCTGTTTAGGGTCAAACGTGATAAAAACATGATGTAACTTGTGACTTGAGATCCAACAGATTAAACAGAAAACCATCTGTAGACATTATTTTCTTGCCTCAAGGTGCTTCTGCTTTCCTGATAAATTCACATTGCATTGAATTACTGAATCAAATTCTTATTGAGTCAGATACACAAGCCTTTGCAGTTTTGTAATTTGCTTTGGAGAATGTGCTTTGGAGAAATTACTGGAAGCGTCTGGTTACGTGTTCTGTGTTTATCTGATCTGCTCTAAAACTTATCTCTGTACTGTATCTCGCACTGATGGATTGAGGAAGAAGGCACCGCAAGCTTCTGCAAAGGTTAGCGTTGCATATCTTAACAACAGAAAACCTTGAATTTCTAAATTGTTCATTTTTCAGGAACTACAAAAAACTACAAAAGCTGCAAAAATGTGCAGCTGGACCACTACATGTTTCAAGGATTATTTCATTGTGCTTTAAGGAAAACTTTGTAAATCACCCCCAAAATTTCTTAACCCTTCTGATGGAAATAGATTTATTATTTCATACCACAATGCAGGTTTAGGGAGGTTTCCAGAGTCAGATACCCCCTGCCAAATGAACTAAAACTGAAATAAAATAGTATGTTGATCAGTGTTATTGTTAATGATTGCAGAGAATGGACACTGTGATGTAAGTGTAATGTGTGGAAACAAGAAACAAAACCTTTACCCAAAACTTGTTGGTGGAGGCCTGGAAGAAAGAGAAGTTATGTTAATGGTAAAGCTACTTAATGGGCCTGAGACTCAAGCTATCCAGGTGTAGAACATTTCCTGACATCCTGTTCCTATTGACCTGTGAAAAATGGAAAAATCTTACCAAGAATGAACTTTTTAAGCTTAATGATTCCTCTACCTCCCCCTACGGGCTCTTTGAAAAAACTGCAATCAATAGTCACTCAGTTCAATAGGATAGAAAAAGCTGTGCATTAAGACAGCAACCTTACAAAGAAGGAAGTGCTCTGATGGGATTAATCTTCCAAATTTTGATTTGGGATTCCTGGTGTCTTACCCTCCGCCCATTACAGACTTGGCTGAACTCAGGCTCCACAACTGCCTGGTGAAAAATAGAAGAAAACTTAGTCCATCCCTGCAGTCTGGAAAATATCATGTATTTGAGCATTCCACTGAAAACTGCAAACAGAAAATTTGGCTCACTGATGCACCAGCTCCTCTCCGTATGGAATAACATCCAAAGTTTTGCCAACAGTGACAATAAAATATTTCAAAATTCTCCTATTTTTAATAACAATGACTTTAAAATAGGCAATAAACCAATAATTTTTTTCACAATGGAGTCAAAACAGTGTATAATATTTTTCAGACATTGTGGGCCCACAGGGGTTGCAGCAATTCAGAGGCCTCCAAACCAAATTTAACATCCCAGACACCTCCTTTCTCCTTCTATCTACAGAAGATCTATCTATCTACTTTACGCTCAGCAATTAAAGGACATGGCACACCTTGATTGTTCCCTTACAGTCTATCCTCTACACAACCTTTTAGCTAATAATAAGTCCAAAGGTGCAGTCTCTGAGATGTACAATATCCTGGTGAAAGCCTCCTACAGGCCCTTCCATTTAGATACACTGTGGAGAACTTCATCCCAATCCCCAAACCAGAAAGTCATGTGGACCAACATATCTGTCATCAAGCAACCCAAATCACCAGATGACACATTATAAACTTATCCACAGGGCTTATCTCTCTCCTGAAGGCTCTGCCATTGAAAACCAGAGCAGACCCTAATGAGTTTGTTTTTGTACAGATGACACCATTTGCAGATTTAATCACATGGTTTGGGACTGCCGAGAGGTCAAAGGTTATTGGGAAAATGTTTCTACTGTTCTCTCTACTCTGTTGAGGAGACTGATCATTGTATCACAGGACATATTACTCCTCAATGATACATCAGCACTGGAATTGAACATACAGGGCAGACAACTCCTCCTTGCTGGGATCATTGCAGCTAAAAGGATGGTGGTCCGCCACTGGAAACCTTCACATTTGTTATCAATAAAAGAATGATTGTCATACAGAAAGATTGCCCAACTATAGGTCTCCTGTGCACAGTTAAAAGCATCAGAACCCCAAAACTTTACTTGCTTGGCAGAGCTGCTGGAAAACATCAGAAATTGCATTTATAAGTAACTTTAACCTCTTACTTTTACCCCTTACTTTGAAATAAGATTTCAGTGGCTTTATAATAAGATTAAATAACTTTAACAAGAGTCTCAGTGATGATAGGGTGATATTGGGGAGCGGGGCAATGTTTTTGTCGACTTCATTTGTTTCAGGTGTTGTTGTTTTCATTTTTTTTAAGACTATTTTTTTCTGTTTTGTGTTGGTTTTTTTGCCTGTTAGTGCGTGGGGCTGTGGGGACTTTCTGTATACTATTGCCATGTACTAGTTTGCACCTATTACGTCTCTCCAGATCTGTTTAATTTTGTGTTATGTTTTGTATATCTAGATAGGCTGCAAGAAAAGTAACTAAATAATCCAAATGATGGTTTTTAAACTTCTTATAAAAAGCTGACAACCTCCTGATCATCAGTTTGCAGCAGCACAGCATGTGTTCCTGCACTGGCAACATCCATTTGCAACAGAAATTACTCGTCCAACCGCAGAGCAGCCAGCACTAAGGCGAGTGAGAAGTGTCTTAACATTTTCAAATGCATCTGGACAATTTGTTTGACCACTCTGTGCTTTAACTGTCACAACAGCTGCCTCAGTGGTCTTCGGTTTCCTCAGTCTACCCCTCTGTCCCTGTCTCCAGCCACTTTTCACTTCCCTGCCAAAAAGGGTGATAACAACCCAGAATGGTAGCAGATAATGAATAATGTAACATAATCTGTATCACTTGCCCAACCACCATACCTAGTTATATAACTATAGTTCACATTTTTAGTCAAACCCATGCCACCTGGCAAGTAAAGCTTGAATCTTCTGAACATAATAGGCCCTCATCAGGTCACTATAGGTTACAACATCCCAGTGAACTGTACAACCGTCCCCATCAGTAACTGCATGCTCCATTAAATGCTGGAATGTTGCTGGGCACATTATGCAACTCAAATGGCATCACCAGAACAGAGAGGCCAATAAATGCAAAAATCTCCTACCTGCCTTCCAGCATGGCCACCTGCCTGCCTGTTCAGTTTTGACTCGTTTGACTGGTTTGGACTGCCTTGTTCCAGACGAAATGGAACTTGGTTCGAAGTGTCCCAGACATAACAATTCATCTTTGATTTCACTTTGACCCCTCACGGAGGCAAGACAGAGTAACACATATGACAAGAGAGGAAAATAAAGTAGACAGCTGCACCTGTGCACCAGTAGTTGAAATCAAACACTAGGTGAATACAATTGTAACTCACCTAATAAAAGTATATGGGCACTAGGTTAACTCCTTACGAGTCAGGCTGTTTTGACCCTGTGTGTATCCCATTGCTTTATTTAGCAAGCATCCTTTCTGCTAGTGCAAGATTTCACGTGGGAGAAAGAGAGAAAAACGTTGAAAAGAAACACAGAGTTACAAACTCTATTTAGATAATTAAAAGAAACTAATTCTATAGGGAAAATGTGGAAAGGAGTAAAAAAAACAACATAAGAGACAATTAGTGTTTTCTTGACTGGTTGTTTGTTATTGTTATTTCTATCACACATACCAAGAGAGTTGGATTGTGTTTTTCTACTTTGGAAGCTCTTCTGAGTTATGTTAGCTCAGAGCATAGTGTCTTGCTAGCTAAAGAGATCATTTCATTTGATTTATTTTGTGGATTTAATTTAAAAACAATCAGAGTCTTTTGGATTTGCACTGTATGTTCACATGTATTTCATTTGGTTAATTCATGATGAGTTATGTTAAATGCTATTTGTAAAATGAATCTCTGAAAGAGTTTTTCTTGTTCTGGTTATGAGAGATTGAATTTTGTGTTGAATTTAAGACATGGGGAATTTCTTTCATTTACTAAATTAAGTAATTAAGTAATTTCAGGTGTAATACTGTGAATTTTAAGAATAATTCCTAGAGGCAATAGGAAAAGAAAATTTGAGTTATTTAGAAAATGAAAAGAAACAGACAATGGAAGCATTTATTTATATGTATTATTCTGTACTGTATGTGCAGATTGTTTTTCCAATGATCGCAGACTGATAGCTTGGAGTCCATTCCTGGCTGGATTTGATAGCGAGCCAGTTCCAGTGGTGAATCCCTCCAGAAGGAGCCTTGTAAGCGCTGTGGCCAGCTGGATTGTATTTGTATTGGATTCCACTCTGCAGAAGTGACCCCACGGAGTTGCAGGAGACTCCAAGATAATGAATCATGAGCACATATTAGTTTATCCTACCCGGGTAGAGAAACCAGAACAATTTATCATATTTTGTTTTGTCTTATTTACAAAGAGCTCTGTTTCATTTCAGGGTTTTCAGTCTAAGCTGTAACCTTGATCCTACTACAGTTTGTGAGGTAGATCACATAACAAGGCGAATAAATATTATTAGGATGAATCACTGGTGTATGCAGACTGTATTTTCTATTTTTGGTTTTATATTTAGGCCTGTCGAAAGCTGTATAACATGCTAAACAATATGCAAGATGCATAGTAACTAGCTTGCTAGATACATACGTAGCCATCTCTATACCAAGTATTTGGTACAAACTTGGATCGAAGCCGTGGTGTAGTAAAATCTTTAAGGAAATCATTAGAGTATTTTCTCAAAATGTGTTTACAGTCCTGTAGCTTGGATTAATTTGCAAGTGTAGAGAGGGAGATTAGCATTACAGATGTGGAGAAGATCAGATGTTCTGTTGTCCATTGAGAGGCATCCTAATTGAGCATAACGAGGTCATAAACATTTACAAACTCATGGCCAAAAGGATTCCCCTTTTATTTCACCAATCTTCCTTCTCACTTCCCTGACAGGACTGCTCATAACAGCTGATTCTCAAACTGTTAATAGTTTCCATGTTTTTACTACAGATGTGTTTGAGAAATAAACATTTAAAATATCACCCATTTTCTGTATTTTATTACAGAGATGTTTGCAAAATAAATGTTTAAAAAGTAAACCCATTTTAATACAGAGGTGTTGTTTTCCTTATATTCTGAATCAACCTATAAAATATTAATCTTAATTACACATGCATCATTCATCATGCATCATTGTTCTCTACTGATAGGGGCCCAATGAATGTATCAGGTGTCCTTTATATTTTTTCACCCCTCAGACAGACTGAGTCCGCCACTGCTGTGCAACATATAGGCTAAGTGTTTTATTGTAGGCTCTACCATACAGGAACCACATGTTAGTGCACTTCTCTGAGAGGTTTAAAGAAAGAAAATCAACAAATTATTGCATGTTAGAGGCCATAATTTATACCATGAGTTACAACTATGCACATCCAAAAACACAATTTAAAGAACACTAGCATTATCATGATAAAAACTGAGCCATGCCAACTCTATATTACACTCTGATACAATCTACAATATAAACTATAATATATCTCTAACTTAATCTTTGTACAACTGCTTGTGAGGAATATACATGCACTCAAAACTGCAGGATTGGAGAAACAACCGCAGCACTAGGAACACCTCTGCAGCAAAGATGTTCTGATGATTGTTGTACTCACATTTGGAGCCTCACTACAAATTCAAATGACTAATCCCCTATAAATCTATATTTATCTATCATCTAGGCCTATATATGGTGATGAATAGTTCTTTACCTTGAACAAGTTGTTGTAAACCAACCAACCAAAACTTACTGTATCTGATGTTTTACCACCAAATAAAAGAGAGTAAAAAAATGTATATGTTAAAAGAATAGGTCAAGTCAATATGCTTATTCTCTGTCATGGCGAGAGTTAGATAAGGAGATTAATATCACTCTCATGTCTGTAGGGTAAATATGTTGCTGCAGCCAACAGCCAGTTTAGTTTAGCATTATAAGACTGGAAGCAGCTAGACTGGTTCCTGGAGTCTTTGCTGGTGCAACATTAACTTTAATTACTGTTCCGAGCGAATAAATAGTCTGACACGTAACCCTCCTTAGAACGATGACTTGTTGATTTTATACTTTTGTTTTTGTTCATGTTAATTTGTGCTTTAGAGGTGTTGGTATCAGTGGATTAATTTTAATCATGGACAGAGCCAGACTAGCTGTTTTCTCTCTTTATGGTTAGAGAAGGTAACCACTTGCTGGCTTCATATTGAAATGCAATCTTCTCATCGAACTCATGACAAGAAAGTTAATGAGTGTACTTTCCAAAATGTCAAACTACTCCTTTAAACTAAGTTAAACCAAGCCAAAGGGGGACTAATGCTGTTCTTAGTGAGGTTTAGGGTTATAACATTTCAGCATTCTGACAGGGTTTGGTATTGGTTTTGATATTCTTAACTTTGGCTTTGACACATAGTACGTGCCAAAAACAGGCTGCTGGTTACCTCTTACCCATAGCGTCAGTAGAATCACTGCGTCATAGAGGTAAAGAAAGTAGATTTTTGGGGCCACGTTCCACTGTGCAGCCTTTCACATGGCTGAGGGAACACCAATATCTTCCAAATTGGTGCAAAATCAAACAGTAATTATAATTACATCCACAATGCATCTAAAAGGCATCTCATAGTTCTTTTGTCTTCTTGTCTAATTTAATTACACGCTGCTAATTTGATGACCTGGGTTGGATGGTTACAAATATGGTGACCACTCCAATGATGAAGGCTATATCCAGGATCCTGATTCCTCCACGAATCACCATAGACTAGGTTGTTACTACTTATACCTCTCTGCTACCCAGATGGCAATTGGGATGGTCAACACACCTGTTATGGTCCTGCCCACTGGGCTAATGCCAGTGTCCCTGGTTGGATGTCATGGAGTTGTGCTGGAAGAGCTTTGGAAGGGCAACTTTTACTTTAGGACAGTTTTTCTCAAGCAAAATAGCTCCTCATGCAATTATTTCTTATTAGACTTTGAATAAATGCTTTCAGGCAACTTTAAATAAATCAACATTGACAAGATGTATTATTATAAAATAATTTATTAATAAAAAATACACATTTAATAGATACATAAACAGGACAAAGTCAAAACTTAGTATATGGCTGGACCATGTATGAAACGCTAGAGGGCTTTCAATTTGTATGTCGCCTGGTTACCATCAGACATCGCCAGCATTTTTAAGATGTTTGTTTTTATGTAAGTTTAAGTTTATTTATTTGCATAGCACTTTTCATGTAATAGTTATAACTCAAGGTGAGAAATATTAAAAATACTTAAAATACATTGCACCAGATTTTTGGTGTAGACTACATAATGCTGTTGTAAGAAGGCTTGAGTTAAGATTCAGGCTATTTTTCATATATTTTATATATTATTTGTCTTACCCACAACCCAAAAAAATAGCTTTAAAACAGAAAATATTGAGTTAATCATAAATGCTAAATGTAAATGATCTCAATACAGTGTGTTTCATGTGTGTAAAGTTTGCATTCATAAATGTATTTGTTATTTATATATTTATTTATAATGCTTTTATTTTATTAACTATGAACACTAGATGCATAAAACATGCAGAAATTGACAGTAAGATGATTCACAAATAAAAAATATATTAAAACTTAATAAAGTGACATATTAACAGTCCTATAGCACCCTGTTTACTAGTGCACACATGTGAAACACGACTGTATCTGCGGACTTTCCGCGAGTTGGTGCTCCTGTGAGTGTCATCGGGAAATGTGTGTTTTAAAAACTTACTTCAGGGCTGCGCTCACTCTCAGTCCTGCAGAGAGTGAACTACACTAAGGGCTGCAGCGCTCAGTCCTGCTGAGGCTGAGTGCCCATGGACATGACTGTAAACACCACCTGATGATATAATCATTTTGAAAGGGCAACGGCCAATGGGGAAACTCTAACACTCGGCCGTCCGACCAATGGTGTAATTTCATCACTCAGTCAGTGAATCACTTGCTGTGTCCAAAGTCACTCCCTATTTACTATATAGTGCGTTCCAGCCTCCGCCATTTTATTTGAGTGTCCAAATGCTGAGTGTATAAATATATACACTATATAGTACCCTCAAAAATTCGACAATGGACAAAGTGAATGAGGGAGAGATTTTGGACACAGCCAGTGACTCAGTCAGTCACGGACAATTCTGTTTCTTGGGTTGGTCCAGCCAACAATATTACAGAACAAACTAGTGCAACACATTATCCATTCATTCCATTAAACCATTGGACTCAGAAAGGAGCACCAGCATAGGTTTTCAACTTACAGTAAAATACACTCATTTACATCCTTCATACATTTAAGCATATCATCTCTCTCTCTCTTTTTCCGTCTTTGCATAGGTTTAGTTTTAAACATTATCAGCAACAGTGACCTCAGTTAGATTGTTTTGTCTGGTTTCTTCTTCAGTACCTTGTTGTTCCATGTCTAGTACATGGTCTTTGATTTGTGTCTCGTCATTTTTACCCTCTGATGCCTCACTCGTTACTTTGCCTTCTTCCATTCTTTCAAGCTCCAACCTCAGTTGTTCTTTCTCGCTCAGTATCACTTCTTCTTCGATGGCCCTCTGCTGCTCATCCTTCTCTTCCTTCTCTTTCTCCGCCTTCTCCATTTTCTCCTGCTTCTTCAGTTTCCAGAAGAAGCCCAGGTTTTTCTCGGGGTAGGTGACTTTGGCGAGCGGCAGCTTAAAGATCTTATTGGTCTCCGTGGTGATGAGGAGAAAAGTGAGGGCAGAGAGACAGAAAGGCCAGGTGCAGGCTGGCAGACCAAACTGTAGACAAAAAGCATATTATATCCTAGTTAGTGGTGTGTGGTTTTTGTGGGCTAAATTATGAGTAGGATCGAGAGAAAATGTGTACTTACCCTGGACATGATGTTGGCAATGGCTGAGCCGAGGTATGCGCAGAAAAAAGCTGCAGGAGAGAAGAGGAGACCATTACATGAGATTGTAGATTACAAATATCTGGCTGCTCTATGCCATGGTTACACATCATGTGACCATCATGTCTGTATTAGATGGAATTTTAGATAATGTTTTCATCTCCTGCATGTCTACTCACCGCATGTGATGGCAAGCAGGTGCACCTGCCAGGTGAGAGCGTAAAACATTCCTCCGATGGCAATACAGGCTAACACACAGTTGTATCCCCATAGACCAAAGTAGATGTCTCCAAATGGAGCTGACAGAGCCAGGCCTGCAAAACAAACACACACAAAGATAAATCACAGCTATCACAGAAGCACCATGTTCAGTATAAGTTTGGACTATCTTAATAAATAATGACCCTCCCTGTTATTTTGCATATTTTAAAGTAAATTTTTAGGGTCATCTTGGATTTGGGACATAGTGATTGTGGCTTGAAATCATTCTGTAAGCATGTAAGCATGTATTGATGTGGGTATTGTTTAGTCTTCTTACCAGAAACCATGCCAACTGCAGATCCCAGGACAGCATGAGCACAGGTGATAGGGGAGGAGATGAAGAGTGAGATGATGAAGATTCCTCCTGTCCAAGGGTTGTCGCAGCCATAGACTTGACCTATCCCCACAGGCACTGACATGAACAGCTAAAGAGACACAGACAGAAAGGTTAAACATAACTGCAGGTGCGCAAGAAAGCATGATGTACACCCTCACAGGTGTCAGTTATGTTGCCTCTTCCTAGACCTCTTCCCCACAGCTGTGTGGGTGTCTATTGTGTTTGATTGATTTCTCCCTGACTCTCCTGCTAGCTTTGATGCATAAAATAGCTTACAACAACATAGCTCAACTTACTTTAACCTGAGGAGAGGTCTCGGAACCAGAATAACAGAAAACACCAGTGTGGGTGTGCAGGGCTTTATGCTCCTACAGAATTTTTTTTTGTCGCATTACTACTGGGTCAGAAGTTTAAGGACCTTTTCTGACACTGAAAAAGTTGAGGAATCTGTCAGATCTGGATTAGCCTAAATAATTCATCATCAAATGTCATAGGGGCAAGATAAAAACACTTGACACCAGCTCACATTGAGGTATATGTAAGGAGAGTTTCGTCATCACAAAACATGGCCTGTCACTGACCTTGGCTACATCAATCTCAGCCCATGTGATGTTGGGCAGCTCCGAGCGAGGTTGAATGAGGACTTGGGGGAAGTGGTGGTTGTAGTGGCCGGTGGCCACCATGTGGAGACACACCAGGATATTGAAGGGCAGTGTGAACACTGGCAGATCCCACCGACTGTTAATAGATGCCAGGGCACTGGACACGATCGGGCTGAAAAGTAAGGATACAACATTCCCATGTTTAGATTTAATTCACTCCTAACACACACAAATATGTATGTACATTTATTACAATGTATGCTCATATCTCAATCACATTCAGAGATGCTTTTGCACAATGTTCAGCTCTTATGATTAAACATACCAACGCCAGAGACGCCAGTGATACTTTCAACTATGGGCTCAAATTAGGGTCATAAGTATTGTAGCTGTATCACCATGTCTGGATGTGTGCATGTTCAAATGTGTGAATGTGTAAAAATGTTTTGATCAAATGAATTAAAATGTTTGAATGTGTAGATTTAATTTTTGAATCCACAACTTTGTGAACAAATGAAAAAGATTTGCACAAAGGTTTGCAGTTACACATTTTTCTGTTTGTGGATAAAAAAAAAATTCACACAGAACTCAAATGTATGTGTGAATCCCAAGTTTAGAGCTAAAAATCAAATCTACGAGTACAAATACTTATGTCCCACATTTGGCGCTTCCTCCTGAATAGTCAGTGGAGATGCTCTGAAACAATGGGGGCATATCCACTGAAGGCACTGAAAGCATGCACCAACTGAACAGCCTCTGAACTTATTTCAGTAAAAATGTGACTTAAATGTCTAGTTAACCATCACCAACCATTATGTTAAATTGTTGTTTTTTTCATTTGTTCGCAAAATGTCATGCACAGCTTCAGATCTCCTTATATATTCAAAAATTAAATCTATTTGTTCAGATATTTGCAGCTACAATTCTTATGACCCTAATCTGAGCCCATAGACAACCAGTTGACTATTGACTGACTGAAATAAGCAAAGATTGGCTGAGGTCAGGGTAATGAACTTTGAATTTAAATAGTTGTAACAATTTGTCTTTAAACTCATCTGAGGTATCATGGTTAGGTTATCATACTTTCTTACATCTAATTCTAATTTCTGATACGTTATGAATCTAACATTTTACCATTAGTCAATCTAGCTGCTTACCACATCATAGACATGAAGATGTTGGGTAGCAGAAGCCACCAGTACCAGTCTCCTGCGTTGGAGAACACAGCCATCAGCAGGCCCACCAGGATGCCGTTGTATCCGTACAGCCCTGCAGCTATTGCACCCCTGTAGGGAATAATTTGATTTAATTAATTATTTTCCTGTTGCTCAACACCGTGGTGCATGTTATGTAACCAGTTCACCTTCTACTGTTAGAAGGAAATCATCCTGTTCTGTTTATAGTTGTCATGATTCATATCAGCACAGTCAGCAGCTGACTAACTAAACCAGCCTATTGTTGTTGTGATTGACAGCAAGTAAAAAAAAAAAACAATGGGGATCTTGTGGACTTGTAACATAATATTTCAATGCAATCTGTAGCATCACTATAGTCAAAAAATAAATGAGTGCTCAAACCTGTTCTGTTGCAGAATGAGGGCAGAAATTGTGGCAAAGAGTGTGCCCACAAAGCCATTGAGGGCCCACCAGTAGTTCTGCAGGATGAGGCCGGCAAAAATGATGAGGCCACTTAGAGGGTTGTTGACAAACATCACCTGGGCAGCTCCACGCAGAACCCAGTCCAGTATCTGCAGCAAGATGAACTGTTCTGGATTGATGGAAAGAGAGAACAGAGAGTGTGTTGACATTTTCCCAGAGCTGTGTAATAGGCTTCCAGCAGTGAATGTGAGGCAGGTTTAGGTCCTTCTCTGGCTCACAGTTGTGTAGCCAGGGACAAAAATGAAACAATCCTGGTTGGCTTCTCAAATAAAGTTGAATTTATTTGACTGTGAGCAAAACTTGCTCTTTAAAGACTATCAAAAGACACACAGTGTGAAGTAGAGCCAGGAGACAGAACCCATATTAGAAAATATTCACATGGCACATGTTGCATGTTTTTTTCAGACTGATACATTTTCTATAACCTGGCACAATGTCAATTAGTTTTTCAGTGTTACATAATAAATATCATATGGTAAATGCAGTACTTCCCTGTTATTTAAATTCCTTCTGGTGTCTCTTTTCAGATACTAATTGCATAATTGAAATCAGGGTGGGGTAATTGATCATTTGACAGTAAAATTATGCATCTAATTTGCATATGGACTAAAATTTGAGACACTGTTTAGCACAAAGAGCAGTGTAGGGATCCAGTATGCAGCATATTTTTCATAGATAGAGTGAGTGTGTGTGATGTAGCTACTCATCCCTAACACAGATGTACCCGTGTGATATCATGCAATTTTATAATGATGCCATTTCCAGTGTACTACTGAGCTTTGTTTATCAAGGAGAGTTATCAGTTAACTTACTTTGCATCCATTTTCCAAACACCTCCATGTCTCCAGAGAAGTAGGAGACTCCCTTTAGGAAGCGAGCCCTGGCCTTCTGCAGGTTTGTGCGTCCTGCAGGCTGCGCAGAGTCCTTCTTGTCCATCTGGGGCTTGTCATTCTCAGATTGCAGGTCAGGGTGCGCCATCAGTGGCTGGAGTTCCTGGAGCAACAAGAAATTACAAGGACTGTTTGAATCATGTAAAAATACACACAGTATCTAATTTATGCCGTACATCTGATATGGGAGTGCTGACGTACGGTGAGGGTGGTGGCAGGAGAGTTAGAGGGCAGTGGAGCAGAAGCGGAACAGTTGATATTCTTCTGAATATCCTGAGAGGAGAGAAACAAAGGTGTCACTCAGCAGCACACTCAGTCTTCTTCAGCTTCAATTTATCAACCTGTATGAAAAACAAATGTGACATAATCTCATGTATTAAGAAAAATGTATTTATGCATTGAATATGTGTTAAAATATGTTATTTTAATGTGGCTCTATTACAGTGGAGAGAAGGTGAAGCCAAAACCAACAGGCAGCATTTTAATATTAATCATTATTCATACAAAATGTAATTACTTGGCTGTATTGTGCCACCATGATTTGAGCTCAATTTTTAATGTTTTAATGAATCATCCATCAAAATCAATGCTTTCAGATAAAGGAATAATCATATTAAACCTACAAGCTTTTAACATTATACCTACAGCCTTCTATACAAATAAACAGGCACCCATTAACTACAGTTTATTCATAGTTTACTGTCCTGCTGGACTTTGGCAAATAGTTGCAAGTTCTCCTACCTTTGTGCAATGTGATCCAGGCATATGTCTCAGAATGGACACAGGCTGTATGGGTTGTCAGCTTCTCTCAAGCTGTACTCCGGAGACTTACACTGGGCTTTTATAGCATCAGAAAAACCCACCTCTTCTCTACACTCCACCTCTCTCTCTCATCCACCTCTTTGTTTCCCCTGCTCATCCTTGACAGCAGTCACAGGCGTTCAGCAGTGATAATCGTTGCCACACCCAAGTTTCCTCCTGCTCCGACATTCCTTACCACACATGAGGTGAAGATGAGGTCAGGTGAAATCTGGGTTTGCACATTTTCTTGAGTTGTCGCAGGTGTTTGTTGCAAAACTCTAGTTTGAGTGAAAAACCGCAAAGTCAAACTCTGTACTCAGGGACCTGATCCCTCTCCTACAGTCTAACACTTGAGAGGCCATGGGCTCCAAATATCAAAGTTCAATGTCAAACCCTCTGAGCCATCTCATATTGGACGTCTCTGACCACAGTACATAAATAGTAACTTAACACCTGCAGAAAATCTTGGACACCTTGGAAAAGGAAAGAAATTGTGATGGGTATTTTTAAAAAACATTTTCTGACAACTTACAGAATTTCACGAACACTCACGTCAAGATTTTTTTTATTCAACAATTTACTGTAACATGCATTTTAGTTTTGTTCATGTGATGCCCTGGAACAAATCTGAGCAATTTTGACACAGACTGTCCATGAGCTCACAAGCTCCCCCCAGCAGATCCTGAGAGATACAACATTTTATGAACATTTAACACATGTTCAGTTACAGGAAGAGGTGGCAGTGAGGGCAGAACTCAGCGTTGTTGTAGGCAGACTGAATGACCGCCTATTGATAGAAGTAGGACGTGGACATAACTGATTGGAGGTTGTATGGAGCATGTGACTATAACTGACTTCAGTGTCTGTCTGAACTACTGTGAGGCTTCATAGATAATTAATCAATTAACTGAGAAAATAATTGGTAGATTCATTACCAATTAAAATATTCATTAATTGCAGCAGCAGTGTGGACAGAGGAGCGCCAAATTTCAAAAGACTCTGCTTCATCTGCAGAACTGATGAAGAATTTTTTAATAACAATGACTTACAATAGGAACAAGAGCCATGCAGTCCAACCCTCTCAAATAAAAAGCTAAAAGCACAATCAGAGAACTACAGCACAAGTGCTTAGAGCGTGTGAAACTGGCAGCTCATAAAACACCACAGATGAAAGCATAAGAGTAGCTTCAGTGCAACTATTAGAAACCTGTTTACAGGAGAATATATTAACTCAAGATGATCTCTCTCTCTCTCTCTCTCTACGTCAACAAGACCAAAGAGCTGATCGTAAACCACAGGAAGGAGAGAGGGTCTACTGTGGAGAGAGTCAGCAGCTTCAAGTTCCTTGGCGTCCACATCACTGAGGACCTCACCTGGGACGAGCACGCCAGCCATGTGGTGAAGGCATAGCAACGGTCCTTTCACCTCAGACGACTGAAGAAGTTCAGTATGGGGTCCAAGGTTCTACAGGATTTTTTACAGAAGCACTGACAGCACCCTTTCTGGATGTATCACCACCTGGTATGGTAACTGCACTGCACTCCACCACAAAGCACTGCAGAGGGAAGCGAATGTGAGCTTCCCTCTAACCAGGATATGTACAACAGGCGGTGTGCCAGGTAGGCCCACAGGATTATTAAAGACCCCAGCCCCCCCCCCCCCAACCATGTACCGTTTCAGCTGCTACAGTCTGGCAAGCAGTACCACAGCCTCAAGGCCAAGACCAGCAGGCTCCGGGACAGCGTTTACCACCAGGTCACCAAGCTTATGAACAGTGGACACCAATGGCCTGCAGCCTGCATGATGTGACACACACATACATAAACACATATATAAAGTATGTACATATACATATAGGTATTTATCCATATATTATAGGTGGGACACATGCACACCAGATTTAACATACATACACTCATATGTTTTACACTCTTCTGGTTGTTTATTCTCTCATCTATCACTACGGCTTTTAGTGTTTTAACTTTTTTTTCTTACTACATCGTCAAGGAGCTGAAACCAAAGATTTTTACTCTCTTATACTTGTGTAAGGAGATATAACAATAAAGAAACTTTGAAAACTTGAAAACAAGTTTAAGCTCAGTAATCCTGACCATCCACAGCTTCAGATGCACCGTGGTAAATTGTCTTCAACTCTACAACTACATGCCAGTGAAAAGTTTCAACAACCTGAAACAGATTTGAAACCTTCAACCAGGAAGGTCAGCGAAACGATTAGTTCCAACCTGGTGATGAGTTACTCTTTAATGCTGGACAGCCAATGTGCTTTTGAGCATTGACCATGTAGCATTATGTTAAAACTAAAGCCATGAATAAAATATTTATATGAAAATACTGTAATTAGGAGAATATCATTGTGGTACAATTTAAGGACAATCAATCTTCTATCTATGAATATATAATCAGAGAAAATAAAGGCATGTTAAGACTAAACACAGTTATTAACCTGAAAAGTAGATAAGTATAATAATAATAATGAACACCTCTTAATTAAAAATAGATTTTCCAGTACAAATACAGACACAATCAAGGCAATCATTGTCTTGCAGTGCAATTAGTAAGACAATGAACTGACTGACACACTGTGAGCGTGTCACCAGTCATAAACTTACACTGTCAATCCTGCTCAATCCTGCTTTTGAATGAATCATTCACCTTGCTTAACGCTTATAAAACTGATGACTCAATGCATGATTACAGTAAAATGTACTGAATGTCAAGAATAACACCTGCACACCAGCACCTGCTCACAATTTTAGACCAAAATGGTGTTGGAATTTAAAAATGCAATATTCAGAGGTCAGTGCAACGCTGATCATGACCATGAGTAATTTGTTGTGTCAGAGAGGAGCATTAAGAGGCAAAAGTTTGTCCTGAATGTCTATCAAGGTGGCATGCCTCTACAGCGACAGGTGTCAGACCAGTTCTTTCATTCAGGATCATGACAGCAAAAACAACACAAAAACATTCATACTGTAATCTGTAACCTCTAGTATTTGCACAGCTTTACATGAGCACAGTGATGTTTCTCTGGGTGGTAGTGGGATTTAAAATAATTGTTTATACTGTTGCACTAAATGTCTTCATCAAATGATTTCCAAGTAACATTATCGGAAATAGTGCACACACACACACACACACGCGTGTGCACCCACACACACGCCCACACACACACACATACATAGGAATTATACAATAGATAAATTATAGATGATGATGATGCTCCAAAGGGTGTGTTTGTTCCTTGTGTTTATTTAGTCATTAAACACAATTACAGCGTAGTTATAGAGCTGATGAACAACAGTGATTAATGCTGCAGACATCTAGTCATCACTGACGAAGGAAGAAGAGCAATAGCCCAGCCATGAGGGTGTGGGCCAGAAAAAGATTTCTAACAACTTCGTAAGACTCATTAAAAGAGGAATGAAGAACAAACTGGTCTGGCGAAATATTTGTGGCAGCTTTTACCATGATATTTCCAGGAATGGTTGTTCAAGAGTTCAGAGGTAAGCAGCTGGTCAATGGCAGGTTATCGTTTATCAGACGATATGGTTCAACTGCTTAAGTAGTGATAATGTAGTGAGTTCTGTAGCTGTAGTCACATATTTCCTTTTGTATTGATTTTATTAACAGAGGCAGTGCACTCGAATAAAAATCACTTTAAATGTGCCAGTTAGCCAGAAGACTATTTTTCCATCCTTTTTAGTCTCTGGGTTGATGTCACTTAGTCATCCATGTGCATATCATCACTGTGATATTATTGCATAATTTACATGTAGTCATTGGTTACCTAATAGAAACAGAAAACAGAAACAAAACAGTGACTGTCAGATTGTGAATATGGTAGATTTCCACTTAAAATATTTCACTGAAATAGATATACTACCACATATATATATATATATATATATATATATATATATATATATATATATATATATATATATATATATATATATATATATATATATATATATATATATATATATGTTTATATGTATATATATATATATATATTCAAATGGGAACACAACATCAAATTCATTGTCGGATGTCCATTCTACGCAAAATGCAGGTCAGTGTTGCAAACAGTACAAAATCTCCAATTTTCTAACACTAACATGGACAGAGAAAGTCTAAGAAAAAGTCTAACACAAGAAACAACATAACATTTTATCATCAAAATGTCACAATTATGTTAAATCTTTGTGTTTTTTTTTTTTTTTTTTAAAGAACCTCACTTTGGCATTTCTACAGTAAAATGTTTTGTTGTTATTCATTATGTAACATCTCAGCTCATCTATGACAGCTCTTGAGTGACAAGTCGTTCATATTTGTGAGTCAGCCTCCGGGAACAAGTTGTCCTGATGCAGAGTCTCTGAGTGGAGCAACTTCTGAAAGAGCATTAAACCTTCAGGTTTTACTTATTCAAAGCCACACCTGTCTTACTGTACGTGCCTCACCTCACGTCAGATTGACTTGATTTACTGATTTATGGTGTGACGAATCACTTTAGTAGAGTTGAGTGATTCAATAGCTTTACATGGTAGTGATTAACTGTCATGTAATCATAGATATTAAAAGTAAAATTAGTAATTTCATGTAAACATTATCAATAGAGAGACTTTGTGTTGTTAGAGAACCAAACCTGTTATTTGTGGCTTTATAAATCTGAGTTTGATGCAAAAGTCACAAGACACACCGAGAGTCTGGAAAATTTCTGTGCAACAACCACATGCAACATCAGTGGTCTGCAGTAGAGTACAGTAGGTTGATGCTGACATCTGGTGGAAAACTAAGAAATTACACATCAGCTGTGTCCATTTATTTCCCTCTCCTCCTCCTCCTCCTCCTCCTCCTCCTCCTCTATGATCACTTGACCTGTAGACCTCGCCTCACACTGGACCAAACCAGCACTTTCCTCCGGATCCATTCAGCTCTGGGCAGCTTCGTCTTCACTGAGGACTATGTAAAGACTGAATTTCTCTTAGACTGGACACAAAATTCTCACAAAATAAAACCAGTAAGACTGAGCCGCACACAGGATCAGACACTTCTGCCCTTACTTCCCGAGAAACAGATCTGACAAGATTAGAAGAGGCAGCCGTTCAGTGTTTTCATGCAGCCAACTCACCCTCATGCACACACAAAAAGGAAGGGGCCACAAAGTATGCCCCTATGTGTTTGTTTCTGTGTGCATGCATGCGCGTGTGTGTGTGTGTGGGTGTGATGGGGTGGTGGGTGGTGAGGGGGCTCCAGCTTCTGCCAGAGTCTATGGAACCTGATACTTGATGACTCCCCATCACAAGAATGTGAGTTTCCTTCTCTCGGAGCATCTGGCCCGACGCCCGGCCACATCTCCATCTGTGTGTGTGTGTGTGTGTGTGTGTGTGTGTGTGTGTGTGTGTGTGTGTGTGTATGTGAGTTGTTACTATTTGCCCCTTTTTCAGAATGAGCGGCCTCTTTCAGCACAGTGAGACATTCTTTGTATGATCCTTGTCCCATTTGTTTTCTTAGTCTTTTGCTAACCTGCTGTCACTTTCATTTGCAACTTTCAGTCTGAAAAAAGGAGCACTTCCAGGATTTGATCTACATGAGTCAACACACATGAGTAGTGCATTGTGTAAAGATGGAACAGGAACACACAAAACCTTGAAAAACAGCCTCTCGGATTATTTATATATAAACATTTTATGAGGATTAAAACAACCTGGCAATAATGTGAAAGTGGCGAGTTTTCTCTCCCTGCTAAATACTTTTCATTGTCGCAGGAAACTGGATGGTGAACACACTCACTTCTACAATAACCTACAGAACACCTTAACACAACCTGACCTCCACTTAGTTTAACGTCTCACCTTGCTTCAGAGATGTAGAAATGTACTTCAGGGCATCTCAGTACACCGTGACATCACTGTCAGGTGTGGTTACAGGTGCACACTTCTGACCACATGCAACCACTGCTGAGTCTGGTGCAGTCAGGGTGCAACAGACTTAAAGCTTTCAACCAGAGAGGGCAGTGAAGCTTTGCTTTTTAGCCTGGTGAGTTCTCTAACTTCACGTCCTGGGAGCATCTGAGGGAACCCACTCAGACGCAGGATGACATGATAATACTGCAGGGACACGGTGAACTGCTGGTGATGCTTGCTGAATACTGAATCAAGATTAGAATACTTGTATGGCAGAAGAAGATTAGTAGAAGATACAGTTTCTATTCTTAAGAAACTACATGTGTGCATTACATAATCATATGTATTTGCTCTAGCATACTACATAAAGCAGCTGATATTCTATTCTTTCTCTTCTGAAATCAATGCCATTAACAACTGGTCAGATTAAAAACATAATTCGCCTGAAATAATTAGATAACACAGGACCAGTTAATGTGATATTAAAGTATTAAATTGCAGATGAGGGTACACATGGATTACAGGATCTAAAAGATGTGAGATTATGAAGATTACAGGATCACTGCAGTTTTATAGTTTCAAACCATTCCCTTCTTTTTAATGAAAACCTGAATGTTCAGGTGTGTGTGTGTGTGTCTGTGTGTGTGTGTGTGTGCCAGGTTTTACTCATGTTGTGGGTACATAAATATTGACTGGCCTTTTGGGGACAAACAACAAATCCCCATAACTTAAATCATTCATTTTAGAGTGAAGATTTGCTTTGAGGTTAAGGTGAAGGTAGGATTTCGTTATGGTTCGGGTAAGTCTTCAGGAAATGAATGTAAGTCAGTTTCCTCTGAAGTGATGGAAACATGACTTGTGTGTGTGTATATGTGTGTGTGCTCAAACACCTCACCCCCAGCCTCATAGCATTTACAAGCAGTATATAAACATTTAATAAATGGTTTATAACACAATATAATGTAGATATTAGCAGATATAAGAACAACATAAATGTTTATTAATGTACAGCATTTGTCAACAATTATAACTTCTCCTATGAAGACATATTGTAAACTGTGTTTTACTATATTGTCATTTATTATCTGTTTATACACCAGCCCACAGGAGCAGTTACAGTTGTTGACATTTAAACCTATATCTGCTTACAACTAGATTATGTCATAAACCACTCATTTAATGTTAAAAATGCTAGATAGGTGTGTTAAAGTAAAGTGTTATTAATAAACTTTCTTAGCCAATGTTGACAACTATTTCACAGCACTTTCTGCATTCCCTGCATTTTTTCCACGTTGTTAAAGTCAACATAAATGGCCAAAAATGGTCAAATGTTTTGGCTCCATTGCTTCCCTCAGGAGCTTCAACATTAAATCTGTCATATAGGAAGTTTCTTAAAACACGCTGACATCCACTGGAGAGGACAGATGTCGGCAAGGCTTTTCAAATCTTTATCAGTAGAACAAACAGTTTTTATGTGGTAATATATCTTCATGTTTATTGGAGTGTTTTCATTCGTAAAGGACAAAGGTAGCAAATACAATCAACACACACATGTAGGGGATAGTTACAACCCTGATCACCTCAAGATGAAAAACATGAAATGTCCTTTATATATTAATCATATCACAATCTTTTTACCTTTTTCACAATAAAGTCTTATGTAGCTAAATGAGCAGATTGTCATACTGTTTGGAACTCAAAGCTGGATGTGTACATACTTCAGTTATAAATAGGCTTAGATAAATGCATCTATTGGATCATGTTGTCTAGATGCAAAAAGTCCATCAGTTAGTGACTCATTCACCATCCATAGAGCTGCTTTGTGTTAGTCAAACAATACTTATTAATATTAGACACATTACAAACATTTCAAAGTCTATTCATTCTCAGTGAGGTTGATGTGTGACATGAAAGCTCTAAGACACAGAACTGGGCATTTGAAGTTTTTGTCTTCACCCTCAGCCTAAAACTGATTTGAAGAATTCAACTGTTTCTTGATACAACTCTCCCTGTTCATAACTGTATGAATGTAGAAACTAACAGCAGCACCAACTTATGTTGGTCAATTTACAATTTTTTTATGTTTATCAAAAACATATAACAAATTAAGCAGTTAATCTGTTTTACACATGAACACTTGTTACTGTAGTGAATTTAGATTAGATTAGATTCAACTTTATTGTCATTGCACAAAGTACTGAGACAACAAAATACAGCTAAGCAGCATCTAACCAGAAATGCAGAACAGGGCAAAT
Organism: Thunnus albacares; assembly: GCF_914725855.1. Lineage (NCBI taxonomy): Eukaryota > Metazoa > Chordata > Actinopteri > Scombriformes > Scombridae > Thunnus > Thunnus albacares. The sequence continues at coordinate 19,282,785 of NC_058107.1, read as the reverse complement.
AAGCCCAACAGTTACAAACATTATATACAGAATACCGTGTGGTGTAAATATGTAAATGTTAGAGGATCTAACTGAAAAGTAAGATGAGGAAGTGAAATTAAATTTAGACTCATTCCCACCAACTATACTCTTCTCCATGCAACAATAAAACCTCTTCATAAAATAAGTCTGTTTTTGTGAATTGTTTTTCACCTATTAGTTTTGCAAAAGCTGGCTGATGGACAGGAAGAGAATACGGAGAGAAAACTCCCCTCTGGCACTGCCACTTGAAAAACATCATTAAGTGCCTCGCTTGCTCGCTTGCTGGATGAAGTGCTGGATTCTGTTTCCCTTCTTTAACATTCAATAAACTGCACTTCCCAGAAACCCAAACACGATATAGCAGTTTATATATGTATGTGTGTGTGTGTGTGTGTGTGTGTGTGTGTGTGTGTGTGTGTGTGTGTGTGTGTGTGTGTGTGTGTGTGTGTGTGTGTGTGACAGCAGGAGAGCGAGAGAGAGCAGGTACGAGTGAAGACAAAGGCTCACTTGTTCACAGCGGTGCTTTATCCTCATTACACTCCTCATTTGTTTACACTGTTAACTCTCTCACTTCCTCCATCCTTCACTGCCTCCCTCTCTCACTCTCTCTCTCTCTCTCTCTCTCTCTCTCTCTGGTGACACATTCATTCAGTACACAAACTGTAATCAGTGTTTACACTCATGCTGCCCTTCACTCGTGACATGCAACTCAAACTGTTACTGTAAATTGGTCCGTGCACTGTGTTGGCAGGACATGTAGGTTTACAAACATTTCACATCTGAATCAATGAGCCAAAGTGCTAAGTAAGGTGAGGAGAAATTCAGACCATAAGAAAACATATTTAAGAGGATGACGAGGAGGGCGAAGTCATTTGGATGAAAGACACGACTGGAGATGATTGTGGTTAGGTGGTAGAAGTGTCTCGTAGTGCAGAGAAGATGTGAGTGAAAGCAAAATAAAGGGGTTAACTGTGCAGCTAACTCTTGGCTCACAAAGAGACAGGCCCGCAGAATTAAAATCAGACAGACAGAGAAAATGAGAGCAGAAGGGAGAGATGAAGAGAACGAGAAAAAGAAGGGAAGAAAGAGAGGGAGAGAGAGAGCAAAAGACAGAAAGTAATTGGTTCTATGATGGCTTCCAGCTGCATGGCACTCGGCCAAACCAACTCTTCATGACACGCACTCACACACTAACACACACACACACACACACACACTTAGAGTCAGTAGTGCACCATAAACATAAGATCTTGGTAGTTTCTGACAATATATGTTAGCAACTGTGACATGCTAGGTTGCTCAATGTGAAAAATCCATTTCGTGATTGAAATAACGACCTGTTACTTCCAATAACGAGCAGATTTCTTTCAATTCTGGTGGCTGAAAATGTCTAACATAAATGAAAATGTATGTTTGTCCACAATGGCCCATGGATTAAGGGCCCAAAAGGTTTTTTTGGGGTGTTTTTTTTGTTTGTTTGTTTTTGTAGAGATGTACACTCTGCAGCAGAGCACTCTGAGGCATTACAGCAGCTACCACTAGGGAGCAGACTAAATGACATTACACATTCATTCAATAACTTCCCTCTGTAATGACATCAGGTTCTCAGTTCAGTTTAAGATGCATAAATTGAGATACAAAACTGGAACTTGTTTGTGCAACGACTTCAAGCCTGTTAGATGCTTTAATAAAGACTTGCATGTAAACAGCAGAGTTGAAACTAATTTGATGATTCCCCGACAACTGATTTAAGCTCATATGGACAGATGTAAATGGTTTTGGTGGTGATGTATGTTTGTGTGTATGCGAATGTTGGAGGCATAATGTGACATCTGTTTGAGAGACAGTAAATTAGCAAGTTTCCTCCCCGCAAGCGAAGCGACAGAGTGTCTCACACATACACACACGCACACACACATACTCACTTATAGGCGTACACAGTGCACAACAGAACGTAACCACACAGTCATCACACGGGCTATCATAAACATTAAATATTGGAAACATGATAAATAACTCAGTGACAAATCAGGGCTGTGTAGCGGGAGTAAACAACAGATTGATGCTTGTGTTAACACTTTTACAACATTCAAACACTATAAACAAATAAACGATCAAAATGAGTTATGATAATGGCAAAAACAGAAATAATTGTATGTGATATTTGAAAATGAAACAAAATGAAAACCAGCCCTCTTTTGTCCTTGGCTAATTAAGAAATTAGACACCAATACTATTCCTAAGGTAATGAAACCATTGGATATTGTACGAATCCAAACATAATAGCCAGGAAAAGTTCCTATTGTCTCTCACAGGAGGAGATTTTGGCATGTCCAAGAAAGCATATTTTTTTCTGTACAGTTTGTGAGCCTTCTCTAAATGCAAATTTCACTGTAACAGACATTCCCAGAAAAGACTTGAAAAAAATAGAAGAACAGAAGTCATTAAATATCTTTCTTCTGCATGCAGCTGAGCTTGGCTGAAATATTTATTGAGACAGAGATGGGGAAGTGTATCTGTCGGCCAGTTTAACCGCTCATTTTCAGCTCTGTGTGTATCTCTGAAGGAGAATCTCTCTAATTGATATGCAGCTGACACTTTGTGTTACACTGCAGGTTAGTGATAGGCTGTTCAGTAATACTGTAACTGCTAAAACAAGGCTTCAGATGGTTAATCCATGTCTTGAGTCGGTAAAGCCGTCTGCTGTTTGACATTCTCACAGCTTCTTGCTCTCTCTCCCTCCGACCCTAGTTGCCTGGAGGCTTTATCCACTAAGTCAAAACATTGGCAGCTCCAATATTGTAATTCCTTTTTGAAAACTGATTTTCCCCTTTATGGCTCATGCTCATCTGTTTTTCATGTGGCCATGACCAGGAGAATAATGTTATTAGAGTCCAAGTAAAGACAAGGGCACAGTTTGGATCAGATAGAGTTTGATGAGGGCTGGAAAGAGCAAGTAGGCTATCTTTGTGGCACGCCAAAACTCTCTCCCTCTCCCTCTCTCACACTGATGGACGTCCACTGCTCCGCACTCAAACAGATGGTAGAGGCATTAGGAGCTGGATCTTCAGAAACGAGAGAAGTGAAATTATTATCTCTGACATTTCAATACAGCCTTTAGTCCAAGCTTCCATGAGGACTTCCAAATCCATTCAAGCTAATCTAGACGCCTCTTCACACAGCTTATCCTTCTCAAGGCTCTTCCTTTCTAAGCCCGTTGGATCACTGCTCGTCAAAATCATCTCAAACAATTTACAGTGTGTAGAGCGCACCCACAACATAAAGACACCATCGTGTAATGACATTTAAGCCTTCAGACACTGACTGGAAGTGACTGTATCCATTTCTCATGGTGTTTATGCTCTCAGCAGGAGACAAGCCAAATCCCAGGCTATCCCATGCTAAATTAACGTTGCACGAGCTGAATGTGGTCCTCACTTTTGCAGCAATATGAGCAGTTATCAGAATCACACAAGAGAGTCTTATTATGCTTGGTAGTAAGTGACTAATCTTTAATGAGACCCACATTTAACCTTCTAATGGCTCTTTATTAGACTAACGAGCTATGCCCCAGTGTGTGTGTGTGGAAGAGAGGAAATGTGTGTGCAGACTATATGTGAGCGCAGCAGCGAAACACTAATTAAGCTGTCGGATGGTGCAGTAGATTAGGCGGGCCCCCTGCAGAGTCTTCGGCCCCGATAGGCAAACAGGCTTCATCCCTCAGCCAGCCAACCCAAATACATCTCAGCCCAGCGCTGTACGGAGCTCAGCAATAACATCGACGCTCACTACACCCAAATATCTTTAGCCCAGTGAGGCCAGATCAGATGGCCTGCCAGAGCCAACAGACTGCTGGGTGACTCAAAGAAGGCATGGACTGAGATTTTAGCCTCAGCTGAAGGGGAGATTATTTGCCGTTCTCACAGCAGGGTCTGTGTTCATACTCACACATTGACTCATATGCATTATGCACATACAGTATGCATTCGCAGATAGATGCACGCTAACAAATGCAAACATAAACACACAAACTGATGTCAGAGATAAAGTTTGGTAAGGAGAGAAACACGAGAGGGGATCGAATGTTCTGCAGAGTGCAAAGCGTTTGTTTCATGGTTTGAAAAACCACAAGATTATAAACTTCTTGTATATTGTGTGTGTATGTGTGTGTTTTAAGATGTAGTCATGCCACCACAAAAGGAAGGAAACTCTATAGCCTCGGCTTTGCACAAATAACAGTTGAAACTACTATAAGAGGCATGATGGGGAGAGAGTTAAAATAACTTAATCATAGCCTATAATTGATATAATTTCTTGTCTCTCTGTCTGTCTAGCTCTTTCACACGCACACAAACACACACACACACACACACACACACACACACACACACACACACACACACACACACACACACACACACCCCCACAGCAGTTTTGATCTATTCAACTCTTACAACATTCACATCATTGTTGTGTGTGTGTGTGTGTATACAGCAATAACTCCGATGCATCTGCTCTCAGTTTACATAAATTAATGAAGTAAGATTTGTTCTTTTCCTTCCCTTTGAGTTCCACTCTGTGAAAGTTTTGGGAGTTGTGCATCTACGGCGGCTACACATCCTGACCTGGGTTAAAATAAATTAATGAAAGAGGTTGTGCACATTACTCAGCAGATGAATAACACATATTTTATTGGTCTCTGTTGGATTTGTGGCTTTTTCATCCAGGGTGGCCACAGATTCTAATTTGGGTTTCTTAGATTACAGTTCAGTAAAGTATCAGATACAGCATCCTGTCTAAAGGAAACACTGCACTGTTACTCACACCTCACCGTGTGTGAAGAGACGAACATACATTTTTAGTTAAATTGTGACCATTTCAGTTGAAAGCACATCCCGGGCTGTGTGCATGTACCTGCGTGCCTGCGCATGGCCTGCATATGACTACAGCTCATCCTGGAGGATGCGAGGCTGCTCTCCCAGGCTCTTAAAATGGCCGCCTGGAGGCATGGAGGAATAGGGCTCCTTTTATTAATGCTACACCTTTGATTAATCTGAGCAAATCTGTTCCCCATCCAATGGCTGACAGCTCTGGGGCCGAGGCAGGGACCCCAATACACACACACAGACACACACACAAACACTGTCAGTGAGTGTTGACACAGTCCAGATGTTGGCAGCTCTGTTCCAAATGAAAGCAGGGCAGCCGGCCAACAACCTGAACCACTCTCCCCATCAAATGATATGTTTACAATAATACTGTTCTGAGGCTCAGGAGACACACGCACATGTGCACATGTATGCACACAGAGACACACACACACACTCACATACACAGCATGCAAGCGCATTCTCAAAGCAAGGGAAATGAACTAATGGAAAGCCAGCGTACCACATTGGGTGCAAAAGCGAACCAACTTGTGGTGGAGCAGAGAGAGAGAAATAGAGAGAGAGTTTGTTAGGGTAGAAAGCAGAAGAAAAAGCAGAAAATAGAGAGACAGGGTGTGACAAATAGACTGATCAAAAGAGAGGAACGAGTCATTATCATTGCCTTGTTTGGATCTGTATTCCCCCCGCTATGTCAGTCAGACAGAGAGAGGCAGGGGATGGAAAAATAATAGTGTAGTTATGTAATGTGCCTCGCAGGGCTGGAACTGAAACAGACAGAGACAAAAAAACACCACTGGTTCCACATGGAGTTGCAGCAGAGGTCAGACTGTACCTACTGTTCTCTATAGCATTGGTTCTCAAGCATGTTCTGCCTTTGGACCCCAAAGATTGAAGTGACCCACTTTTGCAGAAGTAACACAACCGAACGTTGAACTCTGACACCAGACGCTGATTCTTTATTTTCCCTGTTATCAAGCCAGTTCACTTGATTAATTGTCGGTGCGCGCCTAGGGGCTGTAAATATTCATTATTTCTCAGACATTAGGTATTTATCACAAAGATTAAAAACATGAACATAAATTTATGCATTGCAAGTATTTTTCTCATAACATAAATCATTTGGCAGACCTTTTTCTCTCAGAGCTGCCTGGGGGGTCCAGAGCCCCAGGTTGAGAGCTGGTTCTCTTTTTTCACTCTCACACACACACTTTTGTTGACACACGAAAATGTCTGCACAGGTGTTTCTATCTAATGACTACCTGAGAACATTTCTATATGTTGATACATAAGCAAACATTGTCATACGCGTCTAATGAGCAGCCAATCAGTTCCAGTCCGTTGAGTCTAATCAGACGTTTGTCTCAGCATGGTACTCCTGACTGTCACGCAGTGTCAAACCTTGACAGCTCAAAGCATCACTCCTCTTCATTATGTGTAAACACACATGCCACATATCGCATATCCAGACGTGTGCATGTCAGTGCATATGTTGGGAAAATGTGAAGATCTGCGTGGATAACATTACATGCGCAAACATACAGGTGTTGCAATGGATGTTCTGTTATCTTTGTTGCTATTCTGTTCTGGACTATTTCCTGGAGCAATAACAATCAGATAATATTTCCTTGTTGTCGGCCGATGAAGACAAGCCACTGCAGGCATAAGAGAAGGGATGGGAAAAAATGAGTAAAACAGTCTGATAAAGAACTTAATCCATTCATCTGTTCCAACAAGACTAGACAACAAGAGGAATGGTCCACTGTGCTGACTGTTTGCCTCGACTCCAGGAAGTTATTATTTAGATTAGAATTAAAGCACTTATTATGGGGTATCATACAGATGCTACGGTCAATCCTTTATGTAAAATTCACATCTATTTGAAGCCCTGTGAAATATTACATTGTGCTATGTCGCTATATTATATTGCAGTAATGTTGAATAATTTGTTAACTGTAATGCAGATTTTCCACCACAAGTGTTTAAGATATGACTGCTATCTGCACTCACTGAGAAAGCAAATTTGCATGTGTGTCTGCTGTTGGGGAATTCCTCTTTCATCCTCCGAGCAGTACACATTATCTTTTGTGCTGACCAAAGTGTGTGTGTGTGTGTGAGAGAGAGAGAGAGAGAAAGGAGAGAGGGAGGGAGAAAATAGGAGAGAGACACTTGGTATTGTCATATCAAGAGTTGATTTGCGGAAGATTTATTCCAAAATGAGTTTCACCATTTTAGAAATGAAAAAAATGCTGACATTAAAGCAAAACCTGCTAGTTATCAGACTCTGTGCATAATATGTAAAATTACAGATGAATATAAATATCTTACACAAATAAAACCTTGGCAAAAAAAGAATATTAGGCAGCCATATCTATCTGATTTCCTGTGTCTTTGCTCAACGAGACAATCTATAGATGAAAGTAACTAAATAGAGAAGTCAATACACTTTATAATATGGATGCATATATGAAGTTATATCAGATATGCGATGCAATCAGAAATGCAAAAACAATACTAAATTTGTTAGGTAATATATCATTGAAGCAATATAGTACATGAGCAAATTAGTTTTGGAGGAATGTACTTCACCACAGAGCTTGCAAATGCCTGGCACTGTTGAAACATATGGGATGAATTATCTGCACAACACTGAGGAGGAGAGAGCCGGAGAGAGACAAGAAGAATATTTCACTGAAATGTTCGACTCTGTAATTGAACGTTTTCTTTTATTTTGCTGTTTTCGGCCTTTTTGAAGTCACACTGTTCCATGCTATCACTGAGCTGATGAAAGTGTAATGAAGTGTGGAGTAACAGTGCCAACTTCAGCAGAAATGCCTGTGGTTCTGCCTTCCAGCCCAATACTAACAACACAGCAGACAAACGGTGCAGATGAAAACTAACCGAGGACTTGAAATCATTTTTAACACAGAGACACGCTCCCTGTGCGTCACATAATCTCATCCACTAAGGGGTGTGTGTGTTCGCTACGGGGGTCCATTAATAAAATATGACTGTATCATATAATAGACTCGTCTGCCAAATTACAGGAGACAGAGAGACAGCTTATTAGGAGGATTGAGGGGGAGGTGTGTGTGTGTGTGTGTGTGTGAGGAAGAAAGAGAGAGAGAGAGTGCGTGTGTGTGTGTGTGTGCGTGTGTGCAAGAAGGAGCCTGAATTGAGAGATTAAGTGGCCTACTCTCATCAAAAAGGCACATTACCTACAGTAAGTGTTGGCATCATTAATAAGACTCAGGCAGAGCCAATCTGCTAACAAAGGCTCTAACTGTGACCGAGGAGACATGAGAGAGGTAGACAATTACTCTCTACTTTGCAGAGGAAATTCTGTCTTTCTGGGTTTTTTTTTTTTTCTTTTCTTACCCCACCAACATGCAACTATAAGCCTATACAAGTATTTAGTATAGTACATGCAGGCAGGTATATATTGCTACACATGCTTATGCACATACACACACAGATCACACACAAAACAGGGCACCGCTCTAAATCCAAATCAAACTGCCATGAGTCACACTGTCACCGTGGCAACAGTGGCCGGCTCCATGCAGAACACATTCTGTCATATCTCTGGTGGGTTTTTTTTGTTTTTTTTCCTCTTTGCGCCACACACAGACATAACCAACTTTCAGCTACAGTAATTCCTGCACTGATCTCTCAAGCAGATCAATGAATAAAGCAGTGGTGTGTGCAGGTTTGAATGCTTGAGGGCCATAGTTCAGATTTTCATCATTTAAATCAGTGGAAACCTTTCATCTTCCCTCTTCTTAAACTGGACCACTGGGTTTTGTGTACCTGTCACATTTATTGCTTTGACCACAGTGAGATAGATGATGCTCTCTGTCCTATGGATGTGACACTAGGGGCTGGAGCCGCACTGATACATTTCACCACCAGATGGTGTCTCCCATCACTGCCATCACTGCAGTGGAGAAGGAGAAAGGAGGGAGGGAGGGAGGGGGTGCGTTCAGATGATGCCCACTCTATCCATCTTCATAAACACAAGCAATAGTCATCCTCTGAAAACACCAACAGAGATAAATTTAGGGGATGTTTGGTTACTCAGCAGGCTTCCTGGTTAGTTGGCCAGGACGACAGGATTATCTGTTGTAAATTTAATGCTCTGTTTATTGTATATTGGTCTGTGTGGCTTTGGACGTGCCTCAAACAGTCAGTGACATTCATTTGCATTCACTCATGCATCTTGACTCAGAATTAAATCATTGTTAAGAGCTGAATATGAATCTTAAATATATGTTTGGTTAAGAAACGTGAAGACTAGAGAGAGTAAGTAGATGTAAAGACAAATGCTGCATTTTTGATCCCAGTTTTTAACCAATGTGGCTCTGTTGGCAGAGTTTCACCAAGAGGATTTTTGTACTTTCACTGAAGGGACACAGCAGCACTTAGGAATATAGCAATCACAGTGAGGCTAATAAAGAAGAAAATTGAATTTTTCTAACAAAAAATGACATTGGGGTGACGTGCTGTGCATATAGAAATGTTCCTGCTCGTAGTCCTGAAAGCAACAACACAATAAGAGAAAAGGAAAACTTGCCAGAAATAGCAAACATGGTGCTGAATAGAAATTTAGTAGGCTTCCTGAGGCTTATATTACTTGTGGACCTTCACTCAACACTACTGGGGGCACATGAAGATTATATTAAAAAGGTAACCATAATGTAACCAGAAATTATGAAGGAAACTGACTCCAAAGGTACAAATGCTGATTTAGTTAGCATAGTGATGGAGAAAAATTGACAAAAATCAATACAAACAATTGTGATAGTTTACACAAACTTCAGATGTTTATGCTGCAGAGGTTGAAATGATGAGACTTAAAGTACTTTGTCAGCAAAACTGTGCAGAGACCAACGACAGCAGCAGCCTTTGATTTTCTTCCACAAATGTTTTGTTTTGTCTTCTAAAGTTCACTGCTGCCAGCGCATATGCTGTGGCATAACACTGATTTGTGCAAGTTTGAGGAAGTGGGCAGAATTTGGTAGGAAGAAAGGATAACTTGAGAATGTAATCACCAAATCCCCGCCCACTCCTATGCTACACTCTAAAGTTCCATCAAAACCCCAAAACTGACACCAAATCCACAGTCAGCCATTGTTGGGTCGTTGTTGGACTGTCTTTGTGTCTGTGGGAGACTGTCGCCCGTAGTTTTTGCAGTGCGTCCTTTTTGCCACTGTTTGGCTCTTACTGATAGCAATTTATCAATTAGAGGTGTTTGGTCTCATTTTTTGCCTGTTTTTTTCTTCTCCACAAGCAAATGACAAGTACCACTAAAGCAATGCAAAGTGAAACTTAACGGTGCTTTTGATCAGACATATTCTCAGTTTATATTCCAAGTATATTCACGGTGGTGTGAAAATGGTTTATCTAGTTGGTTTTATTTGTCTTTCAGCAAGTCTCAAATTAAGACTACAGACCACTGACTCCTTATTTTCTCTCAAGTAGGCTCAAACATATGTGCGTGTCAGCAGTTACTTGGCTGTTAACTGTAGTCTTGTGTCAAGGTCAACTTCTGTGTCAGCAGGTGCAGGACGAAGGTGAGCGTCTCCAATATGTGCTGGTATAATAACTAAATACCAAAATCAACAAAGAGTTAAACTTGCCCCAATCACACTTGTCAGGAAAGGTAAAAATCCTTGTCTCCAATAGGTTCAATAAAATGGGAAATCTTGTTTTTTATTTACTTGTCCACCTGAAACAGAGCAAGCTTGGCATCACTAAGACCTGATGTGACTCCAGGTATGATCACTGGTCCTGCTGCAGCATATGTGCACCTGCACTGCCAAAATGTCACCATGTGTGAGGCAGCAAGTGTTGCAGAGCCTGGTCAGCTTGGACCATACATATTTTTCACACACACATACACACACACTGTCAGGTTCCCTCAACCCTAAATCCTACATTCAAGACGAGACTGGTCCACTGAGGATTGGGGGGGGGGTAAGATCCTCCCAATTTTTTTGGAACATTTACCTTAAAAAGCAGGTTGTTTAACTTTGAAAACAATAAACTTACAGGCCCCAGCTGAGCACCACAATTTATAATCGCTGTCCTCCTCCTACACTCTCTGAGTACAAGCCTCCATCTCTATATTTCAATTACAGTCGGTATCTCCAGATACCATATCATAACACTGATTCAATGCTTCAAATATTTTTTCTTTTACTGAGCACGTCTATAATTGTACTAAAATATTTTTCTCACACAGAGATGTCACAGAAGATATGATTTATAAGATTTCATAACATTTTTATTTACGGCTAAAAGGTTCTGGAAGGATTTTTGCACACTTGTGGAACAACAAGATTTCAAGGATTTACGTTCTTTGTCCAGCATGGGGGCTCCACCTACTGACCAGCTGAAATATATTGTACCTTATATTACTGGAAAAAGTTCCATAGTCACAATTTTTGTGAAAATGTTCAATTATATATGTGCTTTTAAGTTTTCATTTAAGTTTGCATGTGTGCAAAATCCCCACACTCATTACTGATTGATCTCTGTATGTATATGCTGGGGCATGCCAAGGAAATTAGTCGAGGCCCCTTTTTTGAGTTAAATAATCTTATTGTGATTATTACGGGACACTCCAACTGTGGGCTTTTAAGTCATCACAACCTTTCATCCCAATATTGAGAATGTTGTATATTATGTTTCTATATAGTCTCTGTACTGGAGCTTGTGTAGTGAACAACACTGTCTTAGGGAACACTAAATATGACACTAAATCTGGTGATGAAATTCATGCGTTGCAGATCAGATTGATGATCCTGTTTTTCCCTTTAAGTGTTGCTCCGGCTCAACAGTGCATCCTTCATGCAGGATGTGTTTTTCTGTGCTGTTTCATCGTGATCACAGCCCTGCCGATCTATCTCATCCTCTCTCTTATGCAGGAGGTGGAGTGAGGCCATGAGGGCTCATTTACAGGCAGCTTCACTGCAACCTCGACTTCCATCAGAAGGGAGATTTTTTCAGCACAGCACCGGTGGTGCCAATGGTTCCATCAGCACCACTAGATACAATGAGACACATTTGGGCAGCTCACCCTGCAACCATGGTAACAGAAGAATTTTACTAGTTGGCAGCAGCCAATAGTGGGGCACTTCCCACTCAGCTCTGCCCAATAACAGAGCAGCCTGCAGCCCAGCCCACCTACAACTGACACTGATGGGCTAGTGCAGGGAGGATTTAGAGATGTAGGCTTGGCTAATGAACATGTAAGAGAGAAAGAGTGTGTAGGTATGTGTGAGAGCATGTGTGAGTGTGAGTGAGTGAGGCTGTAGCATAATCTGATGAGAGGATTCCCTCTCTTTTAATCGCAACAACCACACACTTTGTGGGGTAGTACTCATTCACTGGGACCATCTGACATTCAGCACTATGGTGCAGCAAGTCCTCCTGTTATCTCACTCCCACACACCCACATGCATGCTGCACACACTCACATACAACACACATGGATTCAAACACACGCAGATTCCCAATTTCTTTTTTTTTTATCATAAAACAACTGGTCAGCCTTATCTCTGACTGCCACTTGACAAGGCAGTCTTTAGGAGATCAGATACAATACAATCATAACCAGAAAGAAGAAAATATGTGCCACCATTAGCTGTCAATAAAGTCATTTATTATTTCACACAATGGATAACATGAACAACTTCAACTGTAGTTCTTCTTAATAAGTGCTCAACGCTGCCAGCCAACAGAAGGGTAGCAAAAGAATGAGCTTTTCTTTCTGAGGAAAGAGAAATTAAAAAACATAAAAATGAACCTACAAGATCATGAAAGATAAACATGACCAAAAGCATGCCAGCAGACATGGATATACATATATATTGCATGTATATATGTGCTTAAGACATATATCTGTATGCCAGCAAATGCAAATACAAAATATATGTGTACATTTACACATACATACTGTGAAGGATATATGCATATGCATGCGCATCTAGTATTTACTCTATATGTCAAATATTTGCAGTTTTTAATATTCATACAATGTACAAAAATGCTTCATGAATTAAAAAATTCATTACAAAAAGAAACATATCAAACAATATACAAGTCTTGCTCCAAATTCAATTGAAATTCAACTTTCAGCTTGTCTAAAATATTTATGCATACAATCAAGTTGAGCATGCAAATAAAGGAAACCCACTCTAGAAAAAGGTTCAAATACACTATGTATACAAACTAAAATATGCCCACACTGTTAGAAGAGCTCACTTTGTGCTCTAAAGAAGTACATTTATTGGTTTTCTCAATGCTTCATCTGCATTTTCAGCTTTGAACAACATTATAGCTTAGAACTGTAACATATGCTGTGAGGATGACTACATGTACATTTATGAGGCTCTGTCTCACGTGACCCCTCACTCCATGTGTAGGACACTCATCACAGCACGCTACATAGGGAATGGGGGGTGATCAAAATTTAGGTGCCATTATATCTCATCCTAGTTGCTGTAGTGAACTGATAGGTGTGCACCACAGTAAATGCACTCCTACCACTGATCTAAGGTCAAATACTAACACTTTGTCCTTGATGTATGGACCAAAGACAAGGTTAAAGATCCTTACATCAGTGCTTAGTGGCGTCCTGTAGCCACTGGTCCAGATTAGCTGCTAAATACAATACAACAACAGTGACCTTGAACCCTATTCACAACCACATCCCCTCTGCAGTCTCTGTGTAGAGTGAAAGCTCTGGATTAGGACAATACTTGTCAGTGTTAGAAGGCACCGGAGCATTGGCTGGTAGGAGAGACAGACAGGACAGACAACACCTGGGGTCTTAAACTCTAGCATCAGAGACCGCTGACTGACCACAGTATAGAGGAGTACGCTGCAAAGCGTGTGTACTCTCTACGACTCTCACACCACATACCTAGACCTCATCTTCACCACAACAGACTGCAGACCAGCGGAAAGTCATCTAGCAAAGCAAGGTTAAGCGCACTAACGTTAGGACGTGTGTATTTTTGGCTATTTCCTCTGAGAACTCCACACACATACAGGTTCAGGTTCCTTTCGCTTTCTCTTCATGCTACTGCACTGCCCCAACTGGCTGCAGGCAAAATAGCTGCTAGTCAGCAGGGATTCCTATTTTTGGTCGAGTACACTACTAGCGGGGCTTGTATCCTCCAAGAACTTCAAAGGTGTAATAAGGCAATTATTTTAGCATTCTGTGTAAGTTAACTGACTGGAACGATGACTGTCAATGTACAGCAGAATTTGTCAAATAGAAAAATCAATTAGAGTAAAACCGTGGTCATTTCTTCAACCGTGTGTTGGGTCTAGAGCAGTCTTGATACAGAGAGAAGGTCTACTGTGGTTTTAGGAGACAGTCCCAGCATAGCCGAGCCCAGCGGGTATCCATGCAGGATGGACATACTAACACTATTTACAACAAACACTTCAATACTGTAGTTTTACATCTGGTTAAGGCTGTACTGCATAGAGTTGCAGTAACTATAGTTTTCATGAAATGATAGTCACTTTCTGCACAACTTATTACAAATTATTACTGGTATTATTCACAATTCTTGTTACATGAATTCATTTTATTCAGTAAATAAGACCACTTATTTCTCTTTGTTGAAGGGTGGACCCAGAACAGAAATTCCTTTTAAGGTCATTGCCAGGCATGGCCTGATGCATAGCAAACAACAATGTATGAGAACGTGGTTTCCATGACAACCTCCTCTGTTCCTCCTCTGCCAAGCATATAACCAGTTATAGGTTGTAAATAACCGGTTATTTACTGGGCAGAGTAAGTGATCTTCAATTATGTATCTGGGACATTGAGTACAATCAATATCACTGGATAGAAACACATCTGATACAGTGGACCTTTCTGTTTCCACCACTGCTAAAAAGCCTAACAATGCAGTATGTAGGCCAGTCTGTGATGTGTATTTAATACCACAATATCATATCATCTTCATCAGTCCAGCCCTTCTAGTTCTGTTTTGATGATATGGGTCAAACAGCTAGGAGGAAGCTGGGAGACAGTTCTCGGTGACAGAGGATGTTGACTTTGGAAGCTGTGAAAGAACAGTGTCGGGGTTTCTGATAACTAAGACACATGCGTCATATGAACAATCATGAACATTTTGGATCAAATTCTGGGATACTCTTTGCCACTTGATATTTCTCAGGACAAATGTAGTTGGTGAGAGAAAGAAACATAAGGCACAAGTTGAACTGCTGCAACTGAGAATCCCACCCCGCCCGAAGAAAACAGAATCTCCTGAAACAGAACTTGAACACAGTTGCCAAAGAAACACTGATCCATTGCTTATATTCTGAAATACTTATTTGAGAAACCACTTCTGTAGGTAGAGTTTAACAAAGACTTGACATATTGACACAAAGAAACCCAAGATGGCTACATTCTAGAGTGCACATAGGAATGCTTTACATTGGTGCCAACATGGTGGAGAGTTTGTCAAACTCTGATTTAGATTTTTTTTTTTAAATTATACATCCTCACACTGAATACTGAGACTTTGGTTTCTAAATCTAAATACTGGATTTTTGATTTACTTTCCCAAAAATATTTTCCAAGGCTATTAACTGAAAGTATAAAGACTGGGATTAGCTTTCAAAACACTGACTGTGAGCCCTCTTCTGCTGAACTGTCCAATCAATTCAGACTCTGGGCTTCGGTTTGACGCTTTTGGCTGCGCAGCCTGCATATACAAATTGATTAAAAATAATGCATGCTCTCTGGAATGGATATCCACACCATCGAAGGCCAAAACATAAGGCTGGAACAAGCATGTAAGTGCTGCATTTGATTGATGCAAGTGTATGGTTTTTCATAGTGCATTAAACCAATTTTAAGGTTTACCAAAAACACACCTGATATTCCTCCTGTATGCAATGCCCCCTGGATATAAACATAATAATGAGTGTATGAATGAATACATGTGGTTCTTTCTGTCTGAAAACAAACTTGTCTTGAGTCGCACCCATGTCTGTTTTTGGTTATAAAACAATACACAACTTTCATTGTCTATGGTACAACAATTCTATTTGATATACTGTATGCCAGTACATGTCTATGAGCTGGTTTCCCATTGTACAAGGCAGGCAACAGTGGACTTTGTTTCTATGTACAGTCTGGGACAGTCTCATCCACCATATTGCCTTTATGTCACTGCCCAGGAAAGGCCTGAGCAGGGAAGGAGAAATAAATGGAGACGGGGGGTAGGTTGAAGGAGCACAAGCGATGGGAGATGTAAAACATGATTGGGAGTAGATGAGAGGACAAAGGTGGAGGGTGTTGAGTGCCAGGCAACAAGGAGAGCTAAAGAATTGGGGTGAGTGTTGAGCAGGGAGTGGGACCAGGGGTGAGGAGCAGCCAGGAAGAATCAGTTACTCCTCAGAGAAAGCAAGAAAACAAGGAAGGTACATGGGGGTGAGAGCAAAAACAGGGATAAGGAATAGGGGTAAGGTGGCTTAATTACTGCTGTATTATCCCACATGTCTTTGACAAACTTCCTCAGAAAGGCAAAAATAAGCAGAGCTGCACAGTTTTATATTAACCATTCCCCCTCCCCTTGCTGGTAAATATATGGCTGAAGCCACATTCAGATACAGTATCATAAAGTACCATACACATCACTGTATCAGATACATAAAGAATCACATAATATCCTACACTATCTTAAGTACCACACATTTTTATAGCATCAGATTCAGTATCAAATAGTACCATATAGTGCCATATTAAATGAAGGTCCAATGAATCCTTGAAAGGCTCATGTCTGGTTGGGTTTAGCAAACAGAGGGATGGCACTGGAAGTGTTCCCTCCTCCTGCTCCTCCACTGACCCACTGTAGTCCTCACAAAAAATCAGAGAGGAGAAACAAGCCAAAGTGCACCGAGGAGTGCCAGAATTAAGGGCACTGCATCTGATAGGCTTGAAACAGCACTGACTCCTTAAACCGTTCTCCGTTCATTTACAGAGTTGCTCTCTCCTGCAGGTCTATTGACTAGAGGGAGCCCATAACTCGTCCCTGCTGTGGCCCCTGCCTCTGCGTTTCGTTCCTTTGGCCAGCGGCAGCACAGACCGCGCTTGATGCACCACTGTCTCAATTGTTGCTGAGATGGAATCATGATTGGAGAACTCCAGAGGCTCGGGGGTCAAACTTGGCCTGAGGCTCTGCCTACCTGGCAGGTTGTCACACCTCTCCAGAACAGGCATCCCCAGAGTCCTCCCATCACCTCTCCTACTGGCCAACATGTCCAAAACCCGACCATCAGCCCGGTGTTCCTCCCTCCTATTGGCCAGCTCTGATTCTTCTAGGGGTTGTTTTCGGGGCCGTCCAGGCCTTCTTTTGATGACATTGTTTCCTGTTTTGGCTTGTCGCTGCAGGCGCTTGGCACGGAGGATCTTCTGCACATGCTCAAAGTTCAAAGAATGCATCCTCCTCACATCCTTCTGGATCTGTTCCACCTCTCGTCGCTTATACCTCCGCTTACCAGGAACACCTGGGAAGGGAGAGAGTGAAAACGATGGTGAAACATCACAAGGTAAATAAATAGCAGAGCAAGGTCCATAAAGAGAAAAGAGTTTTTATGCAAAATGAGGAGCCTTGGAAAGGCCAGGAAAGACATCATGCCAATTTACTGTAGCTCATGGAGAGAATGTTTTTTTTTTTTTTTTACTTCAAGAGCTTCCTGCTAATTTTGACATATTCATGTAAGCCTTTCAAAGCCCAGCTGAGCCAGGAGAGCAGATCCTATCCTGTAATTGTCTACTAGAGAGCAGAGAGGAGAGGGGAGAGGAGGAGATCCCATTCTGCTAGCAGGAAACCCACAGAAATGTCTCCTTCAACCATTTAATATGTCGCTACACAATAACAACCCTGTGCATCTGGAGCACAGGCTGCCAAAAAAACATACACACACACACACACACACACACACAAATGCAAACACACATATCAACAAATTTATCCACACACACATTCTCACACAGACACATACACACACATGCCCAACATGCACAAATAATGAATTCAGCAGTTCAGAATGGCTGAGCAGAAGAAACTGGAGCCATATTGTTTCCTTCACTCTGGTGAACTGGGCAGTATGCCCTTTACACGCTGTTCTATCGTCTCTCTTTCCCCCTTTACCCATCACTCTCATTCTCTTTTCCACTCTACCCTTCATGGGCGGCAATATGCTACTCTCTAATTTTCAATTAAACTGGTAACACTGCACCATTTCATTTCCTTCTCTATTTCAGAAACCGCTTCCTGGTCTTGGTCCGTCTCTGTCATTCTTTTTGTTTCCCATCTCTGTCCCATTTCTTCGCCCCCCCTCCCCCCCCCCCCCCCCCTCGTCTGGGCACTGTTCCCGGGGCTCAGACTGAGCCACAGCCAAAATGGAGGAAAAGCACAATCAGCCACCAGTCCCCAAGCAGTGTGCATACAACATGCTCATGCTCTTTTCTTGAGCTTTTATTGCTATTCCAGGATTTTCTTACCATCTCCTTTCTTCTTTTCCTCCAGAATCCTGCTGATACAGTGTAGCAGGTTTCTACAGTGATCTAACACATGATGACTGCATTAAACCAGAACAGTCCTGAATTTAAATCCTGAATTGGGTCTGAATATTTCACTCCTGTATTAAGGCTTCACATAGCTTAAATTAATGTTGCATCAAGCAAATACAGAATATACATATATGTGATACTGATATACAGTGTTTTTTCAACATTTAAAGAAACTAAAAGGGAATGTTAAACGGCACATTAAGAGTTTAAGAGGCTAGAGCTCCAGTGTGATGGGTTTGGTAATGAACTAAGGGGAAGGGAAGATAAACAGAGGCCTGACCACCCTCAATTTAAAACTCAGAGGAACATCACATTCTATTGTTGCTCAAGAATTCAGGGCAGACAGTGAAATTAGTCTAATGCAGAAAGCACTAAGTAGCGGTAGTTTATGAGCTACACAGAAGAGTGCACACGCTCAGCTCAGTTCACACACACAAACACACACACGCACACACACACAACACACACACAAACACTACACACTACAAAGTAGCAGAAATTTATGAGCTGCATACACGGAACATAAAACTGGTGACCTTCAGCAGTGTGAGGGGCCGTATAGCACTGAGGACCTGTTTCTCTGTGGAGTAGGAAGTCACTACTACACAGAGATACATGCTCACTTATCCAATGCCCCGGCAGTCGCTGCGACCAGGTTTCAGAGAAGATAAAATGATCTTTGATGTATGTTATTTTGTGAGAGTGAGTGTTTCTCCGCATGAACGTGCATGCATGTGTTTGAACGTGTCGCCTGACTCAAAGGAAATTATTCTCATTAATTCAGTAGAAGATGACCTGCTTTTATGCAAATATGCATATGAGAGATTGCTGTCAGCTGCAGTGAGACCTTCTGATTAGTGGAGGAACACACACACAAGCACAGACAAACACATACACACATGCATTCAAAAAATAAAACCGTTAAAATCACAACATATTAGTTATATGAAGGAATGACTCATAAACTCATATGAATAATATGAATTTTACATCTATATCTGCTTGTGGTTGGATGTGTGTGTATGTATCAGAGTGGGTCCATGCCTACATGTGCATGCGTACATGTATGGTTGTGTGGCACGCATGTATATGCACACGCGCTTGTATTTTAATTGGGCTAAAGCTGTGAAGTGAAGCAGTAAGTCATGCTAAAGGAGGGGCAGAGGGAATAGGGAAAAGAGAGGGTAATGGGGGAACGAGGGGGAGGGGAGACAAGGGAAAAAGCAGAAAGAGAAAGGGAAGAAGGAAAGAGAGATAGAAGGGGGAAGGGGAGGGGGAGGAAGAGGCGGAGGAACAAGGGGAAGTCTGCGTATGGATGTGGGAATTGTGGGAGCTCACGCAAAAGAGGAAAGTAAGGGCAAGAGCTGCAAAAGCAGTACAAGGGGAAAAGGTAAGGACATGGAAGAGTCTAAAGGGATAACATGGACAAGGGGGGAGTGTGCAGGGTTGGGGGGTAGTGTGTATGAGTCATCCGTCCTGGATCCCCTGGGGTGGGGGGTGTATTCTAACTGAGCCCCTGGCTTCTCCTCCCCGCCACTGGACTAGGCCCCAGTCATTAAACCCCTGGCTGCCAGCCAGCTCTTTTAACACAGGCAAGGGCCTTTTACGGCGTGTCTGTAGAAAATAAATCACACTGTGTGAATAATATATCTCTGGCAAAGGCATTGGCAGGAGAGGAGGAAGGGAGGGAGGGAGGGGAGGAAGGAGAGATTGGTGAATTATAGTCGTCTCCATCCATGCATTACGTTCTCTCTATCCCCAGCCAGATGTGCTCAAAGACAGCAGAATACAGAATGTACCAAAATACACATTAGTTTGGTAGTGAGAATTTTGGGCTACCCTGCCTCTTTGTCTGCTTTAAGTCCTGATAATGCTGTTCATAGCATATTCATAAATAAATCACCTTGAAGAGTATACTGCCATCTACATTTAAAATGGGTTAACCCTATTAACTAAATATGTGATTAAGTCTCTACACCAGAAAATAACAAGCTTGTTACCACAAGGGAACCAAATAATATACTGGACACCAATCATTTTTGCAACATGTTCCAGATTTAGCTATGTTCTGCAACCTTAGTAGGTTAAGATTATACATAACTGGCTTCCAATGCTTTTTAACTATATATGTGTAATTTTTTCTGCTGGTTTGATGTAGCATGCATTAGCCGCAGTGAAGCAAATCTAGTGCTCCCTCACAGAAGGGAAGGAACCTTCATCCAAGCTATGCCAACATCACAGTAAACTCATTGGCTAAACCTGTGGTCACATAGGTGACTAAAAAGAAAGCGTAATTTTAAAAACACTTGCTATGTTTAGCTTTCACTTATTTTAAGCTCCTGCACACTGTGGGAGTCACTGTCAGTTGTAGTTTTGTTTCACTCCTACATTCCCGTTCCAACTTCAATCTAACAGATAGGAGTCTCACTGGTTTATGATCTGCTCTCCTTTGCCTTGCAGTTGATTCTGTAATGAGGTCCACTGCTGTGTTAAGCTACCGTTACTGACAGCTGAACACGTCCTTCCTAACCACTTCATATTAGAAGCTTTCCCCAGGTGAACCATGGATGGCTTTTATTGTGAGGTAGCCATAGAAAGTGTAGCCATAAGTGAACTGCCTAGATGAAGACAAGCAAGAAACAGGCTGTTATTGCAGCTTTGGCTAACCTCAAACCTCCAACACATCATCAAAGTAAGCAATGCGTTTTACCATGCTGCCCCTGTCAAAATGAAAGCCATTCCCGCTGTGGCCCCATCAGGGTTTCTGATCTGGCAAAAGGGGAGTGCACTCTTGTGTAAATACACACTGTAGCTCAAAAATGAACAGGTAATCCTAATGTAAGTGGTTCTTACCAGAGAGGGAGGGACTGGAGCACTTGTTCATCTGTCCTGGCTCCTGCCTGGCAGTTTGGAATGACATTAAGCCCTGATCTCCAAACACAGGGAGCCTTGTCTTCCTGCTCCTTCCACCACACTCGTCCTCCTGTGACCCCAAAAAGAGGACAGATGCTGACTCTGACCGCTGCGATTGGCTACTGTAGCTGCTCATGAGGCTGTTTATTGGCTGTCCAGTCTGACGGGAGTGGAACTGGTTGTCAGAAAGAGAGTGTGTGGACAGCTGGTCCAACTCAAACATCCCTAAGCTGGATCCCAGGCTTGAGCCTCTACCACTGCCCCGCTGCTTCTCCAGATGCTTTGAAGAGCCCTGACTGGCTAAGTCCCTCCTGTCACTCAGCATGCTGAGGCGTGCATTGGTCTTAGCTCCACTGAAGAGCCCACCCAACTCATGCCGGTCTCGCGGTGAAAGCAGGGGTTCGTCCTTGTGCTTATGTTTGTGCTTGTGCTTCCTCTTATGGAGGCGAACCCCTCCAAGACCACCTGCACTTCCACTGCCCAGGGATCCCAAGCCCTCTCCTCTTACAGAGGGCACCTGGAGTGGGCCACTGCTGCTGCGGAGCTTAGCCCCTGGCTGGAGCTTTGAGTGTCCACCTGAGTGGAAAGCCTTAGGAGGGGGGACAGCAGGCCTCATAAACGGAGACGGCGGTGCAGGTCCTAGCGAGTGGTGGGGCAGGTAGAATTGGGGAGCCGGGGGAAAGTAGCCCAGACTCAGAGGGGGTGCGTAAGGCATGGCATACGGTGCTGCATAGTAATTTCCCCCTGCCAGCGGATAACCATATCCTTGAACAAAAGGCAGCTTTGATGTGATTGGCTCGCTGGCTTTGGCTGGACGGCCACGTCTCCTCTTAGCCTTCAGATCAGCACTCCTGCGGAGGTACGATCCGGAGTCGCAGGGGTAGGAGTCATAAGTAACAGGGTAGTAATGATGGAAGTTGAGGCGGAAAATAGAGGGATATGGGTGCTGCGGGTAGCAGGTGTATCGTCTGTGAGACACTCGTAGCTGCTGGAGCTTTAACACAACCTAGAAAGAGGTTGAAAAGAGGAAACATTTAGGAAAATACACAATGCATTTGCATGTTACAGTGCTTGGTCAAAGATTACAAACAGAATGTAATATGTTTCTAACCTCCTCCAGTTCTGACAGAAAGTGAAGATGATCCCGGGTCTGTAGGCACTTCCTCTTCCGCCGATGATGTTTTTGCTTCTTCTCCTGCTGTGACAGAAAGTTGTCCACAGCAGTTACTTGCCGCTCACATCGTGCTCTGCTGCCCCTGCCGGATGCTTCCAAAGCAGCTGCCTCCGCAGCCTCAAACCCACACAGATCAAATGAGTACCTGTATGAACACAACATAAAATATTATAAAATCACATTAAAACCACAACCTTTGCATGCATTTATGTCAGTCTTAAGTATAAAACAACAAAATACTTTAAATCAAGCTTCAGTGTACTGCACCTTCGTCGAGAGGCAGGGCCCTTCTCAGTTTGATCTGAGGTGCTGTTGTTGTCTGTCCCAATCCCGCTGTCACTGGGAATAGTCTCCTCACTGTGGGACTCGCTAATAGGGGAGAGGGTCACCTCCTTCACTGATGCGCCCTCTGACAGGTGGGAGGGTGAATTAGCCAGAAGGCGTGGAGGAGACAGTTTCCATCCCCCAGAGAGGAAGCCCCTGCCTATTGGCTTGGAGGGCAGGGCTGAGATGGGCTGCAGACTGGGCATAGTGGCATCAGAGTGGCTGGCTCTTAGGGATGGAGCACTGGAGCTGGGAGAGGAGGTGGTGGAAGGCACTACAGGGCTCTCATAGAGACTGGATGTGGACACAGACAGGGGGGGTTTATCCCTAGTGGCTTTCGGAGGGTTGGAGCCTTGGGTTTCTGCTCGGGGTTTCCGCCCTCTCTTCTTACCAATGTAGATGGTTCCTCTCTTGCTGACATTTATCTGTTTTCCCAGCCGAGCCTCGATGGTAGATGCCATAGCACTCATAGCTGACGTAACAGGGGCAGAAGATGACTTCAGAGCAAGAGTGCCGTTCTGACTGGAACCTGAAAGGATCTCATTCAGGATGCTCTGCATTTTTCCAAGTTTCATCTTATTCACTGGTCTGGAATGGCCCCTGCCACGCTTTAGTTTCAGACTGTTAGAATTGGCGCTGGGGGTCGTGGAAGCCATTTGCACTAATGTGTTTAGTGTGTGTGTCTTCCTCCTGCGGTTTAGCCCTGCAGAGGTGTCCTGTGCAAGTGGGCTTGGGGGTGAGGTGGAGGTGCCTTCGTGGATGGTCTCCACTGTTAGGAGGGGCTGTTTCTTGGGACGTCCTCGTTTCCTCTTAATGGGTGTGTGGACAGTCAGGCTGTCAGTGTTGGTGTAGAGCGGGCTAGAAGGGGTGATGGGGAAGGCTGAGGGCGGGTCAGCTAAGGCCAATGGGCTACCTCGGTTGTCCCTCTGGGGTGACGTGAGGCTGGCGTGGCTTTTTGCTTTCAGGTAGGACCATCTGTCCTTGGCCTTGGTTGGTCTGGAGCTGGCTGTGGAGCTCGTGCTGTGGCTCGGGCTAGGACTCAGGGTCGTCCTGGGTCTAGGACTAGGACTAGGGCTAATGTTAGCCCTGGGTTTAGGGCTGGGGCTGGGACTGATGCTACCCCTGGGGCTTGGGCTGGGGTTTGGGCTAGGTAGTCTGGGATTTGCGGAAAGATTGGGTTTGTTGATGTGGTTGTGAGTGGGCTCTCTGTGTTTAAGGGCGTCTGTGCTGATCTTAGGACGACCCACTGGGTTCTTTTTCATTCTATTTATGCTCAAAGCTAACTCCGGGTCAGGCCCACTCGTAACTGTCTCTCCTCTTTCTGCTCTGTCAACCCTTTCTCCCTTTTCCCGTTTATCGCCTTTATCTGTCCTCTCTCCACTGACATCAGCCTGACTTGTGAGTCTAGAATCATTTTTGTGAGTCTCCATCTTATGTGCTAGTTTGGGTTCTGGGGGCCCAGGCTGGTGCTTCTCTGTAGTGTCAGAGTCCTGCCGTTGCTGTGATTGCTCCTCTACAGAAAATGACTCGTCAAAAGAAGGCCTCCTCCGCCTCTTTCTTCCTTTCCCTTCTTCTGTCAGCATGGGCATCCCTCGGTCCTCTTCATCTCCTCTCCTCCCAGGAATTGCTCGCTCTCTTTCCTCTTTTCTCCTTTCCTCTCTTTCTTCATGGAAGCGCTCAGCTGTCTCTTCTTGCCTGTACTTCTGCCTCTCTTCTGAATTAGTAGGGCTCTCCGATCCTTTCTCTGGCGGTCTTCCCCATGGTGTATCAGCACTGTGGGGATTACAGAGCATCCTCTGGGAGTCCTTCCTGCCGTACTTCCTCTTGATGTTCCCAAAGAGCTGTTCACTGACCTCTTGCAAACCTCTCCCCCTGGAGAGATGTATACACAGAGGAATAATGATGAGTGGATTGTAGAGAGAAAGAATGTTTTAAATTTCACTAATATCATACAATCAGCACCAGTATGAACATTTAAAATTTTTGAATGTCACCATACTCAGGGGTGGGTATCACCAGAGGATAATAATATGATATATATATATCTCACAATATGATGTTATCATGACAATGGAGCCCTGATTCAATGATTCTTTTTAAAATATTGTGTTGTACAATAAGATATTCTGCAATATTTTGCAATTTATTAGCTAATTTGAATGGTAACTGTGGTAATTGTGTAATTGAATGAGATGAAATTTTCACTTGTTCATCTCACTTCAATTTTTATTATTGTTGCAAATGGCATAGTCAAATAAAAAAATATATACTATATACAATATTGCTGCAAATATCACAAAACAACACTGCATCAACTTTCCCCCACTGCATTGTGTGATCATAAGATCCACCACATGGAAAAATGAAGCATACCTGCTGAGAGAGGTCAGGTTGAGAATACTGGCATCGGTAACCACTGGCATCTGCAGGTCTGGAGTCAGGGATCTTTGAGGTGAGGGGCTTTGTGTCACTGTTCGTGAGAAAAGTGGGGTTGGATCGAGCAAAGAGCTTCTACCTGCTCCTGCCAGTTCTCTGGCTGGCTCAGAATCTGCAGGATTGGCTGGAGATGCAGAAGGTGCTGTAGACGTGATCCAGTCAGGATTGATTTGGTGTTGGTGTGCATGGATGTGTTGGAATTGTTGCGTGAGGGTGTGCTGTGTTTGCTGTGTGTGAGAGTGTGTGTGTGCAGGAAGGAGGGAGCTGCGAAGCTGGTGTTTAGGCGGAGTGTGATCTCCCAGTAGTTGCAGCAGGCCTCCCTCTCTCTGCTCAGGCATTCTGAACTGGCGCTCATATGTCTGTGGATGACAGAGAAGAGAAACAAAGACGGGTTACTACATTCATACTGTAGTAACAAGAAAGCATTACATAGCTGAAGGGATAGACAAATGATATAATAATGATAATGTGATCATAGAACTGTGACTCCTCTATTTCATATCTTCATAACATCAGCCTACAGAGAGATAATGCCTGTGAAGCCCAGCATCCAGTTCTGCATCCAGTTTCTTTTTGTCAGCAAATATCAAATCGGTGATTTGTTGTGCTCTGATATGACATTCTTCTCCTTTCACGGCAGGACTGAGGCTTTTAATACATCTTGTGTGCATGAGCAAACAGTGTGCAACAAAACAAAAGGCTTGTTTACAGAGCAATTAAATTCCTGTGGCAAGGATGTTGCATGCTGTGAGAGCTGGAGGGAAGGAGGTGGGGGTGTCTGACTGCACACAGTATTAAACACAGTAGCCTAGCTCAGCCGTGTCCCTGACTGCCCTGTCACTTGCAGTACACACAGCCTGATCCTGGATTATTTACTGTATGTTACTTTGTTGACAACTCTCCTGCACTGTTCATAACTGTAACTTACACTGTCAAACTGTCAACCCCTCAACTGCTTATAAAATATGTTTTTTTTTACTGTGTATTTATCAACATTTTTCCAGCGAATGGCCACAAGTCTGAAGTCAACCTTCACTCAGATCCCAGCTTTGTCCATGTAAAAACTAAAAATGCAAAAGCTTGATATACTGTATTATACAACAGCACCCTGCTTAATATATCACTGCCGCATAATCAGTGTCTGCTAGAAGATGAGAAATAGAGCAGCGGATGGCCTTTGTGGTTTAGCCTGTTATTAACAGACTCAGTATGACGCAACAAGACACTGTTCTGCTGCGCTGCAGGGAGATGTAACCTAACCACAGGCCTGCCTCTCAGCATGTACATACAGGCACGCAAGCGCACATGCACACACTCACCATGCATATAGTAGATGCACACATTTTTAAATGCTTTACTGAATGCTTCTTTCATACATAAAAGCACATGATGTTTCTAGTTTAACAGATACAAACACTTAAAGGTGCACAGCCAGGCCATCAGTTTTAGTCAAGATGCATCAGCACCCTCCCAGATGAGTAGCTATCGCTTCTTGCAGATACACATACACGCACACTTTCACACACACCCAACATTGAATATATCATGTAGTCATCACTGTGCACTTGTTGGAAGAACAAGTGCTTCATCTATTCTATCTTTTACCCTGCCAGTGTCCATTTCTGCCTTCCTGTCATCAGCCACTTTCTATTTCCTCTACCCCTTCTCCATCAAGCTTTTACTCTCCTCTTTCTCTTCCTGCTCTCCCATCAATAGTCAGGCAGTGACACTCATTTTGTCCCTCCACACTGGCTGCAGAGGCTGTTTATTGGTCAGACACATACTGCACAGACTCACAAGCACAAAAAAACCACACACACGAATACTGAGTAACACAACACTCAGCGCATTGCATGGATGAAAACACACACTCACACAAACACGCAAACACTGAGCAGTGTAAATGATTAACAACTCCAAAGATGCATGCGCTTATATGCACATGCACACTCTCATTTATCTCTTGAACACAGTGCTGTGGTATCTTTTTAGTTGTGAGGTGTATGTGTGTAAGTGTGATTGTATGTATGTGTGTGTGTGTTTGTGTGAGTGTGTGTGCGCGCACGTTGACACTTGAGAAGAGATGCTGGGAGTCCACTTAGGGATAAGATGACAGTCACCTGATACACACATGCTTTCCCATTTAACCTGTCCTAGAATACCTGCTGCTACAGGTTAAAGGAGGGCACAGAAAAAGGGACAGACAGAGAGATGGAGGTGGTTAGAGTGAGACTGGCATACATGTAAACATGCACACATACAAAATGTATCCTGCCCACTAACCACAAAGCAACCACAGACAGATAATAAAGACAGGAGGCACGGACACCTTTCCTACTTCTAGTGAGTGAATAAAGATAGAGAAGAAAAAGGAAAAAAAAAATAGAAAAAGACATCCCCCCCCCACCTTTCCGGTTGAGGTTGGGTTATTGGCACCAGTTCAGCTTTTTGTTCTTAGTTTCCTCCCTTCTACCACCCTCTCCTCCTCTATGCCTCAAACAATCCATGAAGCATTTCCAGGGAAAACATACTCACTGTCTAGATATTCACACACAGAAATATAAATAGTGGTCATATGAATTGAGGTACTGCTAGAGTTGTTGTTGTCAACACAGGGTGAAAACAAGCCGTTTTTCCTCTTGCCTTTGCACTCTAGGTCACCCTCAGTCACTTATACAATATGACAGGTTTTCATATAACAATTATACTGTGTACACGTTTCTGTATTGTATTATTTTGCATTGAACAAACAAAACACTGGCACTCACAGATCTATCGTCTTCTTATTTATTGTGGACAAAAACGATGCGTTGCCCTTTAATCAGTCTATTAGAGGTCCAGTTGTCCTATCGTGTAAAACTGCGTCTCTGCACAGCTGTGCTAATGCCACAGAAGCACATTGCTGTACTTGGCAGATGAATTTAGGGCTGCTGCAACTAACGACTGTTTCATTATCGACTAATCTGTCAATTGTTGTCTCGATTAATTGATCAGTTGTTTGGTCTATTAAATATCAGAAAATGATGAAAAATGTCGATCACTGTTTCACAGAGCCCAAGCTCACATCCTAAAATGTCCCAGTTTATTTTGTCCCAATCAACAGTCCACAACTCAAAACTTAGGTTTAGTATCATAGAAGACTAAGTAAACCAGCAAATATTCAACATTTGAGAAGCAGGAATTATAAAATTTGCAAATTTTTTTCTATAAAACATGAGTCATAAGGATTAATTCATTATTAAAATAGGTGTTCATCAATTTTCTGTCAATTAATCGATATTTCTCTGTTGTAAATTCACCACCCTGCTCCTGTCGTGCTGTTTGAATAGGGATTGTGATCCCCCTGCGCTACTGCTGGCCTGCAGCAGGGGGCAGCGGTCATGAAATCAGCACTGGCATGGACTCTGACCCTGGAGCAAACCACAAGAGCTATGAGGTTTCAATCTTTTCCACACTGTCCGTCTTCTACAAGTCCCCTCTGATCAAATATAGATAAGGAGATTATGAGAAAGACAGACCTAAAGCAGTTTTAGTCCTCAACCCATTTCATCTGATCTAGCATTACAGGGCAGTCTCCCTCAAGGCTCTCAGGGCTGTGTTCTGGGGTTAAGGGTCGTACTCCAAAGCTAGGTCAACAACTATTTCTAGGATGTCTTCCTCTGGGTCAGCACTGTAACAACATGGATTGGTCTCAGTCAGTCACACAAAGGCTCTCCGACACCCGAATGCGGGCAGATATGAAGCTGCACACATTCCTTTCCACTGGTGATGTAACCATCAGATAAGGTCACAGCACAGTGGAGGAGGTCATGGATAATATGTGACTAAGTGCTGCAATCACCCAACTGAAAGGCACTTTGCAAATGAGTCAGCATATATTTACCGACAAATATGTGTGTGTCTGAATGTAACATTCACACTCAGCCCAGTTGTGGTAAAACAGCAATCTGGATGTAGAGGGTTGTACTCCTCTCTCCTCCAGTTTGACGTGAAGGGAGGTATGTGATGGCCCCTCCTGTCCTTTCCTCTCCTGCAGCCTCTCGTTTTCCACTGTTGAATAAACTCAACCTCAGAGTGGAACTATTCCCTCACACACAGAGCACTCTGGCTGCACCATTATACTGGGAAAGAACACCCTAAACAGGCACACCCAAATCTCACAACCTAGCACACATATACACACATATACACCGGCAAACATATACACAAACTCCATGCATGCACGCACACACAGACACACACACACACACACACACACACACACACACACACACAGACACACACACACACACACGCAAATGCACACGCACGCACGCACACACACACACACACACACACACACACATACACACACACACACAGACACACACACAAACACGCTGCCCTTCAAATAGTTTTTCGCAGCCTTTTATTTGGCAGCACGCCCGGTGGTTAGAGTGTTTCATTTTTCCCTGTGTATGGAACTGGGCAGCTGTCCAGACAGACACACAAAGAGAAAGAGAGAGAGCGAGAGAGACACAGAAAGAGAGAGAGGGAGAAATGGGGAGGAGGGGGAGTGAGGGGGGTGGGGGGTTACTGAAAGAATGAGAGCGGCAGAGAGGGAGGGAAGAGGAGGAACAGCAGAAAAACAAGGAGTGAGGTGCCTAGAACCGATTACAACTAGTTCCCTCAGAAACATTATGATTGATATGATCCTCTCTCTTTTTCTCTCTCTCTCCTTGTCACACACACTCTCCTTGGCTTTGACACCATGCTGTCTCCCCCTGCCCCTGTGGCCTGGTGCACTGCCCCCCCCCCTCCCCTCATCTCATCCCTCCTTTTCTTCCTCTTTTCTCTTTTCTGGAGCTGACCATTCTCCCCCTGTGGGAACTACCACCACCTCCTCCCCCACCCCACCCCCCTCCATGTCCGCTTCTCTCCAGCTCCATTCAGAGCGCTGCTTCCCTGTGATCTGTGTTTCTGACAGCTCTGCACACACACACACACACACACACACACACACACGCACGCACACACACACACACACACACACACACACACACACACACACACACACACACACACACAGCTCCTCTGCAAACAAACACCATGAATACTAACACGGCTTTGTGTCCACAGCACTTAAAACGGGGTAGAAGAAGAGGGAAGAGGAGGAGGAGGAGGGGGTGTGTGCAGAGAAAAGGAGGGAAAAGCGATGGAGGAGAAAAGAGGAGCTGTAGCACCGAGTTGATCTTGTGGCCACAGACCTCCCCCTCCCTCCCTGCCAACCCCCCCGCACCCACCCACCCCTCATCCCTGTTTCTCGTTCTCTCGTTCTTCCCACCAGTTCTCCCGGGAATAAAGACTTCCATTCATGCGCCTGAGGAGACCCACAGCAGGGGAGAGAAAAGAGGGAGGAGAAGGGGGAGGAAAGGGGAGGGGCTGTCAAGGTGGGACAGTTTGTGGATCACTGGGATCAGGCCCGCTGCCTAAAATTGTGTGTGTATGTGTGCGTCTGTATGTCTGTTTTCACTCAGCGTGTGCTGCCTGAGCCAACGCTTTACTATCTCAGATCTGGTGGCATCTGTGCCAGCCAAAGCGTCTTCTGGGAAAGCTGGGTGGGAAAGTTTGGAAATTGGGCTCCATTCAAAACTTCCACTCATGGGCTAATGCTGCAATTCTACAACTATGTGTTCAGTTTACAGCCACAGTTTAGCATAAAAAGGACTTGATTATTCAGGCCAAAAATTTTCTCAGCAACATTTTCTTCTCTCCGTGCTGTGATATACTGTTCCTTCCCTGCTGGGCATGATCAAGCATTCGATCTAGTACATTTGTCCTTTAGCTAACTGTAAAGCAGAGGCCAGATTTAATGCACAGCAGTAGGTCTGAAGTAAAATGTTCCCTCCTACGTCTACAGCAGTAATCCTTCAGATTGGAGTGCTCCTAAAGATAGCAGCGAAACACCCAAGAGTCTCCTTGTCACACTCTCTTCAGACACGCTCAGACGTAGATGACTCAATCTGAACAAAAGCCTGTGATTGGCTGAACCGAAGCATGTTATTACGGCCCAAATGGAGGTTTTCTCCTGCTCAGTAATGACAGACACATTTACATGCTACACAAAGTATACATCTAATCCCCGCTATTAGCATTAATACTGTGTGTGTGTGTGCAGGCATATGTGTGTTCTGCTTGTGAATAGCACTAAGAACCACATTAGAAGAGTTTTTCATAGTGATTATTACGCAGCGATTATGTACCAATTGTTCCTTTCATGGTCACAGACAAACACCAGTGACAGCATTATGCATTTTAGTCAGCACAAAGAAAATATACACATGCTAAGAGACTGCCACACACACACACACACACACACACACACACACACACATATAACACACACACTCTCTTTCTCTAAGTGTGAAAGAACAGGTTGAAGTGCTTCATGAATATACAGAACACTAAGTAAATTACACATCCATACACACACGTGCACAACACTCAGTATAAAACCAAAGGAACGTGTTGTTCACCGTACTCTGTGCACCATATGACCCAATCATACCACTTCTGTACAACAGGAAACAATTAACAGCCAATGAGCTGCTCTAAATCCTAAGGGATGACTTCCTGTGTGGAATGATGGGTAATTCAAGACAGAAGCTGTGCTGAGATTAAACACTTCCTCTCTGGCAAACAGCAGTCTGCAACAGCGAAGCCCTACTCAATGATTAGTTATCCAAAAATAATGCATCGTTGTCTAGTTAATGATGCTATATGCAACACAAATTACCACATCGCCTGTATGTTTCTTAAATGTTTGGGAGACGAACTGGAGACATCTGATGCTCTATCATACTAAACATTAATATATCAAATCTGTCCCATGTTCCCTCGTTGATAAAGGCAACATAAAGTCATACTGGAGAGTGGTTTCTGTTTCAATCTTTTCAAATGTGAATATTTGCTGCTTTTTCTCTGCGTTACCAGTATAGAATTTTAAGTTAAATATCTTTAGGTTTTACACTGTTGGATGGAAAAAAACAAGGAACTTGGGCTCTGGCAAACTGTGATGGGCGTTTTCTATTTTCACATTTTATAGACTGAACAACTAATGATTATAATAATCAACAGATAAATCAAAAATGAAAATAATCATTAGCTGCAGCACAACTGGAGCTAATTATTTTGCAGAAAGTGATGCTTGCAAACAGCTGCTGATAGAAGAATTATACTCGATAATGTGTTAGATAATGACTCTAGTGTGTGCGCTTAAGGCTTAGCGCTTGTAAAGTAACATTTTCATTGCTTAGTCTACATATTTCTGTGAGCATCCCAAGTCCTCAGATGATCCCCAGCTTGCAAGAGGAAGCGAGAGAAAGTTAGAGAGCCACTGTAATGACATCCTCAGTGACAGGGAGAATGGGCAAAGTGAGACACAATAGTCTTAACCAATCAGACTGCCCGCCTCCCCTCAGGCCCCCTCACACCAACAATAACGCCTTTGTGCGAGGCTGCACTCCACTCGCGCGTTCACATACACACACCGAAACACACACGTACACACACACACACACACACACATCGAGCCCAAAACAGCATCCTACACTTTCTCAGACAGTCACAAAGAGAAGCGGGAGAAGCAGTGCACCACATCTACAGCTGCATCGGTGCATACACAACTATGCAAGAATTTGAGTGTGTGCATTTTTGCTAACAACCTAGGACTGTGTGCGTGTGTGTGTGTGTGTGTATTTCCTTCCAGGCCTGGGCACATGACTGCAGCTGCCCCCTCGCTCCCTCGTCTAAAGCGGCACCCCTCCTTGTTGTAGGTGAGAGGTCACACGGAGTGGCATTCCTCTCGGTCTGAGAGCGACCGAGCATTGCACTGAGCAGAGGGGGCCAAGAGAGAGAGAGCGAGAGAGAGACGGATCAGGGGAGAAAACACAAGGGGGCAAAAATGCAACAGAGCAGGGCAGGTAAAAGATGAAGAGCGCAGGGCATTCGGGAGTGTGTACTTGTACGTGCATGTGTGCATGTGTGTGTGCGTGTTGAAATGGACCACTAAACAGAAGACCCTTGTGGCTCTTCCCTGCTTCATAAACACAGCTGTTTGTTTAGTCTGAGCCGCCCCAAGGGACAGACACACAGACAGAAGGACAGACAGACACATTTATATCATTTATTCATGTCCAAATTCATACTTAACAGACAACAAGCATAAATAAACAGCAGAACTACAGACGGATTACTTTACAAAGCCTGGTACAAAGACACAAAACAAAGCAGAGAGCTGGGCAGAGAGACACACAGTGGATATTAGAATGTCTGGAAATGCCTTATCGGTTTTACAATAATTTGTATTATTACATGTTTTCAGTGTTGAAAATGTTTTAAACCACATATTGATGATCATATTCTGCATGTTGTACTGTATGTTTTCAAACCAAAAAGCTAATCAGCTTATAGTTTAAATATATTCAGTGTTTTATTTCATTAATTAGGCCAATGCGTTTTGTGAAATGACAGGAAAATATTGAAAGTAACTTCAAATAACCATTTTTTTCACTATCAATTTATTTCTCAATTATATTTTTGATTATTTAATTGATAACTTGCTCATAAAATACCAGAGTTAATGACAAATGTCCATCACAACTACCTTTTAAGGTGTGTAACTGAATCTGATCAACAGCCAAAATGCCCCAAAACATCACATTACATTACATTTATAGTTATAAAACAAGTAAAACCCAGACTATCATAGCACGTTTGAAGGCATTTCACTTTTATATTGCGTAAAATGATTAATCTTTTATCATAAACTGTATGCTGTTCATTTTGTGTCACCTAATAAATTGACCACATAATCATTTCAGCAATAAATGATTTGTGTTGTTGTGAAAGATTATGGTATTGGTTTTGGAGCAGTGTTGGATACCGCCTCTCCACTGTCCTCTCTCTCTCACTTTCAGACACACACACACACACACACACACACACATCCCTCCTGACAGGCGTGTCCCAGACAGCTGATGGCCCCCATCAGATTTCACTGACAAACACACTTACGCTTCAAGTGAGACACAGTGAAAGTCAATACTGCGCCTGATTCTCCTTTCCTTTGACTCACATCTTCCCCTTTGCTCCCCTCCCTGCACTGAACATCTCCCTCTATCCCTGCAGGACCTCCTCTCAAAACCACAGAATACTCTCCTCCTCACATACGCACACACACACACATATGTACATGCGCACACATACACACATGACAAACCACAGAGGCAAAGGCATGATGGAGCCACACTAACAAAGCGGCCACCAGGAACACATGATGCTGTGACTCAACATCATCCGTGACCGCAGAGGACATCAAACATGGCTACCCTCCAGATAATCTTACAGTTATGTGAGTCACAGGCCAAAAACCATATCCAGGCCTCTATATATCTTTTATGTAGTTGGCAATAAGATTGATGTTGGCATATCAAAACCACGACCACTTTCGTTTTGCGTTCCTTTTTGTAGGTTTCATTATAGTTGGAAGGTGGCTTGATGCTCTTTTTACAACACAAAGTCTCCATTCATAATGTTTTGTGTAATTTTAAGAAAGAGTACATATCGGCGTGAAAATGATTATCAGCTGTAAAGCTTCCTGAAAACCTTACTGCTATTTTCAAGAGCTGAAACTTTTTGGCAAAATGTTTGTTGACAATGTAAAATACCTTCATGTTCATTGGTAGATGCTCCCTCGCTGAGCTATTTGTATTTCTTTAAGTGCAAGTAGCTGCCTCAGGTCTTCATTAAAATGTACCTTGAGCTAGACTGGCTATTATATACTGCCCTGCATCTGCCTGAAGAGGAACAGCAACCTACTGGGACTGGACACAATAGCGAATGAATAGGGCTTGACCTTAGGGACGGATTGAGAAGATGGTATGTGTGTGTCTGATTGAGAAATTAGCTACAGTTCCAACCAAATGGTCAGCACAAACACACGCACGCACACATGCACACACACCAAATCCAGCCCTTAGGGTAAGAAAGCAAAGGCCAGACTCCAGTTGTCTCAACCCTGACCCACTCACACAAACAAACAATACAGCACACACACACACACACAGAGACACACACACACACACATACACACAGATACGGAGGCTTACACAACTGTGGAGTCCAGCTATCACTTCAACTTTTGAATGTCCGGCAGGGTCAAAGTTCATCTCTACTTCTTCTTCCAGCCTCCAGCGTTCCTTTGTGTGACTGACTGTGTGTGTCTGGGTGTGTGCATGTGTGTGTGCTCACTAGGAGTGACCTTGCAGAGTCATTCATTGTGGATACACTGCAGCACCAGCACTACTGCAGAGCTGATTAGGGAGCAATCTTGCTCAGTGTAATGTAGTCTGTGTATATGTTGTGTTTGTGTTTCTGTTAGTGTGCGTGTTTGGTGGAAGAACGACAGATAAACAGACTGCATTTTGTCTGGACTTTCTTCAGGTTTGAGAGATACTCAAAAGCAGATCAGAGGTTAGATGCTAGGAGATGCTAGTGTGTGTGTGTGTGTGTGTGTGTGTGTGTGTCAGTTTGGGTGTTGGTGTGTGTTTCAAGTGTGTACAGGGTGTGTATGGGGGTCAGACACAGATGGACAGCTGGTGTTTCAGCGGTGCTAAATCACTCACCCCTCCCCAGCACGCACGCACACATGCACAGACACACACACAAACACGTACACACACACACACTCAAACACATACACACATCCCATCCCCCATCAACCACAGGGAAACGCCCCTTAAAGCATTCCCAGCTCTCACTCTCAAAGACTGCACACTGAGGACATACACACCAAAATAAAAACCTGGTTATTTTCACTACAATGACAGACACTAAAAAAGGTCCAATATGACAGTTTGGTCAGGCCATATTAGAGGTGATCATTTAATGTTCATACACATTCATAAATCAGTCAAGGATTGCTCTACGTGGGTAAGCTTCACACACAGACACACAAACTGACACACACACACACACACGCTTCTATTTTATGAGCTCATCAAGTCCCTCAGGTCACCAACCGCCATCTCAGCCTGGGATAAAAAAGCTCACATCAAAAGGCTAACCATTTCACACAGACGCATGTGCACGCACTGCATGCACACACACTTGGCGTGGCAACTGTGGCAGCATTAATTTCCTTGTGAATGCACTTGACTAACACATAATAATCCCAAACACTGCTGGGAGACCACCAAGCAGCAATACACACACACACACACACACAGCCAGGGGGACCACCAAGCAGAGGGGCTGTCAAGACAAGATAAGTGTGTGTCTAGCGTCAGGATTTCATATACACCAACTAATACACGCGTACACACACACACACACACACACACACACACAACAACAACAACAACACACAGACTGGCCTGGACTCCTGGAAAAGCTCTGGCTTATCTCTCCCCACAGATAGTGAAATGGATTAAGAGCCACATTTGGCACGTCCAGAGAACTGGACAGATAACCAGGAAAACACTCTCTCTAACTGCAATCACCGCTCAACATGATTTGTGAGTGTGTGTTTGTCTGAGTGTGCGTGCGTGTGTGTGTGAGAGAGAGAGAGAGAGAGAGAGAGAGAGAAAGGGAGACAGAGTGAGGGAAAGAGAGTGTATGCATTTTAGCTTGTGCATGCTCCCCCATGTGTAGGCATTGGACTGATAACTGTGTGTCTATGTGTCTGTGTGTGTGTGTGTGTGGGCATGTGTGTCTGGAAGAGTGATGCAGTGGTTGACCCAGGATCCAATCCGTTAGAACACACACATTCATCTTACAAACACACACAGCGTGCTCGGACAAAGAGCTGTGTGTGAGAGGACGTTCAGCATGTGTGTGATGTCAGCTGGAGACAGAGAAGGGAAGACCATCATATCCCGTTTATGTGCGTGTGTGGGTCTGTCCCCTGACACAACGTGCCTGCTGACTGACCCCCCTGGTTATGGATGCCTGCTATGAAGATGATAGGAGGACGAGATTCCCTATAACGCTGGGAAATTGCATCTTTTTCTCTTCTCTTCTGTTCCACTTTTACATATCTTGCACACTCTAATGCAGCATGTTTTATGCAGTAGTAATCCATACTTTTCCCAGGCATATTTTCTGCCTTTTTCTACGAATTAGTCAGTTTCAACCTTTTACATAACCCGTATTTTCCGTGGTTTCCCCACATGAATCATGTTAAGATTTAACATGAAGAGAAGAGAAGAGAAGAGAAGAGAAGAGAAGAGAAGAGAAGAGAAGAGAAGAGAAGAGAAGAGAAGAGAAGAAGTTTTTTCTGCAGTTTTGACACCACAGATACTTACGTTCCTACAAAAGATAGAATGGCTAAAAAAAACAGCATTTTCATATCTTTCTTTTCGCCATTCTGCATGTTTGCCTACTTATCTGTCTGTCTGTCTCTCCCCTTCTCTGTCTATTAGAGTCAAATCTCTATCTTAATGGGCATCTATTGTATCCTGCCTCCCCCCCTCCACTATTCACCACACTACCACACGCACATACACACTCCCTCTGAGGGGGCCCCTTAACCAGGCTCTCCATATGCCTGACCCCCACCTCCTTTCTCCTCCTCCTCCTCCTCCTCTTTCCACAACCCCCTTCTCCTCTCCCCATCTCCTGCTCACACTCTGGCTTCTGGCTGCTGCTGCTGCTGCTGCTGCTGCTGCTGCTGCTGCCCCACACTGCCATCTGCTACAAGACAACAGAGGGTGAAAGAAGGGAGAAAGAGGGAGAAAAGAGTGGTAGAAAAGAGGGAGTGAAAAGAGGAAGACACGAGGGGAGAAAAGACTGCGGGATAAAGCGGAGAAAGAGGGACAGATAAAAGATAAAGACAGAAAGAGGGGAGAGAGTAGATGTGGACACAATACAACAGAGAGCAGAGAGGCTGTCCATCTGCTCCCCCCTTGCCTCCCCTCCCCTCCTGACACACAGCCTAACACACACCACAAAGAGAGTATTTAACCTCAACACACACACACACACACACACATACACACACACACACGGAAAGAGGGGGAGACAGAGAGACAGAAAGCAGCCCAGCCTCCCTCTTTAACCCGTTCTTCTCCAGTGAGCCTGCCTGTATTACACCCTTGGGGTGGCAGGTGATGGGTGGATGGAGGGAAAGCATGTGTGTGGAGCAGGGGGTAGGGGGATGGGGGGGGGGGGGGGGGGGGGGGTGATTGAGGGACAGAGTGTAGGGGATGAAGGGTTGAAACTGATCTGAATCAACACCAACACATCCTCCAATCCCTTCCCCTCCCCTCCCTAAACCTCAAACCTCAATAGGGACCAGCTTGAAGCCCCTGTCACTATGAC
This sequence comes from Thunnus albacares, assembly GCF_914725855.1. NCBI lineage: Eukaryota > Metazoa > Chordata > Actinopteri > Scombriformes > Scombridae > Thunnus > Thunnus albacares. The sequence goes on along the minus strand of NC_058107.1, from coordinate 19,244,060 downwards.
AACCTCTGTCAATCATATTGAAGCAGTGGGCTTCCAAATGGGGACTGATGGCACTGGATTAGGCATGGCTGCCCAGACATCTGAGTGCAGGGTTCATTTTTGTTGTAAACATGCATTTTCATACTGTATTTACAGAAAGGTGGCAGCAGGCCAGACATACTCTAGAGTCATATCACCTGCTGTGACAAATAGCAAAAATTGTGGCTATGGATGACGTTGAAAGCCGCCGCTGACAAAGCAACACCCACAAGCTTTCTTTCCAATTCCGCTGCAATTTCTTATTTGAATCACCAGCCAGACTCTGAGCACCACTATCTCAAATTGTTGCACAGAGTTATTCATTTCGAACTTGCCTCTTCCCACCCACATTTAAATCAAAACTAAATAGATGCTGATGTAGTATATATACAATTAGAGCTGCCACGATTACTTATTAATCGCAGCAACTATTTTGATAATCAACAAATCATTTAAGTAAATTTTTAAACAAAAATAAATTTTCTCAAATTGAGAAATAAATGTGAGACTGTGCTGATTTTCCTGTCCTGTAGTGAACTGAATATCTTTGGGTATTGGACTGCTGGTCGGACTAAACAAGAGATTTAATTATATCACTTTGCACTCTAGGAAATTGTACAGTATGTAATTGTCATTTTTCACTATTTTCTAATGTTTTGCAAAACAAACTAATTAATTGAGAAAATAATCAGCAGATTAATTGATAATGAAAATAAAAGTGTGCAGCTGGCTTCCACTTCTAACGGAGTGGATGGGCAATAAGCAGCCTTCAATTGGCTGACAACTGCATTTCTTTCCATCATCCCTTTTTAGAGTTTTTACATGACTGGTTACAAAGAGTTTTGTTAGCCACAAAATTTCCCCAGTAACTCATCCTTGACGATGCTGACTGGTTTATGAAATTCACACCACCCAGAATAATTCAACCACAAAGCTCTTACACACTCACCTAACACAGTGGGGAAATACAATATATCTGACAATGTAGGTCACTTGTAAAAATGACAATCATGCAACCTTATTACCTCGTGAGACCACTGAATCATTTGAGTTAAAACCACAAGACTGAAGTGCAACAGAACGGGGCTCAGCATCATGTTGACTACATGACGCCCGCGCTCCTGCTGGGTCTGTCAAGCTCAGTGACATCGAGATGGCTGTCAGGTTTGGACACACACACCACTGTGTAGGTCAACACACTCTGCAAACACTAGATTCCCCCAAGGGCCTGTACATACACAGTGTCACACACACCAAACACCGGTGCATGTGTAAAGGGTGTGATGGAGGGAGGGTGAAGGGGCGTGACCCATAGGAGCTGATTTCATTAGAGGAGAGGAGAGGAGAGGAGAGGAGCGGAGAGGAGAGAAGAGGAGAGGAGAGGAGCGGAGAGGAGAGGAGCGGAGAGGAGAGAGGAAAGGTCTCTGTGTATATGACCACAAATGGAGAGAGCAGACACCAGCTGTCACTTGCTTATGTCAGCCCTATTCTCAGCTCCTATGCGAGTGTGTGTGTGTGTGTGTGTTGTGCTTGTGTGTCACTGTGATCTCAGCTAGCCATGACTGGTTTCAATTACACAGCAAACTTTGACCCCATGTAACCAAGCAGGGAAAAGAGCTACTGAGAGAGAGAGAGGCACAGAAAGAGGTGGAGAGTAGGAAGAGGGAGCCATCAGTTCAGAGATGTTGAGATAGAAAGAAGCAGCCACCTGAGTTTTCCACTCAGTGACAACAGTTTATTGTACATGATGCTATGCTACACTTGAAAACACAGAAGCGGCAGCATTTACAGGGATGGCGGCTTACCCTTTTTCTGGGGGGTCCTCGTTCTTCATCCTTCTGGCCCCGCCCAGCTCCTGCCCCGCCTCCTGTTCGTCCCTGCCGCCCCCCTTTGCCCTCTCCAACTGGAGGTCTGATGGTCATCCTGATCTCCGGTGGACAAATGTAGTTCTCAAGGCTCTTGGGGGGCTTCTTGGTACGCTTGGTGGTCTGAATCTTCAGCTTTAGACTTCCTTCCTGGAAACTCGCTTCCTTGATGGAGAACTCCTGCTCCTCCAGAAGCCCCTCCCCCTGCTCCTCAAGCCCCTCCCCTTCACTGATGGCACCGTTAATCACATCATCACTGCGCGCCAAGTCGATGCCCCCTGCTCCTTCCTGGTCCTCCCCATTTGGCCCCACCCTGCCTCCCTGTAACTCCGCCTCTTTGGGTCGGGCCGAGCCAACCAGATCCCTTGGCTCCATCCACGCTCCCGCCAGAGCCAGTAAGGATGGGCGAAGCTGTGGCAGCCAGCCAATAGGAAGATAGAGAACAGAAGTCTGTTGGGGCTGGTTGGTTGTTGTCAATCAGCTACTGGGGTTGGGTTGGTTGTCCCACAGGAGCGCAGCGAAGCCAGGGACAATCTGCGAAGAGAGCAGGTGAATGATATGATTAGTAAAAGATGGGTGACCAAAACAGAGTCCTGTCATCCCCATGGCTCCCACTCAGCACGCTACCTCTTAGCACAGGCCTGTCCACTGTCATCAACATCATTAGCTGCCTGTTATGTATGAAGACAAACGCATAAGCTCATCACAGGGCTGCACAGGCATGCTGCCATGCTCTCATTTGCATTTCATACCATGTATAAACAAACTCATTTCACACGCCACCACTCTCCCCACTCTCTTCTTTACTCACTCTTTGCAAGTCTTCTCTCCCTCGCCTCTTCCCTCATTCTATCCTTCTGACAGATATAAAGCAAAACCATGCAGACACTAGTGATCAGGGCAAAATAAGACATTCCTCTTCTCTGCTCTAAAACCAGGCTGAAGTTAGCCTGAGGACACAAGACAGAAAAAATGAAAGAAGCTGACTTCTGTTTTTTTTTTCTTTTCACCAGAGCAGGGAAGGAGGGAGGGAATCACACGGGGGGAAAAGGGAAGGCAGCAGAGAAAGACGGAGGGAAGGAATCTAAATTCTTTCCCCAGATGTGGTTTACGAGCTGGTCTGGAAAAAAACAGCATCTGAACTGTTTTACACACGCATGCAGTGGCATTGCTACACACATGCATGAAAAAAAACCCATACACTTATGCACAAATACACATACAAATGACAGTGTTGCTGTCACAGTGTACACTTCTGCACCCTTTGCTGCTATTTCTGCTCTCTAGAGAAAAGGTTGCGGTAGCCATTTCTCAGAGGATTCAGGTTTTCCACTTTGGATCATTGCACATGCGGGCGCAGATATATATTACATACTCACACGAACATATATACACATATACACTTACACAGGCTTACTTACACACAGGCGTTTAAACAGAGAGCAACCAAAACAAACATTGGACTACACTTCTCACTACAGCTCCAGGGAATCCCATCAGTCAATATGACATGAGGCATGACTGAGCTGGAAGTGGGGAATGCTGTCTCACACACTGAGCTTAGAATGACACCATTTACACTGATGTGAACTCAGACTAGACCACTACCTGCGGACATGACTTAAGTAAACGCTTACTGCTGGCTCTAGACTTACGATGACCTGAGAGCACAAAGGTCTACAGCACATAGTGAGTATTACCCACCTCTTTCGACCCATACACTACATTTCAGTGTGTGTGTGCGTGTGTGTTTTCTCCATGTGCACTCCTGTACCAGCCCACGCTACTGTACTAACAGCTGATCCCCATCGTAATACCCGACAGGCCTCACAGCACATGCTTACAGTGTGATTGAATAATCATAATCCACAGCAGTATTTCGACAAAGTCATCAGTGCAACGCTGCACACAAACAGTGTCTAACCCCGAAGTCAGAGTGATGGTTGGTAATTTTTGTTCTGCAATTGCAAGAGTAAATCAAAAGGCTTGTTCTTACAAACCCTCTCTTTAGCCGTAAAGTTTGCCAATTTGAAACCGCAGTCTTTCAAAGCTGACTCATAAGGGTTACTGGTGTAGGTTCTGATAGCCCCAAAGTGGTTAAAAATGAAAAAGACTTAAAGGACCATAACAGTGGTTTTGCATTTTTAAGCTTATGAAATACAGCTCTATACCGACAACTATTTTCCAAAGCATACTGATACATTTTAAGATTGATTTTCTATCTTCCAGGAAGCCATTGATTTTCATTTATTAAGTCCAGTATGAAATGAAACTTGTAACCTCGCTGTCATAGTTCCAGCTCATTGCTATCATACGATAATGAATTTGTGAGAAGGCACTTTTTCTGAAAATTGTTTCTTGTTTTGTTCAAGAAAGCTTTGAAAGGTGAAATTGTGTGTCAACTGCTAAACAACATCAGCATTTCAGTGCAAGAAACTACCAAAGTCCCATCATTTTTAAAATGCAGTTGTGTACTTATCGTTTGTCTTTTAAGTTTGATTTCCACACAACAAAGCTTGTGAATGCAATGCTTTGCGGCAGTCTCAAATCTCAGATGTCAGAGCCTCCTTAAGTTCCGCGAGGAAGAGTTTTCAAAGCAGACCCTGCTCGCTGCACAACCACACGATGACAAGGGTTACATCGATCAATGACACTGACACATAAATACAGGAGGCTACATGTTCAGTTTGAAGGATTACCTTTCTGAAGAAAGTTTCACATCTCTGCAATATGATTTTCATACCCCATTAAAATAAATGGAAACCAGTGGCTGCGTGGAAGGTAGGAAATCTGTCCAAAAACAAATGGAATGCTTTGGAAAATGGTCAGAAAGTAATGTACAGTATAGACGATTTGCATTTAATGGGCTAAAACATGCAAAACTGCCGCTGAGGTCCTCAACAGCTTTTAAATATTCAAAATTTTACAGGGACAACCATAAGATAACTCTCATGGCTAATTCCCAGCCTGGCCATGCTGCTCCCACATGACCCTGTTTGGTCCTCCAGGACCCTCCCTGTCCCTAATGTCAGCTTGGTGACTCGCCCTCATGGCATGTGTGAAAGCCACCCTGTCTGTCATGTGACTGAGGACAATGACAGGAAAAAGAGACAGCTGCCAACCAAAACATCTCTCACACACACACACACACACACACACACACACACACACACATCCACACACATCAAAAAGAAACTTACTATAACCCAGTATGACAACAAAATGGCGTCATACATTTGTACAATTTTCATTCTGGGCCATTACTGTGTAAACTACTTAGCTGGGTCATGACTATTTCTCCTCCCTCCCTGCTCGGTGCCCTAAGCTGTGTTAGTTCTCTGTTACTGGCAGACAGGCTGAGAGTTTATGTAAGACTGACCCCTCCTCGGGCCTCCCTCGCCTAGCCTGAGCCTCGCTGTCTCCTCTCTCTCTCTCTCTCTCTCTCTCACTCTCTCTCTCTCTCGCCCTCTTACACATACAAACACACTGACACACACACATACACACCTCGACTAGCCTCAGACAGCAGGGTGATTGTGAGAGGCCAGACTCACTGCATAAATAGCTTTATTATGTTCTCAAAACTGCCAGCGCTAACCAGCTTCCCTCTCAAATAGCATAAGGTCATTCCCTGAGCTGGATGTGAAAGGCTGTGAATGAGACACTCCTCCAACATTTTGCCTCCTCCTTTGAAAACAATTATGATAACGCATCGATAATGGAATACAGATGGACAGAACCGCAATAGTGAATGATCCAGACACAGACAAAACAGAGATAGGAAGAGTGTGTGTGAGTGAGAAAAATGGAGAGAGAGAGAGAGAGAGAGAGAGAAGGAAAGAGAGGGAGAGAGAGAGATGGCAGCAGAAACACAACCTTTTAAGGCTGCATACCCAGCAGCCCAGTGCCTGAGGTGGACTCACAAATAGCTCATACACACATGCAGACAGATGCGCACACACACACACACACACACACACACACAGAGGCTCACACATTCACACATCCACAAGCACACCAAACGCCTGTGTGATTGCACAAGGTGAAGAGTCTTTTTTTTTCCTCTTTTTCTTTGATGTAAGAGTGTAGTAGAGGCTCGGGCCATCCCTGGCTGTAGATGAGTATCTCAGAGGGATGATGAACATTGTCTGTCTGCCATTTTCATTTTTCATTTATCTCTTTTTCTCTTTTATTCCAGCCCTCTAGTGAAGAGGCAATCACGTAAACCAATGTTTCTAGAAGGATCCAATCTTTGCTGGGAGACAAATCAAAAAGAATGGCCCCAGCCTTCTAGTACTTCTAAATCCAGCGGACGCATCAGTTCTCAAACTGGAAGTCTATTAGTCCTTTGCCTCAGAGCAGAGCAAGGTGAAGGAATCCATCTTTTTTACCTTGTCCACATCAAAGAGCTTATTTCATTTTGAAGAGAATATTATGAACTTCTACTTGGTTATCAAAATACAGATTAAAAACCTTTCTGTCCTTAATTTGTCAATAATCATCAATGCACGGATGGCAGAAGCATGTGTTCAGCTAGGACAACCATAGAGTACCATGTGTAGGGTAGCCATAATAGAAAATGATGGCCTTAAAGCTGCACTGTGCAGTCCTACACACACACATACACACACACACACACACACACACACACAAGCACACACACACACACACACACTCCTCTGGATGAGCCATATGCCAGGTAGCACTAAAACCATCCTCACCTAACTACCCCGCAGAAGCAGATGAATGTTAAACCATTTTAACTGCAGCAGAAGCCACAAAATGGCTGTCAGCAAAAACACCTCCCCTACTCCCCAACTGTCTTCCTCCTTCCCCTCACCTCACCCCCCCCCCCCCAACCTCTGTTCTCTCCCCTCTTCGCTGTGCTACCTCTTTCCTTTACCCTCCACCTCCTACCTCTCCCTCCCTCCCTCCCTCTCTCTGAGAGCTCTGCCAAAAGGTGCTCCAGTGCTGATATTCTGTTAAGAGAGCCTGCCAACAGTTAGATTTGTCCTTGGATCCCGTTCACATTCCCTCCTCCCCCTCTCTGTGATCCTATTTCGACCCGAGGTTTCCAGCTCAGAAGGGGATACACCTAATCGATTTCTCATGCTTTAATTTAAAGGTGGCATGGGCATCTCATTACCTAATAGGGGGTTTAATAGCCTGCTTCGTACTTTTACACCACAAAAAACGCTGCCGGAGTTTCAACTCCCCCAAACCTGTTAACAAGAGAAGATCGATGGTTCCATCCAAGTCTGAATCACCTCTATTATCCATCTCTCAACCCCATTTCTTTCCACCTAGTCACACACTTCTCTTACAATTGCCTCTCTTCTGTTGCCCTTGTTCTTCTCTTTTATCCAATATTCATTTCCAGGACTTGATTCCCATACATCCTATAGACCTAACCATTTTTCCACACTTTCCCTGACTCATTCAGGTTTGTCTATTTATCTTCTAGTGCTGTGGTTGTGACTGAGGTTTCTGGGGGCTGCTGATAACAGCAGGCATACTGCCATTCACTTTCAGCACTCACCGTCCTCCACACAGCCAAAGCACGGCCATCACTCTTGGCCAACACAGTTTCTGACACCAACCTCCGAGCCACGTGAAACCCACCTGATCAGCTATTGATAAACGCAACCAGAGTGGAGTAGCGCTGGCTTCCACCAAGCCCACTCTAGATGCAGCATGGTACAGATACTGGCATCTCTGTGCCATGTGGCTATGGTGTGTGGAATTTGTGCTACAAATGAAAAATAAACCAGAATGAATGCAAAGTGGGAAATGAAACACACTCCTCGCATACTGAGTGCGCCTCAACTTCCACAGCACTGGCTTCATCCATGTGACATTTGTCCCCCTGCAGCATCTGCAACTCCACCAGAACAAGTAAAAAAAGCACATGCAACCAAACATCTGTATGCGTTCAAGCTTTCCATAAGATGCACACCATAAATATGACACAACTCATGACATATTTAAGAAGTAACAACCATCTGATTCCTACATGTCACAGTCTGTGATGCAATGTGATGGACTATCAGTGTCAGTAAAGATGCAGGAGGTCCACTCCACTACAGAAACATTTGAACTAAGAGCGAGACCAGCAATGTTTGAGTTGATCCACGATCAATGTGTAGTGGACACTTTATCCCATTGACCTAATTAGGTGTTTTATCTTAGGCTACTGCCACCTAATTACCAAGGTATTACACTGTAATAATGGATGGAGACTGAGTGGTCCAGCATTGTTTGGGGTGGCCTGTGTCTGCGTGCATGTATGTGCGCGTGTTGGAGTGAGTGTGCGCACGCGTGCGTGTGTTTTGTCGAATTTGTTGGCATGTGACTACAAGCTATTTCAAATATTTAATGCCATTTAAAGAATAATACGGGCACAGGCAAATTGGCTGTATGGGTTAAGGTAGCGCAGCCTCTAAAAAGCGGACATAAAAGCAGACACATAGCAGCTTATAATATTAATAAAAACATTAACACATTTGCAGGAGAGGTGTATTCAGGTGTGGAATGTGGCCAGTCAACCTCGGCTACTTACCCATGTCTAATGTTGTCACACACTCGGCTCTAACGTGTAAATATTTTATCAAGATCATTTACAATCCATTTAGACACATTTTACACAAGCGACGGATGGGATGACAGCCTCCTGGGGAGCTGTCAAACGGTGCCAGAATATATGTGTATATTTTTTGACAGAAAACCCCGAGGAAAATGGCGTCAACAGTGCTTTGGAAAGAAAAAAAAGCGAAAATGGGATTTGCAGCCGATCTGATGACAGAAGCAAGGTAGCCGCAAAGGAAAAAAATCCAATCGGAAACTTGGCGCTTATGTCCAAATCCTCACAGAAATAAGATCTTTAGAGGCTCTTGCGGATTGACTCGTGTTGTGGAGAGCCGCGGAGGCGCACGGTGCGTCTCCGATGCCTTGCAGGATCGCTGGTCACTCGGGGAGCTGCACAGCGCTGAGATCCCTCGCAAATCCGCTACTCGGTTGGTAAGGGAGGAGGAGGAGGGGGGAGTAGGACTATTACTGCAGTCAAAACAAGCCCGCATCCGACTACAACCCAAAATCCAGCGGTGATATGTCAGCCACGAAACCGCGCTTTCAGCCGTCAGTACAGGAGACAGAGGAGCCGAGGCAGGACACGGTGGTTTAGGTCGCTTTCCCTCGCCGGTTGCATCGGATCAGGATTTTTATCTCTCTCTTCTCTGTCTCTCTCTCGCTGTTTTTCCGATCGCTGAATGTCAGGTCCCGGAGCCTGGTGTCTGGTAATGATCTCACCCAGCAGACTGAGAGCTCTGGCCGAGCAGAGCAGAGCAGAGCAGAGGAGAGCAGAGCAGAGCAGAGCAGAGGAGAGGAGGAGCGACATCGCCTCCACCTGGCAGCAAAGATTCCCTGCGCGTCTCCTTTTGCAACCTCCTCTTAATTCCCAGGGCCTTCTCCTGTGGTGCTGCTCATATAGGCATGGTGTGCATGTAATTTAATGCAAAGGAGGGAAAGCAACATCTTAACGCTTGTTATTTTGACACTGCTGTGTGTCACTTTAGTTGCTTTTCTCAGCAGGTTCAACACGGCTGCATACACAACTTTAATGAAGTCTGAATTCTTTATTTTAAAATGTAAAAAATCACTGAATTGTAATTGTATAAACAAAAATTAGATATTTATAATACCTTTGTAGAGGACAGTTCAACAGAGTAGATGTTGGGTTCAACAAATCACAGGTCTGAGCAGTCTGGTTCAGGGTCAGTCAGTCTCTGAGACACCTTGCTGCCAAATTAACCAGATAGGCTTATTAGTCTGACACCACCGAAAAGTCCCCAGACCCCATTTGAACATCAGTTTTGATTTAAAAAAAGAAAAAAAAGAAAAAGCAACCTCCCCACCAAAAGATGAGGAATAATTTAGTTTTACTGTTTATTTTGTGCAAAGTCAGCCAAAGAGACTATAAAAGAATGATTAGTGGTTCCGTCTAACACTCCTTATCTACGATAGACAGTCATGTATGTTTGTGCTTAGTCATAACTAAATATATAGTTTTTATCAGATGATCTATTGCACATCCACAGGGGAGTTTTGACATTAAACATTTTGCAGTACTGTGGGCTGATCTATAAATAAAGTTTATCACCTTTGTTTTAATAGGAAATGGTTTGCCCACTAACCACTACTGGAGTGACTGGAGATGATGTTATTTGACAGTCACAATATAATTAAGTCCAATTTCGCATGTCAAAAGTTGCCGCAACACTTCAGAGGAATACAAGGCGGGTGTGAGAGTGGAGTTGAGTGGGCGAATAAAGGCAGATTAAAGTGTGAGTCTGTGTGTGTGTGTGCTGGTGCTTTCCCCTTAATATGTCAGGTTATAGCAGTGTGGAAAACCCACATCAACCAACCATGAACAAGCCACAGTTGTTCCATTAATTCATCATTGTCAGAAGTTATGTTTAAATCGTGTCTCCATGCAAAACTTGACCTTCCTTGTATGGAAAACATCCTTTAACATTAACAAGCAATGCAAATGATGTCAGATGACCTTTCTCTCTTGGTGTCCCACAGTTATTAGCTGTTACTCATCCCTGGTGTGTGTGTGTGTGTGTGTGTGTGTGTGTGTGTGTGTGTGTGTGTGTGCACGCATGCCTATGTGTAGAGCACCCACTGGGAGGTGTTTCATTTGGTATTCATTAGGTATTTGGCTGTATTTGTGATTGTGTGCTCAGTAGCATGTAAACACTCAGCACAGTTTCAAACTTGTAGTTAAAAATCAGCAATGCCATCAGCGGTTTGGGTGTTGTTGCTTCTCACTTCCCCCGCTGTGGCACATTGACTAGATTCACAAACGTGCGGTGTGTACGTATGTGTGTGTGTCTTTATGAGGACCAATTGTCTTGACAAGGAAAGTAAGTTATGGAAAAAAACTCAAAAGTGGCAACATTATAGTTAGTCATCGCTCTCATATGAATTCTGTGTTATTTCAGGCACTGATGTTCAACGAAAGACCATAGAGTTACAACCCGCTTAGGGTCAAGTTGTGGTCTAGTACAGGTCTGAGCACTAGTTCTGTGTTAGTCACTAGGTTCACTCAGGTGTGTTGGCCAGAACACCACTTAAGGCCAAATCCTCTAGAGTATGAAATAAAGAGCTGAGAGACGGTTGTTATGCTGTTTACTTCTTCTTTTCAGTAATACATACACAAGTATTCAAGTAGTCATGCAATAACAGCTGGGTGTTTATGTCTGGTTGTGGTTTCTATAAAGAGAACGAATAACAAAATACAACTGAATAAACAGACACCTAACAGTACATCAGACACAGAAGCACCATATGGACAATGGTACTTAATAACACTAACTTGTAACTTTGGGGCCTTTTCTACAGCTGCTCCCAAATATATGTAATACTCTTGCTCATCAATTAAGGCAGCAAAGTTCTAAGGTTAGGGATGCAGTTGCAGGAGTAGTAGTAGTTGTCCCCATCTTTTCCTGGAAGGAAGTGCAGCCTGGCAACTGGCCGGGTGTAGACTCTCTCCTTCACCTTCATGTCAGCTGACCTGATGTGCCCGTCAGGGATGAGTCTTGACCACCCTCCCAATAGGCCAGAGGGCCCTGGAAAGATGTGAATCAGGTGTAGCCTGCCACTTCTGGTGAGCTTGCAGAGCTGGTGGTGAGGCACAATGTCCCCATCTCTTCTCCAGGCGTCGGCCCACCTTGACCTCAAATGGCCTGAAGCAGTCTATCCCCGTGGAATAGAAAGCAGGCTTGAATAGGCGCAGACAGGCTGCTGGCAGGTCTGCCATCTTCAGTACTCTGGGTTCGGCCCTCCATAGGCGACAGTTAGTGAAGCTGTACTGGTAGCCGAAAAGTTGAGTTGAGTTGAAATCGAGTTTACCCTGCCTACACACACTGCACCGGGTCTCTCACTGGTGAATACATAATTACAACTTCCATCCTTTTTCTTACAGTTGCAAAAGGTACACAAAGGGTCCGTTGGTATCAACCACCTTCCCCACCACTGTCCAGCAATGGCACTGAATCTCAAAGTTAGGCCTTCGTTTGGTGCAAGCATATAAACATTACAGTTTATGTGTGTGTGTGATAGTTTGGCAGGGTCTTCTGTAGATCAAGCATGTTTGCAAGCTAATCACAGCGTTGTCATTTCTTATTATGTTCATTAATAGAGCTACAAATCTGTCTGTACTTGCAGGGATGACAGCTTCCACATTTCTGGGGTTTGGCCTCATGAAAACAGAGCAAATGGATGAGATCAATGTGTTGCAGGAAAGGTAAAAAATAAAAATCTATATAATATCAGCTATGAGTAAAGCAGGATTTATTGATTTGGGTTTTCTATTTCTTTGGAAATATTGTTTGAATTACTCATACATACATCTCACCATTTTACTTTCTGTATGCAGCATGCACTTCATGAGTATGGATAACACACAGGACATTGATGAGGATGAAATAAACCACCTCATGAACAGTGTGTGGGTGTCATTGATAATATACAGTTATCTATGAATGCTCTATATGCTGTATTTGTAACATCTGTCTATTTTTTTTTTTAGCTAGAACAGTATGACACCTTTTGAAGTCTGTTCATAACCTTTTTGGGGGGCAGATGTACCATCAAAATTTCAATCCATAAAATGCTACATTTTGGTCTTTAGTTAGTCATGTTTTCTAGAATATGGAACATCTAATATATGATAATATTACATTGAGGAGTAGTTGGTGAAGAGATAATGTTTTAATTGATGTGTTTTCCTTGCCATTGTATTTATCATGTTGGGTAAACTGAGTGGGAGAGGGATCCTGACAGCTTACAGTCTCCATAGTGTTCTGACTAAAATTTCATCTTTCATGCATAATGTTTATAAAAGCTATGTGAGACTGATGGATGGAATTGGTGTGTGACTGTTGTAATTCCTTCTTATGACACAATATTATGTTTCTCAACATAGAACTGACGGTGCCCTAAAGAGACCTTTTCCAGTTGAAACCAAACACTCCCAACTGCAGGCATTGAAGAAATAGCGCACGATCTCTGAGGGAATGAAGAACCCTCAATGCCTGATATCACATCTGTCCCAGATTACCAGCAGGTGTTATGTGAAGATGACATTGTTGGTGAGAAAGCTTCCATAGCATATGAGAAAATTCTCAGGCAACTGAAAGCTTTCTTAAATTTCCGGTGACAAAGTGCATGTACAGTGACCCTGTCCGAGGAGTTGAATGTGGAGCTGTTCAACCCTTTGAGGTCATCACTCAGTCACGGGGAACTGCAACCACTAATCTGTTCTTCCAGTGATTCTAAATACCTTGTTAAACCATGTTTATCTTATACACTCTGCCCATTTCATTTGATGTAGTAATATATTTGTGTGGAGTTGGCATTGTTTATGCGTAATTTCACTTTTTGTTTGTCACTGTCCTTCACAGGTGTATTTGCGAGGTCACAGCCTTTTAAAGTGGAACTCTCAGCCTGTTTTCAAGTTTGGCATTTAGGCAGAGGACTTCATGCTGTCCACAAATACACTCCTCTCAGGAAACAATAATAATGACATTGCACTTTTGTTCAAATTCATGAACATGGGCATTGTGGCCAAGTCCACTTTCTTTGCTCTGCAAGATTCCTACTGTGTTGACACCATTAAGGAGTTCTGGCAGAAGAACAGGTCAGCAATTATCAACCACCTGCATGCAAAGGAACACATTGTATCAATCCGTGAGTGCATGGAGATATATGAAAGGCAAATTATTTCAATTAAGCACTTTTGGAATTATCATCAAAATGTTTGGCTTCACTAATCTTTATTTTCCTTTCTCTAGCAGATGGAATGATGGACTCTCCAGGTAGGTCTTGCAATTATTGTCAGTATGCTATGTTCTCAACCCCGAATAACACTAGCGCTAGGCCAGAGTGGTGAAGGGCCAAACATAAATTCTTCAATGGATGAAAGACATTATCAATCACTTTTGGTTCTGTTGTAAGGCACAGAACATGGGGCAGTTCATGGTATGTGTACTGTATGTATTTGATCACTTAATAAACAAAAAAGAGTCTGCATTCCTCATGTATTAGGTTATGTTCTGTGATTAAAATCATTCAATCTCTTCAAAATAGAACACTCCATGTAAACTCGGCCATTGTGTCTTGTAGGGGTGTGCCCGAATACAAATATGTTATTCGGCAAAGCACAAATAGTGGGTTTTTTTATGAATATTTGTTTCATACAAATATTTTAAAGATTATTTGTTTTCGGGAAGAAAAAAAAACATGTCAAATACCAGCACGCAGGTTGGTTACATCACTATCTCAGTCTCCTCTGCTCCACTGTTACGTCCATCAGCAGGTCTCAACGAGGGGAGTCACATCCACCTGCTACATGACTCACATTTCCTAATTTGGACATCACTCCCAGAGTTGGAGGTGTTCCCCAGAGATAAAGCTGAGCTACTGATACATGCGAAGTGCTCCCAAGGGACTGTCCATAACCTGTTGTTCCCCTACTCTTTTCCACAAAGTTAGGTTGTAAAAAATAGGCAATAAATGAAAAGTGCAAAGCAATAATTGCCTTTGAAGTTCTTCCCTACACGTTACACGGTGTGCTGTCCCTGTTTTGTAGGTGTGTAAATAGCTGGAGGTCTGTCTGCAATGAGGCGATGAGTAAAGTTTTAGCTCAGTAGTCAGTGCAGTCGTCTACGATCTAGGAGACTCCAGTTTGAGAGCCGGTGTGGGGACTTCCCTCGTAAGGATGTTTATCCATGAACACTTAGTGTAACACTTTAATTTTCTAAAATTAAAAGCGATTTTTAAGGCTTTTTCCACTTTTATTCAAACACAGATACAAATACAAATACTGGACTCTCTGCACATCCCTAGTATCTTGGATACCCATTGTTATTTGTATCACCCTAACACTGTTTTTTGAAACTAGTTTGTATCAACAACTCATGTCATGAATTTTGATATTAATATGAAGCTAGTGCCCCTTAATGGCAGTAGTAATGTAGTGTAATACAGACCATCAGAAGGCCTGGATGCAGAGAGGTTCTCCAGCCCACCTGGCACTCATTGACTAAACCCACACTGGCTGAAAAGACATGGCTAAGTATTTGAACTTCAGGTAAAGGGCATGTTCTCATAACCCAGAAAGCAATGTTATAATTGCAAAATGCATTTACATTACTGTCTTTATAAAACCATGCATCTCTTATCCAAGAATGAAGTATATTGTAATGACATAAAAACTGAAATTCTTTGTTTTTACGTAGGACAACATCTGACCTCGAGACCTTTCACAACCATGTGCTGATGTATGCAAGCAAACACTTCTCTTTCTCTCCCCCAGTGTATGAAGCCAGAACTTTGTTTGCTGCATTAGATTATAACCACCACAACCACAGACCACCAATGGTTACCAGAGAAGGCAACAGAGTGTATGTCACACCATATTTTTCCATAGCTTTTTGTTTGCAAATGCTTCATGTATCTGGTATTGTCATATGGTTAACTGTCAGTGTTTGTGCTGCAAAATGCTTTGCATGACTTGTTGATGTGATGTTGGCTTTACACCCATTGTCTCCCCAGATACCAGAAGGTATACAACAAGAATTCCCAGAGGTATAGCCTGTAGACCATTAAGAGCCACAAAACCTACACTTACGTCCTTGACCTACAGAGAGCCATCAATGGGAGATATTTGGGGTCTGGGAAGGGAGTGCCAACAGGGAGGACCCTCAGGGCAGATGATCCGTGGAGATTTTGCCTTCTTCCAGCTATAGAGCCACCAACAACAGAAGAATTGCTTCAGAGCCATGTCCCAAGACAAGAGGTAAATTAAAAAAGTGCATTACTTAGTCTCAGAATGTATCAGTTAGACCCATAACTGCTGCTAATCACTGTCATGTCTTTTCTAGCTTGTGTCCAAAAGAAAGAACAACTTGGAACAAGGACTTCTGCTGACAGAGCACACCATGACTTTTTATTATCAAGCTGTAAATATTTAGTGAGTTGTTTTTTTGCATTTGTAAAGGAATAAAAGTCAATAAACACTAGATGACATACTGTGGAAAAAGCTATTGACATTTTTTATTAGCTGTTGTGATAAAGCATTTGGTTCTTGTCCACAAATTTTAAAAGGTGTAAAGACCAATATTAATATAGAAAAAATTCATATAGCCAAAAATGTGCCACAGCAGGCCAGGGATGAAGCCTGTATAGTTACCATTAGGATCTGGATATTTGTCCCACATGCACCACATGCAACAGCTTGGGATGACAACTCGGTGACCGACCCTCAGTTGACCATGCTGCCACAAAACAAACTGTATGCTGCATGTCTGTATTCTCTGTTGTCTTGCCCAGGGTCTTGCAGGTCATCTAATCCCAGGTATTCATGTTGGAGCTGCCTTGTCAGTCGTGGAAATACACTCTTCCAAGCAGTAGTGCTGATGCAGTATTCTGGTCTCTGTTGGCAGTACTTCTTCTCAATTTCTGTTGGCATCTCCCAACACTTTTGACATGTTCACCACCATAGTTGTGTACTGGTCCATGCAGCACTAGGACCTGGTGGATTCCTGGAGGATAGTATGTCAAACATCACACCTGGGAGACATGTGGCTACTCTCTCCAGCAGGTCATCTCTGTCTGCACTGGACATGTCAGCTAATGAAGCCTGCAAAAGAAATACAGATTACACAGTATATGTTTTTAGGTACAGAAATTAATGTGTTGAATGTGTTGACCAAAAGAAATATACCCAACCCTCATTTCAGCTAGGTTACGCTGGCAGAGCAAGTCAACTTGTCAACTCCCTGTTCTCTTGTTGCAGCTGGACTGCACCTTTGGCTCTGCCTGTGCCTCTCCTTGGCCTATTTCCTCTGACTCTACGCCTGCCTCTTCCACGTCCTCTGCCTTGAACCTCAGGGCTCTCAATAGATGGCATGTCAAAGCTGGAAAGTTTCAAATTTGGAATCGAAAAGAGCATGTCTGGTTTTTCCTTAAAAAGCAAGTGGAAATTGTAAATATGAAAAATAAGCACAACTGAGCTGAATTTCTTATTCCATATACAAATACAACTTTTGTCAATGGAGCTCTTCATATGGTGTTCATTTTTACTTATTTTTACCTATTTACCATTTCCATTTGCTTTCTCTGCTGGACAATCACTACAGTGGTACATCTTTACATTTCAACCTATACAAACTGATAATTCAGTATTTGTTATAACAGCAACAACAATAAAAAAAACACGGGTACAGTAACAATACAGTAATAACAATAATAAAAACTACTGGTACTAATCAATTGTATTTGTTAGGCGGCTTTCAGAAATCCTCGGTCGCAAATCACGTTTATTAGTCACTTCATGTGTATAGAAGGTGAGTGAAAATCTTGGGTGCTTGCTCCTCAACAATATATCTGTATATGACAGACATAACCCAATACAACTACAAATGAAATATAAAAAATGTAACTGTAAGCAGGGCTAATGTAATAAGCTTAATCTAATACAACCCCTTTCTAAATGTGTAACACTGTATTAAGTTACTACTAATGTTGACATGATTCATGTTATATCCATATACCTTAAAAAATAATAGACATAGCCACTGTGACATCACCCATTGGTTTGTGGACTCCCATTTTAAAGTCTCAGCCCTAAGCCCTGAACCCTCAAAGACTTAAATGACGTCCCCTGGTGAGTGCTTGAGTACGAGAGGCTGCAAGGGCTTGAAATGGTATAAATAGGAATGGGACAGCACTTTGCAACATATCACCTTACCCTGACGACATCAAAACATGTTATATATACGATTGTGGGTTTGGAACTTTTTATTTTACATTTTTTACTTTCTTCATGGCCAAGGCACTTAAGATTCAAGATTCAATACTTTATGGCCATGTCAACATGACTGATTGGAATTTGTCTTAGTGGGCTCACTTAAACATTAACAGAAAAACACAAAAATAGTAAAATCTGTGTTAATGTAGTGTTTCTTTGTAAATTTAGGCATACCAGCACACCTGCTATGCCAGGCTGAACACCCACGTGCCAGTTTGTTTACGTGTTGTTTCGTGTACTTGACATTTTGACAGTGGGACAGCCCTAAGCCCTCAAGGAACTTAGTGGGAAAGCGTCTCAAAGTCTGTGAGTCCGTCTGACCTCTGGGCCCTCAAGTTCAGCATTTTGGCCATCGCCTTCATCATTTTTTGGAGCCAGAAGTGATCATATTTAGAAGAGAGGATGCAGCTGACCCTAATGCTAGCTGTTAGCTTGGTTAGCACGGTGTATTTACAATCTGTGGTTAACTGTGATATTACTAATGCTAATTTGTTTAGCAAAAAGATGTACTTATGAGAAAAACTGAACATCCAACTCCTTAGAGGGTCTTTTAGTACAACCAAACGCTGAACAAGACTTTTTAGGCGACCAAAATGTGACAATTAACATGAACAGAAGAGAACAGAGTCACCCCTGCTGGCCATTAGAGAGAATGCAGGTTTAAGTCATTCTGCATTGGCCTAATTTTTCAGACCTGGAGCTTCTCACTTGGTTAAATCCTCTCACTGACAAACCAGCAGGATGCTTTTGTTATGAAAAAACCAAAGGCATGCTACGTTCTGTCACATGTTAGCAAAGCCTCAATAGCAGTACTGGTAACAATACTTTACAGTAGCTACTGCATATTTTTCATTTGAACTCGACATGACATACTTCAATCTGATGTGTTGAGTCAGGTGAGCCGAGGGCCATAAACTAGCCAGCTCTGAGTTCTCATCAACATTGACTAACAGAAGTTAACGTTACAATTATGAGTTAACGCTGCATTATGTATGTAATATGTGGGATATTTTGGGTGATTTGTGGGTTAATTTTAAGATTTTGGTATATTAAAATGGAATTTGATACTGAAATAACTAAACTGTAAGACCTCACAAATATATAGAAAAACAAATGTGTGTGTGTGTGTGTGTGTGTGTGTGCCCATGTGTTTGTATGTATGTGCACATCAGTGGACATCGAGTGCAAACATAAATCAGGCCAGTGTACAGTGGGTGATGTCAGCACCATGTTAGTCACTGACTGTGACTGTGTGTGTGTGTGTCTGTGCGTGCATGTGTTTTTGTTACCTCGACCTTGTCGAGACCACATTGGTCCTCATTGGGACCAAAGCCCGGTCCTAATGAGACAAAACGTCACTTCTGAGGTCCTTGTTAAAGTTAGGGGTAAAGTGTGAATTGAGGTTAGGCTAAGGTTAGAGTTAGGGTTTGGGTCAGGCTGTCCACAATGAATTCAAGTCAATGCAAGGATAGCTGCACAAACTTGTGTGTGTGTGTGTGTGTGTGTGTGTGTGTGTGTGTGTGTGTGTGTGTGTGTGTGTGTGTGTGTGTGTGTGTGTGTGCGTGTGTGTTCACATTCATGTGTGTCTATTGATTTGGGATGTGTGCAAGAATACAAAGAGACCCCTGAGAGTGAGGGGTCAACAGCTGCTCCCCAACAACCAATCAATTGCAGTGTATCAGTAAACATTACACACATACATACACACGCACACACACACACACACACACACACACACACACACACACACACACACACACACACACGGACACATACAGACGGCACCCTGTTCTCAAATCTGTTGCCATGGATACCAGATACAGGCAGCCAAGAGGGAGCCGTTTTCCAGCTTAAACTGTAAATATTGAATTATGATGGGGAGGAAAGAGACAGCAGTGCAGGGCAACGTTCTTGCCTGAATGATCTAAATATCCAGATAATCCTTTCATCTCTATTCACCGCTACAGGAAATCTGGTGCATCATTCATGTTCATCAAGTTCAACATAAAAAGATCAATCTGTCTTCCCGATCCAGCCATTTATCTAACTCTCTATTACAGACTAAGAGCTGCCCCCATTCCTTCATCTCTTTCTTCCTTTTTGTCTGGAAGATCTTCATTCCCTCAAGTGGGACGCAAAGTAAATGCTTCCCCGTGCCTGATTTGCAAAGCATAAAAGTGAATCTCATTCAAACCACTTTACCAAATGCTAAAGCTTTTATGTGGCAATAGTTCCTCTGTGGTCTCACTGATGGGGAGAAAGGAGATTGAAAGATTGAGATGACGGAAGAAGGAGAAAAAATTATTTAACAATTAATTAATGCTTTGGCAAATGTCTTAAGTGGGGCCGCTGGATAGAAGAATCGAGAGAAGAAGCAAATAGAGACTCTGCAGGTGAATGTCAATAATTGGTTTGCCTTCTTTATGAATAATATAAGCAGTGGAGTCAGCAGAGCTGAAATAATAATAACACACTGATATTCATAACGAAGCTACAGCCCTTGACTGTGCTGGGGAAAGAGAGCAGTGAGAGTCATCGTGCTAACCTTGAGCTGACATTGCAAGCAGGAGAGACTCACGTTCAATCAATGAAGGGCTTTTCTCAGGGAGTCCACTAATCTCACAGGGCAGCAGAGGGTTCATCAGAGCTGAGAGACCCCTGGGACTGACAGAGGTAATGGGGTTAGCTCAGAGTGTGTGTGTGTGTGTGTGTGTGAGAGAATGTACATGTGCATGCAGGAGAAAAGGTTTTCGTCTGTGCGAGCAAAGCACATGCAAAAATGCAACTGGGTGTGATCTTGTGCACTTGTGTGTTGCATATTAAGAGAGTGGTTGCGCGCTTGCATATAGATGTGTGTGACAATCGGGCATTCTGTGTGTATGTGTGTCAGAAGGAGCGAGGGCTATGCTGATAGAGTGAGAAGTTAATGGGACGTGTGACAAGGTTGATTACTGAGGCCTCAGTGATCTGGCTGGGTTAATGAAGTAAATGACTTCTTGGATAACACACCACTGGGGCTATCTCTAGCTCTTGATACACTCAGATAAACCAGAAAGACCTTCTCTTCTCCCTCATTTACCTTCCAAAGACGACTGGCTTGAACACCCTGCTACCCTTAGTTAGATCAGGCTCTTTCAATACACTCATGGCATCTGTCCTGAGGCACTTTTCACACTTTATCCCCTTTCAGTCTTCAATTTTTCCTGTAGTACTGTGAGCTATCAAATAAGGCAAAAAACCAACTGCATACATACAGCAATTCATTAAAACAGAGCTGCTCACCACACAGTGTCTCTAAAGGACTAAAGTGGTCTCCTGGAGTTTGCACATGCAGCCACACTTGCATATACAATTCTAGACACTCACACAAACAAAGGGAGAGAAAGAGTTATTGCAAGACTTTGTTCTCCATTTGAGTCTGAAGTAGAAAATCTTCTAATGAGAGCGATAACGATGTCTGAGAGGAGATGCAGACTGGAACAAAACAACAACGCAGATGGGAGCTAAGACAACAACAAAGACAGCCCTAAATGCAGTTGACTATGGACTCCCTGCTGGCTCTGTCGATCTGAAGAGATGACACTGCTCCCATCCCCCTGCTACTTATGGGGACATTATCATAATGTTGTCTCCGTATGAGCCGAGCGATCAAGTGGGCTCATCTTGAAGTCCTACACAAGCGCCGGTGTATGCTGATGCTCAGAAGCTGGGGGAAGACAGTGGTGAACGAAAAAAATGCCTGCCCTAATATTTATTCAAACTGACAGCTCTGGCGTCTAACAATGCAGCCCAGAACTGACAGCACCAATTTGATGAATCTCTGCGTTGGTTGTAAACAAACGGCAGCAAGGAGGATAATGATTGTCCTTCTGTTTGTCCTTCTGCTTTCTTATTGTCTTGTCACTACAGACATCTGCAAAGAATAAACGAGAAATGGGCAAAGTAAATCATGTTATGGACTGTGTGTGGTTGATGTCTTGCAGTAAGTCATTGCCAGTAGTTTGATAAATTTGGGTTCATACCCTGACTTATATAATACACTAAGAAAAGAGACAAAAAAAACAGTGATTGTATCTATTAGAGACATGAATAATGAATAATTAGTTCTCAGAAACAGATATTGTTTGTCACAGCTTGTGTGAACCTTCACACCTCAAACATCCACCCTACAACATCCTGTTGTGTTATAACTGTGCATGTGGTCAGATACAGCTGCACTGGTGTGTGCGTATGTGTGTGTATGTGGGGGCCTATGTGAAAGAGTCAGAAACAGAAACCAAGAGGAAAACTCCCTAGATGACAGAACGCTACCACTTCCCCTGAGACTCTGTGAGTAAAACAAAGACAAAGATGCACAGCAGGTGTATGATACAGCACTGACTGAAGATAGCGCTGAATCATTCATCGCTTACACATTCTGTCAGTGCATCAAAGTTCCTTTTAAACTCTACATTTCCAATGTATTGACCAAAGGGAAGACATATAAATGATTAAATTGAGAATTTTATGACATCTAAAACAGACATTTAAATATAAGTCAATGGAAACATAAGGTCTAATGTGCATTAGCCAACACATAATCTTTTGTCATGCTTGAGGCGTGAGGAGTGTTATGACAGTGTTATTTTCCTCACAGAAATTTATCTTTCATCAGATCTTGGATTCTGCATTTTGACGTCACCTGCATGGTTGTGGGTGGTGGCGGCAGCTTTTAATAAATCTGATTGCCAGTCATGAGTGAGTGTGTGTAACAGAATGTGTGTGTAACAGAATGTGTGTGTAACAGCGTGATGCAAAGAGGAAATTTTAAATAGTATCTTTAGGGGTGCAACGTGCTCAAACAACACCACATAAACCACCAGAATGGCCTCTTCACTCTTTTTTAAAAATAACTAGCCAGGTTATTGTAACTTTACAATCAGTGTGCATGTTGCACAGGAAGAATATAGTAGCAATATCCCACATGCACACAAAAAAGACACCTGGTCTACATTTGTTGTTTACTGTACATCGTGTGAACACTGTCCTGTCTGAAGCTGCTTCCCAGCAGCAGGATGTGGTGGTGCGACACGTCCTCGCTCAACAACACCCACTTCCTATGAGTTTGATAAACAGCCTTGTGGTTTCACTCTCCTGCCCGTCAAACATAGGTATACACACACACACACATGTGCACAGGCACACACACACACACACACCAGCTCAACAGCATCACCATCTGCTAATGTGACATATAACCAGAGTGAGTTATGGTGTATAATGTTACCCATGGTATCATGAGATTTACTGTGACAAACTGTATAAATGCCACCAGAATCACTTATGCCTCCATAACTCAGCCTTCTCTACAGCCTCAGAGAGACTTAGAGGAATGAGCACAAGAATGCCCTCAAATCATATCAGAATTAGAGGGGGACATCAATGTGTCACATTTGTTTTAGAGCGAGTGATGTAAGTGGGTCTGAGTTATGTCCACTACTGGACAGTTATGTTCCACATTAGAGCCCATCCTAAAGGTTGATGATACAATGCCAGTAAAGATGTTGATTCCTGCAGGAGTCTGTTCTGTTCTGTTCTGTTCTGTTCTGTTCTGTTCTGTTCTGTTCTGTTCTGTTCTGTTCTGTTCTGTTCTGTTCTGTTCTCTTCTCTTCTCTTCTCTTCTCTTCTCTTCTCTTCTCTTCATGGTTGCATGAGCACATACGGTCCTGTCAGTTACATCTGGGAGCTGTCAGATATGTATGTGCATGCATCTGAGGGGAGAATGAGGGGTGTATTAGGCCTGCTGATCCTTCACACTCCTCTTGTCAAACTTAACATGAAAATGAAAGTCAGTGAGTGCATGCATGTGTGTGTGTGTGTGTGTGTGTGTGTGTGTGTGTGTGTGTGTGTGTGTGTGTGTGTGTGTGTGTGCATGCGCACATGTGTATGTGTGTGTGTGTGGTAAGAATGAGTAAGAGAGAGAGACAGGGCGGGTCAAAGGAGAGGAGCCATGCCTAATCCTGTGGGATGTGAGGGTATCTACTGTGTATGGAGATGGGATGTAGAGATGTGTTCAGCGGCGCATGGATCACAAAACCTTCCTAACTGACAGAAGAGACTCCCGAGAGACTGATGTCAAACTGCTAACTGCAAAAAAAAAAAAAAAAAAAAGGCTAACTGTCAGGAACATAACAGTATTTCATATTGCGTCATAACTGTTAAATGTTACAGGAATTTGAAAAAAGTTGATATTTGAGTTGAGATTTGTTTTGTTTTATGAGTGTTTTGTTTTTAAAACACAAAGTTTATAAAAACACAGTATCTTTCAAATACTGTAAATACAATACCTAATATACAGTACATACAGTATAAAATAAATAATATATATAAAGTATACACTCACCGAGCACTTTATTAAGAACACCTGTACAATCTTATGTAATTCAATGAAACAGCTGCCATAACTGCTCTTGCCCCCCTCATTATGTTAGTGGGGTGGACAAAATATTAGGAACACTTTTCAGTATAATGCACTCCAGTACACCACCACCACCACCACCACCCACAACGACCTCAATTGTAAACATAAGGTAGAAATATCACCTTTCTCACAATGTCAACAAAAACTGAAAATGTATAAGGTTTGTGAAGTAGAGTTTATGGCATAGCTGTTGTATTGGATTACATTAGACTGCACAGGTGTTCCTGATAAAGTGCTGAGTGAGTGTGTACTTTAAAGATATTATATATTTTATACTGCATGCACTGTATATTATGTACTGTATTTGTAGTATATAAAATATAAAGTAGGGTTTCTGTAGGATTAGTTTTGTTTTTATGTTTGTATCTAGGTATGTGGATTTACATTATGCATCATACAGTGTTTACATCCAGATGTGTGTGTACAATGTGCATGTATGCCTGTATGTATGTAAATGTGTATGACTATGTAATATATATATTATATATGTGGGACTAGGTACATACGTTCACATGTATATATATCATTTTTTCCTTATTAAAAGAAGATAATGTGAAATAATTGCAGCACAGAACAAAAAGCAATACTAAACATAAAAAACAATACTAAATAATTTTTGCAGTCATATAAAAACAATACTAAAATAAAAGGAAAGGAAAGGAAATTAAACATAAGTTGGTTTATTTCAGCTAAACCTGCTTTTACAGTGACGTTTTCTCGGTCACTTTTCCGCGTGTTGCATGAATTAAACCGGTAGGTGGCGGTGTTGCTCAAGCTAAAACCTCCTTTAACCCGGAAAAAATACCTGCGGACCTTTAACAAGGCAGGAAGTTAGTCCTAATGAAATTGACAGTTAACTACAATGGCGCTT
Organism: Thunnus albacares; assembly: GCF_914725855.1. Taxonomy (NCBI): domain Eukaryota; kingdom Metazoa; phylum Chordata; class Actinopteri; order Scombriformes; family Scombridae; genus Thunnus; species Thunnus albacares. The sequence continues at coordinate 19,218,972 of NC_058107.1, read as the reverse complement.
GATGTGAAGTCCAGAGCCAAACGATACGAGAAACTGGATTTCCTCGGCGAGGGTCAGGTAGGTAGCGACTAACATCACTGATTTAAGTCTTTATTTCTGTTTCTGTTCCTTTTGAGCGGCTTCTGAATTGCTCCGCGGGAAGCTTGATAGCAAGCTAACAAGCGTTAGCTGGTTGCTAATGTCAACAAAGCCCTGTTGGCTCATGCTGTGCTGACTGAGCAGCAGTGATACTGAAAATGCATTTCAGTCGCAGTGCGTCTATCATTATTGCTCACTGTCTCTTTTCTCCAGTTTGCCACAGTGTACAAAGCCAGAGACAAAACGACTGACACCATAGTTGCCATTAAAAAGGTACAAGATACTAAGTTAGCACCAGTGCTCACATGGTTAGCAGATGTAGGTTTGCTGATGTTTAACATCAAACTGTTTCGTTTGTTTTATTGCAGATTAAGGTTGGCCACAGAACTGAGGCTAAAGATGGTAAGTGCTGACTGACTGGTAGCCCTTTTCTAATGTTTTCACCCCATGGTGCTGTCCATGTACATCCAGCTCTTTAATGGCTGTTATTCCTCCTTTAGGTATCAATAGGACTGCTCTTCGGGAAATCAAACTGCTGCAGGAGCTGCATCATCCAAATATCATTGGGGTTGGTAAAAAAAAAAAAAAAAGACAATTTGTATGTGACATTTGAAGAATAAGAAGAAGATTAGAATATGTATTATTCTAAGTTGAATTTCATTCTCTGTGTGTTTCAGCTGTTGGATGCCTTTGGACATAAATCTAATATCAGCCTGGTGTTTGATTTCATGGAAACTGACTTGGAGGTGAGAAAAAAAAAAAGAGTATTTCTCTCCAGGGAAAGACATATCAACACATAATCAGTATATTCAGTTATGCAGACCCATTCAATAGCTCGTTCTATCTACTAATTTGGTTTGAACTAAGATGTAAGGGTCTGTGGTCGGTCAACATTTCCTTATTAATGTCTCTGGACAGGAATTAATTTGTGGTTTTGTGGACAAACAGCTTTCATTGTATATCCTGAATGTGTCCTACATAATTAACAGACTTTTTCAGGAGTATAGCCTAAAATTTAGAAGAGCTCCACTGGTTTTTCTATTATTTCATTCATAGCAACCCCTTCCAGTATAATACGGTTGAGTGGTACAATATTATATGATTTAGTAGATGAATACCATGGATGACAGAGTCAAAGATTGATGTAGACTGGAATTAACACCTCTTGTATTTGATCTCATCATATTATACAGATATTTAGTATTATTCTTATACATGTCTTCCTCTTCATGTTGTATTTAAACACACAATGTATAATTTCTGCTGCTAGGTGTCTCTCATTCAAAACAATAACAAAAGACGGAGTGTGATGACTGTGTGAAGTAATGTGGAACATGGGAGTTGTTGTGTTGTCATTGTTAAACAACAAGCTTTTCCAGTATAGGATTACTTCAGTGTTCATCGTTCAGGATGTTTTTACCAGGAGCCAAATTATCCACAGAGGTCTCCTGCTCTCCAAAACAAACAGATGCGGTGATTAAAAACCTGAATAAAGCAGTTTCACATTAAAAATCACTGTTTCTCCGACGAAAGAGGGCGCCCGGGAGGGGCTGCTAGCCCAGCTGCTGCTAACGTTTGCTCAGCTTGTTTCTCTGATAATTTAAGATCCAGATGTCTGATGTCTAAAATCCTTCATCTGGTTAAAAGATACAGTCAAAAATGACCAAGATCTAAAAAGTTTATCAAAAAATGTGACTTAAAACTGAATAAAAGTCCATTTATAACAGTTTCTGGCGGGCAACCACAACACCGATGTATTATCTTGTATGCGTATACTCTTTGGTAGAAGGAGGTATGACGCCATTGACAGGCGACCAAATGAAACAGACTGTTGCCTAGATTAAAATTACTGATTTCTCTGGGTTTGAAAATTGTTGGAAACATTTGGGATAATGTAGGTACACAACTCAACAAAATATATAACGTAGGCCTAGTTGTTTTTAGACATTTTAATGCAGAATAGTTACATATTATAGCTTTAACCGGCAGGCCACCAGATGGAAATTTCAGCCTTTATCGCTTCTCCCTTAATGAAGATCAGGGAGAGAACATTTAAAAGTTGGGTTTTATTTCAGTGTTTTTTGACAAATATCTATTCAGGTGTTTGACAACTGTGATAATAATTTATTTACTGTTACGTTCAGCTTCCAATACCAAAGAGTGAGAAAGAACAGATGAGACAACTATGAGGGAGAGGTGTAAGGTCAGATGACAAAGCACGGAGTAGGAAAGAAAATATGAGCGGGATGATCAAGATAGCTGTGTGAGTGCTCTCATCGGACCATTAAGTGGCTCTGCAAGGTCACTAAGGCTTTTATATTTTTCCTCTCGTTCCTCCGCACCTCCTCCTCTGGTTCATTTTGTGTATAAGGCTCCAGATGGACACTAATAGAACAATGCAAAACAAGATGACGCTGCTTTAAAAAAATCAATATCCCTTCACTCTTGGCTCTCACAACGAATTGATTCTATTAGCAGCTTACAGGCAGTAGACAGACATGAGGATGAAATATGATATTCAGCTTATCGGTGCTGAAATCCTATTTTTAGGCCAGATGCTCAGGTTTGGTTGTATGAGCTTATCAATTGCAGATGTTGGATGCTTTTTTTGCCAGTAAGATTACATCGCAGGATACTGCAGCCAGTGTTTTTAGCCCCAGTTGAATAACAGAGATTCAGGGTGAGAGGTTGTATCTGAGCTACGCTGTCTAGCTCAGCTCCAGCTGTGTGCACTTCTTCACAGAGATATATCCCAGTTGTCTTCAATTCTCTTATCTGCTCTGATAAGTCTAATTTCATTTTTGAACTTGTGGCCTACGGTTATGTAAAAACATGAAATAATGGTTGAAGATTATTAGTTTATCAGATATCCGGATTCGCTTCAGCCTGTTGGTCTTTGTTTTGTTTTTTTAAGGTGATTATCAAAGACACCAGCCTAGTCCTGACTCCAGCCAACATCAAAGCCTACATCCTCATGACTCTACAGGGATTAGAGTTTATGCACCAACACTGGGTCCTACACAGGGTAAAAGCACACGCGCACACACACACACACACACACACACACACACACACACACACACACACACAGTTGTAGAAAAATAAATCAAAGTCTGAGAAGTTGCATTTATTATGCTGCAGCAAGGGAAAACCACACATAGTACAATGGAGAGGATTTCACCAACAACATACAGTCTCACACAGATCATATAGACAGAGCATGGAGGATGCTAAGAAGGGAATAACAATCCCTGGGAAGGGCACTATAATTATGACAAGGGAATTAATAGGCCTTTCACTGAGAATCAAATTAATAGAAGTATATTATGCTACAAAGCAATGAGCACAGTAATATAATACTTCACAGCAAGATACGTTTTCTAAACACAGACATGATAATTAACATGTTTATTTGATAAATAAAATTACATTTCCTTATACACATATCCACACATAGTCTATTATACATTTGCTACTTTGCATGTCCAGGATCTAAAGCCCAATAATCTGCTGCTGGATGGCAACGGAGTGTTGAAGTTGGCTGATTTTGGTTTGGCCAAATCATTTGGAAGCCCCAACAGAGTCTACACACATCAAGTTGTTACCAGGTCTGTACTGTTTCTCATCTTATTGTGTTTATGATACGGAACTTGTATTTTTATGTGCTTTTTCCTGTATGTTGGAACTCTCATTACAGCATATCCTAATCTGTTTAGATAAATAAATCCTCATGGGCTTAATTTTTACTTACTTTAAATTTATCTCATGAGGATATAAAGCATATTTTGGACTGATTAAGAGGTGTGACAGCATGCATTATTAAAAATAAGCTAATCTCAAATTCAAAAGAATGAAACTTCTCACTGGAGGAGCAGTGTTCTGTATGCTTGTTTTATAACTGTCAAATTTAACTCCATGTTTATCCGTCTTTCCTAGGTGGTACCGCTCCCCTGAGCTCCTGTTTGGTGCCAGGATGTACGGTGTAGGTGTTGACATGTGGGCAGTGGGATGCATCTTGGCAGAGTTACTCCTCCGGGTACACAAACCTCGCTTTTAGAAGAAATTCACACAGAAATAGAGTCTGTTGCTGTCATTTTTGTGTCCATGCTAATGTTTGTGTATATTCTTTTTACTGTAGATACCATTCCTTGCTGGAGATTCAGATCTTGACCAGCTGACTAAGATATTTGAGGCTCTTGGGACCCCCACAGAAGAAACGTGGCCTGTTGGTATCTTTGTTGTTTTTTTTGGGGTGGGGGGTTTCGTGGTTATGTCTGTGTTTTGCTTCTTTCTCTGCTGAAATGTGGGGATCCTTATATACATTTGTTTGTCAAATGTCTTTGCAGGGAGTGAGTAGTCTACCAGACTATGTGTCCTTCAAAATATTTCCTGGCACACCCCTGGAACATATATTTAGTGCCGCGGGAGATGACTTACTAGAGCTGCTACAGGGATTCTTCACCTTTAACCCCTTGACAAGGACCACAGCCACACAGGTAGCATACACACTGAAGCACAGTAGCTGCTCTGACTCTCACATTATTAGACTAATTATGTTTAAGAGAGATAGTGTTCAACTATTGAATGTCTTTACTCTCCATGGTTTCCTTCCTTTCCTTACATAACTGCAGCGGTTTAATTTTAGCAGGAGACATTACTGCCTAAGGGAAGATTGCCCATCCAGGAAGTATGACATGTTTATACTGTTGCCTTTTGCTCTCCAGGCTCTGAAGATGAAGTACTTCAGTAATCGACCTGCTGCCACTCCTGGCCCCCAACTCCCCAGACCCAACTGTGCAGCTGAGGCGCTGAGAGAGAAGGAAACAGTCGGGCTCAAGAGGAAAATCGAGGGCCTAGAGACAAGTAATACACACATAAGCTCATATTTGCTATATTTACTCATAATCCACCAAGTTATCACCATGACCTTGACTTGCCCACAGTCAAATAAAGCTGGGGAAAAAAGGGCAAGTGTGTGCAACAAATGTCTGAAGCTGATTTTTAAAAAGAGCTGGAAATTTTTGGAACATCCCACACAGACCTGAGTTACATATAGCATGTTGTGAATTTTAGCCTGGTGAACCCTCACCGTGTTCTCATGGTCATGTTCACTAAGGTCGTAAATCTAAAATACCACTCGATTGAACCTAGCAATTCAAAGGGTGTTGGCTGCACATTTAACTGCAGTTAGACATTCAGAATATAGTGTAGTAGAACGCACATACACACACATTCAGTGGATTGTGGAAGGGTATGTTTTACTGAAGTAGGGCCTTGGTGTTTCTGGGAGGTTCAAAGCTTTTCCATCTCCTCCTGTGGTTTGGAAAATATCTGGGCTGACTATACGCTGTGCTTGATGCTACAGTATATTACAGAGAGAATGTCTAAACACTCAGATGGAAACTTTAGCAGTGAGGGGATTGCTCATTACTAGCTTGTTTTATTTGTACATGTATGTGGCCGTGCTGTTGTAAGCATTGAAAGCAGGACAGATGTGTGCAAACTAAGTGTATAATCTATTAAAGTGCATGTTTACAATGGATGTATTAATATTCTGTTTATCATTTTTCAGCTGTGATGAAGAAGAAGTTGATTTTTTGACCAGATGAGACCTGGAAAATCAGATGATTACCGTCTGCACACGACTACACGGCTCAGCTTCCCACATTGCTCAGGATTGTCAGCTGGAATGGGGGGGAAAAAAAAGTCCAAAACCAGTGGAGGGAGGGAAGGGTTAAGATGTGGTTTATTTTAGGACATTTTAGAGGTTATAGCTGCTGTATGATTTTTGGAATTGTGCCTAAGGTCAGCTTTAAGTATCCCAGGTGCTGCTTTCTCCGGCAGTCCAGCAATGGATGTACAACAGAGACTGTCTGTGGTCAGTAGTGTTGGCTGTGGTCCTTTTTCATTGTAACAATGATGCCTAAACTCTGGGAGCCTGTTTGAATATGACTATTTATGTTACTGAAAAAGAGAAAAAAACAACAAGCAGTAAGCCTGATTTATTTCATGTACATGTATTTTTATTTTTTGTATGTAAGACCAATAAATGGTAAAAATACACATGGGATTTGTCTGCTGTGTTTATGGTTGGAAAAACATCAATATTGAATAACTCACCATGAAACCTTATTACATTTGTAATATATGATTTATTGACATACTTGCAATAACACCCTTGTAGCTCTCAGAATACAGACACAGTGTACTTTTTCACCTGTTGAATGTGTGTGGACAGAAATATACTTCTGGTTTATTTACTCAGCATGTTGGAGAGAATCAGTGTGTGTATGTGGCATAAGCCCTTTCTTCAGGGCAGACAGGGTGACGCTGGGCCTGACAGTGTCATCCAACAGTGTGCCACCAGACATATCTTTCCCTCCCTGTCCTTTCTTTTCAACATTACTGTGATCCAACACACTCTGACATGTCAGAGGCCTGATGCTCTGACAGGCGCCCTGCTGCCCTTTTGGTTTTCTGTCAAACAGGATCAGATAAGTTAAGGGGAGAGGAAGAGATGAGAGTATGTCACTGTTGGGAAATTCAGTATTTAATCAAGTTTAGTTCTTTTTCTATGACAAAAGCCAGTGCAGATTTTATACTTTCTGTGTACTATTAAATGGCATCTGCTTCAGTGTTCACAATGAGCTCTTGCTTCAATTCTTAAGTCAGGGTTGACTTGACCAAAAAAAAGGCAAAAATGCATAAATTTGACTGACTTGCATAGTGTGATGATTTTCTGATCTGAGCAGAAAGGATCGGATTCGAGGCCATGCCCCCTCTAAGTTCAGAAAGAGGCCGCACTGTGTGATTCATGCCTATTTATAAATGGCCACAATGCAGCACTAAGAGTGAACACAATGACTTTGTGTGGCAGCGGTGGGTGACTACAGCGGGTGTATGTGTTGGGTAACTGGGTCAGCTGACAGGTTTGGCAAATAGCAGCAAAGTCATAAAGAGCTACAGTAGCAGCCTTATCAGCTGAGGCTCAGCTCAGGCTCAACCTTATCAGCTCTGGCTGAAATGCCACTTCACTGGCCAGGAAAGCCACTGGTGGACTCAGCACATAGTTGCCCACATGCTGCACAAAACACGAGCACAGTGTTTGTGGGAGAAAGTGATGCTTACTCACATGTCTGAATCAGCAGGATGCACCTGCGTGAAGAATCGCAGTGGGGTGATTAGTATCTTAGCATGAATAATACCAAACAGAACACAGCTTTATATTTCTTACTAAACTATATTATTTTGCACAGCTGACAAAATAGGCATAAAAAAAGTGGATGAATTAATGACAGACACTGATTCATGTAAGATATAGGCTTAAAGGTGATAATTTTGAGATTTGGCACCTTTTATTTGATAATATTAATGTTGGACATTCAAGGTGACTTGACCCAGATCATTCTATGTGTTTATCATTTTGGTGTTGCTGTTGTTATGATTCATGTCCCTTTTTGATACTGTTTCCTCTTCAGGTCAGTTTCTCTTTTGATAGACACATGAGTATCTTTTTTTAATCCAGGGTAACCGTTTCATATGTATGTGAATGTTGATCTTTCACTTAAGAACTCGTGCTTTCTTTGCTTTCTCTGATGTGTCAAATTGCAAATGTAATTTGAATTAAAAATGCAATAAAATATAAAAATCACAAAAATGAAAAGGCCAAAATGTAAAAGTAATAATCTAACTCTCATCTAATTGTTCAACATTCCTTGATCATCTTATAATGTATCTCAGCATTGACTTTATTGCATTTCTATCCTGTGTCATGGTTTTGCATAGCTAAAATTTGATAAATATTTTGTAAAAGGCAGTGACAATATTTAAAGGTCTTAATTTGTGTGCCATCTGGCTTTGGTCTGTAATGAATGCTGCCAACAGAGATTAATTGAAAAAATAACTCTTATTGTCCATTTGGTAACACATAGTATGACGCCCATGTCTATTATGCATTATAAACATACTTATAATGTGTTATAATCTGCTTATAGCACTGTATAATTATAGTTATAAGCACTCATAAATACGCATAATGCTTTATAACAATCATAACACATTATAAAGCATTTTATAATGACTTATAAGGTCAAGTATCATAATACTTCATAATTGGTGGTCACTCAATGACTTTTTTGCAAGGATCATAGTGTATTATAATTCTCATAGTTGTAATAAATTATAATCATTTTATAATGCAATATAATCACTGTTATAATGCATTATAATGTGATTATAAGTTACTCTAAGTGGTCATTGGGTGCTTTAAGTGAGGTAATGAAATTCCTGAGGTATAGGCATATGCTTATAGTTATAAAGCATTATGAATATTAATGAGTGCTTGTAATTAAAATTATACAGTGCTATAAACAGATTATAACGCATTATAAGTATGTTTATAATGCATTACAGACATTGGCGTCATAGAAAGTGTTAACGTAGTCATTTGGTTTCATCTACTGCTTGACGCTCTCTGTGGCAGCAGCAATACAGCTTTATGTTGTGTGGTTTGTAGGGTTTTTGTTGATGTGCATGGTGGGAGGAGAGACAGGGAGGAAGAAAGGAGGAGGGAGGGGAGACAGCGGCGGTAGCGGCAGCCAAGCAGCCAGGCAGGCAGGCAGGGAGGACGCAGCAGCTGAGGGGAGGACAGGCGCGTTGTTCCCCGTGTGGTGGGGAATTTCATGTGGAAGAAGAAGAAAGCGACTGAGAGAAGCAGCGAGCTCGTCTTCCTCTGAAGCTGGTTTTATTTATTGCCTCCCCGCACAATGTGTACTCCGTGTTGTATCTCGCAGGTGAGGAATAATACTTCGACTTACTTAACGTACTAACCGTGTGTATTTTGTTGTTTAGCCGTTGACGGTTGGAAACGTTACACTGAAGCGTTATGCTAGGTCGACTGTTGTTTCAACGTTGTTTACGGTTGGTATCAATATCTACGGCTAACGTTAGTCACCGTCAGCGGTTTTTGTGTCGTGATGATAACCGAGCACGTTGTCAGCTTACTGTAATTCATTAACACAATTTAAAAAAAGCACAGTAATTCCCTCACTGGACTAATTCATAACTTCACTGTAACGTTAGAGCCGTTGGAAGACAAAGCGAGACGAGATGAAGCGACCAGCGGAGTTAACGGTAGCTAACGTTAACATTACCTGCTATCAAAAGTAACGCCATCACTGAATGTCTCTACAGATGTTGGGTGGAAACGGTGAAACATTGTGGGATAAAGGTATTCAACCGTTTGTTGTCTGCAGAACCAGACAGTGATAACCGCGTCTTCAGTGTGGTTTGCTTTTTTGTTTGGTCAAAGTGCACAGTTGCACTTTTTCAACCAGCTTTAAAACTTCAAGCCAGATTTTTAGGTAGTAATGTTAGCTATTTCTAGCAGACACCACCCTAAATCTGCAAATATTATGGTTATAACCATAACATGTATACATAAAATAGTGAATTACAGTTTATTTTTAAGCAAACAAGCAATATATACAGTATATACCCCTGTAGAAATAGTACTGTTACATTTTTTATGTTTCTGAATCATTTAAGGCCACATTTTAAATCCACAGAATATAATCCATAGTGTAAACCTCATTTTATGGCCTCTATAATATATTACATTGTTGTTTCTGAATTGCTTGAGGTCACCTAGTAATATTTTAAAATGACAGAAATACTTAAAAAAGGAAGACAGCTAGAGATTTGTTCAGAAATCAGTCTTAATATATACTCAAATATCAATTATATGGTTCTCTTTTTGAGGTTTTGGATTATTTAAGGTTAATCATAATCTGCAGTTTGAGTTTTTTTCCTTTTAAATACATCTAACAGCCAGTGGTTTATTTCTGAAGTTTTAGAAGCTTTTCTTCACCGCTGAGTGTCTTTTTCTCAGCTAACAGATTGTTTTTGACCACAGGGTCACCACTGCTGAGCTGGTCTGGTCAGGAATTTAATTACACAGACACATTGCTCATCTAAAGAAAGCTCGCTTCTATTTCCTGGTCTTTTCAAAGACAGGGAATGATGGAAACCTGGAAGGATTAGGAGAAAATGAAGGGCAAACAATACGATCAGATTTGTGTTGCTGTGCTGGCAGTGTGCTAATCCTTGTCACTGACACCCCGTTTAGTTTTACTGTCATCTCTATTTATGCGTGTACTTGTAATTAACTTTGCGTATATGTGCCCCTCTTGAGGTTTAGAGTAGCCCAAATTGATGTGTGGTCTGTTAATTTCCTCCTTGGCTCAGAGGTGGAAATTAAAGACCAGTGGGCGTTGTTTGGGTTAGATTTGGAGAGAAGAGCGGGCATGGTGTGGGAGCAGCTCACTTGTAATTTCTCAGTGGGATCAGGGATGTATGCCATGTTGCGATAGGATAGGGGGTAGGCTTTAGCTCAATGTTGAGTTTGGTCCAAAGCGCTGCAAGCGTTGGCTGTGAGTGTGGGACAGGACCAAAACCAAGCGGGTGTCTGTAAGCAGCATGGCTATGGCACAGGCAACTTTGGCAGGGTTCGAGTCAGGAGGACCTAGCAGGATGCTAGAGACTGTCATACAGAAAGCATCTTTCCTGAGTAAGTATCCTTGAGTAAGACATCAAGACCCAAACCCTGGTCTCTCTGGATGCACAAGCAAAAATAGTTTTTTCTAACTCTGAGAATGCACACACAGCAAGGTGCATCTTCAGTTCCAGTCCACCCAGAAACATGTTGTTCAGCTCTCTCCAGTACACCATGCTTTACTCTCCAAACATTTTTGGCTATTTCACCTTCATCGGGGAGGTGCAAGATACTCAAAGAATGTTGTCGAGAAATAGGAATTAGTGGGCAGTGTATTGATATTCATTCAGTTTTTTTTTTTTTTTTTGGTACTGTGATTCTGTTGTGGGATTTTTGAACATTCATTCCATGTTTGCCGCAGGTTAAGTGTGCAATGCCGCATTTCTCACAGAAAGATTTCTCACAGTTCCAGTTTGACGGCTGCTGTCACAGTGGGACAGGTGATCCTAAAAGCAGGTGTTGATGAGCTGTAAAATCACTTGACGTGTAAAACTATAGCCTAAGTCAATATTCGGGCCACAAAACATCTGTAGGAGCACCCCCCCACCACAACTTTCCGGGTAGTTGTAATGGTATGGGTCAGTCATACAATTAGAATTACTGGTGAGAAACGTCTGCTATTTTCAGCTTCCCCTCAGGAATTTTGCTGTGGTCAGCAGCAACAGGAGTTTGTTTTTGCACAGGGACATCACTGGCAATGTTTCGTCTCTTTTCTCTCCCTCTCTGAACCATCAAACATCAGAGATAACGTCTTCCTCAACCTCCCTCTTTTTACTTCATGTCTTGTCTTGTCTAATTGATTATTTTTTCATGAAAGACTGGAAGTTGCTGATGTAAGAGTGCGAAATGCCAGCGGAGTCTTTGCATGGTGCCATTAGTATCAGTTGACTTACAAATATGACTGTTGCTGGGAAGATTGTGTGCAATTTTGCGTAACTGAAGCCTCAGACAGTACACTATGGGAAGTGATACAAACAAGCCTCTGGTTAAACACAGCATGACGTCGAATATTTGCTTGTACCTGCTGATCTGATACTGATACTTTTATTTTGACTGTCTTCCTGTTTGTTTGGCCTGTTTTCTTTGGTATTTTTTTTACAGACTCTTTTGTCTGCATGGGATTGTTTCATGTCTGTTTTCTCTGTTTTCAGCTCTTCACTGTACCTCAATTCTTTGTCTTTTTTTTTTCAATGGGACTTTAGTTTCTCTCTGTTGGTTGTAGCTAGGGGCTGTGTTTGCCAAGAGAGAGGCAAAGACCCTCTATTGTGTATAGGAAACAGAGCAGTGATACATTTTTGGTGTGTGTATACAGCTGCCTAGCTATATAGACAATAGTGTAGCTGCCAGTCACAATATAAGGAGAAATGGAGTAGGTCTCGGTCTGGGTCCTTGGCCAACTTAACGTGTGTTTGTTGGGAGAGATTGCCTCATGTCTTATTGTCTTCAGTTTTTTCATTTCGCCTTTCCTTCCTTTTTTCTTTTTTTACTGTTCTGCTGGTTTCTCCTCACCCGGTTTAACACAAAGCATTGTTGTAATTTGAGATAAGAGGGTGTGTCTGCACTTTCGTGTGAGTCCGTCATGATTCATTGTGGTCAACTTTATCCAGTGGCCGCTATCATTAAGCTCTAACAGGGAGTTACCTCAGTATTAAAGCAGCCAGTTACCACATGTGTGAATGGCAGAATGTACCAAAGTAAAGAAGGCCAGTTATTAAAGATGAACATATTAGATAAGATGAATGAATGATTGAACAGCCATATGGAGGGTTTGAATAAATCTGAGACTTATACTCCCATTGATGTGGACATTACATTTCTTGTGCTGCATTCTTTCAGTCAAGTTGTTTTGACAATGCTCATCTCAGTCATGAGTCATGTCTCTTTATACAGTCATGTTTTCCACAGAAAACTGCTTGCTGTACATCTGCCCTTTTTTTCCCACTGCCGATAAACATGAAGTCAACGTCTTACATTCTTTTTCTTTAGGATTCCCCTCACAGATTTTGTGCAATGTCAACATCCTTATTTTCCATGTAAGCATAATTGATACCTCTGGTTAATTTGCTGTCGGTGAAGAAAAACATGTCTCTGTATCCGTCTACCCCTTCCTGATTCTCCTGTGCTGTGCTTACTGTGATATAGTGGGTGACCTATTTTTGAAAAAGGCCTGTTTGTATTGCGTAAGTAGTTGTGTCTGCGTGGCTTCGCACTCCAGATTTTTAGCCTCGCTTGTTTGATTTAGGCTGTTTCCTGTTTGTTAAATACTGCAATTCTTTTCATCACTGCTGGTTTGAGTATAACAAGGCAGTAGAGAACAGAGGAGGGAAACAACATGGTAATTATCATCAGTGCTCTGAAAAATTGCTCACAGTCTAACAACAGATGTGGTCTTAGGATTGTCTACATTCACATGTTTATCACATTTGTCGATCAAGCATCCAGCTGGAAGTCAGAGTCCACTCATCGCAGCCTGTTGAACAAGCCAAGGTCATACAGATAAAACCACTTGCATAATTTGAATGCCGTTTGGGTTCATTTCCTGAGGTTATTCTTGCTGCCGCGTCCTGTCCATCTTCTCCTCATAAACCTGATATCTGTGTGCGTGTGTGCTTTGTGTAGGGGAGAGCAATATCGTCTTTCTCCTGACCCCTAGAACAGCTGGAGGTTAGTTGAGCGCTGGAGATTGAGTGATGGAGGGTAAAGGGCAGCTGAAGAGAACAAAGACAGGGTGAAGAGGAGAAAATAAGAGGAGAGAAAAAGACAAGAGATGACGACAATAAGCTTCCAAGTAACAGGGTGGGGGAGGATGGAGGAAATGAGATGAAGAGAGCGAAACAGAGCCTCAGGCTGAGAGACAAAGAGACAAGTCTTTGTCTCTCCGGAGTCCCACAATCAGTGTGTAGTGAAACCTGGTGCCTAGAGTGGAGGATTGAGGGAGACTTGGCTTATTTAAAGTCTGGTAAAGATAGACCAAGCAAGCAGCTGAAGTGTCCTGTTTGCTAGTAGTACAGGATGGCTTTGTGATAGATGGCTGGAGCAGTATGACAAGCTAGTGGGGGGTTGCTGTTGATATTGAAGTAGGGGTGTACGCTGCAGACACGCTGACCACCTGTCGACATGCTGGTGGGGCAGGCGGGCAGCGGAGGAGGGGGGTGGCTGGGCCGTAAAGTGGGTAGGGTCAGCGTTGGTTACCATGGATACTCTTTTTGTATCTGTGTGTGGTGGAATTCCTCTAGAGAGTCCCCCTCTCCAGGCTCTCCCTCCCTCTCTCAGCGCTGCAGAGTTTGCTGTTGGCTCCCTCACTGTGTGCAGTCTGCTGGTGAAACACCCCCTAACTAATGAAATCTAAACACCTCACGGCTTAAATCGTCGTCCCGTTTTTTCCTGCTTACTTTCAGTCTGTTGTGGTTAATTACTCGCTTATTGAGTAACACATGTGGGCGCAGCAGAGACAAAGAAAAAGGCTTATCCTGTTAAGCTCTGTGGAGTCAAATGGAGACCAGGGGCCATACATATAAAGCTTGGTTTTGATTCTAAGCTAGAAGTCTGAGTATGCACAGAAGCAGAAATATGAATTACGCAGCCTTTCAGGCAGAATTTCAAACTTCCTTCATACTCATTGTTACATGGTACATTGTGTGCAGGTCGTGAATGAGCTTAATGCCCATTCCCACAATTATGCATGAAAGGATAAACACATCTCTGTTGAATCTTGACTGAGTCTCATTTTGTGTTAAATCTGGCACCGGAAATCTCTAACAGCATCTCTAACAGCATCAAAGTTATCTCTAACAGAGATAACTAAGGAGCAGGTCAAATTTATGATCTGATCTATTTTTATGCTGGTCTTATGTCTGCACTACTGTATTGCATGTGAACCTTGTTTGTTGACATATTTACTCATGCTTGAATTAAAACTCATTGAGTTGGTAGGTATTATCTGTTTGGCTCTAGGACACAATAGCACTACAGACTCATATTATCACAAGAGCTTGAACAGATGAAGGATGTCTTCCTAAATATGTCGCCCTGATGCTCCACTTTGTTGACTGCAGATCCAATAGGTGTAGTTAAATGATTTTTTAAAGGTTTAAAATCTAGATTTGTAACATTAGTTACAAAATGTGGCTAAATTATCAGATTTATGATCTGGATCATAATCAGTCTGCCCTCTATGAGACGAGGAATAAGAAGTGGAGCTGACCTGTTGCTTTTACTGACTAACAATGTTTAGAAAATTTAAATCCACTCTTCTGTAATGAAAACAACAGACACAGCTGTGTTTTCTCAGCTCCTAGAAAGAACTGAGTATAAACATTATCAGGTTTTATTTGACGTGGGAATCAGTTCACAGAACTATTAAAACGACAGCACACAGTTTGAGTCTTTAGCTTGAGGCAAAAAAACTATTAAGTGGGACATCAAGAAAAGACCGGCGAGGAAACCTCAGGGTAGAGGAGAGAGCAGGGAGACAGAACCATGTGGGCAGGAAAGAAGCTAGATCCTGACCACGTGCCTGTGTGGATCCACAAGTAAGCAGCATACCACACATTATTGGCATCTGGAGCGGAACGCAACACATCAGACCGTGTTGCACACTGGCTTTACTACATCAGTACACCCTGGCCATGTTACAGATTTCGGCTTAAGACACACACTCACAGACAAGGGCTAAGATTACTGTTAAGGCTGAAAGGCAAATTGAGCTGATCTTGCTAGGGCGCATTAATGGGTCCCTCTTACTGAAGACATGTCACACGGCTATGAGTAAAACAGCCATTTTGCTGACGTGCGGTACATTGACACGTCAGGCACAGATGTCATCAGACAGTGCACAACTTTCAAACAACTGTCAAGATGTTTCAGTCCACAGTCATGACACCCTTCAATTGATGTGTCAGCAGTTGTTGGCAAATCATTGCCGCAATTGCTATGTGTAATGCCACAATGGCAGTATGAAGAGACAAATTTTCCCAGCTCAAAACGACTCAAACCTATGATCAGAATAGCCATGGTATGTAACCTACGCCTGCACCTTTCCCTTATTATTAGCAAAGTCAAAGGGGAACACATATTTAAGGAAATGGTGCGTGTAAGCTCTCTACCAGTGGAGGACCAACCAACCTCTCCAGTGTGTTTCTACACCTCAACTGTAGACCACAACACAGAGGCTCACCTCACTACAGCAGTGTGTGTTCTGCAGGCTGAGGGGTAGGAGGCTTGCACAAGCAGGGTGGAGTGGCAACAGAAAGATGTTAAACTATATAATTATAGAGTCTCCTCTTCCCCAAATAGAACATAGAGCCTGTCTTTATGAAACTGTCCTTCTGTATGAGGGCCTGTCAGAAAAAACAGAGTAGGTCTCTGTGCAGGAGTGTGTGTGTGTGTGTGTGTGTGTGTGTGTGTGTGTGTGTGTGTGTGTATGTGTGGGTTTGTGTGTGTGTGTTCGGACAAGAGACCTCACTGTCTACATTGACCAAGAGTTGCTGCTGTGAAGGAGTGAGAGGGATTTGTCCCTTGTGATAAAACCCATGAATGGGCAAAGAGACAGTCAGGCGGATGTCTTATATTTTCCAATGTCCAGTAAATGGTTACATTTTTCTTTTCCTGACTTAGGTCTGCAGTAAGTAGTGTGGGATTGTGAAAGCTGTGTTTTCTCATAGAACTGTGGTATGTTCAACAGTCCCGGTCTCTTAGATAGTTTAACATTGAACATTCAGAATAAAAAACCGTGTCATGAAGACGAGACACCTTAAGACACCACCTTAAGGTGTCTTTAGTTTATCAGTTTTGGCTTCTAAGATTTAACCAACAGTAGTCTTTAATTACTGCAGCTTATGTCTACTCTGCACATATTGCATGTCTTTTCCATCCTGCAACAGTGATCCCTCCTCTGTTGCTCTTCTCCCTTTTGTCCTGTTAGATATTTTTTCCATCTCTTGTGGAAATACCCCTGCATACATTATGTTTGTATCAATTGGCTTACAACAGCATGGAAAATTCTGAATCTGATATGGTAATGTTTTCCCCACCTCTCCCTGTTCTCTCCATTGTTCTCTATGTCTGTGTGCAGCTGGCCTGCTGCTGTGGCTCAGCGGCCTGCTCCTGCTGCTGCAACTGCTGCCCTAAGATCAAACAGTCTACAGGGACCCGATGCATGTATGCCCTCTACTTCCTCTTGGTCACTGTCATCTGTGTCATCATGATGTCCCCGACAGTGGAGCAGGAGTTAAGAGACCATGTGAGTACACACATCACACACTGTAATGCATCACAAATCACACACCGTAAAGTATCACTTCCTCAAAATACACACATATATGCACTAATATGCCTATCTGCCCCTCATGGTTAAGATAAAGAAAAGGGAACAGTGCATACACTCGACACCAAATCTGGAGTACACAGTGGGGCCTCTTAAGGTCTAGAATGCTGGACCTTGAGAGGCCCCACTGGAGAGGTCCTCAGCAACATTATAATTTTTTTTTATCACTTTGTCACTTTAAACACACTTGGTAACTCAAAGGCCCACTCAGTGTGTCTCTGTGTGTGTAAATAACAGATATCTACAGATGTAATTGAATAATTTGAATTATATGTGGTTGAAAGTGTTAATGTAAGAATGTAGGGAGGAATAAACAACACACAAAGAGAAATAAGTTATGTCTGCAGAATCTAGTCTTTGTACATTTAAATTATTTTCCTGGTCTGATCCCAGCTTTAATGTCTTAATTCTGTTGTTGGTTTGCGAATGGCCCAGTTTACTGAATAGAAGAGTGGGGGTCGGCTCAGAGGTTAGTAACCAAGCCAACAGTGGCCTCAATACTGTGACGGTTTACACTGTTAGGCCTACCGCTACGTCCCCAGTCTCTCCCCAGACTTCGCTTTGCAGAAGTTAACCACCATACATAAAAGGAGCGTCATCAGAGAGTAGAGTGCTATGATAGAAACACATACTGACATGTCAATCTGACAGTAAATGTACAGTACAGACTGTTGTCAGTTAATAAATGCTGCAGCTCCTCAAGACAAAGAAAATACTCATCTATCGAAAGGAGTTAGCCCCAAAGTTAGCAACTACGTGTTAGCTTAACTTGACCAGGCTCACTTAAGGTGGACTGACTTTTAAGGTGGACCAGCAATTCTCATTTTAGTGTCAATCTCAGCCACTCCAACGCAGTCAACCTAGGGGAAACACTGGATATATACTGTTACTTTGCTACAGGCAAAGCAGACATCCAACAATTTTACCTGGAGATCACATTCAGTATGTATCTTCACAGTAGTAAAGCCATGGTCGAGGAGACTGAATTTCCAGCTGGTAGCTTTTTGTTTTTAACCGCCCACCTATCCTCTGAAGTTGGAGACGATGCACAGGGGGTCTGCTGCTCTCTCTTTTATTCTTTACAGTTTTCATGTCATTTTTTTCCCCCCATGTTGAAACATCATAATGCAGGATTATTATCAGACTGACTCTTTATGTGGTTGTTTCTGAGGAATTACAGCTACTGTTATCTGCTACAGTATAGTTAATCTGTCATCTGGGTGAGTCTGACTGTAAATTCAGACACAGGATGTCAGAGATGATATCCTGATACATTGCCTTCTCATCTCTCTGTCTGCTCATATAGATAGTTGAATCTGAGCTTCAAAAGTGATGTTCCAGTTTCTAGGCACTATTCAGTATGTACAGTACATCTCGGCAAACACTTGGAGACAAAAGAGGAAATAATGATGTTTCTTTGATTTCCACCCTGAGAAGAAAACCTTCAGCTGACTGTGTTACTATGGCAACGACTGCAAGCTTCTTCTACTGAATGCGCCATTTGAGGACAGTTATATTTTTCCACCCATCTTTTTTTTTTGTGCTCTTTTTCCCTCTGCCAGTGTCTACAGTACTGTATTAAAACAACTCCCTACTGTGCGTCTCCTGGTGAGATTGGAACCCTGTAAAAGGCCCATCCAGGCACAAAATGGCCTCTGATAGCCCCACACAATGCCTGCTGAGTTACACACACATGCATACACGTACACACACACACACACTGTCACTCACACACTGGGCACAGTGGGAAGTCTCAGCTAAAAGAGCAGCCATTGTGCATATGAGAGCGCTGGTCTTTTCTCAAGAGATTTACAGCAGCCTGAAACAGCCAGCCCCTTTCCCTCTTAATCACAACACTATGGACATGCTAATATGGTCCTCAACATGAGACAAAAGCTCCAAAACGGGCTTTTTACTCAACATACTGATCTGGCTCTGGACTGTGCTACACACTGAGGTGATGACAACTCAATCCGCTCGCGTTGTACCATGTGTACAACTTTATAGAGCAGAACACTCTGCCAGTAACCAGTGAAGCCAACTCAAACCATCTGAAAGTAAAGTTCTGTATCTCTTTCAAAAATGGACTTCTGTTTAAATTCAAGTCATACTTCTACAGTTGAGGTCAGCAGTGAAGGGAACAGATATTTGAGCCTCCACTCTGTGGTTATCAAATTCAAAGGCCATTTCTTCTGTTGGCACCGCGCCACCAAAGCACTTCTGATTTTCTGCTGAAGGCCACTGCAAAGTCCTGATCTACTTTACTGCCTTCAGTTTTGCTCTATTCTTTCTTATACAGTCCACTGTAGGTTGAAATAAAGAGTGGAACTTTACTTCAAGATGAATCTCTCGCCATCTCCCGATTTTTCTGCCTCGCTTGTGCACTCTCCGCTCCTCCCAATCCCCCTGACTTGCTGATAAAAGGCGGTTAATTTATTCATCTGTGTCTTTTGTGTGTGTACACTGACAGTTAGTTGTAAGGCCCCTCTAACAGCCTGTTGAGAACAAGTGATGAAAGAGCGCTTCAAGGAGAGAAATAGGGGTTGTTGTCGCTGCCTGTTTTCTCTTTCTGCTCCTTTAGAGGCGTGACGCTCAGAATAGACACTGTTGGACCTTTTCACTAAGGCCTTGTACTACACAAACACGAGCAAAGGTGGTGTTGGGGGGAGGTTGTTACAACACGGCAATGAGCTAATCTAAGTATTTTGGGTTTGTGAATTTTGTCATTCAGATCCCCTTCTACAGTGAATTGTGTGAGCAGTTGAAGGCAGGGGAGAACTGCAAGACCCTGGTTGGTTACTCTGCCGTCTACAAGGTGTGCTTCGGCATGTCCTGCTTCTTCTTATTCTTCTCTCTCTTCACCATACGCGTCAACAACAGCACAGGCTGCAGGGCGGCTGTGCATAACGGGTAAGAGTAATGTTAAAATAAAATAAAATCAAATATCTTTCGACTTTGGAGTGTGAATTCAAAAGTAAAAAATCTTTAAGTAAAAGATGTGTGCAGGTACCTTCATTCTGCAATTAAGCATTATGGATTTGTTATACTACACGCTGTCTTGGAAAATAACACATTTTTTTGTATCACTTTTCCAAAATTGTTAATATTCTGATTTAATCTGGCTGTTCTGTCAGCTTGCTTTTTGGACTTTTTATACTTGTGTGTCATTGTTTTTCATGTTATTTTAGTGGTTTGTGTTTGATGTTCCACTTTTCTCATGGGCGACTTTTAATACTATCATTGCTTTGAATGTCAGGTTCTGGTTACTGAAGTTCATCGTGCTGGTGGCGTGTTGTGCTGGTGGCTTCTTCCTCCCAGAACAGGAAACCTTTCTGGAAGGTAAAGACAGGACACTCAACACAATACAGCTGCAGTGCTGTGATCTTTTCTTTAAAGCTGGTACCATTCTTTTAGTTAAAGGACCAGTGTGTAAGATTTATTGGCAGAAATCACCTGAAAATAAGAATTGTTGTGTTTTCGTTACCTTAGAATGAGCCCTTTATATCTGCATAGGGAGTGGGTCCTCTTCCACAGAGCACTGCCATGTTGCACCGCCATGTTTCTACAGTAGCCCAGAACGAACAAACTAAACACTGGCTCTAGAAAGGGCCTTAGTTTTTTTGCGAGTTTCGCAGCCACAGTAGGTTCTCCTACATGCTTGGAAGGGGAGGGTGAAGGTAGGGGTATTCAGTTTGTTGCAGTCTGCAACCTCACCGCTAGATGCCACTAAATCCTACATACTGGTGCTTTAATATATCATTTATATATATATTCATCGTGATGGTTGCAAACTATAATACACAGGAAGTAGTAAAAAATCAAATGTAATGAAATTTTTCTCAATTTCCGGCATTATTTCTACAATATTTCCCCTTTAATATCTTGTTGCATGAAAGTGCATCATCTTGCATAAAGTTACTGATTTCAGCTGTAATTTAGGCCTTCTCATTTCTAAAATGATTTCCCTGTCTCTCTTTTTTTTTAATGCCATAGTGTGGCGCTATGTAGGAGTTGCTGGTGGGTTAATTTTCCTGCTGATCCAGCTGATGCTGTTGGTGGAGTTTGCACACAGATGGAACACAAACTGGTGAGATGTCTTCTCTCTGCTTCCGTCCCAGAGTCTGGCTGGCTTACGTAAGCAAGGGCGCCCGTAAATAATAACGGTGCAGTGCTTTTTATTGTTAAACTTAGAGGGTGGTAGGTATTCTTCTGTGGGGTTTTTTAAATTGGATTTATTTAAATTTGGAAAGAGGAAGTAATGTAGCTTTGTGTTTTTGTGGGTGGAGGGGGGCCTTGGCAGCGGGCCGGCACTGTGCAGATTCACAGGATGCATATGGTTTTGGAGTGTGCACTGAGCTTCCCCTTTCTTTCCCCCACGCACACCACATCAGATTGTTTCATAAACTTTTAATGGTTTGATAACCAATGCAGTAAACTTATATATTTGTATGTGCTCATGAATCCTTTTTCTGTTTTTTAAGTAAAACCTTACATTTCCAGACCAAGTAAAACGGATGTGAAAGCACTCAAGTGGCCATAAACCTGTCTTCTCTTCTCCTCAGGGTGCAAGAATGACTCACCTAACATTCTGTAACTCTTTCTCTTTCTTTGATTTTCCTTTAGGACTGTGTCTGTTTTCTTTGCTTTTCCTGCAATTTACTTGAACTTTTTAACTTATTTAATTTGCTTTCCCCATATTTATGTTGTGTTTTTACTTTCTGCTGTCTGCTTTTTCTCTCTCCCTCTCTGTTTCTGTCCACAGGAGTTCAGGAGTGAAGTATAACCGCCTGTGGTATGCGGCTCTGGCCTTTGTGACTTTGGTGCTGTTCAGTTGTGCAGTGGGAGCTGTAGTCTTCATGGCTCTGTTCTACACTCATCCTGAGGCCTGTCTCCTTAACAAGATCTTCCTGGGCATCAATGGCAGCCTCTGTCTTATTGTATCCCTGCTGGCAATCTCCCCATGTATACAGAAACGTGAGGATCTCTACTTAAAAGCACTTGATCTCATATGACTATAATGCAAATGAGAATACAGGCTTTTGCATTTAGGTTGTGTTTATAGAACACTATGTGGTTCATCACAGAGAGAAATTCACAAATAGCAATGCATTTTGAACACAATAAACAACAGCATAATAAGATTAGTGATAAGTTAGACTGTTGACTTTATTACTTGCAATATTTGTAAAACATACATGCAACAACTTAGGAATCTCCACCAGTTATATTTAAATTCTTTACATGTATCCTGTTTACCTTTGTGTCCCTGCAGTGCAGCCCACATCAGGCCTGTTGCAGCCAGGTGTCATCAGTGTGTACGTCATGTACCTCACCTTCTCAGCCTTCTCCAGCAAACCGAAAGAAAGTGAGTATGAACAAAAACCCATCTTCACTTAGAAGTCACAGCCATTGTTGCATGTCAGCATCAACAAGTGTTATTAATGTTGAGTCATGAGTTCAGTTCATCAATGCTGCAGCAAACACTGTGTAAAACATGAGATTTTTGTATTGAAGATTGATAAAAGGGATGATGTTCACAAGATTATATATTATGATTAAAAATAAATACTTTATTGTAGAGTTTTAGGTTTTAATACCTTATGTATCACAACAAGAATGAAAACACCTCTTGCACAGAATATATTTGGGTTTTGGTTTAGTTGGGTAAATTCTATCATTATTTATACTTTACATATGAAAATACATATATGAACGCAGATCTACAGTTCTTTGAAAAGTTGTGGTTTTACACTCAGGAACAAAAAACGTAACGTACAACGAGGCCTTTCTTTGATAAGGCATTAAGAGCTCTATGATAAAGATAACATATTCAAAGCCTCACTGGGAGTTTGAGATGTGATTCTTAAAACAAATTAATCTTCGATGAGTCTGAGGTCTCATAGTATATTTCCATCTCTATAGCACTCCTGTTACCACAGTAGTTGTCAAGATAATATTCTATGCAGACAAACTCTTGTAAAGATAATCTAAGATAAATATTTAATATTAGCACACACTTACTAAGTCCCACTCAGTTATGCTACATGCTGCTCCTAAGACTGTTGGTGCTTTTGTACTTACTGTATGTTGTACTATTTCCCCTTTTTCCCTCCCCCTCGTTCTCTCCCCACTGCAAACACTGTGCCAAAATACACACACACCCTGAACTTTTTGCAATCCCTCTACTCCTTACAATACTCTCTCTACTTCTTCTTTCACCCCATCCATCTCTGTCTGCACATTCTTTCTGTCTAGTGGTGGAGAGAGATGGCACAAACACAACAGTGTGCGTGTTTCCCTTCAACTCTGGGTCAGAGAGTGACAAGAAGATTGTCACAGCTGTGGGAACTGTTATCCTGTTCGGCTGCGTCCTTTACTCTTGGTAAAGCACACACACACACCTCTCACTTCTCCCTTTACCCTTAATCTCAGTGTCTATACACATAAAAACTAAGTCCTGTAATGTTATATCTTTTTTATCTTTTCTTGAATTCACAGAATTAAGAAATTATGCAAAGGCTACAATCTAAACCCACTGACAGCAGTTCTGTTACAGGCAATGTGAAATAAAAGCAATGTATTTGATGGCAGGCTGTAGCGACAGAGACAGGGTAGTTATGATTGGCTGTGACTGCGGAGAGGCAGCGCGTGATTGCCTGTGGCTGAGCTAATGGTGTGAGAAACGAGAACTATGGCTTTTTTTTGCTTTTGCCCACATGTGTTTCCAATCAAGTGGAGGCATCATGTCTCTTATGGTCGGTTCCCTCAAGAAGAGGGAATTAGACTCTGTAGCAATCTGAAACTGCAAATCATTGGAAAAAAATACGTAGTGATGGAATTATAACCTTTCTCTCCCTCCATCTGCCTTTCTATCTGTTTCTCTTCTCCTCCCTCTCCACCCTCCCTTTAGCTTGACGTCCACTACGAGGCGAAGCTCTGCAGCGCTCCGAGTGTGTAGGAACAGTGAGCCAGAGACTGAGGTAAACGCACAAATATTCAGATCTGACTCAGTATGTGGGTTAATGAAATATGCACATTGTTTAAAGAGATTAACAGGACTTGAAAATCCCACTGACCAGGCACTTTCAATTAGACCATCCTTATTAAACAGATTAGGCCCAAGAGACATTAAGTGTGTGTGTCTGTTCATTTAAAGTATTTAATTCCAGCTGGGAGTAAGCTGTATGTTTTTCTTTATCCTACAGAGAGCTCGCTGCTGTTTCTGTTTTGGAGACGACACAGGTGAGGAAAGTCAAATCAGTCTTCTTCACTATCATCTTTTTTTTTTTTTCCCCTCCCCCTCTCTTCCCCTGCTTCTCCAGCCTGTTCAGTGTGTATGCATATGTTCCCAGCGGTAGTGTTTGCATACAGAGAGGCTATGCTCATTGCTATTCCTCAGCCAGATTGAGGATGGTGAGAAAGTATTGGTCAGCAAACACAGATGATGTCACTGTTACTAGGAGGTTAGTATGACACAGTGAAGGAAGGACCAGCAGGGAAGCGGGATTATGGGTAGGCTCACACTGCCCCCTGCTGGAAATTAAACGCAATCATATGTGAGAAACATAACCAGAATATCAGAAAAATATCACCTCTTTTATGATGCACGCTTTACTCTAGGAGTTAAATGTAATTTGTCATTTCTAAAGTCAGTGTTTTAGGCTTTTTCACATATTAAAGGTATCACTGACCCACATCCTCTTTGCATGATTTAATGTGTGCTTTTCAGATGACTATGATGAGGAGAAGACTGGTTCAGGCCAGAACGTGATATATGATGAGAGAGAGGGAACCATCTACAGCTACTCCTACTTCCACTTTGTCTTCTTCCTGGGTTCCCTGTATGTCATGATGACCGTCACCAACTGGTTCCAGTAAGTGTTACTCTCTGTGACGTGCTTTCTGATTGTGGTACAGTGATTGGGCAATGAGTTTATACTGTATATACAGGAAACACTCCAGTTACTGTGGATGATCAGACTGAGACAATGGGTAGGTAGATGGGAAACATGGGAAGAGAGAATGGGATATGACATGCAACAAAGTGAGTTTTCTCTGTTAGAGCTCTTTGAGTAAGAAACAAACTGCCTGAGGAGCTAAGGCTTGCTGAATCTGTTAAATCTTGTAAAGGTGCCCTCTGGGGTTTTTCTTGTAAACAAACAAAAGTTATGTTTACAGTACATTCAGTGTTTCTCACTAAAATGCATTGTGAGTATTTGTGAGGTATAAAAAGTATGTTCATTTTCTTCCTCATTAAA
This sequence comes from Thunnus albacares, assembly GCF_914725855.1. Lineage (NCBI taxonomy): Eukaryota > Metazoa > Chordata > Actinopteri > Scombriformes > Scombridae > Thunnus > Thunnus albacares. The sequence goes on along the minus strand of NC_058107.1, from coordinate 19,193,759 downwards.
CAGTTGCAAAATAATATTTTAAATTGTGCCTTGTTTACATCCAGTTTTGCTTGCTGTCACTCTTCTTCACTGCCTTTTTATGGCTCGTTGTGACATTTCTTGGTGTGTTTTCTCAAACAATAGTGTAGCATGAAACCAGTTGCAGGATGCGAATTGTGCCGTTGGGCTTGTATCCTTGTGTGCCTCCACGATACAAGCAAAACAGAGACCCACTTGTAAAAACATTACCCTATAGCGCTACTAGTGGTCAAAAACTCCACGAGGTACCTGTCTGTCGTGGCCTTATTCTAAAATAATCAGATTAAGGTTTACATGGTCTTTGTTGTTTGTATTGTGTAATGACACTAAAGTGGCAAAATCAATATTTGTGTAATAACAATGGATTAAAGGACTGTGTAGCGTGAAAGGGGTCACTCATAGTGACGCATCCACACAGAATTATCACCAGACTCTGCAGCTCCCCTCAGATCGATGGAGCTGTGCAGCGTATTTCTGCTAATTGTTTGGTTTTTACAGCCTGCGCCTTTACTTCTGTGGTTGACTCTTACTGCTCTTGTAGAATTGTTTTTGGCAGCAGCAGGCTGTTTTCAATGAAGTCCAAGCTCTTAAGAACCCACTGTACTCTACCTGACAGCACCAAAGAGCAGACAGACAAAAGTTAGCGAACCAGCTGGTGAACATAGAGTTCAGACATTTCCCTCAGGAGTTGGTGGAAACAAGAAGAGAGCTAAAAGGAGGGTGAATATAGGATTTACATTCATCAGGTGGCCAGAAATATAAACATAGATTAATGCCAATGTTGCTCCGTATTAGCTAGATGTGGAAATATGCATCTCTTTGCTGACATGTTTACCATATCAACCTAAAAGGTGATAATATGTTATCTTGTTTTCACAGCCTGTTTCTGCTGCCGTCACTCACTACAGCCTTCACCCTACTATACAGATTTGGGTGTGTTGTGCTAGCAGCACTAATGTAGCCTCAAGCTGCTAGCCTCAGGCAGACATGAGGAGCAGGTGGCTCCCTCTGGAGCCACAAAAGGCTTTATCCAACCTTTCTCATATATGCAATAGAACTCCACAAGACCTGTAAACAGACTTTGATGTGTAAAATCAGTGGAGTTCCCCTTTAAGACTACTCTGCTGTTATTTGGGGTTGAAAATAAAATGTGTCCTACTTTGTTTTCTGACTGTGCTTCTTTTTCCAGCTATGATGACCATAAGATTGAGAAGCTGTTGGACGGGAGCTGGTCAGTTTTCTGGATCAAAATGGCCTCCTGCTGGGTCTGTCTCATCGTCTACATGTGGACCCTGGTTGCTCCCATGGTCTGCCCCAAACGCTTTGAGGCCTAGGACGCACATCACTACACTACTCTGGTTCTTGGGCTGTGGCCAGGCAGTAGCATTCAAGCTGCGCCAAGGGACCACCACACCCCCCCTTTACCTTGAAACACAACCCTAGACTACCCTCAGCGTTTGAAAAGGAGGATTATTTGTTGCCTTTTGTTTTATATGCTAGTGTTTACTTTACTTTGTTTTACAATGGTAAGCTGTTAATACCTTGATGGTAATTTTTTTCTTATTTTTTACTACCACTGACTCCTGGAGTTTTTTTATTACTTTAAGGTTTGAAAATACATAGAGAATCGTGGGAGTTGAGTCACATTGTGAACCATGAGGAGCATTCAGCCTCTATTGATTCCCTGATCGTTTCAGACTTGAAAGTATATTTTGTAAGTATTCCCTGTGCGTGTCAGTTTGTCTCGCTTTTACTCACAGCCAAGCATTTCAGCTCTACAGTTGGTCCATACAGTTGTAGCAAAGTTTTGGGGCAAATATATTTCAACTTATAAATGTTACAAGAGAAAATGTATTTTAATTTAAGTGTGTCTTCAAGTAATCAAATCATTTTGTGAAGGAATGTGGGGTAAATTGAATTAGATTTGTCCCTGACTATGTTTAAAAACTCATCTCTCAGGCTCTCATGTAAGCTGTATGTGTTTATGCTTTGTTATATTGCGCCCTTTTGTAGAAGTTTTCTATGCAATGGAACAAGCTCTTTTCAATATTATAGACACCCATCGTTGTGAAGCGTCCACTTAAGATTTTGTTAATCTCAGTGCTCCTTTTGAGCCAAATCTTTTCTTAGAAAAAAATCATGTAATTTGTACAACATTTCCACTCTGTATCATTGTTGTACAAGGCAGTGCTTTTTAAATCAACCTGCCTCTCTGAAGAGCTGAAGTGACACAGATGAGGAAACGTTTGCCAAAGGTAGATGTCAGAAAACTACAAACTACTCTTATCAGATTGTTTGGTTTCTTACACAGAAAAGGTAAAGAATATATACGTATTAGAACATTTTGCATTTGCATGCACACGCTGACACTCAAATTAGCTGTTTTCTGTACAGTTTAAAGGCCTTTTGCCTTGTCTATGTTACATGTGTCAGCTCATAATGGGGGTTAGAATAAGGTAGCATGAGTGCTTTTATTATTCAACACTGGTTGTTGAGTTTACAGCAGAATTAAAATTCACATCAAGACCCTCACCTGTTAGGTACCTGTGTAACAGATTTTTTTTTTGTATTGTAAAAAAACACAAAAAACCAAAAATATATATATTTCAGCTGCAAGTCCATCATGTTTCTCACTCATCAATAAATCAGTATGTTTTTCCGTTGTCTAATTGTATTCCTAACATATGTTTTATAATAACTTATATGTACATTTTGGCTAAAGTTGTGTGATCTGTGGACATTTTCATGTTATGCTTTATATACCTGCAAATTTTGTCATGAAAAAAATCTGCATTTTAATTATTGGTATGAATGTAGAAATTAAATGGTGCTCTGCAGCTTTGATATCAAACTACAAAAAATATATATAATTTAACATGACCCACTGTGAAGGCTGTACACTACCGTAAACTGCAGATCTACCTTTTGACCAAGTAATGTTTTTGAAATACAGAAATGTGGGTGACATGCAGTTGGTTCACGTTGTTCACACTCTTTAAATAAAACATCCATTGATCGCCATGTGGTGTTTTTATTTGCTGATGTAATTTCTTTCATACAGATGAATACCATGCAATGATCTCATGTAAACAAAAGGATTATATAAACTCTAACATGCTTCAACGTTATGAAATGCTTGAAATGAAAAGATTTTATTGCACTTACAGTATATTTAAAACAGTATTTTTAACATTAATCTCATCAACTGCAGTTGATATTGAATGAACATACATAGAACCTGTTGATGAATTATACACGTCTTATTCAATGTATTCGCTTCAGTTACACTTAATTAGGAAGTATATAATGCCCAAAATTATAATCCTCTAAGACCTTGTCTCTGCAACAACAAAGTTAAAATATTGCCCTCCGTGTTCCCTCTCACCTTCATCTTTCTTCCTCTAACTCATGTCCTCTACCTCCTTCATCTTATTCATGCAGCACTGTTTCTTTTCCTTGATGGACAATTCTCCTTCTCCTTCAGTTTGTGTTTTGGGCATTGAGGTCCTCGTAGTCAGCAGGAATAGTGTCTGTGGGGAGGAGAAAGACAAACTCATAAGCATGACAGCATATGTACAGCTGACTGGACTCAATTCACAAATACTCACCGTTGCAACGGTACTTTAGATTGGACCAGATGATATTTTCCTGAGAGAAGCAGAACACGCCCAGTCTCCCGCCCCTCATGCTGGTGTCTATTATCACGTCTGTGTCCGCCACCAGGCTCGAACCCTCATAGAAGCGAGCCCTGGTTCACACACAAGGTGAAAATAGTTAGTCGCTTTGTACAGTGTGAGTGTGTATGTCTCTGAGTGTTGATATGTGTCTGTCTATACCTGATGTATCCAACCTGTGGCCTGTGCTGGAGGAACCAGCGGTAGGAGACCTTGTCCTTCCAGCCTACGTTCCTGGGGTCTTTCCACAGGAGACGGACCTGGTCGGGGGTATGTCCTGTGTGCCAGAGGGAGTTCCTCAGATACTCACCAGGTCCTGTCTTGGACTTCACCATCTGGTGGTTAGAGACATATAGAATAAGGGAGGGGGGAAAACAATACTGACGACAGATGAAGACAGCAAGACACACACACCTTGAGTTGTATTCCCGGCTCAGCAACGGCTCTGAAGGGCGCAGCCTGCCAGTAGGTTTGTTCGGTCTGTTTCCACATCACCACATAGAAGGAAGAGGAGTCCTGGTAGCCAAAGATGAAGCCGGCGTAGTCATCATCTGTCACTGTGTTCACATGGAATGTTCCCTCAAAGTCAACCCCACTGAACGCTGTGTAGCCTACAGATAAGGACAGCAGAGGAGAAACACATAACAACATCAGTTAGTAGAAAACCAAACTGAAAAATATCCTACTGTTAAAACGTAGGTGACAGAATGAAGATAATCAGTACTTACCAACAGCAAGGCCGGGGTCAGAGTTCATGGTCTGAACTATCTCCATGCCCTGTCAGGACAAAATAGAGTGCCTTCACTTTATTTTCACTGTCTTTGGACTCACTTGTTGTGGAACAAAATAATTGCGGTTTTATCTTGTTTAAAATAATGTGGTGTTTAAATTTCACTATCAAGTACAGCGGTAAACTTATTACAGAGATGCTGTCTGTGAAATCCCACTCAGTTACAGATGCTTGTTGATCAGAGGCTAGCTAGCAAAGAGGGTTTATCTTCAGCTATTTGGTCACCTGGTTGAGAACCACCCAGTTGGGGTCTATCTGAGAGTCTCCCTCTGGGTCCAGCACTACGGTCTGATAGGCTCTGAAGTCAGTCAGGGTGATCTCAGCATTCTCTGGGCAGTGGTCGACTATGTCAATGACGTCGTCTTTGTCAAAGTCTCCTTCGCATGCGTCTCCAACTTTGTCGTCTGAAACACAAGCATGTCAGTTAAAGGATCCATGCAGCAGTAACAGCACACACACAACCACAGTAACAAAGAGGGAACGATACTCACTATTTAAGTCCTTTTGGTCTGGGTTGGGAACTAATCTGCAGTTGTCATCATTGTCCTGTATGCCGTCATTATCGTCATCGTCATCGCATTCGTCTCCCTACAAGATAAAGTGAGACATTGGGAGCAGTTTAAACACAGAGCCGTCTATATGTCAACATACTTATTACGCATGAATTAATCAATCAAGGATGAAGGGAAAAAAAGAGATAGTTTGAAACCATTCCATCCTTGTCAGTGTCCAGCTGAGAGGAGTTGATGACTGTGGGACAGTTGTCCTTTGTGTTTTGGTGGCCATCACCATCACTGACAAAGAGAAGTGAAGGCAGGTAAAGCAAATATCAGACTCTTAAACATCTTTAAAGATGACAGCGGGCCTCTACCTGTCGATGTTGTCGTCACAGGTATCTCCTACAAGGTCATCGTCTGAGTCAGACTGTAGGTGGAAAAAAAACCCCACAGTTGGTCAGAGTTATGGCTGTAGATAAATGCAGATGTGTTGTTGTTTGGTTTATTACCTGGTTAGGGTTGGCCATATCAGGACAGCTGTCACAGGCGTCTCCCACCCCATCGTTGTCTCTGTCCTTCTGGTCTGGGTTGGGGACTCGCTGGCAGTTGTCAAGGACATTCTTCAAACCTGAGAATACAAACACTTTAGCTCTCTAGTACTTGCTTGAGGTGAAAAAGCATGACAGAGCGCAGCCTAAAGACACAGTCTGTCAAATACATCAGCAGATGGCAGTGTTTGTGTAAGCCGAAGATGAAATAGTTTCCAGTGGCCTTTAACGCCTGGCGGAGGCTTACCGTGGAAAAATGTTTTTAGAGAGGAGACAGACATGACCAAGCGCTAAGCAATCCAGCCTTGGACTTAAAGACATAACCAAATGATCAAGAGGCTGGAGCTTTGCCAAAAATGAATGAATAGTGGTCACCAAACAGCCTAAACATACTGCGTAAGCACACACAGGTAAACATAAGGGCACACACAAATGCAAGAAGTTAAAAACTGTGTTTCCAGTGGAACAAAGAAGAGGTGTTCTGAAGGGCAATGAAGTGAAGTATGTGAGAAAAGATTGTATTAAAAACACAGCACAATTCCAGTTGGAACATTTTAACTTTTCCCTGAGAGCCAGTGATCTAACTGGTAGAGGATGTGAATTGGAAACAGACACAAAAAAAAAGGCCAGGAGGATGTTTTGAACAGATACAGCACTGCCAGTCCAGTGAAAAGAGCAAAAATGTCCACACTTTCCTCTGAACAGGCTTCTGAGTGTTGTATACTTACCTAGATAGAGCAGTCTAGACAGTGTGTAGTTTGTATAACCCTTTTAATGTGATTATCAGCCATTTGGTGTTACCTCTAATTGATGCAATACAAGCAGTAATGATCCAGTTACTATACCTCCCACACTAATGACACCTTTTCAGACACACTGACCATTTACAGAAATGACAGTTGCAGCACTCTGTCCCTTTAATTACAGCCAGTTATCTGAACACGAGGGATGTATAATAATCACAAAACTATGTGAGTGTAACACTTAATACACGTACCATCCCCATCCATGTCATCATCACATTCATCTCCCAGTCCATCCTGGTCTGTATCCCTCTGTGATGGATTTTCGATTGTTCTGCAGTTGTCACAGGCATCACCATGGAGATCCTTATCGCTGTTCCTCTGGTCCACATTAGGAACCAGCCAGCAGTTGTCCTGGAACAGACAAACCAGGTTTATATAAGCCATTGGCTTAGTGATAACATGTGGAAATGTGGACCTGTGGAAACATGTCACCTACATCTATGTTCACAATGCCGTCACTGTCTGCATCATCGTCACAGGCGTCACCCATCCCGTCCCTGTCTGCATCCTCTTGGCCAGAGTTTGGAACAAACACACAGTTGTCCTGGAAACAACACAGGAAAACACACAATTCATTTTTATTACTTTGCTTAATTAAATGCAAGAGAGGGTAGAGAATGTAGAAATGAGTACCTTCTTACAGTTGCTGTCCCTGCACTGCAGCTTAGTGTCAGGATATGCATCAATATCAGTGTCCTTTCCACACACATAGCCATTGCCTGCCCAACCAACACCACACTAACAAACACGCAAAAGAAGGAAACAGCAAAGCAGAAGATTTTATGAGAATTATGTTATATAGAAAAGCACAAATAGTATATTGATTCACATTCATGATATAGGGGTATGAATAAGATGTCAATATTTTCTGAATTCTTACCACACAGCTAATGCTGCCGTCTCTCTGCACGATGCACTCAGCGTTGGCGTCACAGGGGTTGGGTTGACCATTGGGGCAAAGCCTGGAACCGTGGCAGCCTCTCGCCTGGTCACCTGTGAAGCCAGCTTTACACTCTCCGCAGCGGAAGGAGCCCTGGTGAGGACAGTCCAGAGTCAGAAACCAGGACCCCTCTGCTACAAGAGAGTGTGATAAAAACCCTGCAGCAGTTCCAGTGGTCTTACAGCAGTGTTGTAGCAGTGCGAGTTGGCAGTGCAGCCTCCATTCTCAGGCGGGCCCAGACACTCATCGATATCCTCACACACCTGTGAAGAACATGAAAAATTATATTCATTTTCTGTCAGCAAAGGGTTTTTTTTTTCTTATAAACTTAATAATATATGAGCTGTTTACATACTAATGTGAATGGTGCACCTGTTTGTTTGACTTCGCATAGGATATTCCAACTCCAGTTATCTCTGGTCCGGTGTATCCCAGAGGGCATTTCTCACAGCGAAACCCAGGAGCAGTGTTCACACACCTCACACCAGGGAAACATGGGTTAAACTGGCACTAAAACACACAGAAAATAAACAGCAGATGGCCACTGATAACTAGTTATTTCACTTGTGGTCATACAGAGTTGCAGAGGCAAAAAAGAACACACAATCATACCTCATCTACGTCATCACAGTGCACCCCATCTCCTGTATATCCATCAGGACAGGGGGCACACTGGAAAACCCCTGACTCTGTACGGATGCACATGTCCTGTCTGAAACAGGTCCCAGGTCGGCATTGAGTCATATGCTGAGGCTGCATGACAAAATGGCCTGGACCTGTAGGTCGATCTGGACTGGTTGGACTTCCTCCGAGACCTGAACACACACATAGACAAATATATAGGTATCTTGTTGAAATGTGATGTTGTCAGTAGTTTGGAAAAAAATGAAAAACCTGCTGCTTACCACAGGCAAGACACTCCGTAATGGTGTTCCTCAGAAAATTGGTCTCCTTAATCTTAACCAGGAAGAGACAGAGTGTAGAGAAAGGACACTGTTGATCAGGATAATATGTGTTGTTTGTGCAATTGTGTTATCACTGAACAGCTTATATTAAGAGGGGCAAATTTGAATTTATCTTTCAATAACTGTTAGCTTTGAATGAGCTGACAAATTTTTAAAGAGCTAAAAAATATGTTCCTGCTAGTAAGATCCAGAGAGCTGCTTCCTTACATTAAGGATTCTCTCACTCTGTCTGACAAGTCTTAGATGCTGGAATGTTTAAACGAGCATTTTATTGCCTCAGGCTCCCTTTTTGATGCCTTATCTCCGGACAAATCCTCTGCTTTAAATTATCATCTGGAATCATCCACTCCTATCTGCTTCTGAGGTGAAGGTCAGATTTTCATGTTGACTCAGCTGCCTGTTTCTGAGGATCTATAAAGCCTTAAAGCAAAAAGAGCTCCAGAAAATCAGCAGGTCTTAACAGTCTGGATTCTCACTTTTCACAAGGAACAGTGGCTTTTATTGCAAAGCCAAACTTATCCAGAAGAAAAAAGGAAATTCCAAATGGTTGTAAATCAGATCACATTCTTTCACCTAAAAGTAGGCAATCCACCTCCTCCAAACAACCACGGATGTCTTCACATTTTCTGTAACCCCGACCTCTCAGAAAAAAACCCAACAACAAATGTCTTCTTTTTACCCTGTTGAGGAATTGTATTACACCTTTTGACTTCTGTGTGACCATCCAGTCTTGTGTTTTGTTCCTCACCTTCCTCATCCTGTTACCTTTGAATCATTCACCCTGTCAGCTGACTCCTACTGCGACCATGTGGGGGTGAGTATAAAACCAGTTCTATTTTATTAAACTTTTTTACTGTTCAATAAATCATATTTTTATAGATTCTTGTGTGAATAATTCCTGCACTCATTTGGTTTTAAAAAGGAGCCGTTGAGGTGTCAAATGATAAATGTCATCAAATTATTGATGACTACGTTGCTTCCAAACTTCTGTCTTTTGATTCATTTCAATATTTGTTTTGGTTGTGTTTTCCCTTTTCCATCAGGACGACACACACAGGACTGGAACATGGAGCAGGTTACCTGCTGTTGGAGTAGCTCCCTCATCTCAGATAGCATGCTCTTCAGCTCCATCATGGTGGCCTGGTCGTGAACCGTCCTGCCTCCCTGGATACCTGAGAGGATTTCACAAAGCAGGATTAGAGAGCCAGATAACTCTATACTGTTATACTGATTTACATCTGAAAAAGAACTTTAATATTAGGTCTAGGAATCAATTCATGCATGTTAAAGACTGGTGAAGATATTTCACACCACCTTTTAAGGTCATCAGATCTGCTAATGTTGCTGTATGAAAACCTGAACACCTGCCAGGTTTTAGTAAAGATTTATGATTGTGTCAGGTAATGTCACAGTCAGATAGTTGCATTGTCTCACCCAGCAACTGCAGAGATTCACCCTGATCCATGCTGCAGTCCTGCAGAGTGGCCACATTGTCTATGGTGTCCCCTACCACCAACTTCAAGTCTGTCAGTTCATCCTTACACAGAAATACGAGACACAGAGAAGTTTAAACAACAAGAAAGATATGCATTTGGCATAAGTCGATCAAGCATTGTCCAAACAGTATTTATGTTTACCTATGCTGTAAGATTTACTTTATTGTGTTTCTATGCAGTACATCTCTACAATAAAAAGACTCTTTAAAGTAAACTTATTCACCTGCCCACTTGACTGCAGGGTCCTAAGTGCCACCTTGTTAGGACCAGGTGGGAGTGACCCAAACGCAGCCGGCAGATCATCTAAAGTGTGTGCCAGTCTGCAGTCTACATAGATGTTGAGGCGATGTGGGCCATGCTGTAGACCGCTGGCATGCAGCATCACATGGTGATTTCTGCCATCTGCCAGGGAGGCGTGGTTGAAACTGGTTGTGCCAGACCTGCCATCAGTCTTCTGGTAACGCAGAGTCACTGGAAATGGAGAGAAGCAATAATGAAAGCTAACATAAACATAAAGCTGACATAAAACAGAGAGGGTGTTGGAGAATATGAATTTCAGTAGATATGTTTCAGTAGTGTGACTTACCTTTGCTCAGTTTGGCCTGTACGCTGAGCTCCAGGTACTTGGTGTTGTCTTTGGGGTTGATGACGCTGAAGAGAGAAGTGGGAGCCCTGTTGTGGAGCCTGAAGGAGGAGAGGAGGAAAGCCTCATCTCGTCCTTTGTTCTTCAGGCTTCCTTGGAGCAAGTCTGGCAGGCAGTCTGGAGACACTAGCAGGTCAAAGACTAACACAGAAAAGGATTGTTAAAAACTTGCATTATACAGCTGTAGATGCATTTTTTTACCATAATTGTGACAAAAACAGTTCATGTTCTACCTGATATCATTAAAAGCACAGTTAACATAGACAGTAAATGTCAGACAGTAGTATGTAAGGAGTAGGCAGGCCAATGGATTCCCTTCCATCTAATACACTGTAAGTGTTTTGTCAAATGGCCGTGGCTCGCAGTGTTCTGGGGACTGTTACTGCTGAGTCAGTGCACCATGGCTCTTTATTATGTGTGACAGTATCTGTACATGTGTCTGTGCACACGCGTATGTCTACGTGTAAGTGAACGTTTGTGTCCTGCTGCGTTTTTATAGAGTGGTAGACTGGAGTTGCAGAACCGAGCAGCAGTAAACTCTTTCCACTGGAACAAACCCACTGCCTCACTTTGAACACAAGCACACACATTTACACACAAACACATGCACACAGCCATTAGTTGAATTCAAGAATAATACAAAGTGACAGGAGATTATATGGAAAAATGTGCGTGTAGATTCCAGGCAAATCAGATTTTTGCACATGCACTTTCCCAGATGACAGAAAGTGTTGTTTTACCATCCAGGACTGACTTTATTTCAGTCAGATGGTCACTGGACCCTGTAAATTAAGCTCTACAAGCCACAAAAAAGCCAACTTCATGCCAACCAAATCAATTGAATTACCCTTGTTAAATGCGACTTGCTCCAGATTAGAAGTTGTAAAATCAAGACAATAGATTGTTGTAGATACATCAAGAGACAGTTAACTAACTTATAGAGATTTTACATGTACAGCACTACAGAACCACTCTGTTAATGATGTTTTCCAGTAGGGCATAGACCGTGAAGAGCCAGTACTCACCAATGCCTTGAGCTGTGACAGTGAGCACTAGCTGTTGCAGCACCAGAGACAGAGCCACCGCTCTGGCCCACACACCCATCATCAGTGCCTCAGTATGGAAAACACTTCAGAAGAAGCTCTGTTCTTGAAGTTAGAACTAAGTCCCCTCCTGTGGTTCAGTAAGAGTATCACAGATGAATCACAGAATGATAACGACAAACTGAACATCCAGATGTTGAAGCAAAAATCTCAGCAGAGGTGAGATGGCTTTATGGCCAAAGGCACAGCTTTTAAAGCAAAGGGGAGTGTCCTCATATGTTACTGTTGCAAAAGTGGCACAGTGTAGGGACTATTTTAATAGTTTGGGGGAGTGTCCCCTTGTTACTATGGTTTGATTATATGTGTGTAAAAGCTGAATTAGAATATGAGTACTACTGCATGATATAAACAGTTAAAAAGTTCAGAAAGTGAGGCATTACAGACGTTTTATTCTAAAAGGAATTATCAGAGCCCTGTATGTATGAGATAAATGTGAGTTCATATTTATGATCAAGATAAAGCTTTAATTCACTCAGTCTTTCTGTCTACTATGTTTTGGGGATTTAGAATTTAATAGCAAAAAGTACTCCAAATAAGTGTGTAGTCAGCCAAGTCCAAAAAATGTCTGAAATGAATTATGCTGGTGTCTCAAGGGAGGAAAACCTGATTCCAGCTGGCTGTTGTTTTCCACAAACACTGTGAACCTGTGTCATAGATCTGATCTCTCCGCTCACCTTCAGTAAGCCAGTTGAACTGCATAACCGTGTGCCAGATGTTTTTAATTTTAAATTAATTCAACTTTCTACATGCCTCCGCAAATCTTTTCTTTATCCCATCTGTTAGAGAATGCGGGAAAGGAAGGAGAGGGAGAGGGCTAAACTTGGGACAGTTTTTAACCCTGGAAACGTTTCATGATAGATGTCTGGTACTCGTCTTAAACCGTTTGCTACTAACCTCAAGTACATTTCATCATCTCAGCTGCAGCCCCGAGCCAAAGAGAGACATTTACCATCCCTCAGAGCATTATCACTGCGCATTCATCCGTGTCTGGCCGTCTGGTCTCTGACCAAACACCTGGCAGTATTCAATGGTCTCACTATTAGCAACTGGACAGAAGTGTTGCTGTTGTTGCCACATGGGAATTATTATTTGATATTATTTGACATGACATAAAGGGAATGAACATATTTCAGACAATAATTGTCAATAAACAATAAAACACTATACTATAAGCACATTTACAGTAGTATTTACATTCATACATCAACACTATTTTCATTTTATGTCAATCCAAGTGTGTGCAACAAGTCCATTCAGCACCTATTTAAACATTTTTTCCCCATCAGTTTATTTATAGAGTTCACTTACACTTACTTTATTTCACTTACAACATATGTGACATTCCTGATCCATCTGAGGGCAGCACAGACCCTAAAAAAGGAAGGCTTTTTCATCTTTTCCATCTTAACTCTTATTATTATTATTTTATTTATGTTGTGTGTTCTATTTTATTAATACTGTAGCACTTTGAGTTTCACTATGAATGAAAAGTGAGGTACAAATTAAATGTATTATTTTATTATTAATAATAACAGAAAACAATTAGGCATCATAATGACATAAAGATAACTTCAGTTTGTTTATACAGTCAACATGGTAACAGGACAAAGTGTTAAAGTAATAATAAAAAAATAAATAGTATGATGCGGGTGTGGTTATGAGATACTCTGTTTTCCATAAAGTTACCCGAGGAACGCGGTTGTGGCAGCCAACCAGATTCAGAGCACCTGGGCCCAGTGCTCCCATAGGATAAAAGGCCAACTCCCAGTGTTTTTCTGGCTCTCTCTCATCTGGACTCATCCAAGCCAGCAGCTGCAGGTTTTTTTCCTTTGTTGGACTTTACTTTTGTTTTCACTTTACAACACCTTTCACCCAACTGATCATACATTCACATTCACATCACTGATGTTACTGACTACAGTGGTGGAAAGTAACTACGTACATTTACTCAAGTACTGTACTTAAATACAATTTTGAGGTACTTGTATTTTACTTGAGTATTTCCATTTTATGCTACTTTATACTTCCACTCCACTACATTTCAGAGGGAAATATTGTACTTTCTACTCAACCACATTTATTTGACAGCTTTAGTTACTTTTCAGATGAAGATTTGACACAATGGATAATATAACAAGATTTTAAAATACAACACGTTGTTAAAGATGAAACCAGTGGTTTCCAACCTTTTTGGCTTTTGACGTCTTACATAAAGCAGTGTGTAGTCGGCGTCACATTTCAGATGTCTATGAGTTGTTAACAGCTGCACCAAATAATGATTTTTCCCTCTTAACTTCTCACATGGTTTCATTTCAAAAAATTTTCAAATGATCCAATATTTCACCAAAAATCAAAGATTAGAGAAAAAGTCCAAAAACTGAAAACAGATTTGTGTATCAGAACTTTGTTTTTTTCTTCTTGTCTCTCCCATTAATCATCTCATGACCCCTCAGATTTACCTGATGACCCTTTGGAGGGCCACGACCCCTAGGTTGGGCACCACTGGACTCAACTAGCTAACTGTATATAAAGTAGTTGAAACTAGCTCCACCTCCAGCAGCTACAACAGTAACATGCTGCTCTAACACTGATGCTTCAGTATTAATAATCTAATGATGTCATATATAGTAATATATCAGTCAGAGGGACCAAACCACTACTTTTACTGCAATACTTTAACTACATCAAGCTGCTAATATTTATGTACTTTTACTGAAGAAGGATTTTTCATGCAGGACTTTTACTTGTAATGGAGTATTTTTACATTGCTGTATTGGTACTTTTACTTAAGTAAAGGATCTGAGTACTTCTTTCACCACTGATTGACTGACACACTCTACATTTGTAGTTATTCTTTAAGCTGTTTACTTTAATACAATATGTGTCCATTAGTATTTGTCATGGCCCAGGAGCCAGGTTATGACAAATTGGGGGCTTGTCTGTCTGTCTTTTAGGCAAGGTAGGCTAAGATTTGTGGTTTTGTACTTTTTGGTATTTTGTACCTAGTTGTGCGGTTTGGTGTTTGCAATCATAACCTACATTGTGTGGATCTTTCCCATATTGGGTGGTTTCTTGTGCTTCAAACTTGGAGATTTGTTGCACGTGTGCATAAAGTTTAGCACGCTCATAGGGCGCCCGTAGCCTTTCTTTGTTTACCTGTGCCAGTAGGCTACTGTCTGCTTGTGTGTGAGCGAGTCTTGGTTTGGGGGAAGGATAATGCTTTTGGGATGGCTTTGCAGGGTAAATTGAACAATTTGTGCATGGCTTAAGTTTTGTAAAAAGTTTTATAGAGTTGTTTCTTATCCAGATTTTGTGGAGAGAATTCTAGTTTGTTTGCCTGTTGTTTATGCTGATATCAGCTGGTCCAGATGACACTCATGTGTTCCTGTGCCTAGTTTTTGTGAAGTTGGGTTATAGCGACATTCTCTTTTGGGTTCATTAAGATGACTTTTAACACAACTTAAAGGACAGAGGTGTAGGATTTAGTGGCATCTAGCGGTGAAGTTGCAGATTGCAATCAACTGAATACCCCTCCCCTCCCCCTCACCTTCCAAGTGTGTAGGAGAGTCTATGGTGGCCGCGATACTCACAAAAAACGCTAAAGGCCCTCTATAGAGCCAGTTTGGTTTGTTCATTCTGGGCTACTGTAGAAACATGGCGGGTTCCATGGGGGGGGGGGGGCAAGTCCCCAGGAACAGCGCCGGGCTGTGAAGCCAATTTGACATAGTGGCCAAACCGTGTAATTACAACATCACATGATGCTATTGGGCCCAAAAAAAACTTTTCCCATTGACTTACATTGTGAAAGAGACGTCTGTAAATCAGCGGATAATTTTTTTGAGCATCACAACCCCCACGAATTGACTCGTCTCACTATCAGTATTTGATCTGTTTGGTCCAAAAGTCTAGAAGAGCCACATGATTGAACTGTTGTATCCCCATTCAAGTTAGTTGCAGGGCTAAACGGGAAGTAGTGCGCTTGCTCTGTGGGCCCCACAGATGTGGAAGCAATGTGGAAAAAGTTGAACTTTTTTGGCTTCATGTGCCACTGAGCAATTTTCATAGGAATGAACAGGGACCCACCTCCAACCTGTATCCAGTTCTCTTTATTCATCCATGGAGGGGACCCACTCTAAGGTAACTTATTTTTAGGTGATTATACACACTAATTAAAATATATTTATATTATATTCCTTTTCTGCCAAGTCCGTTCTGCTAGATGCCACTTAATCTGACACACTGGTCCTTTAACAGAAAAAGGTAGGCAATAAAATCAGATTTCTTTAAAAAAAAAAAAAAAAAAAAAAATCTTGGCGCATATGTGCACATTTCTTATTGTTTATAAGTTGGTTAAGACTCAAAATACTTTCTAAATTCAATCATGAAAAGATGATTTATTTATAGATGTGGAATTTTTCCAGTGAAACCTATCTAAACACATTTTCCACTTCTTTTTTTCCTCTTTCTTTTATTAACAAAAGGATTATATACAAACATTCAGCTTAACAGTATCAACACATACAAATCATATTTAAATAACATAAATACATATAAAGAACATACAATGAAAATACTAAAAGACAGCTACATGAAATGAATTCAAATTTTAAAAAAATATTAACATATTAACACATTTTTCACCTCTGCAGATATGACTGGCAACTCGTGACGTCACCGGCTCCTTCCATTGAATCAAAACATGGCGGCTGCCATGGAGCTGAGATGCTGGGGAGGAGACTGGGGTCTGCCTTCCGTCCACACCGAGTCTCTCATAGTTCTGGTAACGTTAACTCCTACTTAATAATAAGGCCAAGTTTTACTCGGCCTACTTGTAAGACGGCAGGTTTACTCTTCTTGCGTCTTCTCTCTGTGTGTGTGTGGGTGTGGGTGTGTGTATTTCTGGTTAGCCTACATGCTAACTCCCCTGCTGCACTTTGCTTGATAGCTGCATCAACCGGAAAATAATATTAACGTCAGCAGATGAATTTCACATTTATCCAGCTGTAAGTTATTATCTGTACCTGTCTTATATGTGTGGCTGGTTGTCAGAAGTCGCTCTCACTGCTGACATAATGTGGTCCTTCAAGGTCAGCTTGTTGAGGCTGATATTTTAATCTCTTTAGGTTTTATTCCCCGCTGTCTTGTTTTATATCTACCGACAACGTTTGAGATATCACTGACCTGCTGAGAAAATGAATGTCGGGCTGTTTGCTGCTTTGTTTATCATGCTGTCTCTCACCGGAGTGCAGTTGCAACTCTTGCCACAAGGTGACACTTGCACTAATTTTCTGGCCAAGACGACATGACATCTTGCAAAGCATTTAACTTCTCACCAGGCACCTCCTTTTTGTGCACAAGCCGAAAATAATGTGCTCAAAATAACAAGGTTACTGTTTCAGCAGCGCTTGGTATAACTCTGGTCTCATTTAAAAGGTAAATCTTTAAATTTTACAACCATAAAAGTCAGAATGATTATAAGTGATCCTGAAAATAGGCTAGTGTCACCTAACAGGTTAATCAGTGATACTACTGATTTTCGGTTTGATTCATTGACAGAATTCTGATATATTTATAAAATATAACATCATATTTTGTCAGCCCTGCACTTATTTCCATCGTTGTATCATTATACCTGTATCGAGGCATTCAATGTGTGCCATTAAGAAAAATGTAATCATAAACAATCAATAAATATTTTCAGGAAGCAAACAAGGTAAAAAAAAAAAAAAGGCTACTAGCTGAAACTAGTAGCCGTTTAATCAGTAAATCACTCGACAGAAAATAATTGATTAGCCTATCTGTTGCAGTCATCTTTTACACCATATTCTTTGTTTCCAGCTCCTCTGATGTGAGGATTTTCTCTCTCTTTTGTTTTTGTTTATAGTATATTTTATTATTTCCATAGTGAACGTACAAACACCATACATATAAGACAAAACAAACATATATTGACAGCAACAACTCTCCCAACACCCCCAACTCCAACAAAGAGAGTAAATAGGTCATAACCCCTAAAGGATACAACACCGTAATACAATAATAATACAAGTGTAAAAATAACAAAATAGAGTCAATCACCTCTACAAGAAATCCTCATGTTTCTATTAATCAGTTGACCTTCTTTCATATATAACTAAGAATCTGATACATTTAAAGGAAAATTTGATATACAGTCAGTCAATCCACCAATGTAACCAGTCTTTATCAAGGCATTCAGTGTGTGACATTAACAAAGAAAACTGAAGAGCTGAAACTGGTAGCCGATTAATCAGTTAGTAGATTGACTGAAAATAATCGATTATCGTCGCAGTCATTTTTCGCGGTAAATATTCTTTGGTTCCAACTCCTCCGAGGCGAAGATTTTCTGCTTTTCTCTCTGTTTTCTATCATTGTCAGCTGCATGTTGAGTTTTGGATTGCTGGTCAGACAAAACAAAACATTGGCAGGCAACACCTTGGACTCCAGAAAAATCACAACATTTTGTTCTCTAAACCAGGGGTTTTCAAAATCTGAGACAAAGCTTGGAAAAGCTTGGAGTCCCCTCAGACAAAGCTTGGAAAAAGGCGCACCCTCCCCATCCCTCAGTTGACACTACTTAGTTTCGCTCAGTTCCCAGATGCCTATGGGATCATGATTATGTTACACAAAAAAGGGTTTGTCTGAAGGCATTTTGTTTGTTGGGAAAGTGGGAAAAACTCCTCAAAACTACTATATCTCTGAGTTTTCTCTTTAACCAGACCACACACATCCAGACTATTCTATATGATCTCCTTTTGATAACTAACATAATAACTAATGTAATATTATTTCTCTTCCATTCACTGAGCCCCATTGGGGAGGCCTGCAGCCCCGCTTTGAAAACATCTGCTATAAACGATTCATCAGGAAAACAAATGGACAGATTAATTGATAATGCGGCCCTGATTGATTCAGTTATAAATTGATGCGTCTTCATTCTGGTGTTTTTTCCTCTTAGTGTGAATTAAGTTGTTTTCGCTCGGCAGTGAATACATAGTGGACCCTTGAGCCAAATCTCTGAGTCAGTGCCAAATTCCTGCTGATGGTATTTTGATTGCTGCAATCATTCAGCTGCACTATTAGATTGGTATCATACACAGCCGGGCACTGATACACGACCGTCACACGTAACTCAAGTATTACAGTCCTGCATCACTGGCAAGATTCCTCTTGAGGGTACATACTGGTCTCATGTAGTCTGACGGGATTGAATTATTGTATTTGAATCAAAAATGGCTGCCTAACACCTACGATCAAATTTTATATCATGAATGCCCTGATTGTTGTCTCTTTTTACCATCTGTCCTGATTCAACTGTGGGTTTTCTTTCAGGCATACGCTAAATTTTCTGGGGCAAAAGTCACAGCTTCTCCCATCGACTGGACATGGAAAACTCTCACAGGTGGGCTGCAGCTTCATATAAAACAGAGTTTCCACCACATGGGATTGTTTGACATACATATGTGGTCGAGGGAGAATACTGTGACTGAACAGGAATGTTTGTTAAAATATAAGATACATATAATTATTTATATACAGATTTGACACATTGATTTTTATGTTTTCATGCGTCTGATTAGGTTTCAAAATCGAGTGAATTGTTGTACAGTATATTATAGGTAACAAGACCTTAATAGCATATGTTTAGATGCAAAGCTCCTCTTAAATAACATCATTTTCATCCTGAATTGTAATATCTTCTGTACCGTATATAGATTTAATTTTTTAAATGTTAACTGTACGTATCTATCTTGTTAATACACAGTTTATTTACACATCTACATTGGTATTCATACTTCTATTTACATTCTGCTTTTTTATACACACGTAGTTTTTATCATGTCAATATGAATGCACATAGTCCACCCCTACTACTCAGAATCCTTATAAATTTCTTACGCTGTTATGTTTGTGCTTATGTTTATTGTTTAGTGTTCATGTTTTGCTTTTCTCTATTGACATCTGGACCACATTGAATTCCTTGTTCTTGCTACTTGGCGAATAAACTTATTGAATACTGTCTCCGTTTGTCCTGCAGCGACGGTCCCAGAGCTGGTTTGTGGAGACTCTGCAGTTAAAGAACCTTCACAGATTCTCAATTTCCTGAGAAAACAGGTAAGAGCAGATGCCAGGGCTGCTCACTGCACATGTCAAGTCAAGTCAGTTTTATTTGCACCTTTCATACACAATGGTCAACATGATTAAATCATTTTAAAGCAGAGTTTAATATTACAGAAATATAGCAACTGAAATTGAACAACATATCAGCACACACACATTCACAAGAATAGAAAAAGTAAATAAAACAAGTTGAAAATCAGTGCAGTCGTCCAGCTATACACTTAGGTAAGATACTGTCATAAGCCTGAGAAAACAGAAAGGTTTCAAGTTTTCTTTTAAACGTGGAAACAGTAGTGACTGATCTCAGGTCATCTGGTAGTTTGTTCCAGAGAGTAAAGTAACTAAAATCTCCCCCTGAAGACCTGGATCTTATTCTGGGTACAGTTAGTCTGGTTGGACTGTAGTCAGTGAGCAGGTCAGTAATGTACTGGGGAGCCAAACATCAGTAGGATCACAGCAGACCAGATCAGTAGACCCATAATAATATTTGATGTTTTTTCAGAGATTTAATGCAGACTATGAGCTGACAGCCAGACAAGGAGCAGACACCATGGCGTACATCGCTCTGCTTGAAGAGAAACTACGACCAGCTCTGGTAACACGATCTCTCGTCTGCTTGTTCCCTGACAAATGTTTACGTGTCAGTACCGTTCATCTTTAGGGTGATATTTTCTACCTCACAGTTGCACACTTTCTGGGTGGATGCAGAAAACTACGCCAACCTGACGCGGCCGTGGTTTGCTTCTCGCTCGCCATTCCCTCTTAACTTCCTCGTCCCGATTTGCCACGCCAAGATCGCCCTCTCACGCATCCTGCTGACCAAAGGAGAGTCGCCGCTACACAGAATCACTGAGGTGGAAGGAAAGGTAAATACTGATCCACCTAATTCCTCAATCATGTCATACTCTCCGTGTCACGCTTGTGACCACAAAGTAATTCTTTCTCTGTCTGCCTCAGATCTACAGTGACGCTAAAGAGTGCCTGAACCTGCTCTCCTACAGACTGGGAACAGCAAACTACTTCTTTGGCAACTCGTACGTTCTTTGTCTGAACAGTTGACTATTTGATTATGGCTGAGCAGTATGAGAAAACATAAACACCACTATGACCAGTACCTGTTCGGAAAAAAAGGTTAAAGAAAACGGCCTGTCAATATCAATAATGGTGCTTTTAGTGCAGATACAGTATCTCATATTGCTCTGCTGTATTGCTTGTCAGTGTGTTTCTGAAAGTATTTTATATTTGATTGTAGGCCAACCAGTCTGGACGCCTTTGTGTTTGGTTTTGTGGCTCCTCTCCACAAAGCCAGCCTCCCCAGCAGCCCTCTGCAGAGCCACCTCAGACAGCTGGATAACCTCACGTGCTTCTGCGACAACATCCTGGCAGTCTATTTCAGCTCAAGCCAACCTTGTAAGATCGCAGGACACACACACAGGAGATACTCAGACTTCAAGGGTTTTACCTGTTTATGATCAACAAGGAAACTTAACATTTCCAAGAACACAAAACAACTAACATCATCAACATTTTCTGCTTCATACATCTTGTTTCCTTCTTCTTGCTCGCTCTTTGTATCTGCTTTATTTTCGGGTGCTAAATGACCTAACACGGTTCTTGTTCCGCTAATTCTCGGCTATCTCCTTCTTCTTCTTCTTCTGTCGGGTGTCTTCTTACTTACATCTCTCTCCAGGTCCTCCCCCACCTGTTCAGGAAACAATGGATGCCAACCTGCAGAAACTAACTCAGCTTGTAAACAAAGAGTCCAACTTGATAGAGAAGGTGCTTCTGCTTTCCCTTTTCTCTTCTTTGCATGAGTTCATGGTTGCATTTGTCAGGTACAGTCTCAGCTGCACTAGAGTGTAAATGTAGTGATTTTCTTACTGAATCATTGTCATGTTATTTTGTGCTCACGCGTGTGTTTGTTCTAACTAAACTGCACTTTTGCTGCAGATGGATGACAATCTTCGCAGCAGTCCTCAGCACAAACCCCACCGACCAGACCCCAAACCCAGTCTGGCCAGTGAGAAGAGCTCTACCCCTGCCTAACCCCTGACCTTTAAAACCTGACTCCCAGATCCAGCCTCATGAAACGAAGAGGAACACCCTGTAGGTAAAAGGTGCAGTTATGAATCGGACTAAATTCATAAAATTGTCATCAACTTGAACTATATCGCAAAAGGAAAATAACTTAAAAAATAGAAAATATGCTCCTATAATTATAAAAGGGACTATTTTAAGATAATGATGATAGATTTCAAAGATGTTGGTCTGAAAGAGAAGAAAAGTGCATGTGTAAGTTGTTTTTTTTTTTGTAAAAGGTTGAGCGCATGTACGTGGTTGAGGGTGGAATGCTATGAAGTGGTGCTAAATGAGAAAGACACAGAAAGTTCAAAGGGAAGCTAAAAGAAATGAGAAGTCTAGCAGGGAAAATTAGGGACACTGTTTGACCTCTGAGAGTGTACATTTTCTGTTTTAACCTCTTACTCATTTTGTTTTCTTTAAGGGATATACGTTTTCTGTTTGGATTGTTCTGTTTTTCATACGATGGCACAACAGAAACAGCTGCACTGCGTCATGAGGATATTGAAATTACTGAATTAAAGATACCTTGATCACAAAGTAGAACTATGTTGGACTAGAGCACCTTATGACAAGATTTATTTAGTTTGCTTATGTTACAACACTATAAATCTGTCATTGCAGCGAGGATTTTAGATCCTTTAGCACCCTTCTGAGCACATGTCCTTCCAAAAATCCACTGTAAAAATGTTCTGTAAATTCAGATAACATTTAATTTAGTGTAATGTATAGAATATATGCACTCGTGACTATAGGAATAACCAGTTACTCATTTTGCTTCGCTCTCACCTCATTTGCTTTGTACAGCTTGTATAGTTGTAAATAGTTTCATGATTACTTCAAGTAAACAAATCAATGCAATTTACATGTTTCCTCTAATAGGGCTCATTAGCTTGTTCGCAATCTTTACTAGGTACACTGAGGTAATGGAAGGGCCTTACGTACTGTATTAACTTATTCATGCAAAATATTTGGGACTAATGTGTGTTTGTGTGTGTGTGTGTGTGTTTCCTCAGAAACCAGCGTATCTTTCAATCATTTTTTTTTTCTTTCTCGTGCAAGAACTTCTGTCATTAACAATCCACTCACTTCTGTTGTTGCCTTTTTTTTCATGACTCAAAATTTTTTGTAAAACATTTATTTTGTGTTTATTGTCATGGTTTGCTGTGCCTACAGTATTTAACTATCTGCCACTTTGTTTAACCTGAAGTGTCTGTCCCAGTTGGGAATGTGTTGCCTTTTTTTGCTTTATTTTTACAGTCTGATTATTTTTAAGACAGATTTTTCATTTCCTGTCATGTTCCCTGATCTCCTTACAGCTTATACATTACTGAACTGTCTCCATGTTATTGCTTTCATGATTATTCAGTGTCTCAGTCTGAAAGTACTAATATTTATAAAGAAACTTGGACTCTTCCAACTCCCAAAAAACTTCATAGATACATTCCCTTTAAAGCACCATATTCTGAAACAAGAGCGATCATTTGGGTATGTGTGCTGCCCGTCACTACATGTTATTGGACAGCAAACAGGCTTGTGAGGACCGTATGGGTGCAGTGTGCCTTCATGACTGCTGGTGTCTTTGCACAGTCGACAAAATGCTAACAGTGTCCTTCATAATTTTGATATGTTGTCATAAATTATCTTTGACATTTCTGTGGTTGTCTTCATATCATTGCAATATAAATATGATAATCGAACTATGCCCATTGTCATTTTTTTAAAGCAAAATAAACATCTTAACATCATTTCACTAAACTGGAGTGTATATTGAAAACACAGGGCTCAGCGATTGGGTTCAACCATGGGCCGTTTTTTTGTGATTTTTTTTTTTCATTTTGGGGCCACTAGCTGGCACAGTAGGCCTATATTATTATTTATTTATTTATTTTGTTCATTTATTTCTTTCATTTCAGAATATAATTAATTGATAACGTCATTTTTTCCATTAGTAAGTGAAGACTAACAGAGTTACAGCTTATTTTAATACTCATTTGGCTAAAAATGACTCATACATAAATATGTTAAGTGCTGCACTTCAAGACTTTATTGGAATTAACACAGCTGGAATTCACACATTAAAATTTAATTTATGGTAGGTTAATTAGACTTAATTACAGAACCACGCACTGTTCAAATAGCATGGCGCTAACCTGGTATTAATGCCTCATTGTCTGTGAGCAGTATTAGAATTAACAAGCTTATATTCATTGGGATTTTCATGAGCCTTGTATTTTTTTAAAATCTACGTTAGATTTGTGAGAAATTATGTAAAAGTTTTAATGTAAACTGAGAGTTAAAACTTCAACTCTCATTAAGGGGCCAAATATTTTTACTGGAAGGCCAGATTTGGCCCACGAGCCACTATGTGCCTGCCACTGGTATTTCTCTTCTGAAAAAGTCAGTGTTTCCTCTAAGCAGCAAGGCGTGCGATCGGATGTCTTATTATTTCCAGTAATGATTACAGAAGATTTCACCCTTGCTGCCATGCCTCCCTGATTGTGTGATCGGTTGTTTAGATATTGGGAGGATAAAGCGCTCTTTGTTCGTTTTTTGGCTTTAGAGATGGAAACAATGAGAATAATTAAGCTGAGAGGAAATGATGCAAACTTGACATCAGATATTGTCCCAGTCATCAGTCACGTGAGGGAGAGACTCCTGCTGAGCCTCCTCTTGGCCAGATATTTAATTATTAAAGCAACGGGAAATAAACAGCACATGTGGATCTGTTGTCAATTTTGTGCTAAAAAAAAAACGTAAGTGTATCTTCTCAATTTGAGTGATTTCATTTCACAATTGCCACTCTGTACTTCTGATTTGCTGAGTGAGAAAAAAAATATGGTCATCAAATCATAATCAGGATTGTCAAAGAGCCGTGTTGGTGAGATGAGGAACAAAAACAGGCCGGCAACACCCCACTTCCTTTTGAAAACTCTCTGCTGCAACAGAATCAGATCCTTCCAGAGCTCAGCTACAAAACAACATGAATTGTTCCAACTTCTTCCCAATCCAGAAGACAAGACAACAGAGATGAGTCAGTCGTTTATTCGTTCACGTTCCAGCTGAGCATGGAAGTCAGAAGCTGTTCCCTGTTCTGCATGTTTTTGCTTCACACTCTTCTTCTTCCTCTCTCTCTCCTCCCCTCTCTGCTTACCCAGAAATGAGGAAAGGTGTCACAGATGAGAAGGAAAAAAGGAACAAATGCCTGGAAAATAGTAGTGTAATAACTATGAACTGACATGTCCTCTGGAAAAACATGTACTTTTGTCAGGAGGGTGTGTGGCTCACAAACCTACAGTAGCTGTATGTCATAAAAAACAAACTGGAAGTCTAGGAATAAGTGTGTGATAGATTTTGCAGAAATGGATTCAGGCCTTTTTAACTGTGATTTAGGGTCATCTAAACTCAAGAGGCCCACAGTTAATTTGTGGACCAGTTTGCACATATTTGAAGGCTGATACAGTAAGTTTATAGTGTGTCATAGTAGGTATGTTGGGTAAATGAAATGAAATTTTAAGGAAAACCAAAACAAAACAATACTTTTATTAAAAATATATATATTTGATTTATGTTCATGTCAGAGGTTGTTTGGTTCACCATCGTTATCTGAATAGTTATTGTTCAAGATCTTTTTTTTGTCTCAGTCGAAGTACTGCCGTCACTCCCCTTCATCTTCAGGTGCATGACCACCAGTAACTGATCTGACTTTAACTTAAACTGTCCATATTATCTGGGACAGAGAACAGGTTAACTCAGAAGCTCAGGAAATATTGCAGCTGATGGAGTACTGAGGCCCTCTAGTGGTGAACTGGTGTTAAAGAGCTAACGAACTGAGTACAAAACAATCAGTCAGGTTGTGCAAATAGAAAAATAATCATATTCATTCCGCTCAAACATGAAAATCAGTTTACAAGACAGTGAAAGCAAAAACAGTTCATCGCCATAACAAAATATAGAAGTGATCATATCTGTTTACAAAGGTTATTTATACAAAACAAGCATATTCACAATATGAAAATGAGTTCAAAAGTGCTGCAGTATATTTCTTGGAGATACATTTTTGAGGATCACAAGAGGCTTTAACTTGTAGATGTTTGTGTTGGACTTCAATATTCAGTCAGAGCCTTTACTCGCAGTTATATATCAGTGAGGGTTTGATGAAAGAGGAGAAAACTGAAAATGAGTAAACTATTGAACAGTTACAAAACAGTACAAAACTCACATCAGCGTTGGTATATTGGTAAAAATTACAAAATTATCCTCAACATCTAATTTCTGCCTTGATGAAACAAAATTCAAGATGCTAACTGTGACAAAAAAAATCAAAGTACCCAATTTCACTTAAATTCAGTCCAATTTCAGTCCAGTTGTATACCCTCATCAATAATTTGCACTACTATGTTTTGATATTTACAAGAAGTTTCTATTTCTATTACGAAAAAAAGTTAAATTGAATTCATGTTCAATCAGAGAAAACATGTTTTCTTAATGATCCAATCATATCTTTTAACTTTTCAGTGGATATTAGTATTCTGAATGTCCCTTCTTATCGGCGCTTTTCTACATAATTCAGCAGTGATCATTGTAATCATTATACAGTAAGATCAGTCAATAAATGTCCAACATGAACTGTAAACTCGTTAGTGTGTGAGGCAGGTGGAAGAGCTAGCTGTCCTTGGCAAACTCTGGCACCTCTGGCACCATGCTGACCTCCAGGTGGCCGGGCATCTCCAGAGCCAGAGCAGGGTGGCACATCTGGGTGAAGCGCTGGCTGAAGGTACCCAACAACTGACCACTTTGGGCATTGTAGAAAGATAGACGACCGAGTTGGTAGTCTAGGAGAATACCCACCCGCTCAGGCAACTCTATCGCAAACACACTGGACTGAACGTCATTGTGGAGCAACTGATATCTGCAACTGGAGAGACAAAAGAGAGCGCAGGTGGATGTTTTAGACTAAAACAATGATGGGAAACATCTTTAAAAATGAGGGGAAATGCTTTATCCCTACCCGGATGGTGAAGGGATACACTGCAAACACCATGACAGGCTGTCTTCACCCAGTGGGCTGTTTTTATTGGCTGTGCTGTATGCCACTCCGAGCCTGTAAGCTTCACTTCCTGAAACAATGGTCTCCCAGTAGTAGTGCCCTCTTGCTGGCAACAACTCACCGAGGATGGATGGGCACCTGGAAAACACAAAAACTCTAGTTTAAAAATTAAACACATTCCTTATACAGTTTCCAGGGTCTGAAGAGTGGAAGAAAGATGACTGAAACAGTGTTAAACTCACTGTTTGTCTGTGGGTGGTACGTGTTCATATGTGTCCTGGGAGTAGTGCAGGGTGGTCTCGTCTGCTGACAGCTCCAGAGCAGGATGAGCTGAGTCTTTCAGCAGGTGGAACCTCGTTCCTGGAAACAGTAACAGGTTAAAGAAAGACATGAATATGAGAAACATATTAAGGAAACTATGTGACTTCTGCACTGTGACTGTATTTGTGTAACATGACACACAAATAGCAGTACAAAGATAGTTTAGGTTTTTTTTGTTTTTTTTTACCTTTGGTGGAAATGAGTGCTGCCTCGCTCTGTTCGCTGGCTCCAGCCTCATTCACAGCTTTGATGTAAAACAGGTAATTCTCATTGGGCTGCAGGAGAACCCTGTGCTCACAGCTTTTAATACCTGAGATTGATCTAGAAGTATTGTAAAGACACCACATACAGGCACACACATACATACACACAGACATAAATGGAAGGAATTAGTTTTTGTGCCTCCAAAGATGGCAATATATAACTGTAAGTTTGACTAAGTTTGCTTTTACTCAGCTAGTTTTAGCTAGCTGCCTTTCCCAGCATGGTTGAAATTACAAACACATAACATGAAACATTTTCAGCTAATACATTTTTTGTGATTTACAAATTCCCAGACACCTATCTTGTTAAATCAGCTGCAGCTTTTTGTGACCCAGATCTGATCTGCGAGGTGTCTTAGACCCACCTGAGCCCTTCTCCCTCCAGTTCGTACTGGCGGCAGTATTCCAAGGTGTAACTCTGTCCGGTCTGTGTTCCTGGGCTCCATCTCAACATGGCTGAATCCCACGTGACAGTACAGCGCTCGGTATCAATCACTGGCACTGATGGAGCTGCCAGAAACAAAGCCAGATATTTAAAACAGTAACAGTGTGAAAACGTCTTCTTGCTTTGAAGAGTAATCGCTCGAAACACTCAGCCACACTGATGCCTTCAAAAATATAGACAATACGGAAGAACACTGACTTGAAGAATCCAACTCTCTCCATCACGCTAGCGACAATAAAAACTATGCTTTCCAGTACAAAGTTGTAGTGTTGTTGTAACTTAAGCTCCAGTGTGTGGACTGACCAGTTCTGAAACAGAGTCTCTCGCTGGGCAGAGAGCAGCCGGTATAGTTGACAGCCATCACCCACACTTTGTACGTCTTGTCAGGCTCCAGCTCCTCCAGGACACAGTAACTCTCCTTCACTGTTACACGGTATTCCTCTGACACAGCTGCAGACAACAGCAATACAGATATGTGGTAACGCAGATGTAACCACTGAGACAAAAGAACTCAAACATTTCACTTGAATTTATATATTATGTCAATAAAACTATGCCCACTACAAATATCAGAATATACTACTATAAAATCCATAGAAGACCTATAACAAATGTTCTGTTTCTCAGAACAGACATCACCCGTTTTTCAGATGTTAGAAAAACAGAATTTTGGCCACTTTGACAACCATTTTCATGTTTAAACATCATCCTGGGAGTATTTACCTCCTTGTGGATCCTCCATGCAGTAGACCTGGAAGCAGTCAATGATATCTCCTGGGTTGATTTTCCAGTAAACGGTGACATTAGTGCTGGTGGCTGAGCCTGGCTCCTGGGGCTGAAGTGTGGGCCTTTGAGGCACTGAGTGAGGAAATATACAAGATTCATGACTGTCACATAAAAGCACAAGAAAACAGACCTCCTGCATATCTGAGATACATCTGCAAACATGTTTATATCAGACCGACCTGGGATTCCCTTTCGTTGTGTGAGGTTTGAGCTGGAAGAGTTGCCTTTGGCATAGTCCTCAAATACCAGCAGTCCCCTGGGACCCAGCTCCAGTGACATGGCTGACTCCAGAGCTGCCTTGAGCCTGACCACACAACCACAGTATTTAGCCTCTGGCTGCAACCACAAGTCAGTGTCAAAAACCGTCTTTGCTATAGGTCGCGCTTGGAATGAAACCGACCCTACAGTTTACAGTTACAACAGAGTTTATAGCTCTGCAGGTCAAGCAGCATGCTGTATTGGTTATCACTACTCAGTATGTTAGTGTATAGGAAACAAAACTAGGTCACACTGCATTCACTGAAAGCACATTACCTTGCATGAATGTCTTCAGGTGACTAATGGGAGAACAGATTGAAGAGGGATTGATCAGAAATTTGACACAAACCCACCTCACCAACGAGAGGGAAAATGTAGCATCAAGTGTCAGAAGCATCTGGACTCACCCGAGCGTCAGTCTCAGCCTCTCTGGCCGTGGTCTCCAGAGTGGCCTTAGCGGTGTCGATGCTCTCCTGAAAGGAGACGATCTGGTCATACAGCTGCTCCAGCTTGGTCTTCTTCTCCTCCTCCATGTTGACAGACATGTTGTTGTACTGCTGCATCACCAGAGCCATCATCTCCTCATTCTGCACCACCATCGCTGCCTCGGCCTCCACACAGTGGTCCTGGATGAGAGGAGACAGACAGACAGGAGAGATGATGCCAAATCAGTGTATCAATCATTTTTTATCATCTGATGATGCTTGTAAGAATGATAAAGAGTCCCATTTGGTATTAAAAGTCTTTGATTTTACACAGAAAAAGTCTTTATCTCTCTTTTTTATCTCTCAGATATATAATTATGGCATCATTTCTTTCCAACAACACAATAAAGTCAGTGTGCTTTACCTCTACAGAGTTGTAGGCCAGCTCCAGCTCAGACACCAGGTCCTCAATGTTCTCGGACCTCCCCTGCAGCTCTGAGATCCAGTCACCCAGCCTCTCCTGATACACAGACACAGGCAGGTTAAGTTTCACATTTATTTTCCAGAGCCTCTAATCACTAAACGATGTAACTGGGATTAAGGGAAGGATCATCTTCGCAACATGTTCACATTAACGCTTTAAATCAACACTGCTGCTGCACTGCTCTCTCACTGCGCTGACACTTTGAATCACATTGTGGCTGCTCCCCAACCAGTGATGTCACAGCAGATGTATTATCGTTGACGGGTGATGGGATAAAAACCTGATCAGAGTGCAACACGGTTTTGATTGATATGAAGCAATGCAGCAGTAGTTTTCTGGATTTTTCAATGAGGGAGAGGGAGTAGATGTCATTTTAAGGATATTTATTGAGCTAACTGAACATTTTTTGTGGAAAAAAATGTCAGATACAATTTATTATTCCAAGCGGAGGATTTTTAAATATCCTAAAACATGTCTGGAGGGAATCTTTAAATTTCTTCTTCATTATTGGTGGAAATAACGAGAAAAACAGATTTATTCATGACAGTCAATCTAACTCTCTATTTATGAATGGAGATTCAATTCATCACTTACTGGGTACCAAACACAAATATTTTCCCAACAATGGCAAAATAAGAAAAAATGATTTTATTTAGGCAATCTTAATAAAATTGCCATCCATCTCAATCCGCAGGGGATGGATGCTCTTTTCTATTGTTGTCATTTGGACTGATAAGGCAGGTAATCTGCCTTGTGCAGCTTTAAGGGAAAATTCAGGGAGGATATTCCAGGAGGAAGAACAGCAGTAATCCCCTGTCACCACCCGAACACTGTGACAGCTCAGATTTAATAGGTCAAGCTGTGGTTGCTGATCGCTCTGAGGCTGACCGCTTCTCTACTAAGTGTCAGAAAACAGGTGTGTGTGTGTGTGTGTGTATGAGGGAGAACGTGTGAGCATAGTTTTAGATGTCTATGTATAAAGAGGCATAGGAGTGAATTACACATTCTAGAGAATTGGACTGGATACAGTTTTCCTAAGTTGTTTTGGGATCATTGTCCCCCCGTGGAGTATCTCAATAGATTGCACTTCATGGTGCTGAAGTCAGACTTGCCCCTTGTAGCTTTGATCTTTGTCTCATTTAGAGTCCAGCTGTCAATGTTTCACATAAAATAAATGGCTAAGACCCAGTTCAAATATCATCTGGAAATGATAGTCAATCATCCTCTGTCTGTTCCAGCTTTCCTTTGATTTAGGTTCCAGAAACTTTACTGTGTTTATTGTTTACCAGAATATTTCACTTGTTTGCTGATATATCACACCTCACTCATATTGTCCAATGTGACCTCATAGATCACTGAAAAACATTTGAAAAATCTTGTTACAGAGTGGTCTCTAATTATATTAATAAGATAAATATATAAATGTGAAGGTTAATACTGAACAAGTGACCTTTGGAAAACTCAAAAAGTAAAAGACAACCGAAGATTACTAGATTACTTTTCAGATTACTATAAAATGCTTTAACACTATTGACTGCAGAGGCTGACCCTGTGCTGACCCAGAGGGACAGCAAGCAAGAACAGTGTGTGTGTGTGAACAGATCACATATCAGTCCCCACTTGATGATGTCACAGTGGACCTTTCCACCGATCAAAGCAGAGCATTACATTACAGCAATTCAATGTGCATGTCCGCAGCCTGCCAGCAGTCTGAGTGGAAAAGTTACAGCCGACTAATTTAGGACCAGTTTATTGTATGATGACCCAAACTAATGCCAGTAAAGTGTGTGTTGATCATAACTGTTCGTTGTAATAATGCTGGTAACGTGTATGACGATGAGTTGCTATTACAGCATGCTATGAGTCGTGAGGGCAGCTGCTGCATCATTTCAGCGACGTATAAATAGTTGTGTTCTGAATTCATGCCGCCTATTATAACACAGATATAAGGATAAGGAATAGTTCGGCATTTTGGGAAATACGCTTTTTTGTTTTCTTTCCATTTTCTTTCCCAAAATGTTGGACTATTCCTTTAAATGTCCTTTAAAAAATATATATTTTGCCATACCTCACCACACCTCTACTACATTATATAAAAAATCATTTACTTACTAATAATGTGCATGTAAACTAAGCTATGAATTTGTATAGTATTGGTTTAAACAAAGTATAGACATATTAGACACATTTGTTAATGTTATATAGCAACTAATGCATATTAATTAATAGTAGTTAATACAATAATAAGCAGTAATTATTGTTAATAGTTATTAATGGTCTACTTGTTGGTAATATATAGCTGATAAGGATGTCAATTAAGAAAAAAATTATCATGTTTATGTTAACTGAAGAGCAAATGTGATATAAAAGTCAACTAATCTATAAAAATGTATCTATAGTAATCATTTACAACTTTTAAATGGGTTTTACTGTTTATCTTATATGTGTTCTATTTTGTTATTAAAGCTCAACAAACTCACTAAAAACTCTAAAACAAATGTTGCTGTTATATTCACACATCATATGAACATCCCCATAATACATCACCTTGATATCCTCGTAGGCTTTGTCCGCAGCAGTCACCTGGTGGCTGTGATGCTCTCCAGACTCACAGTCGTCTTTGGACAGCAGACATTCACAGGTGAGACAGAACCAGTCCATCCCGTGCAGCTCAGCAGCCAGCCGAGCCTGAATCTCCTCCTCAGCGTCGATGATCTCATAGTCATCCTCAATCAGCTCTTCGTTTGCAGACAGATCTAAGACTTTCTGCTCCGTCTCCGCCTTCATCTCCATCCTCTCTTCTCTCTCCTGACCAGACTCAGGTCTCGGCTCCTCTGCATCTCTCTGTATTTCAGGTTCTGTAATCTCTCCGGCGTCCTGTTTGGATATCATCTCGTATTCAGGCTCCTCTTCAATCACCTCTGGACCCTCTGCAACTGCTTCATCTTGCTCTATCTTTTGTCCTACGTCTTCTCTGTGCACATCAATCTCTGGACTTATATACTCTGTCATAATGTTTATTTCTGGTGAATCCTCTGCCCTGTACATCTCTGCCTTTTCTTCTACCTCTGCTGCTTCTACATCCTCTCTGTGTAGCTCAGATAAATCCTCCTGGGGAGTAAAGCTCCTCAGAGGGGAAAAGACGGCCTTGTCTTCTTTTAAGTCCCCATCTGTCTTCTGCTCCTCTACATCAGCCTCCTCCACAGGTGTTGCAGGTGAGTAACTCCTGTCCAACTCATTTGTGAGTAATGCCTCTTGTTTCAGAGCATCTTCTGGTTCTTCTTCCAGTTGAGGCTCGGTTATTGTTTCTTTCATTGCTTCCTGAAGAGCTTCTGAGCATACTGTGGTGTTTTCAGATGCTGGTTGTTTGCATGTGTTGTCAAGTTCAGAGAGATCACTTTTTGTGATCTTCCCCGAATGCTGACCGATCTCTATGTCCATCTCTACAGCTCGTCCTTTAGGGACGAGGAGGATTAACTCATCACCCAGATCTTGAACAGCAGTCCTAGTGTCTTCTGTGGGTGTTTCAGCTGTCAGTTTAGTTTTCTCCGTTTCACTGCCAGCTGCTGATTTGTCTTGTTGATGCTTCTCGGTTTCAAGGATTTCATGCTCGTTCTTGCCTGAATCTGTCATGACTTCGTCCGGCATCAGAGGTTCTGTTACTTCACTCAAAGTTTCAGTTTTAACCTCTGACTCCTGATCAGCTGCAGGTACAAACTTTGGTGACTCAACCACAATTTTCTCTATTGAAGCTTCCTGTCTTTTTTCTCCCTCTGGAACTGCTGTTTGAACAGCTGTTGCCTCAGCACTTGTTACCTCCTGAAGATCAATGTGAACTTTAGTTTGGATTTCTTTTTCATCCACTGTCTTTTCAGTTATCTCCACTACTGCATGCACCACTGGCTCACAGTCAGTGATGTCCTCAACAGGTGCAGCTTTTTCGGGAGCAACTGCTTCTTCTTCCTTAAACAGGGATGTCTCTGCTGATGCCTCTATTTCAAGTGAGAATTCAGTAGAGTTGAACATTTCCTGTCTTATAGTTTCAAGTTCTTTCATTTCTGCTGGGGTCTCTGTTTTTGCTGCAGTTATTTCTTTCTCATAAGCAGCCACCATCTCAGTGTCAGTTGCTTCCTCCTCTGTTTTTGCTGCAGTTATTTCTTTCTCATAAGCAGCCACCATCTCAGTGTCAGTTGCTTCCTTCTCTGTTTTCGCCGCAGTTATTTCTTTCTCATAAGCAGCCACCATCTCAGTGTCAGTTGTTTCCTCTTCTGTTTTTGCTGCAATTATTTCTTTCTCATAAGCAGCCACCATCTCAGTGTCAGTTGCTGCTTTCTCTGTTTTTACTGCAGTTATTTCTTTATCATCAGCAGCCACCATCTCAGTATCAGTTGCTGCTTTCTCTGTTTTTACTGCAGTTATTTCTTTCTCATAAGCAGCTACCATCTCAGTGTCAGTTGCTACTTCCTCTGTTTTTACTGCAGTTATTTCTTTCTCATAAGCAGCTACCATCTCAGTGTCAGTTGTTTCCTCTTCTGTTTTTGCTGCAATTATTTCTTTCTCATCAGCAGCTACCATCTCAGTGTCAGTTGTTTCCTCTTCTGTTTTTGCTGCAATTATTTCTTTCTCATAAGCAGCTACCATCTCAGTGTCAGTTGTTTCCTCTTCTGTTTTTGCTGCAATTATTTCTTTCTCATAAGCAGCTACCATCTCAGTATCAGTTGTTTCCTCTTCTGTTTTTGCTGCAATTATTTCTTTCTCATCAGCAGCTACCATCTCAGTGTCAGTTGCTACTTCCTCTGTTTTTACTGCAGTTATTTCTTTCTCATAAGCAGCCACCATCTCAGTGTCAGTTGTTTCCTCTTCTGTTTTTACTGCAGTTATCTCTTTCTCATAAGCAGCCACCATCTCAGTGTCAGTTGCTTCCTCCTCTGTTTTTACTGCAGTTATCTCTTTCTCATAAGCAGCCACCATCTCAGTGTCAGTTGCTACTTCTTCTGTTTTTACTGCAGTTATTTCTTTCTCATAAGCAGCCACCATCTCAGTGTCAGTTGCTTCCTCCTCTGTTTTTACTGCAGTTATCTCTTTCTCATAAGCAGCCACCATCTCAGTGTCAGTTGCTTCCTCCTCTGTTTTTACTGCAGTTATCTCTTTCTCATAAGCAGCCACCATCTCAGTGTCAGTTGCTTCCTCCTCTGTTTTTACTGCAGTTATCTCTTTCTCATCAGCAGCTACCATCTCAGTGTCAGTTGCTTCCTCCTCTGTTTTTACTGCAGTTATCTCTTTCTCATAAGCAGCCACCATCTCAGTGTCAGTTGTTTCCTCTTCTGTTTTTGCTGCAATTATTTCTTTCTCATCAGCAGCCACCATCTCAAAGTCAGTTGCTGCCTCCTCATACAAACTCTTCTCAGTGGTTTCTGTTTGTATTTCAGATTTAATGACAGTCTGAGGCACCTCAGTGCTTACAGGTGCTTTCACTGCTGTCTCCTCTGTTGCTTCTTCAAGCACCTCAGCTGTTTTTTCTGTCTCTTGTTGTGTCTGACATGGTTGCTCGGACTCAATAACACTTTGCTCACTAGCTTTTTCTGCTGGTTCTTCTCGCTGGTGCTCCACACTCTCCCCTGTTTTCTCTGTTTCCTTGTCCACCTGTTGAGTTTCAGGAAGAAGCTCGTCAGTATGGCTCTCAGGAGGCTCAGTCTGGTCTCTTTTTACATCATGTTTCACCTCCTGATCCTGCATCTTCTCCTCTGTCAGTTTAGACTCCTGAATTGATTCTTCTGATGCGAGTCTGACAGTCTGCTCTTCAGTCACAGTAGAGATTTGTATTTCCTCCCTTTCCTTTTCTGTTTCTGTAACTATTTCCCCTTTCTCTTGCAAATCTTCTCTCATCTCCTCATTGCTGACTCCCTGCACTTTTGGTTCCCCATACTTTATCTCATCCTTGTCTTCTTCTTCCACTGCTCTTGTTAGACATCCTG
This sequence comes from Thunnus albacares, assembly GCF_914725855.1. Lineage (NCBI taxonomy): Eukaryota > Metazoa > Chordata > Actinopteri > Scombriformes > Scombridae > Thunnus > Thunnus albacares. The sequence goes on along the minus strand of NC_058107.1, from coordinate 19,158,054 downwards.
TCATTTCAAACTTACTCTGTGACCAAATCATCTTCCCTTCCTTGTTATCTTCCACTGACTCTGACTGAACCTCCACTGTGGGAGTTTCATCTTTCAAAGTGAACTTCTCCAGGTACCCGTCAGCCTCTTCCGAATCTGACAAAGATCTCTTAAAAGATTTCTCAGATGTTACGCTCTCTGGCTCAGAGTATTCCTCATCGCTCCTCCTCCTCTCGCCTACAGCATCCTTGTAAAGGTCAGAGTACATGAAGGACATGGCGGTGGGCTCCTCCAGCAGGATGGGGTCAATGATCTTAGGGGGTCCAGGGGAGATATAGATAGGGGTGAGGACGGATTCTTCACTTCCAAACAACACAGAACCGTTCTCCTTCAACTGTCTCTGGCTCTCTCTTCGTGTTCTCATCCCTGTTTCATCCTTTGCTTCGTCGTCTTCTCTCTGGTGCAGTTCATCAGCAGGAGCTCCACCTCCGTAGAAGACCTCATCCAGGTGTTCCCCGACTATCTCCACATCTGTAACAAAGACAAAGGAGTCCTCTGATGCTGACTGGCTGTCTGTGGCTGTCTCTGTAGCAGGCTTTTGCTCCTCTGCCTGGGGTTTCACTGCAGGATGTTCTACCTCCTCCTGCAGCTCTGGAGCTTGTTCTCCGGGAACCACCTCATCCAGAAGGGTAAACTTCTCAAAGTAGTCAATGTCACTGGTGCTTTGCTGGTGCTCTTTCGGTGTGGGTGTGTTTCTGAGCTCTGTGTCTGTTATTGACTGAGAAGAGTCTTGCTTCGAGGGCTGTGGAGCAATTACAATCAGTATATTAATCCATAGAGGACATATTGTACATTTTAATGGCTTTTTATTGGTCAAATTTATATACTAATTTATGTGAAAAGGTCAGCTGAAATCAAAACTAGTGTTAAAAAGTTCTAATAATCAGATAAATCAATAAATACCTCTGGGTGATCCAATATTTCCATGTCCTCTGGCAGGACATCATCCTGTGATTTTGTCCAGGTTTGGTGGTTTCTGGACTTGATCTTGGGAGTCTGGTCCAGATAAGACAAATTGTCCTGCATCTCTGTGCTCTCTTCTTCATCCACAGTGGGAAGTTTTGACGGGACTCTGATGTTGAGGATCTCGTAACCCTCTGAAATCAAACTAAACAGCTGCTGATCTTTGTTTTTGATCTCTTCCAAGTCCGACTCTGTTTCAGTTTTCTCCTGTTTGACATTGGGAAGAGATACTTCTGCCATCTCAGGTCTCTCCACTCCCAGAGCTGAAGCTGATCTTGAGCTGCCAGGTCGGCTCAGCCTGTCCCCCAGCCTGCTGCTCCTTCCTCCAGACCTCGTCCTCCTGCGTATTATTTTGTCCTCATCGAAGACGATGGTGATCTTGCCTGCAGCTCCAGAGCCTTCCATGCTGCAGGCTTCAGAGAGGGAGCTGGTCTCAGAGGCCCAGGGAGTAGAGCAGCGACTAGAGGCCGTCTCCCAAACAATACCGCTGTCCTCACTCTGAACAGTGACCATGGAGAACGATGGATCCACCATCAGGCACTGGAGTTTGGGCTTCACAGACTGGTCTTGGACAACCTCTCGCAGACTGAAGGAATGAGGAATGGACAGAGAGAGTTAAAGAAAGGAGGGCAGGCTGTTCACAAGAAGAGGAGTGGCATGACTAGATTGCAAGGGGAGATCCTTTCGACACAGCTCATGGAAATGCAAGCGGAGAACAAACCAATGAATCAAACCAAAACATATCTGAGTAATGTGTGCCAACATAGAATTCACCACCACGTTTTGCACCACTGAGGCAACTTAGCAAATCTAAGCTGAAAACACAGTAACACCTGCTGATCTTTTATCAAGATGATTGCTTAAGAGGTGTATATCTCCGGCATTAGACCAGGTGTCTAGTGCCAGGGTGCCAATGTGAGAGGTGTGTTGAAAAACTTATGATCAAATGCGCTCTGTGCTATCCCTCCTGTTATGAATCCAGCTTGGCCCAAGCAGGGTGACAGGAAAGTGATGTCCCAAAGCGTCATTCATGTAATATTAGAGACGAAATGCCTGGCCTTCTAAGATGCATCCAACATATCAGTGTCTTCTACTATTTCTGACATGGCAAGAGTAGCTAGAGCACCCAGTATGACACATGATAAATGAGATGTAAAATATGGGATGGTAAATAATATTAAAAAGCCAAATAGAACTGCCCTCAGTGTCACGCTGGCAATTCCTTGTATGATCACATCAGGAGAAGAGCAGATAATCATTATATGTGTTAAATGAGCACTGCTTTGTTTAACTTGGAACCACCTGTACAGTCACACCCTTCAGACACTGAGACACTGAAACAATTTGACAAAATCTATCTGAGCTAAGAAGCCTGAAAACAAATGGATCAGCACAGATTTCATTCAATAAATTTCTTGGTAAGATCTCCTAACAGAAAAGACATCACTTTACACAAGGAAAAGTCACTCATAATTGTGGTTATTCAGCTTGTCAGGTCCAGACAAGTGTATTAAGCACCTGTTGTGCAGCTCCTCCACCTCATCTTCATCGTCCTGGCTGATGGAATCTGAAGGCCCGCACTGAAAATCCTGCAGCTCTGTCATATCCGCGTCCAGACTCTCATATTCCTCCATCTTGACGATATCCACCAGCTCTTCCCTTCACAGCTCCCACAACGTTGTTTTCTGTATATTTTAGAGTCCTCTTGATGTTTTCGGCCACTCTGATTTCAGGAGAGTCGCTCTGCCTGTTTGTGTCATTCTAAGTTGGGAGCTGTCCATCTGACTCAGCGAGGGACAGAAATAAACTGAGTGGGGAATGAAAAGAGGGGAGTGGAGATGGAGAGGGGCAACGCAGTGAGAAGGCTGTAGGTCTCACTGGGTTCTGAGTTAGGTACACTAATAAAACAAAAAATTCTTAAAAGAAGTTCGATTTTCAACACATTATAACTTGATTGTTACAGATTTGTCAATATAATCATTACGTGGCTCCTGGTCTGTGCCGTGGCTCACAGCTGATTGAGGCAATGTGCCTTTAAGATAGAAATCCCCTTTGCTGAGTTAAATATAGGCCATGTGCTGAAACAGTACTCCTGGTCCCCCCTGCTGCTGGTGGCCAGAGGGCCCCACATACACACACATCTTGTAAAGTATCTAGCACCTAACAGTGCTGGCATTATGCCGAAGTCGTAAAACTAGGTGTAATAAGGCGTCAAACCAGAACAAAAACCTGTACACAAGCTGTCAGAAAAGGCTGCAGAGAACACTTGAACAAAAGGTGTGAACATCCTGGAGTCATTCTTAGTTTTAGCATCTTTTTTAAGACCTATGAGTCACAAGCACCTTGACATACGGAGTGACGTCAGAGCTGCAGGTGACAGTAAAGAGTGACAAACAAAAATACATCAGAATTTACATAAACAGGTGGACTAAGGAGGATTGGACCAGATGTGGGATGTTATATGTGATTATGATCAATATCTGTCTCAGGTGATAGTTACTGAGTAACACATGAATGTGGATAAAATCAGTGATGTTGATTTTTAACTCCAAGATCATAAAACCATATTGTGTAAAACTTTAGGCCCCCTTTATTTAACATTCATAAGCAGTATACAAACATTTAATAAATGGTTTAAAGCACACTATGGTGTAGTTGTAAGCAGACTCTTTTAAGTGTTTATTATATGTATAGTATATACTGTATGTACAGTATTTTTCAGCAATTGTAACTTCTCCTATTATTGTAACTATTTTCTTATATTGTCATTCATTATCTGTTTATACACCAGTCTCCACCTACATATGCCCAAAGGAGGAGTTAAAGTTGCAGATGAAAACATTAATAAACACTTAAATCTGCTAACAACTACATTATAGTCAGTTATAACGCATTAATAGTTTGTACACTACTTATAAATGCTAAATAAGGGGACTTAAAAGTGTAAAGTGTTGCCCAATATGGTAGTTAGTGAGTCCTAATTACATCCCACATCCCAGAATGGTCCATTACACATTGCCCACAAATCTCACTTTGCCAAATACATCTGCACATGTATGACAGGTGCAAACATAGCCAGTGTGCAATTTAATATAATTTTGGCACTTCTATTAGCATTGCCAAGAATCCAGTGGGCTTCACATAGAGCTCAAAAAATATAAAGTGAAAACAAACATACATCTTTAGAGATTTAATTTTTTTAAATTTACAGTAAATGTACAAAATGTACAAAAAGAGCCAAGGAAAAATATAAATCAACAAGGAAAAGAAAGAAAAAAGAAAACAAGTCACGATACCACACAAGAAAAATAATACAACACATCAGGAGTAATAATAAAGGTGAGGAACATCCAGAGACTGGCCTCCAGTGATCACCTCAGAGTCACTTGAATTGGGCCACTAACTTAAATATCACTTAAAAACAAGCTCAGTTTTCAGAGGACCTGAGAACTTAAAGATGATGATGATGAAAAAAAGAGAAGGGCCTTTAATGCAGCTGTAGAAAGAAAGTGTCTATTGAGTTTAAACCCACAATAGCTTCACTATTGACCTAGAAAAATTAAAAAACGACTTTGATGTTACAAATTGGTGCAGACAGGCTCAAGACATTATTTATATATACAAACATATGAAACAAATTGGCATCTTCAAAAATGACAGTGCAGTATGGCTGTAGCGATGAGGATGTAACTAAAACTGAGATCATAGGAGGTGATCTGTTAAACGTTAACGCTAAGCAGGTTATCATTTTGCGCCTTCTCACACTTGTCCGAGGATGTTATGTGCAAAAGAGGTCTGTGTCGCAACAATAACCATCTCTAACAACACTGACCATTATCCTGCTCCAGTGCAGTGTCTCTTACATCCAGTTTGAGTGACAGGAGTTTGATTTCAGAGCCCTCTGCTGTCACTCCACAAATATTGTATTTTTCCTCTACTTTCACTTACTGCAATTTTATCAGTTACATAAATTTGGCAAAGGCAGCAAAAGCATTTGACAGTGAGTGCAGTATTTTCAACAGGTACTGCCACAGGACATACAGTACTGTATGTGACCGATACCGAGGGCGGCCAGAGTCTGTCTGGCTGTTAGGCTTGGAGGAAGCGGGGCTCCTGTGTCAGCAAAGATCTTACATCATTTCTGGGGAAAGGCCTGTCGTGAGGTAGAAGACTCCCGTCAGCTCGTCTAATTAGAGGAATCCCCTTATCTCCTGGATGACTCCTTATTAATGATAGCTCTGACGGGGAGGATCGAGTTCAGGTCCTTCCTCTTCTGTAGTATCCGCCATGACTGCACAGACAGAAGGAGATGAGAAGCAGGAGGATTATGAATAACTCATCGCTGGCCCGCAGCAGCTTGGAGAAGAAGGGAAAGCACATGAAAGGAGCACAGTTATCAGGACTGTCGTGTACCTCAACAAACTGAGCTTTGATGGCATCAAACTTGACCTTCTCGTGGACTGCCCTGGCGACGTTATTTCTTTCGAATGGCTCTGAAACACAAGGAATCACTCTCACTCACAGGATATGTAGCATTACTGCGGACATTTCTTACACTGATGCTACAGTTATTATTGTTGATTAATTGTTTATGGTGGTGTCATGTTGTATCTGCTGAAATGTTTACCTTCCACACAAATGTACTTGTTTCTCCACTCTTTAGAATTGTTCTTGGGCAAAGTTCGGGCCTCTCGGACAGAGATCACCTGCTTATCCCACCTGTGTGACACCAGAACAGAAAAAAAAACAACAGCAAGGAAATGATTTAGTGTTTATTAGGCTGAAAATTAACACAAAGGCCACAGTCTCTTCTGTGATTTTACACATTTCAGCTAATTGACTATAAATTGCTAATATTTTTTTCCAACTAATCAGAACATATGATTTCTGACTGGTTTCTTACCTTTTAGGTAAACACTGGTTTCAGTTAAATTCAGTGCAAAATAAAAGCAGACACTTCATACTTGCTTGAGAAAGATAATGTGAACATGTAGCACAAGTTGCATGATTGTCCTGTGATATTGTGGCAAGTAGTTATTCAAACTCATTCTTATTGAAGCATTAAAATGTTCGTGGAACCAACATCTGAGACTTGAAAATCAACATATTTTCCTTTTCACAACAGCAAATCTTGCCATTGCAAAAAAAAAAAGCTCACTACAACAGATTTCAATCTTTGCAAGTTAAGTTGAAGCAAATGGCTGTTAAGAAAGTAGGAAACCACCATGATGAAAATTTCATACCTGTTTAAGTATTTGATACTAAAATGTTTCTTAATTACGACATAAAACAAGTAAAATCAACCTTGTCCACCTAACAACTGTGGCATGTCACGCTAACACACATCCTGCAAACACGGGCATCCTAGTATGTCATGTTAGTGTTGTGTAAGGCCAAAGGTCGCACCTGCTACTGCCCTTCACCCAGCAACATGAAACCAGAGAAGAGGATGCAGGACAGAGGAAGGAGAGGAGAAAAGTTGGCAAGAGGAGCGGGACGAGGAATGGGAGCGAGAAAATGAGCAAGGAAAAGAAACCATGAAAACATCTGAAACACTAGACTCACTAATGTGTTGCAATTGACAGATACCTGAAGTCTGTGGCATAGTATTTGAGAAAGCCCAGAAGCAGCTCTCCCAGAGAGGACTGGTTTCTTGAGATGTAGGGGGGGATGTGTTTAGGTCCCTCTGGAACCGCATTGATGTCCAAAAGGGGATTAAAACACTCCTGAAAATCAAGGCATATATATGATTAAAACTTACTTAGAAATATGAGAGAGTTTTGCCCACAGAACTTTTTTTTTGGTAAAATAGATTCTTTGTTTGTGATGGATGAGGTTCAAGTTCAAGTGATGCAGAAAAGTCTATTTACAAAAAGAGAGAAGAAATGACTTTATATCTGATATTTTAGTTAAACAGTAGTAAAGCTGTAGTTAAACATACAACTTGACTTCTTAAATTGTAAACTATTCACAAAAAAAGTTTTCAGATGCATTTATTGTGACTGCCCCGGATGAGAAAGTTACACTTACTGGGTAGTCCCTCTGTAGAGATGGAAGGACTGGTTCGTTACGAGCTGTGAAGGCAACAACACACACAAGATAAGATTCAAAAATGAGTCAAACGCACAAATGAGAAAGAAGAAAGATTTTGTCTGTACGTGTGATGGTGTACTGACTCTGGAGGTAGTGCAGCACCATCAGCACCAGTGTGTAGCTGCTCAACGTTCCTTTGCTGGCATCATTGATTTGATTGTGACGTGCCCATTTCTTGACAACAAGGATGATGGGTTTTATCCTGAGATCAGCTGAGAGAGAGCATGCAAACACAGCAGGTCATAACAGGAAACTTTTTTTGACTTAGGAACACTTGACTTAGGAATAGACAGCAGATTTTTTTAAATAAAAATCAATTAAATCAATTACCATAGGCATAACTCCTCAGAAGGAATGTGTTTCTGATGCCCACCGTGTTGTTGACATTCAGATCAAACTCCAGATCACTAAAGAAGGGATGAGTGGTACCAGAATCACATTAACACTTAAATCTGACTCCGATGATGTTGTAAAAACAAGCTTCAACAGTTTTCAGTTTCAATTTTGCTCCTACCTGCCTTTCTCTCTGAACCTGAGGATTGGCACTTTGGCTCTGATCAGCTGAGTCCTTTCTACATATGCTATGAAACAAAACAAACATTGTGAGGTTTACGGTAGTTTTAGTTTCCTTTCTTTTGAACCTGAAACTCTTTTTCCACTGGGTAAATAGCTCCATCTAGTGAAATCTACGGAGAACATAAATTCTAGGGAAGAAAAGTTACTGCAAGAGCCCACAACTGATCCCAGTGCTTTTAGTTTAGTTTAATAAGCAAAGCTTAGTGTGGTGGAAATTTACTGAAAGTGAACTGAAACACTGAATCGTTGTGAGGTCAACTGTTCAATTCTAAGAGGCAGTTATAACCTTTGTCACACTGAAAGAGACACCTGATGAACCAGTCGAGAAGATTAGAAGACTATGACTATGATGCAGACTGGCTCCAGACAGAGATAACTATGGGAGTGTATGTGACTGTTTAAGACAAATGTTTTGACAAAGAGCTTTAAGCATCTTGGATACTGAACTCTGTGTGTGTAAAACTTGCTTTGTGAGCCCAGAATTTAAGTACTTTCACCCAAGACAACAGAGACTAACCAGAGAGTATTATTTCATTCATCACTAAGTAAACAGTCAGTAATTAGTTATTAGTGAGTAAGTACCATGTTCAAAAATAATTTTATGTTAATAGTAGACCATAAATTATTCTTAATGATAATAATAATTTCAAATTTGCAAAAGCAAAGTTCTTCATTACTCACGCAGCGATTTGAACAATCTTTGGAGCACAGAGAGTACATGAATAGGATCATGTCTTTTCTGAAACAGAAAACAGAAAAACATGCAGGTGGTAAAGAGGAAGTGAGTATCTGTGAATGTGCATTTTACACACACACAGCTATGGACGAGAGGCAAAGGGCAAAGTCAAAGATACTCACATTTCCCTTGAGGACCAGACACAGATCAGCATCACTGCTCCGGCAGCCTAAACCGCTCATAGAGGATCCAGTCAAGTAAAGTCGTGCCACTGTGTGAGAAACACAGCTGGTGAATAAGGATCACAACAAAAAGCCAGAGCAGAACATGATTGTACATTTCATACACACCTGCGTAGACACCCTGTATGTCTTGCTGCAGCCGAGTTCGGCACGTCTCCTTCCGAACCAAATCGGGAGTTTGCTGCTGGCACGCCTCGTACAGCTCCACCATCTGACCACTCAGCTGAGGGCACAAACACATGTGACACTGATTAAACCAAGCATACATGCACACAAACAGTCAGACTTATATCAGCTACATGCTAAGGCCATCTCACTATACCTTGTCTTTAGCATAGACCTGCAGGCTGTTGGAGCCTTCTGGGATCGCAGACACCTGAGGGTGCAGATGGGAGTGTGGGCTGTGATAAGAGCGATCATTTCCAGTGAAGGATGATCTCGAAGACCCTGCGATCTCTTGGTCATGGAGATGGAGGGGAGGAGGGATCTGAATTGGAGGGGAGCTTATCAGTGGGCGGGAAGAGGAGTCAAGGCGCTGACGCTTCACAACATGGTGGCTGTATTCATCATTACTCCTCCTGGAAAAACATCATGATAAAGGAAACACATGCAGGAGATGTTTAAAAATCCCCTCCCAGAAATGTTTTAAGATGTTTATAAAATGCTCTGATTACTGAACCAGGATTTGATTCCAAACTATTTGTGATGTCACAAATCATGCTAGTAGGCCCACTCCTTAAAATCAGATTTTTCAATGAGCACAGAGAAACTTTCCACTTTCTGCAGATGAATGTGAAAACGCCCTTCTAGTGTCAAACTCTGCACATACGGTATATCATTCTGTACAGTGAGGCTCAAACATTCAACTGAAGGAGCAAGAGGAAAAACACTTTATTGAGCGGAGGGAAACTTTAAGACATAGAGGAATGGGACAGTTGACTCAGAAGTGAATAAATGGGGTAAAATACATACTTGCGTCCATTGATCATTGTTGGTGCGTGAGGAGGAGGGACCCGGGAGGTGGATGGTGTGGGCTTCCACTCATATGGAGGCAACCTCTCCGGTACAGGAACATGGAAACTACCAAACACATATGCAAACATTACTGTACAGGACAAAGGCAGAGGAGTGACTTTTGCGAAACTGTTGCTATTTAACTGATGCTGCTGATGTCTCCCAACACCGGTAGCTCCTTCGTCAGGCTCACCTGTTGACACCAGCAGCTCTTTGATGGTTGTAATCGTAATATCGGGGCACAGCGGGCGGCGGGTACGGACCATGACTGTAGACTGACCTGCCCCTCGGTGCAGCGCTGCGGGGGAACATGCTGCGGTTCTTCACGGAGCTTCAGCATCAACTCCGCTGATGACAATGACAGAAAAAACAGAAGAAGTGACAAAAACAGTCGTCTGAGTGAACAATGTACGACGAGCTGTCGCACTCACCACTGCTGATATCACGACTGAACAGTTACTAAGGAAACTGAAACTTATGGGGCAGAGCAGCCAGCTAGCCAGGTTCGCTCTCGTTCAGCAGCTCACTAGGAAGCTAATTCAAACATCGGTAACGATGCTGTTACGTAATTAAATCTGTTGCTCTGAACAGTCGTGTGAAGAGTATATCTATATAATTGTGTCACTGAACGTTAAACATGTTTACTCAGAGACTGGAGTCATCTGTAACACTTACCAAACTGCATGTGTGTCACATGTAAACAAAACTTAAAATGCTAATTTCCTGTTCCCTGCGTACATACTTCCGCATTGATTTATGACGTAATAGAATTCAATTTAAAGGGGACATAGCCCTGCGCTCGTTAAAGGGACAATCCACCCGAAAACAGAAGGTTACACTGTGCAGTGAAATCTGGTAAAACACAGCAAAACAATAAGACTTGACTCGATGAAGCCACTAGATGGCAGTTATAGAGACTGATCCACACACTTACACCAAATTAGCGACTGTCTCTGCAGGCTCTTAATAATGTTTCAGATAAGAAACAGTTTTTTCCTCCTTGCCATCACACTCATAAACAGTTAACTCAGGCACTGTGCAATAACCCTGTCACTATAATACCCACTGTAACTACAAATTATTGGATATTGGAAATACTTTTTAATGGAAGATTGGACAATTTCATTGAGAAGCATAATTTCTTGATGGACAGTCAGTATGGATTCAGAACAAACAGATCTACATTAATGGCGTTAATAGAATAAATAACCAGTTGTATAGATAATAAGAAGTATGCAGTGGGAGTATTTAGAGTTTAGAAAAGCATTTAATACCAACAGTCATGATGTATTACTTGATAAAATGGAAAGGTATGGTATCAGAGGGGTTGTGCTGAATCAGTTGAAAAGCTATATAGGAAAAATATAACAATTGGTACAGATAGGTGACTACAAATCAACATGTTGGATATTACCTGTGGAGTCCCACAGGGGTCAGTATTAAGCCCTAAATTGTTTATTTTGTATATATAAATTACATATGTAAGGAATCAAGGATATTGAAATTTGTTTTATTTGCGGACGACAGCAGTATTTTCTGTTCTGGGAAGAATTTGCAGCAGCTTTTGGAGGTGGTTATGCCCGCAATGAGTAAATTAAAACCGTGGTTTGACACAAACAAATTATCATTAAATTTGAACAAAACTAAACTTATGTTGTTTGGGAATCATAAAATAAACAGACACATACAAGTGATGATAGATAATGTTAATATAGAAAGAGTATATGAAAATAAATTTCTGGGTGTGATATTAGACCACAAAATCTGCTGGAAACCTCATATAAGATATGTGTGAGCCAAGTTGGCAACAAGCATTGCAGTTCTGGGAAAGCAAGGCACATTCTGGATCGTAAAGCATTGTACACTCTCTATTGTTCACTTGTATTACCATATCTGAATTACTGTGTGGAGGTTTGGGGCAACACCTACAAAAGCACCTTACAATCATTATGCATGCTATAAAAAAGAGCCATAAGCATAGTAAACAATGTAGGATATCATGAACACACTAACAAGCTTTGAAGTTCAGGGATCTGGTGGAATTTAAGACTGCACAAACAATGTTCAAAGCAAGAAATAATTTACTTCCTGGCATCATACAAAAAATGTTCTTAGACAGAGAGAAGGGGTGAAACTTAAGAGGAAAATTTAATTTAAAACAAGGTTGTGTTCACACCAATCTTAAAAATATGTGTATTTCAGTTTGTGGGGTGACTTTGAGGAATGGTCTGGATGAAGAAATCAAACAGAGTAAAAATATCACACAGTTTAAAAAGATGTACAAAAAAACAATTTTTGCGAGGTACAGAAATGAGGAAGGGGAATGTAACCCTCTCTAATGGTGACACTGTTATTATTGGCTTTCTTTTTTTTCTTTTTTATCACATTATTGATTTGATAATGTTTGATTATGTATGAAGAGGATGAACATAGAGGTTTAGTTGTGTATGATGGACACTGGAGCAGATAGTTGGACTATGTGAATCTTTAAGTTGATTGATTGGGGGTTGGACTAAACATGTTGCTTCTTTCTTCTCCTTTTCAGACATAAGTGTTGTATATATGTGATACATATATGTGTGTGTGTGTGTGTGTGTATGTATGTATATATGTATGTGTGTACATATATATATTATTTTTTATTAATTATAAAGCTTATTCAAATTCAAAATTAAAATTAAAATTTTATATATTTATTTTAGTTAAAAATACAAAATTTGCAATACATTTCACTTCCTGCTACATGTATATAAAGTCACATGTCATTTTTAAAAAAAAATTTTGAAACAGTTTCACCTCTATATTGTCATTGTTTGGATTCAAACAAACAATTCAAATTACTTGTATGTGTAAACATACTTTGTCAATAAAGATTATTGTGATTCTGATGATAGTGCATATGCAAATGTCTTTCATTTGAATAAATGGCGGGCTTACAGCTGTGAATCAGATAAGCCTGCATCCTAGTAAAATCATCATGGCTGCTGTCACATTGCCCATTATCCATTGTGTGTGGAGCAGCACCAGTATTTATCTCAGGATGACATCTTCACTGCAGTCTGTATCTGCTGTTCTGTTCTAGGACTGAATTGTTCAAACTCACAAATTCTCTCCAATGCTATAAACGTAATATTAATGTATTCTGTTTCAGGATGAGTTTCCCCAGTGTGGGAGAAAAATTACTGACTGTGATGGAAATTTACTGAAATGCTGTAGTTTTGTACTGAGACGCTTAGTCTCTGTTAGGACAGGGTCATTCATGACGCTCATAACTATGTGTTTTCTGGTATACTTCATCAGGCTCCAGCCCTAAAGATAAGACGTGTCCTTGTAGGAGATCAGTGTGTGTGGTCAAGCTGTCTCAAGGGTGGGAGATTGAGGGGAATCATTGCCTCGTTTTACAATGGGTTGTTTGTTTGTGTCTGTGTATAAAGTGTGAGGATTCTCTGAGTAATAATCATTCTGTATGCTCCATTCAAGTGTACACTCTGCTTCCAGGGCCCTGAATAAATGCTTTCTTGTGAGTAAATCCATTATGGTATTTGAGGGATTAGATAAGAGTGATGGGAAAACAATCGGACTGACAACCATTACTGTCATTAAGCAATACAGACACAAAACCTGGAGTGACTCCTTCTTTATGGAGCGACTCCAGACACTTGAGATCCTCGAATACATGTCTGTATCTTCAGACTCTCTTGGTTCCAGCCTTGGATTATCAAGATATGACGGGTTGAGCAGTGGAATACAAACATTTTTAAAATAAGTGATGAGACGTTTAAAGAGTTAGCTATTTCCTTACCTTCACATTCACAGTCAGGTGGCTGCTGTAGCACTTTAGTTTCTCTTAGGGATAAATAAAGTATGTATGTATGTGTGTATCTATCTACAAATCTAAAACAATTCACACAGACTAATGATGTAATGATGAAACTTTATAAGAGCCGAATATGAAGAATAAGATAGAATAATTACAAATATTCATAAGGATGACAAATTAATTCTTTTTAAAACAAGTTACAGGTTAAACTTTGTCTTTGGACGGTGTCAAACATTCTCTAAAAGACAATTGATTTATTGATGGACAATAGCCCAAATAACATAGAGCATTATCTATGTTATTTAATGGGTTGTCTATTATTAAATTCCGTTATAATGAGGAAAACAGTGAGTTGTTCACTGATCATAATAACAGAACTTCGCCTCAGGGTGCTGTAGGTTCAGAAAAATGGGTGTTAAACTTGGAAATTATATATTACTTCCTTAGAATTTTTTTTTAGCTCTTGGTGAGCAGGCTACTTTCCAATAAACTTATTATAAAACAACAGGATCAAATGGCATCAGTCCCTTGAGCACCGAGTGACGTCACTGCGGAGGACGATGTCGTGACGTAGGCAGTTCAATACTGACAGTGATCTGTAGGAGGGAAGCGGATGCATCAGCCAGATGTGGAGCGGCTTGGAGGAGGGGGGTGTGCAATAGCTACAGCACAGAAACTGCAGTATATTTTAATTTATGCAAACGACTCCACAAAGCAGCACTGATAAGGATGGCAGGAATTTTGTCATGTGTGTGATCAGTAAAAAAAAAAAAAGCCACCAATTGATGTTGCAGAAGCACAAAAGAAGCTGCAGCTTTCAAGTCCGAGAGTCCCATCAGAAATCAGCTTAGTTATAGATATGCACTGGTGTGGAATAGCTGTGAAATAGCTGTAGTCTGGGCGAGAGAGTGGGGGTGTAGCCTGTGAGCCTATGGTAATGAGAGAGAGAGGGGGAGAGAGAGAGAGAGAGAGAGAGAGAGAGAGAGAGACGCGGGTGGACAGTGTGATGCTGTGCGTTATCTACTGGCTAAATGAGGGTTGTCTTTCCCAGTTCAGGCAGCAGGGCTTCTCCACCCTTCCAGCGAGGATCTGTAATTTACACGACAAAAAGCACGGCGCCTGTCGGATCTCCATTGGACTCTGCGCTGGATCTCCAACAGCGCCACTGCTGCTGCTGCTGCTGCTGCTGCTCCATCATCACCACCACCACCACCAAACGCGCAACGCCAAAGGAGGAGGAGAAGAAGATCTGATTTCAGTGCCATGTGCAGAGCGACATGTATGTGTGAATTCATGCGGTGACAGCGGAGTGGGAATGGAGCAGTTGTCATCAAATTCCTGCAGACGCACCGACGGTGATAAAGGGGAGGCTGTCGTGTAGAGAGAAGACCTTCATACGCAGCAGCCAATCCGAGAGATTCATTTTTATTGCCAGCGAAAAGGATCAGTGGTCAGGTGTCGCCTTTCATTTCAACCACAACAATGGGGTAAGTGTGATTATTATCCCACAGGCTGACACACTGAGTTCCCTTTCCCTCCTTTCTGTATTCATTTCAGCTGCAGCTGCCTCACAGGGTATATGAACTTCCCTGCCATGGAAACCACACCAGTGTAACATAATAATGACCTAGGTGAATGCGTAAAAATGTATCTATCCGTCTTATAACGCCTAATAAACCAGATGTTGGATGTATAGTTACGGTACTGTAGGCTTTCTGACATGTGTGGTTGAGTAGTGATCTTCTGATGGCCTTGATGTGCTACTCACAAAAACAACATATATTGAGGGATATAAAGTGACATATTCCTATTTCCCCTCTAAAAAATGGTCTGTTTGGTTAAAAAAAATACAAAATATATACATTTTAGGCCCACAATGCTGAAGTTCCCCCCCTTCATCAAACTTTCCGGATCATAATAGTGGGTTAATCTGCAGTGGTTCGCAAATGGAACTACCTTGGGGTCCTGAGCTCACCAAAATGAATTAAAGTTTAAATTCCCTATACTATTGCGCTAGAACAATGAGAGAATGAATAATGGTGCTATTTTTTGTAGGTCTCGCTGTCCCACTGTTTACTCCCCACCTACATTATAGACAGTTATGTAATTCTGAATGAGGGCATGTGTAACAGCAGCATTTCTTCTCAAATATTCTCAAACGGAGATCTGTGGTCTGATGTTCTGTACATCCTGTTCCGGGTTCCAGGTTTGGGAACCGTGTAATGTTAGAAGCAGGCGACTGTCAGAAGCTACAAAGCTGCACAAGGCTCTTGTGACAGTAAGTGGCTTCCTGTCTCTATGGCAGCACGGTGACCGCTACCTTACACATCCTCAACAGCAGGCACCCATGAGTGAAATATCCGACTGGTGCGCAGCACTGCTCATTTGCATGTCCCCTAACCCTGAACACAGTGGTCCATTTCCCCTCACCAAGCCTGCCGTTCATTAACGACTGTCTCCCGCAGTTCATTGTGATTAATTGCACAGCAGGAGGTTAACAATATGGCACAGGCATGGTGCAATTTCAAGGCATCAGCCAAAATTCCTGCATTAACTATTTACAATACACTGGAGGATTCTCAGGCGCCCACTCTGCCCTCCTACAGTGTCGGCAGCACATCATTCAGCGGTCTCCCACTCAGCTTCAGCTCTCCACTGGGCTCTGGCATACTGGTGACTAAGTAACTGTTATGCAACTGACTCAATGACTCAATTGATCCACAATGGAATAAATTGTAACTTGTGCTTCAAAGCACAATGCTGCATACAGTGTGTGCTTGTGTGTTAATGTAAGAATATTTGCAGGTGCAAATGAGATGAAAGTGGTCGTAGGTGCAGGTCTGTTGTCTGGCTGCCTATTTAGCAGTAATGGCACAGACAGATAGAGTCATATTTCACTTTCAGCCTCGCGGCCCAATACCAAGTCTCTTACAGCTCTAATGGTAATGGCACAGTGGAGAACATTCGTGTTGGACGAGAACTGGAGATGCTTATCAACACTCTCTGGTGCGCTCTCACTTCCTTGGGCAAATACAATCAATGCACAGACGGACTCAGTTTCTTTTCTTTGTCTGTGCTTGTGTGAGTGTGAGAGAGAGAGAGAAAGAGAGAGTGTGTGTGTGTGTTCACAGGCACAACTCAGGTCATCTAAGGCGTTCCCAGTAGATAGAGCAACAGGGAAATTTCTCGTTGATGACCTCTCTCTACCTTAAATAAGATCTACTCGCCCTCAAGCTCTACTCTGTTGGATTAATGAAAAACTCTGGAAACAAGGACAACTTCTATAGAGAGGCAGGGTGGAAGTGGGGGTGCCAAGGGAAAGTGAGATCTCTCGTAATGGGCCGTTACATTATGTTTCTGTTTCGCTGTCAGTGTCTGCAGAAAGAGGGGCAGCTGCATAGTTAAAGGGGACACACTGAAGTAGAAAATAAATGCAGCCTTTTGTGGTATAAAATGATGCGCAAATGTGTGTGTGTGTGTGTGTGTGTGCATAAGCCGTTTGGTTACACACTGTGACTCGAAGAGTGTTCGCATCTGTGCATCAATCCCCTGAAGCACATGAGGCGCTATAGGCAGCACCTGTTGCCGCTCCTGGAGCTGCAGAAGTGTGTATATGTGTAATGCCCTGTAGGCGTCGGTACAGTGTGTTGTTCACCAATCAATACCTATGATAACATGTGTAGAGTTGATGTTTGTACCATATCTCAGCATGTTTTAAAGGTGCAATCACCCGAATTAAAACACACAAACATTATGTTCTCACTTAATCCTAGTAGTAGTCTTAGGGTCACAGAATCCCCAGATATGAATGTTGAACAATTTTGATAGGGACTATTTCTTCAGTGGAAAGTAGTTCCAATAGAAATTGCTCACAGTGAAGTCTGTGGACTAACAGGGACATTGTTTCTGGAAAGAGATGTAACCATTGAATTTTAGCGCAGTATTTTAATTCTCAACACACCTCATTGTAGCCAATCTGAGCCTATGTCAGTCCATCCATCCATCTTTATCAATATCATCATCATCATCATCATCTTTGTGTTTGCCTTTAAAAGTTTTTGTGTTTCATACTTGAATTGAAACAGGTTCACTGAGTTACAGGACGATAGTAATTTAAGGATATAAAATACTTACACTTTCATTTCTCTTCTCACGCACACATGCGTGTCATGCAGCTGTCTGACACCCTTTAAAACTCTTATTGCGCTCCTCAAAGTTCAGTTTTGAGCGGCGCTCAGTTCATGTCATTGTTTACACTATGTTAGCAGTTTGGAGCTTCCCACTCCCCTCATGTCCTCTCCTCTGAGAAGATGGCTGGATCATCAGCGCTTTATCTTCTCCTACATTCATCACATCCTCCACATTCTCCTCATCCCTCCTGTTTTCTCTCACTTCATCGCTCTGCCTCTTCTCACTCCTTCTCTCAGTCTCCTTCTGCTTTCTCTCCGTGTTTTAACATTCACATTCCATCACCTGCCCTTGTGTCATGCAGTACAGCCTGCATGCTAAACACCTCCTCCTCCTCCTCTTTTTCCTCTTCTTCCTCTCTTTTTTCTTCCTCCTCCACTCTTCATTCTTTACCACACATTTGTATCCCACTACAGTTGTCCCCTCGCTTTTTTCCTCTCCATTCTCTTCTCATCTTCCATTTCTTCTGACTGTGTTCCCCCTCTTTGTCAGTAAGATGGGCAATAAAATGCTTTCTGCATTTAACTGTCACTGTTTTGTTTCATGCACTAGAAGATAGACAGCATCTTAAGGCATCCCCGTTGCTAAATCTGCGTAGACGCCATGCAGCCTACATGCTACTGTGGAGTTCATCGCTATAGTGCAAGAGGATCAATGTGTTCTCAACTAACCTCCAGGCAACCCCGTAACTTCCATAGCTGTTAACTCTGGTCGGACTATTGGCTGAAACCAGAGTCACTTTATCATTTGTCAGTTATGGTTAAGTTATATTTTTGAGGGAAAAAATGATATAGAGATTACTGTTATATATATTTTATAAGAAAGCAGCATGCAACTTAAATCATATTCTATCATTTATTGTGCTATCTTCTCAAAGTTCAGTTGTAGGAGTAGGTATTGCTTTTTTTGACAACTGGTGGGTGTCGTTTTGGAAACAAACTCTCTGGCACCGGCATTCATGTAAAAATCAAAGCACAAGAGCATTGCAGCATTTGATACACACACAATTAAGCAACAAGAAGCTCAAAATTTGCCACGGCTCTTTCAAATTATGCAATGAAAAATGATGCCGGTTGCCAAGCGGCTATTGCACAGATCATACGGACAGGCCGTGGTTGTGTGATGTGTGCTGGGAGAGAGTTGAAATGACTCACAGTTCCGCCACTTACACTGCTGTCGATGATTATGATAATTCGCGCGCAGCACTCCACAAGCAGCTTTGTGGAGCAGCATTAATCATCCCAGATTCACTCTCAGACTTCCTATACTCTTCACATTCCCCATCATTCTCTTTCTCTTCCTGTCTAACATCCCTCTCTCCCGGTCTCCATGTTTTTCTTTCTTTCCCAGTCTCGGCTAATCACACACAGGAGGGGTACTGCTGCTGAATTTTAATATTCATTTATACAGCAAGCCTTTGATGTCCCCCATCACCCCCTCAGTGCAGTGTAAGCACTTCTCTATCTCCTGCTCTGCCAGCACTGCCAGCCCAGAATATCTCCCTCTGCACCCTGCGCTTTGAGTCTGTGTGTGTGTGTGTGTGTGTGTACTGACTGTAGATATTACCCAAGAAGCCCCAACAATGCTGAGGGCATTGTAAGAGCAAGCTGAGAGGAGTGAGGCATAAATGGACGAAGGATGAAGGTGCTGCATGAGTGACGGGTGAATGGATGATCAAAAAACAACGATGACTCTTATGTAATCCCCTACACACACTAACAGGGGTGAATCCAAACCCTGGTTTGAGTGTCACACAGAGGTCAATAAGGAATTAAGTAATCTCAACCGAAACCTGTCATGGAGTTTTGATCACGCACTGATCTAGCACACATAAGCTACACCGGCGTAAATCCACATATACACTAACACATAATTACAGATTTATAATTCCATCATGTCTGTGTCATAGTGTGTGTGTATGTTTATACTGTATATTACGGCTGCGCATGCATTAAGTGTGTCTGTGTGGAAACTGCAGTCCTGTGGGGTGTGTCTTTGGCAGTTAACCGTGGCCTACTGTCTATATTTAGCCTTAAAGCCTCTCTTTTCCCCCCCTGTGCTCCCCTGTGTGACCCTCGCTCCGTGCTGCAGGCATTCCCATATCAGAGCAGGGAGAGACGACGCTGCCTTACAAAGAGTGAAAGCTTGAGACAGTTTCTGTTGAGGAGCTGCACTCGTTTAGTTTGTTGCTTTACACAGAGATAGACGTGTATGAGATAAAATGTAGACTTCAGGCGGATGAGAGAACTCTGCTGCAGCTCGAGTGTTCAGTTAGTTTGTTTATCCTTGCATACAAGAGAATGTGTATATTTAGTGGTCCAATGACAGCCTCTCTTTCTGTGGTGTAACTATGGAGGATGGCGAGCTAGTAATCCGGTTGCCAGGGCGATCAAACTCCCCTGTTGACAACAGGAGTTTTGGTGCCGGCGCTGGGTTTGGTGAGACGTTGCTGTTGCGGCACAAAGAGGTTCACCACTTCTTCTTCGTCCCCTTCAGGGAGCAGCCCATCTACAGCACGCGGGCCCACGTCTTCCAGATTGACCCCAACACCAAGAAGAACTGGCTGCCCACCAGCAAGCATGCCGTCACCGTCTCCTACTTCTACGACAGCACGCGCAACGTCTACCGCATCATCAGCCTGGACGGCACCAAGGTGAGCTGATTCTGATTACTTTACACCTTACACGCTCTGTAGTGCGCGAAACACATATTTTCTGATATTGTCATCCTCTCCTACTGTGTGCATTATGGGTTTTTTTTAATTTCCGCCAACTGATGGTTTTATTATGATGTTCCAGATGTTTCAGTATAATCACCTCATCACACATCAAACAGCCTTCCAGGACGTTTTAGTGGCACTGTGATTTAAGTGTTAATGGTGTTAATAAGCTCTGCACTGGAATTTAATGTGTAACACATCTTAAAAGAGCTCAGCGTTACCGCCTGTTCCAAGATTGATGGCATATGTTTCTCTGTGTGTATGCATGTAACTACTGTATTTGTGTGTGTGTGTGTGTGTCTGCATTTCACAGTCTGCACTTCATCTGTCTCAGGATATTCTTATTAGGGATCCAGAAGGGATATTTCTGCTGGGCATGGTGTGATCGAGGTAGAGCTTGGCAGAGGAGAGTTCTTTATAGGGACGGACCAGCTGCACACTTGCACACTCCCCGCCAGTTATGGAGAGAGGAAGGGTGACATTAAATGAGAGAAACAGATGACAGAGTGAGAGGAATGTGTGGTAGAGGAAATAGGTAGAGCAGCAAAGAAAGAAAGGTGTGAAGCCAGGTGAACATGCAGGAAGGAAAAAAATATGAAGGACTGAAGTACAGAGTTTGGATTCAGTAATGAAACAGTCTGTTTTCTGATGGTCACTTTAGCAACAATCACATATCACACAGCAGTCAATACATAGTTGATCACTGAATTCCACTATTGTGTAACACACACACGCATACCGACTGCCACACTTCCCAAACTCATCACTGTGTATTGATGCCAACCAGAATGTCAACTGTTACGCAACACCACTAATTGATCAGCCATTAATTTGTTCTTTAACAAAGCAAGTTGAATTACATAAGAGTTATAGTTAAATTTAGGGATAAGGCTGGAAATGTTCTATATTTTTTTGTTATTGGAAACAAAACCCATAAAAAAAAGAGCAACAATGTGTTAGTCTGCCTCTCAATACTTTCTGACCACCCTCTGTTTGTCACTCAATCCCAAACCTATTGATTCCTACTGAAAGGTCACAATTATAGACTTATATTTTTTTTAAAAAGGGTTAGTCAGTCCATAAAACAGCTGTTGACACTGTTCTTAGAAAACATTACTCAAGCATGAGTAAATTGTGTATTTTTGTGGGCTGTTTCCAGCAGCAGATGTGGGATTGACTCAAAACTGACTACAGTGCTCATGTTCATCAAAATGAAGCATTATGTGTTTTTTGTGATGTGTTTTAATAGTTTGTTGACGACAATAGAGATCTACGGCACAAGCTACATCAGGCTAATGCTTCTATGTGTATACATTTACATGCTTGTGTTTGCATCTTGCTCTTTTTACAGTCACTTACTTACAGTAGAGCACTGAATCTTTGGATGAAGGATGTCAAAGTCAAACTCAGCATTTACTCATTAACTTTGCACTCATTGGATGTCGGTGTGTTGGTGGGTGTGAACCTGTGTGTTATACAGCACAGGCTATATGCTGTTGTCTCGTATCCCCTACTTTCTGTCTCACACACACATACATATTGAGATATACACAAGCAGTGCTGTCTAGAGAGCCAAACATAATCAAAAATAGAGACACTAGTAGCAACAGATTTATTGTGTGTATTCTGTGTTCCTCATACATACATGTGTTTCATTGATATGTTGATATGGAGTCCTTGGTGGTGTAAATAATCTTTCTCTGCCTCTCTATCTGACCCTCTATCTCTCTTGCATGCATACACACTGCTGTAACATAGATAATTTAATATGTATTATGTCCTGCAGGCAATAATCAACAGCACCATCAGTCCCAACATGACGTTCACCAAGACCTCACAGAAGTTTGGCCAGTGGGCGGACAGTCGAGCTAACACTGTCTACGGATTGGGATTCTCCACTGAGCATCATCTATCTAAGGTACCACCTCCATCCACCCACATGCGCACACACACACACACACACACACACACACACACACACACACACACACACACACACACACACACACACACACACACACACACAACCACATCTACTGTAAAGCTTTAAGCATCAATCACAGGGTGGCTTCTCTTTTCTTTTTCTCCACTAGTCCCAGAGAGAGGATGGCATTTCAGCTTTCTTTTTTACTCTAGTTGCTATAGTTTCTCTCAAAGTGTAAAAGCTGCTTGGCAGTTAGCCCTAATGAGACTTTTTTTTTTCTGTGTGTGTCTCTGTTTTTATGGAAGTTATGTATGTTGGCTCTGTGTGAGTGAGTGTGTAGGTGGTGGTTTCTCTCCTCTGCAGTATGATTAAGCTCTGTCGTGAACTGGGGAGGCTCAGAGCATCCCCACTGTCAGAACAGAACACACACACACACACACACACACACACACACACACACACACACACATTACAACCAAACTCAGCAGTATAGACACGTCCTCAGTGTCAGGCAGGCAAGGATAAAGAGGCTGATAACAATACCTGATATAAGACAGTTCCTGTTTGACATAATATACTGCACATTAATAACATGTGGTGTTGTGACCTGGAAGTTGTCAGGTCAGGTGTTCTTTCCCTTCAATAGCTGCTGTTTAACTAATTTCTTTAAATTTCTTCACATCTAGATGCATTTTGTGTTTTGGCTAATGTTCTGTATCTTTCCTTTACCTGATGATTAAACTGTTAACAGGAACTATATCTGAGGTGTGCCTCTATAAAAAAATAGACAACTGCCAGCCAATTAGAATCAAATATTTTTTTGGCCACAGTTTAAAGTTGAAATAATCAGATTTACCTCTCAAATAACTGCATTACCAACACTTCTGAAGCACTTACACTGTAACTACTGCATTTAGATCACTCTACCAGAGCTATTATATTGCACTGAAGTGAAATAATATTAAGTTACTTATTGCAACTCCACTAATGGCAGACACAAGACCAGCTCCAGCAGAGTTGTCAATTTGATTTCCTCACCACTCGGTCCTCTGCAGGACTTTATACACTAAATTGCTGCGTGACACTGTTGGAGTAGCATTGGTGAAGAACCACACCCTAAAGGGACATTGGGGATGTGTGCTTGTGTGCACTTTGGTGTGTTTATATTTGTTCAGAGCCCATCAGCTGAGCTCACCTTACCACTTCAGGCTTGCTGGATGTATCTGCTCTTGACTAAAATAACCGTGGAGATCAACTTCAGCTGCTGAAAATTTCTAATTAAAGAAAAACTCAATGAGGAAAACACAATGGCGCAGTTTGCTTTGCTCTATGTGTGTGTCTGTGTGCATGACTGTGATAGAAAGGTTACTAACAGTGACCTAGTTAGCTCATGTTTCTTTTGAGGCATTATGGGTAAGGGCCTTCTTTTCTAAGTTCAACTGCAGGTCGTTATTGGCAGCAGCTTCTCCCTATCCTTCCCCAGGCTTCACGGCTGACCTATTACACACTGATCTGAGTGTATATATGTGTGTGTGTGTGTGTGTGTGTCAATGCACATATGGCTTTGCAGAAGAGATTAAACCACACTATTGTATGAATTTCACTCGATACTGATGGCTGTCCTCTGTGTCCAGTTTGCAGAGAAGTTTGCAGAGTATAAAGAAGCAGCGCGGCTCGCTAAAGAGAAAAGTCAAGAAAAGATGGAAATGGCCACGTCTCCTTCACAGGTACGTTCAGAACACACTTTCATAATCTCCCAATTCTTAACCTACTAATGACCTCCTGTATAATGAACAGCTGGTGAACAGCTCAACCAAAGAAAGATTTTCCTCTCTTTGGTTATGTCGTTTGATTAATTATCAGAAGACGCATAGAGGACAGTTAGGAAAATAAACAATAATTTGATTGAAAATAAATATAAAAATACGTTTAAGTAATTTTTCTCATTCATGAAGTATCTCATGATCCCAGTGGTGTATTCAGATCCTTTACATAAGAATAAGTACCAATACATTAATGTAAAAATTAATGTCAAAATAAAGGTCCTGCATTCAAACTACTTAACAACTACATTTACATCCTACATGAGTAAAAGTGCATTACATGTACGTAGCATTTTAACTGTTATAGCCGGTTGAAGTGGAGTTACTTTTGCTTAAGTACAGTACTTGAGTAAATCACACAGCATGACCCCCTGGGAGGTCCTGACACTGCGGTTAAGAATTATTGTCTTAATTCAGCATAATATAAACCAATAGGCTACATTAGCTCTATATGTATCTGCTGTATATGTTAAAAGAAAAAGACAAAGCTGTCTGGAAATAAATTAAAGAACATAATTAGCTTGTATGTTATGCATTTGTTTGTGTGGGATATCTAATAATAGTGTGTTTTAGTGCATGTGTAAGTGCATCTGAGAGAAAATTAGCTTGTTTCAGAGGAGAGTCCCCAGAGAAATCTGTTCTTTAATTCAAAGGCTGTTAACAGGCTTCATGTCCTCGTCTGTTCATTATGGAGGCTAGGGGAGTAGCCCCCCGCTGTACTGCGGTCTATTACTTGTGCTATTAATGCTGCGGCCCACATGGGCTGAAATGCTACAGTACCTTTACGCTTCCCATGGGAGGATGTTTTTAATGAAGCCAAGTGGACAGCTTTGAACTCATCAGGGGTTGAAGGCTGCATGTGCGCTGATCTCCACCGCACTATAGTGGTGAAACCGGAGGCACTGATGTAACTGTAAATGATGCGGCCTTCAGCGGCTCACTGAAGCCGTCTCCTCTGTTACGCCACTGAGGGTCAGGATTTCACTCACTCGCATGCCCTCTGGATTTCTTTTCTAACGTCTAGATTCTCTCTTTTCTCTCCTCTGAATAAACAGTTACACATTATGGCAAGGAATTATGGGAAAACAAGATGAGAAAGCTAAATGCTATATGCTCCTCCCAGTAGGCCCAACCCCAGTGAAAATGCATCATGAACAGATAGTAAATGGTATCAAATGTTGAGCGCAAAATGTAACACCAGCCATAATCTTCCTCTTATCTCTCACTTCCTTCTTGTCCATTAGGGATGTACTGGCAGTGTCATTGTGTTACTGTATTGTGCCCAAGCCCTAAGTCTTAATAGCTTTGTTTTATGTACGTGCAGCAGTTAAATGATTTGTCTCTCATATAATTCTGTGGTTGTATGGGATATAAAGATAAGCACTAATCTGTAATTCTTCAAATTCCCAGTGCTATAGTAAGCTATTTACTGGCCTATAGGCATGTGGAAGTGCTCACTAAGACACACACATTTTTAGCACCACAGCACCAAAGAGTTTTATCAGTGTGAGAGACGATCCCACAAACACGCACAAACACACATAATTTTTTTTATGTCAACTCCTTAAATGGGAAGAATGATCCAAGTTAATTAATTTATCTCTGTTTTTATTTTTTGGCGATAAAAAAAGATAAGCGGCCCTTGAGATCACTCAAGTTAATTATTTTACATTATTACATAATAAGTTAATTATGATTTAGTTATTAATTATAACGACATGGCTGTAAGTGGTGTAGTGGGGTGCTGAAATGATAAGTTGGTTAATTGATTAGTCAATCGACAGAACATTAATTGACAACAATTTTTTTTTAAAAATGTTTAGTTGTTTATCAAGCAAGATTTGATGGACGCCAGCTTGGGTTCCAGTGCTGGGCGTTTTTCACAATCTTCTGAAAATTTATTAAGAAAATGAATCAATTATCAATCAGTTATTACTTAGCAGACTCATCAATAACAGAAAGTCATTAGTTGCAGCTTTAAAGTGGTCTTTTTTTTCCTTTCCGTCATTTCAGTCATGGTGGCTATCGTTGCTCTTGCTAACTACTAGCCAGTTCTGTTTATTCTAAACAAACCACTGTGTCTGCTTTTGGTAATTGTTGAACGCTCATTTCTTGTACACCTGAGGCTGTGTAAAATGTTGCAAATGTAAAAGCTTTTATAGTATTGACTAAATCATTATTATTTTAAATGTATTGACATTAAAGAGACTCAAACAGATATTTATTTATATGGAAATGTCACAAATAACCACTTGTAAGTTGATTTTTTTTTATTAAATATTTTTTTTGGCTTATCTAATCACGACTTACAGCATGAAAAATAATAAAATAGATAAAACATTTCATTAAGATTACTGATGTCTAACAACTGAACAACTCTGTTTCACATGTAGGAGTCTCCGGGAGGTGAGCTCTCGTCACCTTTGACCCCGGTGACTCCACCTATGGAAACCATCAACGGCACGGATGATATCTGTGACACGACTCCCAACTCAGACACACGTCCAGAGCCGTCGCAGAACGCGCTGGCCTTCGCACATAGGTACGTCCTGCATTGTGACACGTTCGTTGTCCCGTGTTGTCATGTTACAGTCTGAACGTATGCACTCACTGTATTGATCATATTTCACACAGATCACAAACACACACTCGCACATTACTGAAATACATTACAGTTAGTTGTTGCACTGGATGCAGGTGTTCTGCTTTGTGTCATGTCCTCCTACGAATTTTGCTCTGTTTTGCTGTTTGTCTGAGACATAGAAGTATAAACTCTCTTCTAACATTTCGTCTGTGTGCGCCAATATATATGTTGTTTTTCTGTTCACTTGCCAGCATGGTAGTGTACTCCCTCTATTCACCGCTGCTCTTTCGTGTCTTTCCCCTCTAGGGAGCAGTTTAAGACTTGTCGGGTCTTCTCTTTCTGATAGGGATGTCATTACAATCCCTGACTACTGCGGCATCATAACTACGCAAAACAGACAAACAAAAAAAAGTTGAGGCATAAAGTGTTTCATAAATAACAGCCTGATTGCAGGTCAGGCACAGGGAGGGTCTTCCTTACAAACCTTGGTGCACTGCCTGTTTACTAACTGCTAACAAACAAGCATGCCATGACTTCAGTGAGGAGAAATAATGGTGCAATGAATTTACAGGATTTTTTCTTGATATATATCAGTGACACACACACTGTCACATCACATGGACCAGCAAAAGATGTAACTTTAAGTGTTTCTCAGGAGTGAGGGATGATTTCAATTATTATTTTGTGCAATCTGAGCATGCTTGGTAACAAAACTCATATATATTTATAGTTTTATGTTTGCCTACTGCAATGCAATAATATCTTTTCAAATGCAAATTTAAATCTTATGACTTTTATGTTGTTTGATGCGTTATGGAGTATGTGACGGTGTCACTTCTATGCATGCCCCACTGCTGTTGTATACATTCCTGCTTTCTTTGTTAGCATACTGAATATTGAAATGGATCATTCATATTCCTTGTGATTGTCAGCACTGATTCATATGCATTAGATTGTGTAAGATAAAGAGATCAAAGTGCCATGTAAATATTTTTGCTTTGTATAATGGCTTTTCTGAAGAGGTGTGGCTGTGAGGTTCAACACTACAAAGGTGTTGATGAAGCGTTCATGTAACACTTATGTAACATACTGTGGGTAGTGGGAGGCAGAGAAAGAGTAAGACAGACAGACACAACAGGGAGTGTGTGTGTCAGAAACTGTGAAGAGAAAGAACGACAGAGAGAGAGAGGTGCATTGTATAAAGTCTGTATATGAGTCACCGATACCCAAACACGCACCAACTGCACACACAAACACTCATTACAATAAATACACAGTTTTAAAACTGATCTGGAGGGCAGGGACGATCAGTTTGAATCATTTGAGAGAGTGAACTGTTTTTATTCTCAGGAGAGGAAGTGTTCCTATGATCTACTGTCACCTGTAGTCGACTGTACACACAGGTCTTTCAATTTGTAATCTCTGTAATCTCATTTCATTATTTCTCTGGCTGCGATTATTATTAATTAAAGATATCAATCAATCGCTTAATGTATTATCATTCTTTTTTGCTCAACTATTGGTGTCTGTGAGGAGAAGTTAAACCCTTTTTTGATATTTAAAGATCATTTTTGAGATCTTTAGAGACACTTGGAGGTATTTCTATTAATGTGTTAAAGTCTGTGAAGGCAAGCTCAAGTGCAAAATGCTTAGAAATCCCTGCCGCTACATCATGAACTCTTTAAGGCTGCACAGAGGCTCTGTGCAGTGAGAGCGGGATGTAGAGAGGACACCCACTGCCTGCTGCAGCCTTGCTGCTGATGTGTCTATTAATGCTGCATGCGTGGGAGACGGGGTCGAATCTCGGCATTCATGATGGCAAGCGTGGACGTAACAAGCAAACCTCTCAGTCTCGCAATTTCTCAGAGGCCTATGCAAAGAGGATAGATGCAAGGACCATCCAGATATTTTACCACATAATGCTCTCTCTTTCTCTCTATGATTCATACCTGTACTTCTCCAATTTATTATCTACTATGTGCATCATCTAACATGTCTATAACCTTTTACAGTAGCTCCGTCAGGCTCCCATGTGCCTCAAACTGTAGTTAAAATGTATTTCCGGCTATTTTGTGTAATGGTGTGTAAGCCTGTTGTTGATTTGATGGACAAAAGAGAAAATAAAATTGTTTCAGATGTATTTTAAATGTGTTTATTTGTATATTTTTTCATGAGGGTTCAGACCTGCACACACAGGTGTTTTGCTGCACCAGATGTTTTCGGTGGTCTTGGTTTGTCTGTCACATGACAGGAATTAGATGATGATGTATCTCCATAACGTATACACTACACTGCTGCTCAGTGGGGGCTGTGTAGGCAGGTATGAGTGGGTGCAGAGGGCAGTGGAAGAGAGAGGAGGATGAGAGACGGCTCTATGTGGGGCTATGAGAGGGTTTTTCATATCGCAGGATGTAGGCGTGTTTGGCAGGTCTGCAGTGGACTGGTTTTGAATGGTTTTCTGATTGGAAGACCTTTTGTTGGGACTGCCTTGGCTTTATGTGAATGGTCTCCTAGAGTTGGGGGATGTAGGCGTCTTTTGGTGGGCTTGCGGTAGGCTCGTGTGAACAGAGACGGTGCAGATGCCATACGTCAGGGCGCCTCCGTTCCTCCCGTGCTGCCATGGCAACTGCTCTGGCTCCCTGCTTCTTGAAGGGCTCTGTGAGGAGGATGAACCTACCTGACAACGCACAGTGGTCAGGACACAGCAGAAACACGAGAGGGCTGTTGAGAAACCTTCAGTGTCGTACAAGTTTATGTTTTGTGTTCGGGAGCTTGTTCAGCCTTGGAGGAGACTTAACATTGTAGAGCAGTAAAACACAAAACATAGTGCTGATGTTTTATTCAAGAGTCAGGGTGTATTAGCAGTGTGTACAGGTTATGTCCAAACCACAAAAAGTCAGAATTCAGAATTCAATCAAAAAAAAGTAATTAAAAAAAAAATCAATTAAAACTAAATAAATTACAAATAAACCTCACAACCCACAAAATCTGGTCTCCCGTGATGATACATTCTGCTTCAGTGGGGAGGATATAGTTCACACAGATAAAACAAAATAGACAAAATAGATAAAAATAAACTTTTTTAACATCAATAGAATCTGCTGTGCCAGATACAGAATTTGAGAAATTGTGATTTTGAAAATGTATTGCATTAAAAACATAATCAAACTGATACAAACAGAAAATGTTTAATTTTCCTTAACACCACACAGTTGGTTCCTACATTATAAGCAATGGTAGTATGACAAAATTACATAACAGTCAGCAACTGAAAAATACTGGTAGCTAATCAAATCCTTTCATAAGACATTGATATTGTGTAAATAACAATCACACCATCTTCATTTTCGGTCTATCAGCGGTTCAGTGACACAGCAGCGTCTAACTTACCCTCCATGTGTCTCACACACCTTCAGCTCTGCTCTGTTGTCCTCAGCCAAAATTATGCTCAGGTGCCCTTTGAAACCTTGAAACCAGCCAGACTCATTTAATGAAGACGAATACCAGTGTCAAAACATCTTGCACTCTTTTCTCTCCTCAATTCTCCCTCCGTGGCTCTCCCTTGCTTTCTCCGTCTGTCTCCGTCTTCACATCTTGACGTCTCTCCTGCTCTCCTGCTCTCCGAGCTGGTGTGTGGGGTTTATACATTGGCGGGGCTGCATGCCTTGGTGACAGCATCGCTCCGTGTGTATATGTGTGTGTGTATGTGTGGTTGTGTGTCAGTTGATATGTGCATGTGTAGGATGAGGTGTCGTCTCCCTCCTATGCGTCACACACGCAGACACACTCACAGAGGGGGTGGCTGTTGTGTAAGAAGTGAAGGCGTCGTGGGAGTCCTGAGTGAATTAGATCTGGGCTTTCTCTCTTTTTACACTTCACAGAGTGGGTGTTATGGCATAGTGGAGTACTGCAGTGTGTGAGTGTGTGTATAAATGTGTGTGTATGTGTGTGTGTGTCAGTGAGTGGGTGGAAAAAAAAAACTGAAAACATTGTTATGGGTCATACACAGACCATCATTGCTCCTTGAGTGAGCTAAGCTTCCTTTTGTGTTTTTCTGTGTGTGTGTGTGTTTCTACCACTGTGAGGAATTACAGTGAACTATGTGGGAGTAGGAGCTCCTTTTCAAAGGTACTTGACTCGATGTCGGTACTCGACAACGTTTAGGTCTCTCGTACATTTCCCATCCTAGTCAGGCATTATGTGAGAGACAAGGAGTGGGCATTATGTAAATCTTAGCTGAATGCCTGCAGTGCTCATATCTAACAGAGGAGATGCACAGTGGAAGCGTTTTCCCTCCAGAAAGTTGAGTTTATGTCTAATATTAAATAACTCTGATCTATCAACTTCACAGCCCATATGCAAATGCTTTTTTTTTCTCCCACACATGTCTCTCTATCATCAAATTCAATCACATTCAATCACTTCTCCCTTATCTCTCATCTCATCTTCTCGTCTGTGAGTAGCTGGACCAGATTAGGCTCCAGCCAGTCTGAGGATATAATCTCAGATTACAACTCATGTGGCAGACAGCTGCTCTCACAGCTACTGGCCAGAGAAGTGCCTGCTGCAGCCTTTGTCAGCCTCTTGAACTGGAGCAGGATAGATGGATAGATGCTTACAAACCTTCCTGGTTTTGACCGTGGCTGTATGGACTTCTTGCAATACACATAACTTTGCAATCCCAATTTAATTTTGCAGATTTACACCATATAGTTTTCAGATATATGCAGTGTGCATCCAGAGCATGTAAAACACAAGCGCTTATCATCTAATGTTGTGAATGCTGCATTAAACTGACAGTATGTCCCTCCCTGTGTTCTGCAGCCCCGCCATGACAAAACACTGGGAAGCTGAGCTGGAGGCACTAAAGGGGAACAATGCCAAGCTAACGGCAGCTCTGCTGGAGTCCACAGCCAACGTCAAACAGTGGAAACAACAACTGGCTGCCTACCAGGAGGAGGCCGAGAGACTACACAA
The DNA here is from genome assembly GCF_914725855.1 of Thunnus albacares. Taxonomy (NCBI): domain Eukaryota; kingdom Metazoa; phylum Chordata; class Actinopteri; order Scombriformes; family Scombridae; genus Thunnus; species Thunnus albacares. The sequence goes on along the minus strand of NC_058107.1, from coordinate 19,126,416 downwards.
ACGGGTGAGCGAGGGGGCACAGGAACGCTTGTTTGTTGTCATGTGTGAGTAAGCTATTCATGTTGAAATGGTGAAATAATTTGGAACAAGGAGTGAGAAGTCAAGATGAGAGGATTGGAGGGAGAAACAGAGAGAGGAGAGAGTTGGCATGAGGGAGCATTCACATGAAGAGCTAGTCTGTGAATGAATAAAAGGGTAAGATCTGCTTTCTATTGTGGCCATATCTTTCTCCATGGATCTGAATCCTCATGTCCGACTTGTAATTGTAGGTGACGGAGCTTGAGTGCCAGAGCAACCAAACCCCCGCGATCAAATCCCAGAAGACTGAACTCAACCAAACCATAGAGGAACTGGAAACTACGCTAAGGGATAAAGAAGAGGTGTGTGTGTGTGCGAGTGTACTTAATGTGAATGGCTCATGCACCTTACATTCATGCTCCACAGTCTTTTAATCTGCTTTTATATCCTTCAGGAAATGGAAAAGCTGAAAGAAGAATTGGAAAACATGAATGACCTGATGGAGCAGAAAGACACCCTTACCCAGAAACTCGAGGTGCGTGATACAAAGAAGTATTAAACACTAAACTATTCTTCAAAATAGCTGCATTTCTTCTGTCACTCCTGTCTCATGCATCCCCAAAAAAGAATAGTCATAACATAAACTAGCGAACAACGCTGTCTCTCTTTCTCCAGGAGACGGAGCTACGCAGTCGGGTACTGGAGGAGCAGCTGGCGGGGGCCGAGCAGCGGCTGGAGGAGAATCAGGAGGAGCAGGAGAATTTCAGGAAGAGCCTGCGGACGCTGCTGGAACTGCTGGACGGCAAGATCTTTGAGCTGACGGAGCTCAGAGACACCCTGGCCCGACTCATAGAGGAGTCTAGCTAGAGACGGAGCTGCCTAAACTTCACAGACAGAGCCATATGATAGTTTACTCCCCACCTCACCCACATTACCCAGCATACCCACCTTCCTCCTACACCCTAGAAATATAAAAGCTGAGACACTACACTGCCCCCAATTCTGATTTTGCTCAAAACGGGCAGCTAATCCCCCATTTTTACCTTGCAGGCATCAAGCTCCAACCAACCGCAGGCACTCCCGTAGTTCAAGACAACACAGGGACTACCTCATCTTGCCTTCTGATTGGCCGGTGTGGGTGTAACCTCGGTTGAATTGATTGCTCCAGTCGTAGAGAGGCCTGCTGTGGCTCACTACAACTGCCCTCCAACCCACACACACACACACACACACACACACACACACACACACACACACTCACACACACACACACACACACACACGGAGTTAACTTGAGAACTGTGCCTCAGTGCCATCTGCTGTTTGACTAGGAGAGCTGCACCAGAGCTTGCAGCATCACGTCACCCCCCCCCACTCCCCAACTTTTCGTCTTCTCTAAACTGCCCCCCAAGGGGAATGTTGAAAGTCATGTGGAAATAATTGCTGTTAAGACTCAGAGAACTGCGCCAAAGCTGCCAAATCCCCCCCAAAATATTGTCCTCTAACTAGCAGATGCTTTGATCCAAAGTGACTTACTGTACAGAGAAGTGCTGAACACAGAGTCCCATGTATGAGCTTGGGCTGCCAGCAAAGTGTCGCTGGAAATAGAGAACTAAAGGACAGCTCTCAACAATCAGTCTTACCTATTGGCCTGGAGTGACATCACTGCTGCACCTCGCCTGGACACGCAGGGCTGCTGGGAAATTGAGTTTGGTTTACAATAAGTATATGTGAAAATGAATGACTGCTATATATCCACAGCCTATTTAAAACCCTACATGATAGATAAGTATTGAATCTTCCAGAGGCATTGTTCATGCCACACATAAATTTTAGAGGGCGTGCGCCCGCGTTAGATTTGACATGAGAATTCCTGTATCCAGACTGCTTCCACCATCACAGACAACTGACCTGTCTTCCTGCCAAACTCAGTGTGGTGTGTGTTACCGAACAAGGCCTGACCTTCGACATAGCGTGTGCCTTCAAAGCGCACATAAGTGGACACATGTTTGTATATAATATGTGTGTGTGTGTTTTGTGCTGTGAGAGAACGACCCTCTTTTTGGACATCAAGGCCTACACACACATGCGCGCACACACACACACACACTGAGCAATACCAGACAGGCTCTATACGACACCTCTATCTAAACTCTATCAGGTACTCTACTCAGTGGACTCATGCAGATACATCAAATGCAACTCAGCTGATCTCCCCTGTCTGACAGAAAGTGTACTACTGTTGACCGCGAACCTGTGTGGCAGCCCTGTCTGGTCAAAGTAGTGCATCGCGAAGGGCTTATAGAGTGTCATCTACGTGTTCGTAAAACTCCACTCTCAGTGAAACTGGCCACAGATTTTCACTCCTCACGGGTGAATACAGAACTGTACTCAGTTTCTATTCTTTTTTTACACAGGATATAATACTGATGATATAATTATAGAACTGTATAAGACACCTTTCTACTCATGACGGCATTGTAAATGAAAGGGAGGATAACTCAAATGCAGTAACACCCTGCACTGGCTTATTGTTGTGTATTAACCCATGGAAAAGTATTGCATAGTCATTATAGAGTATATAGTTTGTAGGTAAACAATGAAAACCTCTTCAATATATATTCAAAATTGCGTAACAACACAATGTAAACGCACACTGTACTGAAATATATTCTTATAAAGCAGCTCCAGCCCTGGAAAGGTAAATGATCCAAGGCTGCATCTTCAAATCTCTGCCTTTGAAATCAAAGTCACTCAATTTCTTAAAATCTTTGTCCTCACATGAGATGCTGCAACTTCTAAGTTCTTATCTTACATTACAATTGAGCACCTTGTTTGCACTGTGTTATTACACTGTTGTAACTACATTATATATCGACAGATTTGCATTAAGTACTAGCACAGCATAATTCTGTACCTAAAATATTGTCTGTATTTAGTTACACAGGTTAATACACTGGAATAAGACCCATGTAAAGGGAAATGTTACCCACTTTTTTTCTTTCTGGTTTAACTTTGACAGTCGAATGACAGAGATGGAATACCTTAATATTAATGCTATTGTTAATGAATGCCTTTGTACAGTAGTGGATAAGAAGCTTTTCATTCTCCTGTTTTGTAACTTATGGTATTTAATGTAGGTATTATTATTGTATTTAGAGGTATGAGAAGACTGGCAATATTTTTGACTATTTAAAGTAATTTTGAACTCATGACATTAAAGAGGTACCTCAGGCTAATGATGTTTGTAGACTGGTGAGACGTGTGTGTTTGCAGGTGAAAGGATTTACCAAATGCTGGTGAAAAAGATCAGGAGACACACCTGTTGGTGCTTCAGCCAAACTAAATCCTTTGTTGAATTCAAACAAAGACAAAGAACACACCTCTGTGAACTGAGAAATGTTCTGTTTTATATTCAAATACAGTGACCGCAGAATTCAGTGTGTGCAAATTGCTTTTGTTCCGCTTTGATTCTTTTAAACTCTTTATTAACTCAAATATTCATCAGTAAAACAGACAATCTCAAAAGTTGCTTCACAAGATTTTATTCAAATGCAGGGGCAAGTTCAATTAAAAAAAAAAGATTTGAATAAATGAAAATGATAGGACTAAAGGCAAAAAGGTATTCTTGGGACAGTATGTCTATACACAAGTATGTAAAAACAACTGCAATGTTTAATAAGTCCATTATTCAGCCATTGATCAGTCTGAGCTCATCACATTTAAGTTGATTGATCATTTTTCATGTATTTCTTTATATTGATATTGCACTTCTCAAAGTGACTGACTGTGGCTTATTGAGACAGAGGGTCATATAGTCAGCCTGTATGGATAACAGGTCTACGTAGGAAATGTTCAGAAGCAAACACATCACAAAACAATTTGGCTGGAAATGCATAAGAAGAAACAGGATAAAAATGAAGCAATGAAATGCAATGCAAATGACAGTTAGCTGACAAACAAGCTGTGTTAAGGTTATTTATAGATAAAGGTCAGTGTAAAACAGATGACAGTGTGTTTCTAAGGTCAGTCAGTCAGGTGACAGATAGTTCATAGCAAAGGTGTTTTCCAAAAGTTTTCAGCACATTGTTGGTCATTGCTTAGTGGAGCAACGTAAAACTTAGTACCAAGATCTTTTGGGAAACTTTGAGATGTCATGCTACATGATGAGGGTACCATGGAAGAACATTGTGCTGCTGACAGTCGTAGAAGACACGTAAAAGTGCCTCAGATTTGCTCTGCCAGGAAAATAATAAACTCTCTTTAGCAGTGAGCTATTTTCAAGCTGTATAATGTGACATATACTCACATGCCCGTTCTTTCTACATTAGTGTCTGCTTCATGATTAATCTGTGAATGGGTATTCTGTTGCAACAGGCTCTCAATGCAAGCATAAGAGAGCAAAAAGCACAGACAATGCAAGTCGGAGCTTAGTGTATGAATCCACATCTTTTTGCTTCATTTCAACATGTATGTTTGTGTGAATTCCTGCGCCGCCAAGCATCCCACTGCTCCTCTCATACTGTCTTGTGTACTCCACACTTCTCCAAGTCCAATTCCACATGTTTTTCAGTGCTTTTAAATCTTACTCAACTACTAGAGATCTCTTGGTTCACAAGTGATAAAAAAACAAATAACAAAAAGTTGTTGCTGTACAGATAAAGTGATTCAGTATTTGTACTATGTGTCATAAAAGCGCTGAAACCATTTATGAAAACAAAAATTTAGAAGTAGAAGCTTTGGACTCACTTTGCAGCTAATATTTCTGCACATGTTGGCTGTGAGTTCAGTGCACGAGTCCATGTGTGCATGTTTTCACTTCTAGGACTATGAGTAAGACCTCCTACTGTGTGTTTCTGCCCACTAAGTGCAAAGAAAGAAATGAGAAAAGATGCAATAGAGGAGAGAAAGTGAGTAAGATGGAAGGAGAAACCGCATCAATCACAACCGCCTGCTCCACAGCCCACAGTGACTCCCTACAGCGCTGAGAGAATCTAACCTCCCACATACCATCCATCATTAAAACAAGCGTGACCGATCTCACAGCTCTGCCGTGACTTTCCCCACATACAAAGCTCGGGAATCACCGACCGAGTCCGCCCACGCTTTACAAAGATTACCTCTTCCTCGCTCAAGAAGCTCTGCTGATGACCCCTCCAATGAACCTATCCTACTAGTTAGCTGTGGCACCAAATGATAAACCTAATTTGTGACTCTCTGTATCTCCCACCAGCCTGGCCATATGCTGTGGATGAACAGATGGGTCGATACATATTCCCTCACCCAGAGAGGGTGTGAGAGTTGGGGGAGGTGAAGGGCGGAGGAGGACAAAGGGGGGGGGAGGGGAGGGGGGCATGAATCTTGTGTGACAGACTAAAGGATTTACAGTCAGATGAGACAAGCAGCGGTCCTTATACTGTCTGACACCATCGCACCTACATGTGACAGGACAACACCAGCTGTGCAGCAAAGTGCGGCTCAGTCACAGAATGCTGATAAAAATAGAAGAGCTAAAGGTGTCGACGGAGGTGATGTTTCATGGTTAACGCTCCACACTGTTTAGCCAGTGATCCCAGTTCAAATCTCTTCTATGTTTTCAGTCTCGCACATGACCCCAAATTACAAACCTTACAGTATCCATTACATAGTTTTGTTACAGTTACAGTTTCTCATTTCTAATGCTTTGGAGTGAGAAGAAAAGATCACACACACCTAATAGATTACTGTATGAGGTTTTCAGTTTCACAAATAACTCTCAGTGCAGTGTGTGGGTTTAAAACTGTGGCGTGTGCTATTTCTGACTTAACGTGGCCACAAAGGACCAGTGCAGAGCTTTTTGACAGTACAGTTGAAAAATACAAATAAACATGGCATCATTACAGTCTGATTATATAATAAAACCGCAGAAACATACAGTAAACAATAATGTCTGTCATGATGGTCAATGCAATGTGGAAAAACAAAACGGATGAACAGGTTGACCATAGACCTTTGGAGCATTTGGTGAGTTGGTGATATTCAGTATGACTCAGGCCCTTGTATAGTCACTGGGTACATGTGTGACTGGGCTGTGCGTGCTTGAGTGTGAGTGAATAACTGTGTGTGTGTGTGTGTGTGTGTGTGTGTGTGTGTGTGTGTAGTACAGCGCAGCACTCACAGTACATTACAGTACAATGTGTGCAGAGGGTGCAGGCATCCCTGTGTGTGTTATTTGTTGCGTTTGAGCCTTGAAACCCTAGCTTTCCCAGTCATGGCTGGCCAGCCCGTCATCGTCTGAGTCAGACTCTGGCGAGGCCTCTTTGATGCGTCGCAGGGCCTCATGGATGCTCCTGGTCAAAGGGTCGGTGGAGGCTGGGAGCTCTCGCTGGTCTTTTCTCTCTTTTGGGGGGACCTGCCTCAGTTTGACCCCTTTGCGGATCTGAGCTAGGATGCTGTTGGGGTCATCATCTCCCTTGGCAGGAGCCAGGGACCGCTGGTCGACCTTCCTAAGGTGAAAGCTGCCTCTCTTCAGGGAGGCCAGCACCTCGTCCATGGGCGAGCTCACTGCACACAGGAGGAGAGGAAGAAGACAGGCTGTGATTTGCTGATGTAATTGGATAACCTGATAAAGACCTGTGAAACTACTATGGTGCTAAAAGGTCCCAGTACCTCTTCTGCTGTGGGCCTCAAACTCTGGAATCTTCCTCAGCTTTTTGCGGGCGGTCTCCAATTGGCTGCTGTCAAAGAAGCGAGGGATGAATGGGCCAAGTGGGGAGAGACAGAGCTCGTCTGCTGCACTCTTTTCCTCAGCCTTCTGCCCCTGGCGGCCTGGGCTCCCAGTAGGTGACAACTGCTCCTTTGTTGGGAGGGGAGGAGGAGGGGGAGGTGGAGGCGGAGGGGACATAGGTGATGCCAGCAGTGAGGACAGGGAGCAGGGAGAGCAGGAGGAGTCTGCAGGACTGGGCACTGGCAGCGGAGGAAGCGATGCTGTGAGGGCCGTGACGGGCTGGGTGGTGAGTGTGGAGCTGGGGCTGGGGTCCGTCTGCACGCTGGTACTGAGACACAGCGGCTGGCCCTGCGTTTGGACACAAACAGAGTCCACGCGCTCCTGTCTCTCGCTCCCACCACCCATTTCCATAATCCTCCCTCGTTCTCTCCTTCTCGTGTGGGCAACACGTAGCCGAGTGGACTTCAGAATCACCTGACCCGGGTACCGCTGGGAAAAGACACGCAGAGAGACACAGAAGTCAATCAGTAGAAAAAAATGAAATATGTTCTAATATTTACAGTTAATAGGAGGGCACCTACCTGTTTGAAAGTGCGTAGTCTGTCCAGAGTTCTCTGTCTCTCTTGACTAACTCTGCTGTTCTTCCTCTCCTCATCTTCCTCTTCTTCATTTTTCAGCTGGAAAATTTAGAGGTGTAGAGGAAACGAGAGTTACTGATGCCTTACAGGTATACAGCCACATTATTATAAGAAAATTAAAGAGAGCATCAACATGTAATACCTGGTAGAATACTGAGTCTTTCTGGATGGTTTGACGTTTCTGCTGTTTCTGATCGTGGTTCGATACACAGATCTCCTGCAGGAGGACAGGAGAGAAAACACATCAACACACTGATCCAAACAACATCATGCATACTGCTAACAATAAAACACAATAAAAACTGTCCTATGATTCTTTTCTCCTTGTTCTTCTTATAAACTACAACCCAGTCAGGGGACAGTATCTGAACAATAATCAACAACAAAGTGGGAGGAGAAACCTTCTGTTGTATTCTGATCCATATTTTTAGATGTTTCTTGATAACATATGTGTCTGGCTTAGCAGGAAAGCTAAACAGAAAGGTTTTGAGGGTCATTTCTGCTTGGATATAAAGTCCAATAAGACATAGTACAAAATAAACACACCATTCTACATCCTGAATAAATATACTCTAATAGTGTGTAGAATCCAGGATAGACTTCAAGAATGAGAATAAGTGTGAGCGTAAGGTTTACACACCCTCTTGTTCCTCAGATAGGAGCGCTTGGCAGTGATGCGCCCCCTTCTCGCCTCCAGCTGTCGAGCGCTGACCTGAAGTTTGCGCATTTCTTCCCTCTCCACAGTATCATCCTCCGTTATATCATCTGCACTTTCAAAGGTGTCATAGTACACCACCTCATCTTGACGCTCTGAAAACACACGCATGAGAGCACACACACACACACACATATAAAAATATACAAGAGCGCACATAAGTGCAGATCTTTGCGTGTACATTACTGCTGTGTGTTAGACAGACGCAGCAGTAATGTACACTGTGATAATTCTATAATCGACTGTCTTGTAACGCGTTTATGCACAGTCCACAGTATTGAATACTTGTCTGGATCCTCTTAAAAACAAGATGATACATATCAGATCATAAATGTATGCAATTTGTCAAAGAATAGTTATGCTAATATCTAAAATTCTGCTGAAATAAAGCCGTACCTGTCATCTGTCTGCGGATGCTGTCTAGTTGAGCGGTGAGAAGAAGTTCTTCACACTGTAGGATCTCAGCCTGGATGTCATAGAGTTGAAGCTGGAGCTCATAGTACTGTGACTCCATGTGGTCTAAGAGGGCCATTGCATCCTCACTGCTACACAAGCTCTGCATCTGCAGGGATGGGACAGAAAAACTAAAGTCACAAAACAGCTGTGTGTTTGTGAGATAGTAAATCAAAGGTGAAGTGTGTTTACATCTGTGAGTTCATGTTTTGGAGTATGACAAAATGTTGTGGGTTACTACCACACCTCATCTCGAAGTGTGTGTTTCCTCTGTTCCAGACAGATCTCCCTGGCTCTCTGAAGCTGCAGGGTTTCCTTGGCGACAGAGTAGCGCAGTCTCTCCATGCGCTCCACCGCCGCAGTCCATGAAGCCTTACCAAACTTACGCTGGTCCACTTTCATACGCTCATACACTCCTGCACACACACACAAATAAACAAAAGGGGAATGTTCAAGCAGCTGAGTGAAACTTCACAGTTAAGAGTGACTCGCGCTCACGTGAATGTGAGTCACCAACACAATCAAAGAGTTTTCTGGTACAGTCAGTGGGCGCGTCACCCACAATTTCTTTTCTTTGAACATGATAAGTAAAGACTCACAGGAGTAAAGCTTTCATACAATAATGTAGAGGGAGGGAGACATCTATTGGCCACATTTGGACATTACAACCTCTCCCATTCCAGTTTGCACTTGAAGTCATTCATGTTATAAGTGTCAGATAATAAATGGACCTGGAGAAAAACTGGGATAAGCAGGAGCACATTGTGGAGTAACCCTGTACATCAGAACTGTTTGATCGATAGGTTGTCCTTGTTTCCCCATTTCTGTCAAAGCATGGCTGTCTGCACTGCCTCATTAATACCAAATCATATTACCCCTGGCGTTCAAAACCACACACAGGTCAATAGCAGGCCAGTGTTTCCACTACGTGTGTGATAATTCAGAGTCATTCCACTGCTGCTTTATTGACTTGACATTGACAGTGACAGTTACAGCACATTGTACCTTTCTGAGCTCTGGCAGTGATCTCAAAGTATTTTACAGTAAACTCCTGGATGTTGAGGACTGCCTCCTGAGCTTTCTTCTGCCAGTCGGAGTCCTCCTTCTTTAGAGCTTCAATCCGTCTTGGGCCCAAGTAGTCATTCTCCAGGGAGATCTGTTGAAAGAGGATGATAGTTTATATTTTATTGGTTTCAGCAAAACCCGGAACAACACCACAGTAGCCAAAGTTAGGGACTATGAGAAAGATTATAATATAGTTCATAGATCTAAGAGATAGATATGTTTAAGTACTGTGTGTTGTTATCAAAAGTTGGACCTGAGGATTATGGGATACCAAGGGCTTCGCCCAAAGTGATAAAAATGCTAGAAAGAGTAGCTCCTGTGTGCAACGTACAGCCAATACAATCTCACTGATGATAATAATACCACACAGTCAGAGGCTAATAAAGAAAGTGAGCCTGGAGAGGGAGCTACATTCCCACATACAGCAGCACTGGCAGTGACAGTACACAGTACAAGTTACCATGTGTACACTCAAACACACATGCACACACAACTTTCAATATTTCTTTAATGCAAATGTCAGTGTCGGTGTTAAAAGGTCAACGACAACCCCATTTTCAGCATGTTTACAAAAGAATACTGACCATTTACACTGAGCATAGCAAACAGATATAGCGAAGGATATAAAACTACTCTCATCTTAGTTGTGATGGTCCTTACTGTAATATTACTATTAATATTACAGCATTATAGACTGTCTCCATCTTTAAATTTGTGCATTTTAGAACTTTGGGAAGATACTTAAGGATCATAATGGGATATACAGCATTGCTATGTCTCTATCAACCATTCACAGAGAAAGGAATCTTTGGCTCTACTTTCTCCTTTTCCTCTAATTTATATCCGCATCTCTTTTTTCCATGACTGTAAACTATAATGTACCATTACTTTACGGATCAAAATGTAGCCAAGACAGATAAACTATATTTCATGAACGACACAAATCTGGAAAAAGTGAAGTACCAGGTGTACAAGAGAAAAACAGAATACAGGACAAAGAAGGAAAGTAGGCAGCACAGGTTAGAGATCCATCCCTGTCTGACCCCACATAGCCTCGCTGCACCTCAGCTCAAACTGCACTACTCAGCAGTGCACCAGTATCACGTACCACTGCAATTTACTGGTGTCAGGATGCCAGCGCTCATTCCTTTGATTTTTCTTTTTTTTCTGCACTCCTATACATAGTGTAATTTAAAACATCTGCGCTTTATGTCCAATGATTTGTGATACAGTAAATCTAATTAGTGGAGCAACCTTTCAAATGAAAACCTACAAGACTAAGAGTTTATAGCCGAGCTCGCTGCTCTGTGCGGGTGTACTTTAGCACAGTGGTGCTTTGAGCTAAATGCTACAATCAGCATACTAACACACTCACAATGACAATGCTAACATGCTGACGTTGAGAAGGTATAATGTTTAAAATAGTCAGAAGGTTTGCGCTTGGCCAAAAACAACAGTCCCATTTCATGAAGAGTTTGCCTGCACACTGTCAAAAAAGTAGAGGAGGCTCTTAAGATGCCAAAGAATCCATTTATTATGCAGCTAAGACACTGTCTGATGCTGTAGGTTTTGCCAGTAGTGTGACTTGTGAATATACTAATTTCTTTGAATTTTCACATGCCATAAAGTTGTGACAAGGAAAGAAGCCGGTCATTCCACCCCAACTTGTCTGGGTAGAAACAGGGTGGCCAAAAGAATCTGCATGAACAAGATAAGTCTTTCACATTTCTAGCTCTGTAGTGAGAGAGAACAGGGGGTCAGAGGACAGTATTTTACAAGTAGGATACACAAAGAACATTTCAATGCCTTCCAACAATTTTCTTAATGTTCTTACTCAGAGGAGAGTAAGTTGTGGTATACACACATGAAAAACTCTTGGTGGATCCATAGTTATTTAGCTACCAATCATCTATCTTGTGGACTTTATCAAGGGCAGAATTAAACCAACTGGTAGGAAAGTCTTACCTTGTTCACCATCATAGTTTAGGGTGTTACCATTCTAACATTTGCTTATTAGCACTAAACACAAAGTGCAGCTGGGCTGATGGGAATGTGATTAGTTTCGCGGGTATTTAGTCATAAACTAAAATTTGGACAAATTGAAAATTTGACGATGATAGCACTAGAGGAAAAGTCAAGGGGTCCCAAAGTGATTAAAATTCATTCTGAGGGGAATATTCAGATCCTTAAAACCATAAATGTGGACCTCATGGTGGTGCTGGAGGAAAAGACAAGATATCAGTCATTAAGACTCGTTTGGGAATCATGAATGTCTGCACAACATTTTCTGCCAATCTATTAAGGAAATGTTGAGATATTTCACTGGAAAGGTGAGAATGTTGACCTGCTGGTGGAGCTAGATCAAGAGTCATTAGGATTCATCTTCTGGGCATCAAAGATATCTGTACCAAATGTTATTGCAATTCATCTAATAACTGACAAGACATTTTACTGAAAGCCAAAAATGTCAACCTCAAGGTGGCGCTAGAGATGTGGTCAGTAGATCACCAAAGTCAGTCATCCTCTGAGGACCAAGAATGTACAAAATTTAATGGCAATCCATCAAATAGTTGTTGAGATATTTCACTATAAAACATTAAATCAACCTCATGGTGGTACAAGAGGAAAAACCAGGGAACCACCAAAGTCAGTAAGATTTGTCCTCACGAACATCATGGCAATCCATCCGATAGTTGTTTATATTTCATTCTGGACTGAAGTGGTGGACTGACCCACTGACAGCCCGACAACGCCATCAGTAGAGCCACGCTGCTCATATGGCTAAAAACTAACTTGCAGAAACATGCCATATACAACTATTCAGATATATTGTGTTGTCTTTCTGAGCCCTCCTGAATGCACAAGAAGAGGGGAAACATGGAGATATTTCACTTGAACTGAACAACTCAGAAACTGAGTACACTGATGCTTCTCATTTTTAAGTGTGAGTTTCAAGATTGTTGTCTGTATGTTCAATGCGTACATTACATTTCCGTTGTTTATCTTACAGTTTGTTATCTACATTTCACCTTGTTGTCCAACTATGACAATCTGACAATCTTCCTTCCACCTTTTTTTCTTTCTAAACATATACAGTTTATATAATGGCCATCTTAATTTGTCAATCGACACTCTCACATTTTCTACATTATGACTAGCTCACATATTAGTCATCTTTTTCACTGTGGCCTTTCCTCTCTCCCCATTTCACATTAGTTTTCACTGAAACAATTAAGTTGATCTATAGATTTATTTGAGGAGGCACACGCCTCTGTACAGTAAGAAAACAGAAAAAAGCCCCATAAACACACTGTGAAATGGACACAATGAGTAGCTAAACACAACTATGCGAGAATAGCTACATAGTTGAAGCCAACAATCTGAGTTCAAATCTCAACAGGATGTTCTTTTTTAAAAACTAACTTGTAGCCCTGAAAACCATAAAATTTCATCCAAACTTTTCACAACATCTGTCGGTAATAGTGAAACAGTCAGAGCATGCAAACTTTTGTTTTGCTTTTGAAAAGGATGAAGGCAGTAAACGCTGGGTCACACATTTTGAGAATGATGCTACATATTGAAAACATTCACCTTCATGTGTGATAATGTGGTACAAGTGCTACTTCACCACACTGTATACTGAAGATCCTCAAAGTAGAGGCTCTCCACACACACACACACACACACACACACACACACACACACACATATATATATGCATATATACTTAACTTGACAAAATTACAGATCGTCGACAGATAATGGAAACTTGCTTTTTGGTAAAGACATTTTTTGTATTGTATTTCATCACATAGGATCATTTGCGAGATAAAAATATTTAATATTTACAAATGAATTTGTGACCAGCTAAAGGGAACAGAGAAAGACAAACTCACAACTTAGAAAATTCAATTGAAAAAGAGTTAGAGAAAGCCATGCTGTGTCTCAGCTAGACACTGCAGGCTATAAATAGACCCGGAAGTGTAGTTTAACAGCCCCTCTTCCTTCAACATATTGGTAGGAGCTTCCATGGTGTAATGGTTAGCACTCTAGACTCTGGATCTAGTGATCTGAGTTCAAATCTTGGTGAGACCTATGGTTTTTGCCTTTCTGGCAAAGCCTCTCAGGGATTACTTGCACTCACATGTTTCTGAGCAAACTTGATTTACTGCAGTGAAATCAGTGTCTGACAGCACAGTGACAGAGGAGGGTAGAGTTCGATGTGCAACAAACAACTGAGCAGTGACAAAGTGAACTGAAGTTAAAGCAAACACAGCTGACTGTCAACTTTGACCTACTGTAAAGCTAGAAAGTCAAAGTTGGGAATAGTTTGCTGGTGCTTGCCTTTCAGTCAACAGAAAAAACAAAATGATTAGATGCTTTCTCAACTAAAAAGTATACAGCTAACACCAAACTGTACTTAAACAGACTAAATGGTTAATCCAGTCAGCAGCCCTGCTCTATATCTTATCACCATCTGCTATTAATTACCACAATATAATAATAGTTATGTTTTATTAAGCCACATTCAAGCGAGTTTTCTCACCTGTTAAGTGTGGTATCCGTTAGTTTACATATTCTGTCAGTCGAAAGATTGAAAACCAGTGGTGGAAAGTAACTAAACACATACACTCAAGTTCTGTAAGTACACGTTTTATGTAGTTGACCTTTACTTGATTTCCATTTCACGCTACTTTATACTTGTACTTCTGCTCCACTACTATGCAGAACAAAATATTGTAGTCTTTAATCCCATCTAATATTGAGCATCTAATTTAGTTATTAGTTACTTTACGGAATAACATTTTACAAACAAAACATGTGATGAGATTATAAAAAATGCTCTATTGTTATAGGTTAAAATATATATCCCTGCAGTTTGAATGTTAATGTGTCAGGAAACATGCACTTAAAATCATAATTCTTATTTGTTTTAAATTGAAAAATACAACAAATTATGATAAATACAACATTTTTTAAATGGGACATGATTTGCCTAATTAGGCTTTATTTCCGTAATTCCATATTTATTTTATAAAATACCTCAACCAACCCAAACCGTGTAATTACAACTTCCGGGTCCGACAAGGGCCCAAAAACCATTTTTCCTGCATGGGAAAAGGAGCGGCTGTCAAATGGTGGATAAATATTTTGAGCATCACAACCTCTGCAAAATGACTCACTATCACAATTTGATGCATTTGGTTCAATCACATTTTGAAAGTCTAGAAGAGCTGCTCGAATTAATTGTTTTATCCCCATTCAAGATAGCCAGAAGGCTAAACCAGAAGTTGGCGGTCTGGGCTGGTGGAAGTCTCTAGTGAGTAGTAGTCTAGTCTAGACTAGTCTAGTCTAGTCCTGGAGTAAACCTATAGGACCATACACAACATGATTTATTCATGTCTTTGTGAGACTGCAGGAAATTGGAGATCTATGGGCCTTAATTCCAGCTCACAGCATGTCACTCAACCCACAAAGCCCACATCCCAGAAGTGCTTCAGACACTGTGGAAATTGACAGACATGTATTTATAGGTTGGGAAAAGCTTTTTTTGGTGGTATGTGTAGTATATATATATATATATATATATATATATATATATATATATATATACATGTGTTTGTTTCTTTGTAAACAGATGTTACGTGGTCATGTGGTTTTAAAGTCTTTTTTTTAACTGATGTGCTGTGTGTGTCACTGAGCTAAATATAAATGTGCCATCAGCACTGCAATGATCGAACAAAGCTCTTCCATCATTTATCCATTCATCAGCCTCCCTCTTCTCACTGAAATTAGATACATCTCATTACTCTCCCATTGTTTTTTTTTTAAACATAAAGCATCTCATGAGAATATTCCAGAGAATTCATTTTGCATGATACTTCACAGTCAAACATACACACTGATGCACACACGCAGAGCAGACCCTATTTTCAGAGGCATGAGAACTTCCTGTGACCATCCATTGTGCTTAATGACCATTCCTGCAGGGAAATACAGCTTCCCATGTATGCTAATTAACCATAGCGTCTGAGTGACTCCTGGACTCAGAAAAAGCCCCGACATGGTCTACCACAAGAGGGTCGAACCTCTGGAAACAAAAACACCACTGTCATATTTGTCATTTTCTCCTACTTGGATGTGCATGACGTATTACACATTTTTTCACTAATGAAATCACCATCTACAGTATGTGTGTATACTGAGTACTTGTTACTGTCGACATGCTGACACTAACAAGACCTCAAAAAGTTGAAGAGGCTTGGTAAAAGGCCAAAGAGGTTTTGGCAAATTCCTGGCCTCTCTAAACGTAAACTGGTGCAAATGATTACCTTGATCTGCTGTCTGCGTAGCATAGCTAGTTCCCTCATATCTCTGAAGGGCTGCAGCAGGTACTGGTACAGCTGTGTGGAGGCCTCCAGCAAACCTCCATAGGCCTGGTCCTCCTCCTCATACAGTTCCAACAGCTCCACCATGCTGTCCATGGTCTTGTGTTTCTCCATCAGCTGCATCACGTACACAAAAAGGAAATTATTATTGTTTGCTACATATAAAAAAAAAATCATCAGAAAACATGGAGACTTTATCCATATGGAATATGCAATTATCCACATCAAATGTAAAAGGGGATGCCAAATAGGTCCAGACAGAAACAACCAGACAGCTGGGAGCACCTAGCTTGGAAAAAATATAAATATTTGTTGAAGCTTCTGATAAACAAATGAGAAACTTTCACACTGAGCAAGAGGCAAACACAAGTGGCTGTAATGTAACATCCAAATGCACTTAATATCTTTCCAGCTGTCTACTGACTGTTGTGTATGTTGCAAGAAATATGGATAACATCTCCTTTTTGCTACTTGTCAACATCAAAGATAACATCACAGTGTGACGGTGTCAGAGAGTCAAGTTAACCAGTCACAGTGAAGCATACAGAAGAACTCAGTCAAATACATCTTTTATTGTCATTCTGCTCTGAATGGAAACTTGCGCCTTGCTGTTAGACTAAAAGGATTTTTTGTGTAACTGTAAATAATAGGACTATAGGAGTGCAGTCTCTCAGCACACAGACTGTGGCTGAATGAGCAAGAGTCATTTCTGCTGCTGGGAACAAGATCAATACACACACATTTTTGCCAGACTGAACAATCCTGTAGGCTACCAGCAAGCACTGAAATAGCCATTAACTCAGCCCTCAAATGGAGTGAGAGGATCAATAGGACAAAGTGTGTGTCTGTGTGTGTGTGTGTGTGTGTGTGTGGATCCTACAACACAACAAACTGCGACGGTGTTTGAGCGAACTACAGAGCAATGTCACTGCAGACAGAAGAGCTCGGGCTGTCCTGTCCATCCTCAGGACGAAACACTTCACTTCTTCAAACAATCCTGTACAGCGACTGTCATTTATTGAAACAATTGAAGCAGATGAGCTCTGGCTGGTTGGCAGACATTCTCTGACAGTGATGGCTCTGCTATTAGATGTTTTTTTTTTTTTTTTTGCTCAGGAAGGGCAGTGAGCCACAGTTTCCTGTGTCTGGTTTTCTGTCTTTTTTTTTTTTTTTTAATTTGGGTGTGTGTGTACTTCTGAACTGTGTCGACTGGAGTGGGTGTGGGACTGACTGGGTGGAATGACATGTAGTTGATTCGTCTACTCATGGCCTCATTTCACTGCCAAAAGTAGAGCAGAGAGGAAACGCCTTTGCCAGAAAATAACATAAACAAATCTAACCCCTAACTCTTTACTCTCTCTTAATTTTGCAGTGACAGTAATAACACGCACATATAAAAAAAACAAAATAACTCTACTGTGTCCTGTGGATGTAAAACAACAACTCAAGCAGATTTTATTTAATTTGACTGTTTATATCTTTTGAAATTACTTGGGAATTACGAAGGGATTCAGGTCACGCAGTGGGACGGTTGGATGCGGTATATTATGTGGGTATTAAAGAAATGGTTAAGCTAAAATGGCATGTTCTTGCTCAATAATGCATGCATTTGAAATATATTTATTCCATAAATACAAGGAACCTTGTTAACGCTCTTTCATTAACACCCTTCTCTCACTCCAGAGGACTTCTTTCACTGTCTGGCTCCATAAGTCGAGGCTGCTTTAATCTAACGCCATTGATTAGTAGAACACGTTGAGAGCCAGCGAGTATCAGTATAATGTCTGTTTATATTAAGAGCATTAATCAATCACTTGCTCCTGTTTGGTGTGTAAGAGGAGCAGGTCTGGTGCGCGTCAGGATCCTGTCTTCACTGTTTGTCTGTCTGTGTCGAAGACTCAAGATACAAATCACTGCTAGTGTGTGTTTGTATTATATATACAGACATGTTTCACAGAAGTGTTTGTTAATATTATAACTGCAGCTTTTTTTCCATCCGTACATAAATGTTCTGCATGAGAATCACGTCTGAACGTGGAAGTTTCAATTCTTTACTGTGTGTTTTTGACACAGTAACGTGTTATAACTACATTTGCTGACATATTGCAGTTCATTTTGTAATATTTTTCTACCACATATTATATTCTTTCAAAAGACAAAACTCTTTTAAGAAGATTATATTTCTGTTTCTTGTGTTTAGCCGTCATGACTGATGATTTTTAACTCCCCTCTGGTGCACACTAAGCTATATGTGATGAGCACGTTTGAATATTCGAAATATAAATATGCTGTTTTCAATTAAAAAAATATTAATGACAAATATAGCAGTATTCATCAATTATTCTTTACTGATACATGGATATGTCAAATTTCTTTGCGTCTCTGCTTCATATCTATCCATGTATCATATGTATATATATACCAACAGACAGAATGAAATATAATAAGAACAAAAGAGACAGAGAAAGGAATCTGATATGTAAGCTCTGATATTAAGTGGCTCCATGTCATCAAAAATTTAAATACAGTGTGTTAACCAAGTCTTGTAGATATAAATAACCAAAATTAACCCCTTAAAATCGTAGCTATTTCATACTGAATCATACAGACACCTCAACCACATGTTGACAATAGATAAAGTCATAATAGAAACCTATAAGCTGCAGGACTGTCAGAGAAGATGACTGCGCTGAAAGAAAAGAAACGCTTTAAGTGTGTGTGTGTGTGTGTGTGTGTGTGTGTGTGTGTGTGCGCACAAGACTCCACGAGGAACGTACTTACAGGTACAGCATAATTTTATAAATTCCTCTTCTCTTACCAGCTGGCCAGTGTGATATTGATCTTTCTATCTTCCATTCAATATTTCGAGATACTTCTGTCATAGCATCAGAATTGCTGCTAAATCGCTGTTTGACTGGCTTCTTTTCCTCACGGACGGTTCTTCTAATCCTTTAGGTAATATGGCCACCAGAGTTATGTATTACCTCAGAAACGTCACCTGATTTTACTTTGCATGGCCAATGAAACATCCCTGCAGCTTCCTGACAAGATGGAAGACTACTCCTTCTTTTATTAATGATCATGTGATATGAATGTACTGGATGGTCAACACATCTATACTTAGTTTACCAAAGAAAAAAAACGCATCATTTTAGTTTAGGACGAACCCTCTTATTAAAAATGACCAAATAAGAAAATATGAGGTTTTGCTTAAAATATATCTACTTTTCATCCATCATCATTGTCATCTTTTACCAATTTTTTGTTAATTTTTCTGTATACTGTATTGATCTGCACTTCGCACTATAACCATTAAAGGTAAACATTCAAGATAAATAGAAACTGTCTACCTCAGATTAATTACTAGTGCATGACACTTCCTCACAACCACTGTGGTGAGGCAGTGGTTCTCAAATTGAGGTCCAGGGAACCCCAGGGGTCCTTGAGGGGAATCCAGGGGGTCCCCAGCAAAAAGGGGAATAATTAATTTTCACTATGAATCCATCCATGACTATTTTGGTCATGGGTTTTATAAACTTTCTGTAATAAAACATCTAAAAGCAAAAATATTATCAGACGGGAGACTCTGGGACAAAATCTTGGGGAGTCTAATTTGTGTCAGTTTAAGGGTCCTTACATGAAAACGTTTGAGAACCACTGTGGTAAGACACAGCAAAAAGACTGTTGATGAACTGGGATGATCCCAGTTGTCCAGATGTGTCACTGTATGATTGTTACAGACTGAAGATGAGCTCAGACTGAGGTGGTGCAGTCATGGAGATGCTGTGGTAGGATCACATTCTCACCTCTTGCAGATGTTTTGTCGCGCGGTTGAGCGCTTCCTCGTGCCCGGACTGCCTCAGCTCGCTCAGGCTCTCGTAGTACTCATCAGGATCGTCGTTTTCCGTGAACAGAACCTGTGAAAGGATCTTCCAACCACATGTGTCCAGCGCATGGCCCAGGTACACCTGTAAACTGTAGCACAGCTCATCCATTTCGCTCTCGGAGACCTCCGCCGGGCCGAACAGCACCGTCCACATCCCGGCTGGTTCCTCCGGGAAGTCCGGTAGGCAGGGTCCCAGGTCCGAGTTCACCGAGCACAGCTGCTGGTGGATCGCCCGCAAGTCCTGAAAAGAAAAGAGTCCTGCCCAGCTGCAGTCCTCCCTGCACAGACTATCCAGCTCCTCCAGGTCCAAGCTGTCCAGTGAAGGGGACAGCTGGTCCTCTCTTGGTGACCTCAGCACCTCTGTGTCAGGACTGAGGGGAGATGGCGCAGATTTGATCACAGTTTTGACAGGACTTGCTTTGGACGCTGTCACGGATGGAGACTTGTTTTTGGCCTCCCTATAGCCTCCTTTGGATACTTTATCCCTGCCGGGACTTTCGGGCCATTTTGTTTTGTCCCCATCCTGGCTGGTCGCCTCCCTGCTGCCGAAGCTTCTCCTCTGCACCGTCCTGTTGTGACACGTGATGGCAAATTTACCCTCCACCTCATTCCACGCGACGATAAAAACAAATTTATGCTTTTCCTTCTCCTCAAACGCATTGGGGCGAACAGCCACCCACCCCGACTCCAAATTATCCTCCATTGTGAAGGACATCTCTGCAAAGTGATGAGACACAAATACGACAACGTTATCGCTGCGTTGGTGCTGCGTGAGAGTCTGGTGGATGCAGGGCGGTAAAACTGTGTTGTTATTGTGTTATAAACACCAAAACACGAGGATGTGTTCGCCTGTCGGGCTATCCTCCTTCGCTCAAGCGGATGAATTTGGAGCAGTGCGGTGTCATTTCCATCCACTCGGATGTCTGGCTGAATATCTCTCTTCTCACCAGAAAGTAGCAGCGGGATGCAGAGGCAGCTGCGTACATCGTTCAAATACAGCAGACTGACGCCATAAATAAGTGTGACAGCGGGCTTCGTCCAGTCCCACTGTCTGCGGAAAGGCTGGCATCATCTCAGCGCTGATAATGTTTTCTTCATCGTTTGCTCAGCGAGACCACCACATACGTAAAATGATTGTTGCCTTCATGGTGGAAGAAATGTGGGTATTTCCAGGAAACCGCAAGTAGACCAGACAATGTAGGCTAAATACTATTAGAACAAAGTCTAGATTATTTACCAAAACATAAAAATCAAATTTATATGTGAGGCGAACTCTCCTTTTATTATTTATTTATTCCGCGACTTTATTTAAATTATTGCCACCCACTACCGTTTTATTACTACTGCCACAATCTGTTTAAAATGTAACAACCTGTGTTATTATTATTATTACAATCTGTCTAAATGAAAAGTAAGAAAATAATTAAGTTACAGTCTCACGAGATGTGGCGAAGACCAGATGTTGTCCTGAGAGTTTGATGAAGTCTATAGATTCCGAGGAGCAAGTGAAGGCAACATTAGAATCTCAACCTCAGTAGGGCACGTAAGGACGTGCTGACGTTTCAGGTTGAGCAGTGTGGGATGTTTTGCAGTGGGGGTCTATAGCTGCAGCATCAACAAGAGCATGCATGAAAAAAACTGAACAATGAGGCTCCTTAACCAAACACATCTTCTTACAATAAGTAAATTTATATTCAACATTTGTTCATTTTTGTTACAGTACAGTCTTAACGGAAGTAGTTTGGGAATGACTTAAATTTAGGAAGAATAGCGTTACTGTGTGAAGTGATGGCACTGTATATTCTATTGTTATTACTGTGATTTGATGACACTCTATTCTGCTGCCTGAAGGGCCTGAAATCATTGTTTTAGCAGAAGTCCAAAAACAATTGTTTGCAAAACACCATAAAATAATCCTGAAATAAATGTTTCAACTGAAAGGGCTCAACAAATATGGCATTTCAACTGGAAGTCGCTATGTACAGATAAAATCTGTGCCGCAGAGAGATGCCTCAAGCCACTTCTGGATGAGTTAGCTGTGGGAGAGAGTTGCTGAGTTCTCCTTGTTTACAGATATTGACTGGACTGTCTCAGAGGACAGGAATGGCAAATAGTATTTCCCTTTAATGGTCACAGCCTTGACTTAGAGATAAAAGTCAGTCTGTCACCAGGGTGCATGTGTTTTAATGATGCTCAGAGAAATGCTCAATGGGTTTCTACAGAGTTTCCCCTCTGCTTTAATGAGCCCTGAGCATGACCTATGATGCAGTGTGTTTGCATTCTTAAATAGGCGACTTGTGTCCCTTTCAAACTGCTTTCTGCTTCTCTGAACTGGTGGAGGTGTTAATTTCTTTAATCAGCTCCTCTCGTGTAGGTCTGTTATTGTTAGGCTCAATCCACAGAGGCCATATCTATAACAAATCCTGCCATCCTTCATATCTAACACTTTAAAAAGATAAATACATCTCAGCAGCAATAAATCCGTCTAATTCTTTACAGCTCTGCTACTGCT
Source organism: Thunnus albacares (assembly GCF_914725855.1). NCBI lineage: Eukaryota > Metazoa > Chordata > Actinopteri > Scombriformes > Scombridae > Thunnus > Thunnus albacares. The sequence goes on along the minus strand of NC_058107.1, from coordinate 19,104,034 downwards.
GCTTTCTAATCTGATAATTAGTGATTTTAATGTTGTAAAATATCAAATAAAAACCTTTGATGTTCATAAAAAGGATGGTTCAGGAGCATGATCACACATAAAGTCTGGGAACACATTTATTCCAAATAGATGTCTCGGTGAACCAGCACCCTCTCAAGGTTATGACTCCATGCATGTCTTTGGTGTTGCAGTGACATAACTGCTTTACTTCAGTACTACTTTACAGCACTGTCTCTTCTACTGGATATACCTTGTAACTGTATGGGGGGAAATGTTGTGGCAGAACAAGAAAGTTGTACTTCAAGACACTATTTCTTGTACAATGACTTTTAAATCTAGCAGAGAACTTTGTGACTCAGTTATCTCATCATGCAACTAATGGCTTTTCAAGGCTGAGTGAAAGTGTCTTCAGGAAAACAACTTGAAAGTTCAACTGTTTTACGATTGTTTAGAGAAACAGTAACTCTGGATGGAAGTAACAGGGGTGGAGGACATTTATGTGGTTCCATGGTGTAATGGTTAGCACTCTGGACTTTGAATCCAGCGATCCGAGTTCAAATCTCGGTGGAACCTCATGGTTTTACAGAAGGAAGTCTGTAGCTCTTTCAATGGCAGGAAATGAGAGAAAATACTTCCATGTGTTGAATAGAACAGACGGTCGACAAATTAAAGGAACAACCAACATAAAGTCTCTTAATAAGGTGTTAGGCCACCATATGAAGCTTGAGTGTGCTTTGACATTGATTCTGCAAGTCTCTAAACTCTCCTGGAGGAATGAACATCATTCTTGTGAAAGATATTCCCTCATTTGGTAATTTGTCGTCCGTCAGTATGAAGGAGAATAACAGCTTCATTACAAACAGTTGAGAGATGGTCTGAAGTGAATGTGATCATGTGAAAGAGGCGGAGGCGCTGATTCACAAGCAACATCATCAGAACCAGTGAAGTCCATAACACAGTAGTTCTCAAAGCGGGGTCAAGGGACCCCCAGGGGTCCTTGAGGGGGTCCCCAGCAAAAAGGGGAATAATTCATTTTCACTATAGTTCCATCCATAATTAACACAATGACAGACTTTGGTCATGGGTTTCATACACTTTCCATAATAAAACATCTAAAAGCAAATATCTTATCAGATGGGGGTGAAACAGTTTTACCTACCGGAAAATTATAGCAACAGTAAAAATATATATATTCAACATGATTAAATGTTTAGTCTACAATATATGAGTAATATGAACAATATGAGCACCTAGAATAAGAAGCTATAGAGACATCAGACATAATTTACAAACATTAAAAGTAAGGTAAAGACTATAAGTAAGTGTGGGAGTTAGGCCTAAATGTCTTTATTATGAGTGAGTTTTTTGTCTGAGGATTGAAACCCAGATTGAATATGTGATGCACATTATATTTTTCCAGCTGTTATTACAAAGTCGCTTCTGTCGTTGTGACCTGCAGCGATGGAGAGCAGCGTCTACACTGACAGGAATCCCTTCAAGGAGAATTAAATTAAATTTCGCAATTAAAACGCAAAGTCGTCTGTTTGTAGAAAATCTGTTTTAAGTGGAAATGGAAACTGTCTAAACAGCAAAACTCTTCTTACCTGGAAAAATATCTATGTTCTTCATTCACTTTATTTTTAAGTCAGCAGTCTAATAAGGTCTGTGTCGTGTTTTTTCCTGGTTGGTCAGCTGATTGCTCAACGATCAGCCTGTTGGCAGGACTTGATCTAAACTCCAGAAGTTAAGAAACGTATTTTAACTCTAATCTCGGCAGAAAACAGGTATTCTGAAATCCTGATTTCAGAGTGACTGTGATTGGTGGACGCTTGTACCTTCATGTGGTTCCATGGTGTAATGGTTAGCACTCTGGACTCTGAATCCAGCGATCCGAGTTCAAATCTCGGTGGGACCTATACATTTTAAAAAGTGGTGAGTACGTCATATGTGTAATAGCAAGAATAACACACGATTGCTTGGATAAGAAATCAAACAAGACAGAAAAACCTGTAGTAACAGTAGCTCGATGACATTAAATAGTCCTTTCTCCAGTGGTGGAAGAAATGCTCAGATCCTTTACTTCAGTAAAAGTACCAGTACTGCAATGTAAAATACTCCATAACAAATAAAAGTCTTGCTTGAAAAATCTTAATCTATAAGTAAAAGTACATAACTATGATCAGCAAACTGTACTTAAATACTCATATAAAAGTACTTGTTTGGTCCCTCTGACTGATATATTATTATATATGACATCATTAGATTATTAATACTGAAGCATCAGTGTGTAAACAGCATGTTACTGTTGTAGCTGCTGGAGGTGGAGCTAGTTTGAACTGCTTTATATACAGTTAGCTAGTTTAGTCCAGTGGTTTCCAACCTAGAGGTGGGGCCCCTCGAAAGGGTCACCAGATAAATCTGAGGGGTCGTGAGATGATTAATGGGAGAGAAAAGAAGAAAAAACAAAAGTTCTGATACACAAATCTGTTTTCAGTTTTTGGACTTTTTCTTTTATCTTTAATTTTTGGTGAAATAATGAATCATTTGAACTTTTAATGAAATGAAACCATGTGAGAAGTTTAGAGGGAAAATCACTGTTTGGTGGAGCTGTTAACAACTCATAGACATCTGAAATGTGACCTCGACTACACACTGCTTTTTGTAAGACGTCAAAAGGTTGGAAACCACTGGTTTCATCTTTAACAATGTGTTTTATTTTAAAAGCTTGTTCTATTATCTATTGTGTCAAATCTCAATCTAAAAAGTAACTAAAGCTGTCAAATAAATGTAGTGGAGTAGAAAGAACAATATTTCCCTCTGAACTGTAGTGGAGCAAAAGTATAAAGGAGCATCAAAGGGAAATACTCAAGTAAAGTACAAGTACCTCAAAACCGTACTTAAGTAAAGTACTTGAGTAAATGTACTTAACCACGTTTGTCAGATTGTAGGTTTCAGCTGATGCACAGCCAGGAAAAAGAGTGAAGGACAATGTGGGAAACAGTGATAAATGAATATAAAACGCTGTGGCAACATTGGTACATTTTACTGCATCATAGCTTTCATATTTTTAGATTTGACCAGACTGTGGCCATAACCTTTCTCCTCACTCACTCTTCCCCTGATTCAAGTTAATAAGTGACACACTGATAATGTTAATCCAAGGAGATTTATGAGCATGTGCCCTTGTAGCACAGAGAGATAAAAGGAGATTTCCCTCTTGACCAGTGCAGGCCAGTTCATTCACTGCTCCCTTTCAACTTTAAGCATATATCAGTACAACTAAAAATCATAGCATTGGTTGTTAGCATATCCGCATTTTAGAAATATTGGAGAAACAACAAACAACAGGCAAATAACATATACAACATAGTAGCTACTATTGTATAGTAGAGACAGGCGATTGTGTTGTTATGTTGGACTACAGCTACTCATGATCCCGCGTCTTCATTCAGTAGCTTTATATATTTGTTAAAGAGTTTAATCCACATAAAAGAGAGCAAGGGGAATTAATAAATCAAAATTCAATGGTTCTACTGTGTTTGAATTCTTTTAGAAAAACTGAGAAGAGATGTTTTGCTCCAGATAAGTTGCATCTACAGTATGAACGATATGTGGCTAGTACATTTAAATTTACAAATGCTTAGAATTGCTTAGACTTGTAAAAATAATGAAATCCAAAGGGAACATTATTGGAAAAAAAAAAATTGCCATAAAATATTACCAACAATAAACCCAGTGACATGCGGCTCATTTAACTTGCCATTAGCTCTCCACTTTAAGCCTCATATCTTTATACAATAACAAATACAGAAGTTATTTCTAACAAAAAGGGAATGCTGGAAAAACGAGTGAAAATTATTTTTTTTATTTAATATGTGAAAATTATATTTAGCAACAAATTACAACAGTCAGTCAACAAATATGACATGTCTATGGAAATGTTTCACAGCTGTATTAACTAGTAAAAAGTTGTTCTGCCTTTTTATGTAAACTTTGTTTGTAGGTTTAGGAACAGTACAGAAAAAAGAAGGAGTAACGGTATGCTGAGCCACTTGGACAGACTGCAAACGAAGAAATTATTGATGAGATCCTTGATTGACAGTCTTGATATGAAAAAAATGTGGATAATCTGATCACACATATAATGAATACAGGCGATCATGTTTGTTTGTTGGATTGCAGCCGTTTTTCATAATCATCGGCCGGTGTGGCCATGGAAGGACATTTGGGACGTCCAGAAGCAGGCAAAAGGTTTTCCCAGTACTCTCGACGAGCCCTAAGACAAAGTTGGTAAGTTTAGGTTTAGAAAATTATAAACACTTCTGAGCAAAACACTTATGATCCAATTTCCACTGTTATTTTGCCTCCTATTATTATTATTCAGAGTATTTTTATAAATCTTACACATGTTTGGATGAGATCTTTAATGCAGATGTACCAATTTAATTTGAACAATATATTTCTATATACAGTAGTGGTGTTTCTGCTCAGTCTTACCTGGCTCTGACCCAGGGTTTAGTGTGCATCTCCAGAGCAGCCCCCCAGAGTCCGTGTTTTTCTGAAGCTGGTGGGAGGAATCCTCTCTCTGCGGCCAGCTCTTCTGCCACAGCTCTGATGTGGTACGGCTCAAAACCACAGCAGCCTCCAATGTAGCGAATGCCAGCATCGTAAGCCTCTCTGGCATATTTATGAATGTCCCAACGGGTCATTGCTCTGGTCTCCAGCGCTGAGATGAAGATAAAATATTCAATACTCTCATTACACTACACATATGGAGAGTTTAAGAAAGTTTACATATATATTTATATTGAAAATACAGTTTTCAAACTAACAACCACAGTGTTCCAACCAAAAGCTAGGAGGTGGGGTTATTTGAGCAAGACCATTTAAATTCAGACCCTATTTAGTCGACTTATTAGGACAAAGTGTTAGTATTTTCTGTTGGTATTTTCATAATGTACTTGAGCCTGTGCGATATTTAAAATAACCAATTATTTTAACAGTATTTAACAATACTAAGGTCTTTTCTATGTATCTAATTGAAAATAAAATAGTTTTTTCTTTCTGCACAAAAGAAATATATTGTACAAATGCTGACCGAAGGGGTACTCAGGGAGGCTGGTGTATCCACCGAGGTTGCACTCTGGTGTGTGAAAGCCCAGCGGCTGGATCATGAGGTGGGCTTTAAGACCAGCTTTCTCTAATCCCTCCTTCATCAACTTCACCGTACGAACGCACGTCAGAGGGTCCAAGTGGCAATTTATTCCGACAATGTCAGCTCCTGTGCATGAACACAAATATATTCAGACTTTGTATCTACATTAAAGCCAATATTCAGCTTGAAGTATTATATCACAGGTCAATCAGTGTACCAGCTTTGACCAGCCTGACAGCGCACTCTCCAGGCGGGACTCCTTCCATGTCTCCATGAGGTGAGATGCACAGTGTTGCTCCCACTGGTTTACCACTGGTCTTCAGCACCTCCACTGCCCATGCTCCCTCTTGTACACAATTAACAAACTGCAGAAAAGATGTGAAATGAATCATTAAATGTTCATTTAAGACCAGAACCAGCACAAAAAAACACCATCTGTTGTACAGTTTTCCCTCTTGGAGTGCTGCTCTCACCTCCACTATAAAGAAATCAATGTCCTTCTTGAGGAAGTCATCCATCTGTTTCTTAAAGATGGCCTTGACCTCAGTCTCACTGTGAGTCTTCTCATAACAGGGAGTCTTAGACACACACCCAGCGACCAGTGCGTCACCCTCATCGGCGACCTCTCTGGCCAGGTTGCAGGCCGCCTCATTGATCTGGGCTCCCTGGAACAGAGGATAACAGATTGGAGTGACACCAGACTGATGTGTGGATACTTTCTATCATGTACAGTAAACAGGATGAAGGTGTTATTAATTTTTTATTTTTTTTACTGACAGTGACGTTGGTGACATTGCCACTGATCTCCAGCTTATCCTCACTGCAGTAGAAGGTGAATGTCTGCAGCACATTGGCTCCCGCTCGTAGGAACTCCCTATGCAGCTGCCGCACTGACAATCAGGCAGAAAGAGAAAGAAGCTCGTAATGACAACAAAGAGAAAACGATATGCAGATTAGTGCGACGCAAGAGTCGATTCATGTTAATATGTAACATGTACCTGCTTCAGGATGTTCAACAGCAGCTTCAGGTGTCCAGTGTCCCGCCTTCACATAACCACGTCGCTCTAGCTGCAATACATAACCTCCATCTCCTACAATCACCTCGCCAGCATTCAGGCGATCCAGGATACTCTGAGTGCGCAAACACACACACACACACACACACACACACACACACACACACACACACACACACACACACACACACAGAGCTATGTAGCTCATGGTCATGTGGACTCTGCTACAGGTCTGACAGGTTTCCTGAAAATTGTCTTGTTTTTCTCTCACAATGTTGAGCAAAACACCTCGGTGTAATAAGTGACATATTCTTCCATATTGTCTGACTTCCCTTAATCAATATATATTGAAATAAAGAGAATCATCTCTTTGGAACAATCTACTTCCATCGTAATAGTCAACATCTACATTATCATTATTCAAAAAGCATCTGAAAAGGACTCTAATTAGCAGAGATTTAGAACACTTCATGGATTTCACTGTGATGCATCACAAATTGTAAACATAAACTTCTATGTAAATTGTACATTTCTATCAGTTTTGTATTATTGCTTAGTCTTAAAACTTCGATGATTACACAATCATTCTCCCCCTCCTTTTTTTTTAAAAAAGTTTGATTATCAATATTAATATAGGGGAGGTGTCTTTTTATCCTTACTGTCTTATATATATATGCGAATAAACTAAACTATAAGATGAAAAGAGACTTACACACATGGTCCACATGGTCTCCTGTATTGCTTGTTTACCTTTAAGCTGAAAACAAGTGTGTGGACTGAACTCTTACTATCTTCTCTTACCTGATATAAGTTTTGTTTGCTTTTCATCTTTTCTACTTGTAGACTTCTGTAGTTCATGTGTTGGATGAACTTCAGAGTGCAAAATTATTCAATACGTTACTCAACATCTTATGCAGCCTTTAACATTCAGGTAATTTGGACAATTTTAGTTCAAGTTGAGCACAGATTTCAAAGATTTATTAGAGAGACAAAACAAGGCCTACATGAGTTTTTGTGTGATCATACCCTTTTCTTCTTGCTCTCCATTGAAGACAACGTATGTCTGCTTGGCTGCAGCCTCAGAAGAAAGCTTCAGTTATTGTGTGAGCTGCAGCAGTAATCCTGCAAGGAGAAAAACGGCCAACGGTTTACGTCACGCTGAAATGACCACGATAATCTCACGAGATCCAAATGGCTAACCTTTATACTGAGATAACTGTGCAGTACTGCGCTTCAGCAGCAGGTGGTGGCAGAATATTATCTCTGTGGCTCTCCGCCTTTCAAAATGGATAAATCATGTCAAACAAGTATTTCTTTTTAACTGTGGAGTTTTCACTGAAATGGGTTTTCTGTAGTGCTTTTTATCCTCGAACAAAGATGAGAGCAGCTTGTTAAAGGAGATGAAAAAAGCTTCAACTCGAATAGTTTCCAAATTTAAAGATCCCTCTAGACATGCAGATATAATAATATATTTAATAGATATAATATATAAGAGATATAATATGTCTTAAAACACATTTAGGCCTATAGAATAATAATTTATGTCTGTATAATTTCCTAAAAAAAGTTTATCTATTATTATCTATTATCTAATTAAAATGTCTTACATACATCTCCTTTCCCCTCACTGAAAAATCCCAAATCTATGAATATGCAAATATTTTTTGTTTCATAAATTTAACTGCTGCAAAATATCTCCACTTCACTAAAAGTCCCATTGTTAGTGTAGGCTATGTGCTCTTTAGGTTGCGTTATGAACCATGATTTGCATGATTGGTTCACCTTAAACTCTGATTTAAGGTGAGCATAAAATTTGCCCCTTCAGCAGATTCATGTGGAATTAGCTTCCTAAAGAAGTAGATAAAACAAATGTTTAATTAAGCCATTAATGATTAATGATTTATTAATCTGCATCACCTCGGAATAAATATTAATTTCCGTTAGTGATGAAGAAATACACATTTGGACAATGCAGACAGATGTCTGCCCCCTCCTGGTTTGGCCGCTTGATCTCATCATTAAGGACTGAATGTCAGTGTGTCGCCGACATGCTTCATTAAACTCACAGCACTACAGCAAACTTCTGAACTGGATTTGAATGATTTTCTTCAACATTGGATCAGGGCACATGTGGGAATAAAAGGAAACAAAGTTGCTGATAATTTGGCAAAAATAGATTTGAGGATTCTTTAGAAATTGTTTTATTGTTTTATTACAGAATTAAAAAAATCTGTCTGAGTGTGAAGTTACAGAGGTAGATGTAGGACAGAAGATATAATTTTTTCTAAATTAAAGGACAGGATCACATTTTTTCAAGTCTGTCTTAAAACAATAGTCAGGTGTCCAAAGTTTTCCTCCCTGTAGTCATTCTTCCTGTTCATACTTCATAATGCACCTATGATGTAAGTGATGGAGGCCAAAATCCACAAGCCTCCTTCTGTGCATAAATGTTTATCTGAAGCTAATATGAAGCTTCCAATGAGTCAAATCAAGTAGATATCTTTCAACGTTAAAGTCTTTTTAGTGTCAAAGTCCATCTTTTTGTTACTATACTTCTACTGCAGCTCAACAGGGAAACACAAAGAGGGAATTTTGTGCTAAAAAGTGTAAATGTGGTAGATATCCACTTGATATGACTAACTAAGACTGAGTCTCCATCACTTAAATTGATCTTTTAACAGCCAGCATGAACAGGAGGAATAATTACAGCGAGGAAAACCTCTTTCAGTGTTCAAATGGGCACCTGACTGATAAGACAGATTTGACAAATTGTGAAGTTTATCTTTTAAGACCAGGACAGTCCAGTACAATATATGAACAACTAGTACAACAATATATGAAAAAGAAAGGGTAAAATAAATATCTTGTACCTGCAAGGAGATCTTAAACACTGTCCAGTAGGTGGCAGCGAGCAGCTTTCACGCTGATTTACTCACCATAAAAGAAGCAGAAGAAGAGTTATTAGTACGTCACTTCCTGGCGGGGTTTCGATCTACATCCATGGAAAAAATAAACAAAACCAGTGACAGCGGTAGTAAACAGTGGATAACTTAACATTACCTGTCAGACTGAGACGAACAGGTCGTTTTTTGGTATTTAAGTTGTTAAAAGTGGGAGAAAAGTATTTGGTAACTTACTGTTGTCTTTACTTCATTTGACTCACCGGTAACTTTAGCATCAATTAAACAAGGTAAGTCTAGTTTTTAGCATTAATACATAACTGTTTGACCCTTCAATACAATCACAGTAATGTTAAGACAATAAAATGCTTAAGTCAATATGCGGGTGTGGATTTTTACTCATGTATTTGTAGTTAGTTAGTTATATATTTGTTAAAACTGCATTATCATATATGAAATGTAGCTGGTTACATGGACTCATGTACTGCACTTGAGGTACTTTTACTTACCTTGAGTGTTTCCATTTTTCTGCCACTTTATATTTTGACTATACTGCATTTAAACACTATCAAAGGAATATATTGTGACTCCACTACACATGTTTGATAGTAATATTTGCTAGTTACTTTGAAGGTTGATGTTTTTGCATACAAAAGATGATCATCTGAATGAATGAATTATGATGCACTGTTGTAGATTAAAAACCCCACAGCATGTTAAGTAGTTACAGTTATCTCCATCCTGACCAGCTACAACTTTAAAATACTGCTTACATCAGTAAATATATTTAGTATAATATATACATACATCTAATAATAGGAAAACACTGACCGGGGCCTTTCTGCTGCATAAAATGTACTTACACTTAAAGTAAAGTATCAGGACTTAAAACGCTGATGATACTTCAGTAGTTTTACTATTTTGTAAAATTTGAATGCAATATCTTTGCTCGTACTGCAGTATTTGTTATATTAATGTATTGCTACATTTACTTAAGTAAAGGATTTTCTTCCACCACTTATTATTACTGTTCCTCTGTATGTTTTGGATGTTCTACACAAACAGTGAGTCTCTGTTGTTGCCTTTCATGAAGGGGAGTAAAACTTTGGTTTATCTCTTTCTGAGAATCATATTTCTACCTTTTATGGTTAATGCTAACCTTGTTTTCAGATTTACTCTAAACGTTGCTTCCAGCTTTAATGTTATCTTCAGTGTCATTCTCCTGAAAATGTGCTTGAATATCAATTTAATACATTGGATAATTTATTGGATTTGAGCTGTAATTCATTAAAGTTTTGACAACAAGTCTAAATTGAACCAGAACTTGTGGTCCTTCAGTCAATCTCAGGTAATGTGAACTTTGGTTTTGTGCTGTTTTTTCCTGCCAGGCTTCACTGTTTTATAATGGATCCATCTGATGATGTGGGGAGCCTCAACCACATAGCTATGGCACCAAATGATGGTCTTGCTCCAGTTCCTGATGACTCTGCTGAACAGAAGGAGACCCCACCTACAGACATGCTGAGGTTCTTCTTCTACATCTGCTTTAACAGTTGTACTATTACTACGTTTACACTGGCGGGTTTATTTGATAAATTTCACCTCCAAGATCAGTGTTCAAGACTCACTTTTTTCCATCAATATCATGCTCTAATGAAAGCACATCGCCTCTTCTTATAGGACAATAATTACAGTCTTTTATAATTACTAAAACTACTTTCTTTTCAGAATCAAACAGCAGATGTCCAACCAGTGCTTTGAGATGGCGGTTCAACTCCATGCAGGTAAATAGTTTCATATATTTCCCATCATGTTGTATTTTCATCATGTACACAAATGTAAATATCATTTTTCCTATTGTACAACAGGAAAAAGTAAGAGAACATGCAGCACATCTGAAGCTGAGAGAGACTTGTGAGTATTTGAACATGTGATGATGTAGGATTTGAGTCAAATGTGAATGTTTACACTGTTAACATATTCTTCATTAAATGTCACAGGCCAGATTACATCACTGAGCTGGAAAGCGTCAAGACGATTCATTTTAACAGCACGTTGGCATTGCACAGGTATATAATCATAATATTAATATAATAATATATTATAGAGGCATAATACTCAATATAGAAGCTTTGAATGTTGGTTAACTTGAACACATCAGTGATTTGACTGGTCTCTTACAGAATGCAGATGTGGCACGCTATTGGAGAAAAGCTGAAACAGAATGATTCAGAAGCTGAGTAAGTCAACTCACAGCACACTGAATCAACTGTCATACATTTATTATTTTTTTTAAACTTTATCTTGATGATAGCTTCATACACTTGTGTCTTTCTCAGTGCGCTGAAAGCCGTGAGTGATCGCTGCATGGCTCTGTGTTCACACATAAAACAACTTCAAAAAGTAAGAGGCCTCATCGTCCTTTAAGTGTTTGTCTGCACTGTTGTTGCTGTTTTTGAGTATAAAATAGATTCAAACTGTGCTTTCACATTAGATAAATTGAATTGTTGTCTGTGCCTCATTGGGCTGTTTTTGAACCCTTTTTAGATACAAAATTTGTTGTTAGGCCTCTGTAATAACTTGTCATAGCAGTTCAAAATGTTTCTGCAAGCTGCAGTATTATGAATGATACCTCAGGAATATTGAGATGGTTTAAATTACCCCTGCTAGTCCAGGACTCACATTTCTAAAGCAATGTTTTATTTGGTAAAATAGTTTATTATTAATATCACATATATTTATAACTTGAAAACTTGGTGTAAAAATCTGTTGTTGATATAGTGTGTGATTAAAGTAATATCACTTTGTTCTTACAGGTTTGTTTGCAATAATTGATTAGATTTTATGGAAATGATTGATTCTTTGAGCTGACAGCTAATGCTCCCTTACATGTTTGACTGTTTATAATCACAAATCACAAAAATGTGTGAATTAAAATTAAAAGAAAGTGTTTTGTCTCATTGAGATAATTAATTCTGTACCTAATGACCTCTTCATTTGTCAACAGGAGTCAAGAGATCTTCAAGATGAAATCACAGAAATGCAGAAGAAGAGGCTTGGTATGTAACAAAAAAGTTGAAAAAAGCCCTAATGTTGGTTGTGGAGAGAAGGATGTTGCACAAGTTATTCAATATAATAGACAACACTAAACACCCCCTACACAACCTTCTGGTCAGACCAGAGTGTCTTCAGTCGGAGGCTCCTTCAGCTCCACTGCAATAAGGATCGTTACAGGAAGTCATTCCTGCCCACCGCAATAGCATCTACAATGACTCCCTCACTGAGTGGTGATGCTCATTTTACATTTAATTTGCACATTAATAGCAATATCTCGCCTTAAAGATTAAAATTCTATTTTTATTCTACTTATTTTTATTTAGTATAGTACTTTTGTATAAGAATATCTGGTAATTCACACAAATACCTCATTGTGTGTGTTTTTCTAAGCTACGCGTGTTTTCTGTCATGTTGTCATAGCTGCTTTAACACTAAAATGTCCCTTTGCAGATAAATGATGTACTATATCTATCTATTTATTAGATAGGGATTTTTTTTCATGCTATTGACAAATGACTTATTTTGTGTGTAGAGATGAAGCGGCTCACACATGAGAAAATGAAAGAGATGGAAGAGTTGAAGAGGAAAGAGCATCCAGATACAGAAAAGTACAAAGCAGCTTTGGAGAAAGGCCGAGCAAACCTGGAGAAATACAAAAAGATGACCGTCATGACACAGAATGTCTTGAGGGTAAATTAAAACATTAAATGTTAAAGAAAATACTCACAATATCTGTTGGATCAATGTTTGACAATGGTTCATGTCTACAGTGAAATTAGCAGCTTGTGTATTAAAGTATGTGTTTGTGTTCAGGGCATCTTCTTGGCGTGTAAAGTCAACTGGCTGGATGATCCCAAACTTCGAGACATTGCCATGACGCTGGAGGAATTTCCCATCTCTGATTAGAGAAGGAATCCACTTATCTAATATTTATATGTGTCTGTGTTGTTTTATAAAAAAATATCAATAAATAATCATAAACTGTAAAAAACAGTGTTGTGTTTTTTTTCCAGGGAATGTAGGTGAAGTCTAGATGCCACTAGAGGGCGACTCACAATGCGAAGAAAGATGTTAAACCTACATACATCCCGTCAATGAAGAAGAGGGGTAACGAAATATCGCGAGAGTCGCTTCAAAATATTCTTGTCTCGCTGTTTTATGATATGACAACGCTGCGGTTAAGGTGTGGTTTAGGCACAAAAATCACTTAGTTGAGGTTAGAGAGCGGTTGTGATTTGGGTTAAACGATCCCTTGAAACGTGGTGTGGGTTAAAATTACTACTTCCTTACAAATCTCGCGAGAGTTTCACAACACGACCGGTTCACACGTGTTTACCTGGCACAGACAAGCTACATTTTGCACAATTGCTTTAAATTTGGGTTTGTTGATCGTAAAGCGGAATAAAAACAAGCAAAATGCCGAAGGTCAGAGCGGAGAAGAAAACCAGGCAGCACTCAGAAGTAAAAAACCAAGGTATGTTTCTCCAAACAGAGGAGCTAGCGTTAGCAGGATAGCTCATATCACTGTCAGCTGCTGGAGCAAAGTTAGTGGGTTTTAAAGTTGGTGAAATTCGTCATCGGAGTGCTACCTCACACATTATGCTTTTAAACGCTGCCATTGTACAAGTGTTAACGACCACAAACATTAATGGCGACTGTTGTCACGTCTGTCACCTGTGTTGGCATTGAAGGTTTGTTTACGTGAGTTGTTAACGCTCAGCTCACGTTCCCAGTAAAGATCTGAGACATAAACGCCAGTCTTCAATGAAAATATCGTAATTTAACGTATATCGACTCACCTGTAAAGGTTAATGCCTCACAGCATGGGTTAAGATACACACAGGATGTCAAGTGTCTGGTTATTTGGGCAAACAATCTATCCACCAAAATATCACTTAATGCCAAAACTATTACATTCATGTGTCACTGTCTCCTAGTGTTTAATGTATGTTGAGAGTATTAACTATATAAAGCTACTCAACCCAATCGCTAACAGTTTAAGATGATTGTTCTTCATAAAAAAGCAAAGCCACAGGAGCCCATATCATAAATATTGTTTTTATACATTAATACTATTTATATACTTTGAATTTGACAAGCTTACATTATTAATTTCTAGTTGACATTGTGGGTGTATGTGATGTGCTATTGTGTGTAGCTTTGTATTTTGTATTATGTGTCCTGTATGATTTTGCTTTGTTATAATGCTGTTAAATGTTTTAATTGTAACCTGCTTAAGGGACTGCAGATGAAAATTAGCTATAAGCTAACTCTGTATATGGTCCCAATAAATACATAAACAATAATAATAATTTAATTCACTGGACGATATTTCAATTAGATAAATAAAAAATAATTGTTTTGATGTTAAGGTTGACTTCCCTCAGACACTAATATATAACAAACATTAGATTCTGAATCTTTGGGGCAAAACCTTTTTATGAAATTACATGAAAATGTCTGTTATCTAGTTATTTTTTCATGAGTTGTTTCCCTTTCAAACGTTACACAAGTACAGTACACAATGTGTTGATCGCTGTCTGCTGCAGGGATCATGTTCAACACTGGAATCGGCCAACACATCCTGAAGAATCCTCTGGTCGTCAATGGCATCATTGAGAAGGTAAGCTGCACTAGTGCCGCACACGTGCATCTTAAAGACTTAACGACACAGACAAACATGATGCAGAGTATTTCTAATCCACCGCTGTGGCTGAACTTGTATGTGTCGCATGTTTTCCAGGCTGCTCTGAGGCCAACAGATGTGGTTCTGGAGGTGGGACCTGGTACTGGTAACATGACGGTTAAACTGCTTGAAAAGGCCAAAAAGGTGAGAACGTCAAAGTGTTTTCTGTTTTGTTCTAAGTGCTCAGGCTGAGATATGAATGTTGGCTCTAATTCTGTAATCCTATAACACATTAATAGGTGGTAAAACTGCAGCTTGCATGTTGCTTGTATTCACTATTCCAAATCTCCCTCCTACGTTTTACATTTTTTAAGGTTTATGTACGCTACTGGAAGGAAAGATGGATTACACAGAGCAGATTCTGAAGTTTTTAGTCTCCCTGATGTTTCACTTTTGCATTGATGGTCACTTTGATAATACATTTATTAATTGCCCAGATGAGATAGTGTCATGTCTTGTTTGAGTGTGACATTTCTGTCCTCAGTGTTTCCCATCTACATGTGTCCACTTTTAAAGCTTTCAAGACTCACAGAAACATGTATAAATGGCCAAGTAAAGGCATTTAAAAGCAGGAACTTAGCAGGATTATTAATTTTCCAACATATACCTTTACCCTTGATGGGAAACATTTCTTTCCAGTATGTGTTGTTTTGTTTTTTCACTGGCTTGAAACGCAGTCTAATGGGATAATAATTATTTAGGCCTGTAAAAAACATTTGAAAAATCTTCTTTTCAAGAACGGGCAACTCTCAGAATAATTAAACATATCTTTATATTCTAGTGATTACAAAAGGAATCACAAACTTTTCATCATTGAGCCACCACTGAAAAGTAATAACTTACTTGTATAACACTTTTGCTCTGTTTGCAGTCATGTGGCGCTTATGATTCGTTTTCAGATTCTGCAGTTATTATTATGTATTTTTTGTTGTGTTCACAGCAGTGATACAATAATAAACTTTTGATTGTTTGTTCTTAACACAAGTTGCTGTTTTGCAGGTGGTGGCCTGTGAGTTGGACTGCAGATTGGTGGCTGAACTTCAGAAAAGAGTACAGTGCACGTGAGTGGAGACGTTGGCACAGTGTCACTATATATTTGCATAATAATTAAGGCTGAATATGAAGTGAATATGTGTTTTAATGAAGAAACACTGTGCTTTCCAACAGACCCCTGCAGACCAAACTTCAGATATTAGTCGGAGACGTATTAAAAACAGATCTGCCTTTCTTTGACGTCTGTGTGGCTAATTTACCTTACCAGGTAGAGACATGTTTCCTCCACACGGCACACACTTGATTACATAAAAATGACATACTTTATATCTCAAACTGGACTTTTTTTAATTGTGCAGATTTCGTCGCCTTTTGTCTTCAAACTTCTGCTGCATCGACCGTTCTTCAGGTAAGAAACCAAGACCCGCTGGAAACGTTCTTCTCATGTTCTTGTGTTTTCATGTTCATGTTCAGTCTGCAGCTCGTTTGTGTTTTTATTTCCAGATGTGCCGTGTTGATGTTCCAGAGAGAGTTTGCCATGCGACTGGTTGCCAAACCTGGAGACAAGCTGTACTGCAGACTGTCCATCAACACACAACTATTGGCTCGTGTAGATCACCTCATGAAAGTGAGTGTTTGTCTGACATGCTAACAGCTACCGTCTACACGTCATGACAGTGTTTTCAGATGGTTTGTTGTTGCTGTGATCTGTAAATGTCGATGTTTCCCTGTCGATCAGGTAGGAAAGAATAATTTCCGTCCTCCTCCTAAAGTGGAGTCAAGTGTTGTCAGGATAGAGCCGAAAAATCCTCCTCCACCCGTTAACTTCCAGGTGAGTTTAGTGAGTTTTTTTTTTTTTTTTGAATGGTTGATGTCGTGAAAATGCAGCCGGTCGACTATTTAACAATATTTAATGTTGTGTTCTGTTTCTCCTGGGAAGGAGTGGGACGGTCTGGTCAGAATAGCCTTTGTAAGGAAAAACAAAACCCTCAATGCAGCTTTCAAGTGAGTATCTGTCTGCTGCAAATGTTGCCGCCCAAATTCAAGTGTGCTCTGTCAAAAGAGCGAAGGGAGAAAAAAACCAGAAATACTCAAGTTGTTTTTTTGTACGTTCAGGTCCACTGCGGTCGAGCAGCTGCTGGAAAAGAACTACAGAATTCACTGCTCTGTGCACAACGTGGTGAGTAAAACATGCCGGTGTTTGACGTTGTCAGTCGTGTTGGACTGATCTCTCATTCAGTGTTGCTCCTTGTAACACAACAGTTTGAATCTTAAGTCTTGTGTGCTTCGTCTTCACAGGACGTCCCGGCAGACTTCAGCATCTCCAAGAAGATTGAGAGTGTTTTGCAGGAGGCTGATTTCAGTGAAAAGAGAGCCAGGTCCATGGACATTGATGACTTCATGGTGTAAGTTGAACATCTATTTGCTCTTTTGACCATTTCTTCCCCCAAAGAACCTACTAAAATTAATAATAATAATAATTTAATTTAATCATGGGTGCATTTTTATCCTCAGACTGCTCCACGCATTCAACTCTGCAGGGATCCACTTTTCTTAAATGGTAAATGGATCTGAAGACAGCAGCTTTATGACACATGATGCCTTCATGATGTGAGGGCAGTCCTCGGTGGTCAGATGAGATTTCTGACCGAGCTTTTTCTCTTCCTCCTTGAGGTTTGCTTTGAGAGACTGAATTTCAAATGTTGCAATGCTTTGAAATGTACAAAAACTAATAGAGCATACATTTAAAGAACTCATATTGAGATTCTTAACTGTGCCGTTTTACCTTTTATGAGTATAGACTGACTGTCACTGGGAATACAAGGACAACTTTGTTGCAGGGACTGTCGGTGTTTGTGAGAACTTTTCATTCACAGAAAATAATATGTGATGCATGATTTTTCTAATCTGAACGCAATCACCTGCAACTTTTCTAAACAACTTCGAAATCACTTCCTCCTGGAAAAAGTAAATATTTAACAAGTGTAATGTTTTAGGTGTTTTCAGACTTCTAAAATAAATTCAGATTGTCAACCAGTTCTCTTTCTATGTCATGTTTCTCCTTCCCTGTGCAAAGACCATCGGACTTTGCCACCACAGCTGCAGACCAGGGCTGAAACTATCGGTTACTTCCTTATTGATTTATTAGTTGATAAATGGCCATCACAATTTCCCAGAACCCGAGGTCACGTCTTCAAATTCTGTGTTCAACCAACAGTCAAGAACCCACATATATAATATACAGTGATATGAAAAAGAAAAGTATCAAATATTTGAGAAGTTGACTTAAAAAAAAAATTACTTTATCAATTACAGAAAATTGTTGCAAAATTTACTATATTGTTTAACAGATGATCATTATCTCCACCAGAGAGCACGTATAGCACAATAACTCAGGTGAAAATGTTCACTATAAACATGTTGCCCAGCGTGATCACTATTACTTTTAACCTTAATGTGTATAAAACACTAAAATATTGAATTTACTGTAGAGTTGTTGTAATGGGCTGCATTGGCTGATACAGTTTTTAAATATGTCCAATAATTATTATAATGTCAAATAGTATTCATATCTGTGTTACTGTAAAATGTGCAGTTGTAGACATTGATTGTGACCACTGGGGGGAAATGAACGTACTCATGAAGACAGTCGACTCCTCTGCTGTTAAGTTAGACAAAGTAGCATCAAACCAATGCTAACACTTCCAGTGAAACCATTTCAAAGTAGAACTTTCAAAAAATAGCCAAATGGACCTTTTGTCGCTTTCACAAACCAGTTCCCAGAGCTTCATTACTATGCATGACGTCACATCGGCCTGTGGAGGGTAACCTGTCATCTGGGTTCGCTGAGTGCATGTATGATGCAATGAGATAAAACGTATTGTATTTTTTTCATTGATGGAGGCATGTAGTTGTAAAACAGATATATGTGGGATGTACATTTGGCCAAAAATATGAGGATGTAGCGAGATGAAACTTCTATCTTTGTCTGTTAAGCAGCAGCAGAGTGTGATGTTAAAGTCAGTGCTGTTGCAGACTCACTGTCAGACGGTTTTATAATGTAGTCACTCAACACTGATTAAAGATGGCTCTGAATGATATAACACACTCCATCCGCCACACATATGCAAACAGGGGACAGTGTGTGGCGGTTGGAACGAAGCCTGGTTGAGCCCTTGAGGCCTATTTGAATGAACTCAAACATTCAAATGAAACACATGAATCTTTATTACTTCATCCAGCATTACATCCGGTGCAAACACTGAGCAACATAACCAATAGTAGGTCAGTGGTTTTCACTATACATTTATTAATAGCTGTTTTTTTCTAGTTTCATTTTTATACCAAAGTGTTAAACAGGGGTGGAAAACATGTTTTACATTAAGTAAGAGTTATTAAGTCAGTCGCCACATAGAATGACATGGCACAAACCGAAGCAAACTACATGTAAAAACCTTTCAGGAACACAAGGAAAGAAACCAAACACAAAGGAAGAAGCGCAGAGTGGCTTCTTCCAAACTGGTAAAAGCTCTGAGAAGGAAGAAAAACAGAGAAGAGATCGCTTATAATGAGATATGACTATACAGTGAGGACCTAAAAGCATTGAAAACTGAGGACAGTGGTGTACATACGCTACCAGAGTGCACATGCAGACATGTCAGCCAGAGCAACCAGGAATCAGACAACTGGTTTTATGTGGTAAACTTTTTAAAACATGTTCAGTGAGGATCTCTTCTGAAACCAGATCAAAAATATTCTGATCAAAGAAAGTACAAACAAGTATAAAAGAAAATAATTTAAGAAGAACCAAGTTGGGGGAACTAAACATTCTCCATGGAAGAAAAAAAAAAAAAAAAAAAAAACTACTAAAAAAGGAAGGAAATACAACTATTTTCCTTCCAAAGTTTTCTAACAAGACCATAGTGAGAGAAGAGCCAGTTTTGTTAGGAGTGGGATCATAACAAATGCAATTCCTTGAGCCTGTTGGTATGTCAGTCCTTTTATTCATGTTTTCACAGCTGCTAGTGACAGCCCGAGTTGTGCCGAACATCTAGTGGTTATGTTTCTGTATGTGCCACTTAAACCGCTTCAGCTGTCAGTCTCTAAAGAGCACGTGGCCTCTTGGGATTGATCTGCTTACTGGCTTGCTCCTCCTCCTGGAGTGTGGAGCGGAATGACTTCACTTTATCTGTTAAAAAAAAAAAAAAAAAGACAGAAGGAGAAGTCATTATAAAAGAGTGATTCCTGTTAGCTGGAGCAGGATTTATTAGCCTGTGTGCTTCAGTCATACCTCGGAGCTCGGTGAGGATGTCTATCTTCTGGTCTAGGATCTGCTCCAGCTGAGTAGCGTACGATTCAACGTCATAGTCCACCTCCTCTGTCATCTCTAGCAGCACCTTTTCATCCTCCAGCCACCTGATAGACTCCTGCTCAGAGAAAAAAAACACAGACGAGTGTATATTTAGATTTGTTTTTTTATAGCCTGAGATGAAATCCTACCAGCGGGACTAAAGAATGACCTCTAGAGAAAACAGAAAATACAGCTCCCTCGTTATCATAACACATTATTGCTTTTATTTAACATTTGCTATGTTTAGACACGTCCGTATTTGTTTACCTTCATCGATGTACAGAAATAACAAAAGATCCTACAAATAACAAATGGCGTGCATCTGTCTTCATATACGTGTACAACAGGCTTTAGTATTTAAAGAGTCGTTTTGGGGTTTTCTTCTGACCTGGAAAACAGCACGGTGGTCCTCCAGGACCTGCTCCTCCATCTCCACTAACTGAGACACGGCCTCGTGGAAGGTGAACAGCTGGGGAGACACTTCCTCCTCCTGGGAAACGTATTTACAGAGTCAACAAGGGACACTGAGAAGCTCACCTAGCATTCCCAGCAGCACAAAACTACACATGACGCATTTTATGACATCACTGCTGAGATCTGGATTCCAGTGACGTTATCGTTTATTTAGAGATTATAACCACATTTCAGAATTCTTACAAGCAACAGCATCTCTCAGGTCTTTTGAAATCTGCTTCTCTGTTACAATGATTAAGTTCCTCGACTATAAGCTGTTGGAATACTTACTACGTGCTACAACATGACACTTTATTCAAATAATTTTCAAATGTTTTTAGAATTTTCAAATAACGTCTGTGGCACCTTGAATGAACAGATCAGGTATTTATTTTATTGGTTAGCCAAAAACAGACAATGTACTGCTTATCAATAATGTGACAGAGGATTTTATCCATATTGCCCACTCCTAACAGAGTTTTAGAAGTAAAAAGTTTTTCAGATGACCGTTTGGACTTCGCCCATACTCCTCTTCTATATGTGAACTCGTGCAGTTCAAAGTTGTATGTTGTATTCATTTTTCCTAAACAAAATTAGCTAGAATTAACCTTGAAGTGACCTCTTCTTCATTTGTTCTGGTCATGCTGAAGCTGAATTTTAGACATCAGTCTTTCTGACTTCATCTGAAATCTTACAATGTCCCATTGAGCCAAACCCTCTAACAAAAACAAACAAGGTATTCCAGCCCTCTGCCAGCCATAATATTATTTTTTTCTCTCCCTCAATATTTATTATGAATGTTTTATGTATTTGTTCTTTTTTTTTTTTAGTGAACATTACTTTCTCTTTTATTCTATGTATTATGTAATTGCATGTAATTTTCATATATAAACTCCTTGGTTTGTCACTTGCAGGGTAATATGTGTGTGTGTGTGTGTGTGTAGGTTTGAGTTACATGCATCTGTCAGCTGGATACCTGGGTTGAGTTAACAGGAAAAATATAACTTTTTTAATTGTACTTTTCCATCTTGATATTCAATAAATATGTAATGTAAAAGAACAAACTCTGCATACTTACATTCTGCTCACAGAGCAGTTTGAGGTCGTCTCTCTGTGGCGAGATGCTCAGCCACTCTTCGTCCAAAAGATCCAGCTGGTTTACAGTATGGATGTTGGGTCGACCCCCCTCCATCACCTGGTTGGGGTCCACCGTCAGCTCCTTCACCCTGCGGACGTAAGAGACACGGAGCTGATCAGGACCGATTCACAGCACACACCCATCCTGAACATGGCTGCTGTTTGATCGGGGGCGGGAAGTTAACTGTGGGGTCACAATTTGCACAGGGTGGTAGCATCGTGACAGCAGTGACATCATGCATGGGGAGAGATGGCTTTTGTTTTGTAGAAGTCAGTTTGTTCTCATAACGAGCATGCAGAGTCCTTTTCACTACAAACGAATGGCTCATCTGTTCACGTAGTTAAAGTTGACTTGTCAGGTTCTCCTGTATAATATAATGTAATACAATAAATGTCACACACAAGAATCCGGATGGTTAGCGATTGTGTTTAATGAGGTTTAATGAGCTGCTGAGATATTACTGCCCTGTTCTCGACCTGCAGGTCCAGCGCTAATTAATTATCACTATGTGAGAAAGATTATCTGCTGAGAGTTGGCTCAAACAAAAGCTCATCCTGGATGCAATTACTGAACAGCTTCACGGATGTCTTACTGTTATTATTGGCACCAAACAGCAGCTGACACTTTACTGAGTCAAGTCGTGAACTACTGTGCGTTAATTCTGACTAATCACACCCGGGTTTCACAGTTGACCCTGTCATCCAGCTGCTCAGCTTCATCCAGGCTTCACCACTTGATGGTGTCACTCAGCGCAAACAAAAGACACACCCACACGGACAGACGGATGTGTGTGTGTGTGTGTGTTCTTCAGGAGTCAGTGAAAAGAAAACAGCCACGTGGAAGCACAAGTCACAGCAGGTGAGGAGAATGAAAAGTGTCACTTCATGCAGATGAAACAGAGGAAGGATAAGAAGATAGTGGAGGTGACCAGCTGATGAAGTGAACGGAAGCTGCTAAAATGAGCTCATAAATGAGGATCATTTTATAATGTCATAAAATACCTGCAGGGAGCGCATGCACAGTATGTGTGTGTTTTGTGTGTTTGTGTATGCGTGCAGTGGTTGTGCTTTGGGGAGTGCTTGACCTGCTGGGAGAGGTAGCAGCAAAGTCATCAAACTCAAAGGTATTGGTGGGCGAGTGCTCGGGGCGACTCCCCTGACCGCCCTGAGAGAAGGGGATGTCCGACGGACTAATCCCAAACTCCTTCACTCTACACAGCGGCACCAGCGCACAGAGGAGCAGAGGACGGGAGAGAAGAGGGAAAAGGCAGGAAAAAGAAAGGAGAGAGGACATACAAGAGAGTCAGACAGAACTACAGAGAGTAGGCAGACATATTCACAATGTTTACACTTCAAATATTGGTACAACTAAGACAATTTCAATCTATACAAAGGCCACTGGGGATTATTGTAGAATTAGGAGCTATGAAGGTGGTATAATTTCAAAACAGTGCATGATTTCTGTTCCTGTGCCCGTAATGCACTGTAGCAGATCAATATATTTGCACCTGTTGGCGTAGCGTAGTGTGTTGAGGGTGTTCTCGCAGGATGTCATACCAGGAGAGATTGTTGCAATCTGTCCAGACAAAGAGAAGAACATTCAGATTAACGTTGTCTAAGGAAGACGTATGAAAACGTGGACACAGGTAGTTATATTAAGGCAATGGACTTACCATGCATGTGCGTGAATTTTCTCCAATGAAGGAGTCTCGCAGGACCTGGGTGAGCTTACTGGCTCTGAATGGAGTGTGGGGCTTGTTACGGCCGAGAGCCCTGATACACTCCTGAAACAAGAAGGGAGGGAGAAACACATCATATGGTACCTATATGGCACTATTAGGGTGTAACATAGTAGTGATACATATACATCGCTGTCACATAACAATTTAAAATAACACTTTGTGTGTTCACAAACAAATAAGCTGAACTCAAGTGGCAGCTAAAGTGGCATAATTAGCACTAAAACAAAGCTCCTGCCATTACTGCCACTTTACGTCTCCGCCCACACACCTTGAGCGCCAGCAGGCTTTTGTTGATCTCAGCTCCCTCTAGTCGAGTCTGGCGGTCGGCACTTGATGTATCGGCCCCTCTCTCATTCCCTGCGAGGTCGATGAGGGAGAACTTGCCGTGCATCTTCCCCTTCCTCCGAAGAATGATCTGGAAAACGGCGTGGCTGCGAGATGAGTGGGCGTTGGCGGATGTCTGCCCTGATGTTCTGGGAGTCACAAAAAAGGAGACATACTGTGAACATGTGATGGAAGACCATGATCGTATCATGTACTGAGCAAAGAAATGAACTCAACCCTTGGAATTGCACCACAGACAACAACTACGCTGACAAAGTTTCTGTTGTCCCACCTGCAGCTGTTGCCCACTTCTATGAGTTTCAAGACATCCTCTGTGCACTTGACCTCCTTCTCCTGAAGCCCCACAACCTGCACTTGCTGCTTCCCGTCCTCCAGCACCCTCAACTTAGCTTTACGATTCAGCAGGTCAAACACCTAACAGTACATACACACAGTGGGTACTGGTTAGTGTTTTATTTAGGGAAAAAAAAGCAAAAAACAAAACAAATGACTACATATCACTTGCCTTCCCACTGTAGATTTCAAAGAAGGTTGCGTACACTTGTAGATCTAACTTCTTGTAATTGGGTTTCTTCAACATGAGAAATACATCCCGAGCTGCATGAAAAGAGATGAAACATCTAAAAACCTCACCCGAGCAAACGAACCCATTTAAAATAAGGAACCAAACAGATTTCATTCAACATCTTCATTCACTAGAATACAATAAATTAGCACAGATAACATAACTCAATGACTTACCAGCTAATGCATAAATTCCTTTAGAACAATCTTGGTTCTTCCCAGAAAAATCTCCACCCATAGTCTAAAACACAGAACACAATACAACGTCGCTTAGGAGATATTTTCAAATTGTATGCAAGGGTAAAAAAATATAGCAGGTTGTCAGGTACGTGATGTGGGTTTTTTCATTGCATGTCACTCACGTGTGTTTTTCCACTGCCTGTCTGGCCGTAAGCGAAGCAGGTGGCCATGCCTCTCTCAAAAATGGTCTCCACTAGAGGTCTGGCAGTAAACCTTCAAGATGAGGCAGAGCACATATCGATTGATTACTTCAGCTACAAATGCACGATATAAACCTGTAAGCTTTAGAAAAACAAACCATGAAAGTCAGTATTTCCATTCTATAAACAATTCATAACCCTCGTTGTACTCACTACTAAGATGCAACTTCAATGAACCAACAAGCAGCTGTTGACCAAACCGACCTGTAAACCATCTCGTTGGTAGTGCTGTCGTCAAAGGCGTAGTCAAAGCGGAAGGTCTGGTTCTCCAGGTAGCGGGTCAGGTCCACTTTCTGTTTAGGTTCATGAACCATCACCACGTCTTTACTGGGGATGGTGATCACATCTAAATCCTTCACGGTCAACTCTGGAACACAGCAGAGACGAGACTTTTAAATTGCGCAGGCCGAGCATGAACATTAACACGTAATACTGCACAGACGTATGATGATTGGTCACAAGGATCCCGCATTGTTTCTGATAAGAGGATCTTACCTTTCTTGTTGAGTGGACGTTTCCTCACACAAACACATATTCTGTGCTCTTCGATCTGGACAGTGCAACGGGGAACATTTTATTATATTGTTGTTGAAGATCAATATCTAACAATCAGGATAGAAGGAGAGGCTGCAGTTTCTACTCACCACATCTGCTGTGGTCAGGGGCCGGTAGTCTAGGCTGGCTCGGAAATCTCTAATCATGTACATGATCTCATAGTTAGGGATGGTTGTATCCACCTCCTGATGGAAGACCAGGAGAAACAAAGATAGAAGAATTATTTCCTCATCTTTTAATTTAACATCTCAACATCACTAAGCTTAAGTTGCAATCATCATTCAATAAATATATTTTGTTACTTAAGAAGGAGAAAGGAAAATAAATGTATGTACCTGAGCTCTCTTCTCCCTGAGCTCCTGTTGCTGAAGCCGACGCCGCTCTCTTTTCTCCTGCAGTTTCTCCACCTCCTTCACACAGTTCGACTTCCTCCTCGCTGCCATTAAGACAAGAGATACGATAACTATTACCTTTCACAGGGTATGCCAACAGCGTTCCTTTGTATAGAGAGCTCTTCCTCTCTCCATCCTTCTTTCAATCTGTTTCTGCTACTTCCTCAGTCTTCTCGCTTGGTTCGAGCAGTATCTTTCTCTCAGTGAGTCTTTCTTTTCCCTTTGTTCAAACAGAACTCTATGGGAGACCTTGGGCTATTTCCAACAAAGCAGAACAGTGATAGTTCTTAAGCACAGAGCAGGGTGCAGTGGCTGGCACACAGTGCCTCCAGTATAACACTAGCTGCTCTCTCCACGTAAAAAAAACAAAAGGCCTTTACAGTGTGTTCAAAACCTGCTCTCCTCAATTATCCTTTCTATCTGCATCCTAAATCACAACTGGACTTGGAGACTGCTAAAACCCATCACTGACAACTTAGATATGAGCCTCATACTACTGCAAACAAAAATGAGTGATGGTTTCAAATCAAGTATGGTTAGAAAATAGTTCAGCAATCAAACACAAGGTTATTCCAAATCTCCCAGCACAGCACACCCACAGATTAGTGTTGTTTCAGGTCAATCACAAATAATTAGTAACTGCAATAAAGAACACAAGTTAGCAAATATGCGAGTAATGGCCACTTCTGATTCCTTGCAGTTTATAAAAACCAGATGTTATGTGATTAG
Source organism: Thunnus albacares (assembly GCF_914725855.1). Lineage (NCBI taxonomy): Eukaryota > Metazoa > Chordata > Actinopteri > Scombriformes > Scombridae > Thunnus > Thunnus albacares. The sequence continues at coordinate 19,077,519 of NC_058107.1, read as the reverse complement.
CCCTGGCTCGCTGCTATAGCCCCAGCTTCCCACTGCAAAGCCTGGCCGAAGCCCTGTAATACAGTCCTGGCCTCCTGCTGGCTCCAGTCCCTGAGAACCCAGACTATCAGAGCAGATGGATTAATAATCTGCTCTAATCTGGGAGGAGACGATGAGCTGGGTTAGCACTAGGACAAGGCAGTAAGAGGAATGCAGCACCGTCACTACTTGTGGGTTACTCAGCCTCAAAGGCTGTCGGTGGGGGAGCTGAGGGGCGAAGAGGGGAAACAAAGCTTCTCCCTCCCTCTCCTTTCAGCTCACCAAATGACAGTGAGCACTTCCAAGGAATGGAGGGTAAAGAAAAAGGTTATTGTTGCTGTGTGGGCCTAGAGGAGTAACGCACAGTGCCACAGGCTTTTCCACGTGTGTGCTTGTGTGTGACTCAGCAGAAATCAGACGGGGAAAAGACAGCGCAGTCAAACAGCAGCACAAACGCTCCCCCCCCACCCGCCCCCCATCTAATACCCAGAAAGCCTGTCTGCTGGATGGATTGCATCTGTGCTACTTCACCAACACAGCAGTGACACCACAGCACTGAATCGTATCTGGCAGACATTTTAGGTGTACAAACATCTTGTAAGACTAGAGGACTCTCAGATTCTATTGGGGACTCTATTAGAATCACCAAAAAGCGTTGAGGACAGGGGAAACATGCAGGTGATACATACAAAGCTGTCCAAACTCCTTTCTGGATATCGGTTGATGTGAGGATTCTGCGATAAACATGTGGTCAACAAAAACATTAGATATTCAAAAGTTAAGATAATAGGTTCTCTTTACTGCTAAATCTAGATATCAAAAATACTCTACATGTTAAAAAGTGTTGGCATTTTTCACTGTTCATTTGAGAAAGATAATTAGATCACAGCTTTGGTTAATTAAAAATACATTATAGTTTTGATCACGTTACCATTCTGCAGTTGCTGTTGTGTCTGAGCTTGGGTGGGCTGTGCGGGCTGCTGGGATGGAGGTGGTGGTGCTGGCTCTGGTTGTTGAGGCTGTGGGGGTCTGGCCCGGGTCGGAATCACTGGAAAGACAAAACCCACAAAGATTAAGAGAGAGACTTCCTGATTCAGATGCCGTCAACACAAGACTTTTGAGCTTGCCGTTAAAAATGAAGCTGAGATGTCACGCCCCCGCATGGCCTGATATCCTATATTATACACGTTTTACCTCATTCCTCTCCTTCAGGGAACAGAGGTTATAGTAACAGCAAAACTTAACTGAACTTAGCTGCTTCAAATAAAAGTCTGTTTGACTATGGATGACTTTTACCCAAAATGATCAAAAATTAGAGTTCTAGGTTTATTTTTATTTACATCTTTTATATAACAGTTTTCTGTATACATTTAAAAAGTCAACTAATCATAAAACATTGTGACACAAAAGGTTTAAAATGTGTAAAATGGTCAATAAATTGACCATTGCTTTTTTTATCTGCCATCAATACCACAGATATTCGATATCCCAACACAAATAATTCCTCTACCATGATAAAAGTTGTTTTGTTAATTTAAATTCAATTTTAAGATTTAATAGTCATAGATTATGGTAGGATATTTGCAAAATTCCCCAAGCATTGTATGAAACAAACCTCTATTATCCCTGGACGGAGTGTCATTCTTAGTAGGTGCTATCGTCCGACGGTTCTGCAAGGAGAAACAAAAGCTACAGTAAGATATTGTAGGATAAGAGGGCATATATTTCATGTCTCCTCAAGACTTGACAAAGAAACTTTTTTTTCCCCCTTTCATTCAGTTTTCAAACCCTTCTGTTTTCCTTAGTTACTTCCTTGGTTATGTAGAGATACAGAAATAGACAAAGCCTGAGAATCAGATTAGTGCTGATTACAGAGGCCTCTTTGTTAACACCAGTGTTTGTGATGACACTGCCAAATGCACAGCTTTGTGCTGGTGTAGTGACACCTTTTCTTTTAAAAAACAAATGTGAGTACACTTTGTCCAAAACACAAAAGGCTGTAACACCTCGACATTTATTTGTGAGGACTGCTTTAGAGCTATACAATACATTCAAAAAAAATACTACAATTACAAAATACTAAGAGAACAAAATTACAGCAGACTATTAGAGTAGCAGGTGCAGGTGTGCAAAATAGACTGCAACATTATACTCTGATGCAGAACACAACTTCTGGATAGTAGTTTAAATTTCACATTATAAAATAAAATGACCTAATGCCAGAGATGGTTTGTTACACAGAACCATATGAGAAGTCGTCCTTGGAAACTGTTTGGACAAGGGAAGGCACTTTCAAAAAAATACCTGGCAGGTGATTGGATGAACCATCTGTCTATCACCGTCTATTACTGTCTTACCTTGCGAGGCAGCTGGATTCGTGAGATCACGCGAGAATCGTCATAGCTTGAAGCCTGGCGAGATGGATTCTCGCGTGATCTTGTGATGTTGCAAATCCAGCTGCACAAGGTAATAAATCTTAAGCAAAATCATCTAATTTTCAATTTATGTGCAGTTTTCATTTCAAATGTTTTATTTGTTGAATGTGACAATATAAAAACACCCCTAATCTACTGTCCAGTATACACAGTGTACTTAACAGACCAATTAATTGGTTAGTTCGGGGGATCCAGGGCCTACATTTCCAGCAAGGTCCAGCAAACTGCAGCCATATACAGCAACTATACAAACTGGACTGAACACTTTAGATACACTGTAGCTATGATGTGAACGAAGGATGTAAAACAGAGGAGAGAATCAAAAGAAAAAGAAAGAAGCTGTGTTTTCTTTTAAACAATATAAAACTGATTTGTTACAGATGTTTCCAGATAAGGTAACATACTAGTACTCACCTTAGCAATTTTGTTGACCTTCACACATGTGGGGGTAGGTGGGGGTGGAGTCTCTGGACTAGGGGCAATCTCCTCATCTGGGGCCACATCTGGGTTAAGTGCAAATATACTCTCCAAATCAATCTGTCCAGAAATAAAGGAGTATTATCACCAAAGTCAACTGATGACATGCCAATCAACCAATGTTTGTCATTAAACAATGTGATCATACAACATGTTTCATACACAAACAGACATTCGTTACAAAAAGGCTTTCGATCAGTCCTTTAAAACCTGCGCTACCTAACTGAAGATTTCAGAATGAAAAAATGGCTTTTAGACAAAGGTTTGAAGATGGATCAGAGGTTTAGTAGTAACCTGTGAAGGTGTGTGCTTTATATGTGTTAAGTCGTGATTTGTTTTCATGTTGACATTAAACAGCCTTTTTCTGCTGATGAGTGCCAAAGAAACCTAAATACATCCACAGATTCAATGTGTAAAACATGGAAATGGGTGGTTTAACACTTTTATAGGCACTACGTGTCATTTATATAACAAAGCGCATATCTCAGTTTTAATTAGTTAATTTGAATAAGTTGCCCTATCAGCTAAAGAGCAGAGACAGACTGTAGCAGAGGTGTGGACTTGAATCATTTGGACATGAATCACAACTTGAATCACGATCTGTGACTTTAATGTTGAATATTTAAAAAAAAAAAGAAGAAGAAAAAAGTCTTGCATCTTGAATGACCCAATACCCACAAAGCCCAAAAATTAAAAGTTATGCTTCCATCACATGGGTATCCCATGAATGTGTATGCTTGTCAGTGAGCAACAAACAAATGCAAAGTATTAATTCATAACTCGCTATCTTGCTTTAAAGTCCTGATTCTTTATCTTGACTAAATGCATTTATTTGTTCAACTTAAAATTATTAATTAATTAAGATTTTGTATTTTCAAAGTTGTCATCCAACTGTGTAAGTGTTGCTGACTACACTGAATCTTGGCTTAAGTATTTGTCTCAGGCCAGTCATTACTTGCTTGTTGGTCAATACATCCAAATTTGTTTAAAACCCCTGATCTAAGGGCTTAACTGAGTTTTTGGAGCATACCGAGTACACAGATGGACAGCAGAGATGTGGATTATGCTGCCAAAGTGATTTGGTGAGTTTCTGTGGATACTTTTTCAACTATGAATTACAAGTGGAATACATGACCACAAATGCTGTTTTCTGAAAAAGGAAACTACAATTTTTTTTCACCAGCTCACTGTCAACACCACATGGGTTGAGTCTTAGAATCTTAAAAAGGGTAAAAATGAGCATTACAGTGTGGTCATATGTACTGTAAATACTGTATATTAGCAATATCTGAAGTTAGCCAGCAGTAACCTGAGCTTACAGCTATTGCTAAAACTACGACATACGTTAGTGTAATGGTAATGATCTCTCTTTTCACTCTGTCCCTCTTTAATCCTGTCAGTTAACCAGAGAGACTGAGAGGGAGAAAGTACCTTGAACCTACATTAGCATCTCTATATATAGAAAATATATGATAAGTATAAAATAAAAAGATTACCATGAGGTTACATTGCTGTACTGGGATATACTGCAGAGTATACACAGTGTGGGACATATGAGTACAGGCTGCGTTAGCTCATGCACATCAGTGTTCAGAGAGTGATGTCTGGTGGGACTGTAGCACATACAGGCTGGTTGTGTAATCATCATAGCTCTTAATGTCATTGGATGCATTATTCATTGCTTTGGGCAATAAAAGGACATGCTGCTGGTTCCTTGAGTGGTAATAAATGGTGGTTTACCTCTTTCCCTTTTGTGTCTCCATTTTCTATCCACTCCACTGTGACGCTCTCGTTGTCCTCATTCAGTGAGGTCACCATCGCCTGATGTATGCGTCCTGTGAAAGTGCCACAAACCGGGAAAGACAAACATCAGATGGGAAGGCTATAAAGAGGGAAGGTAGTGCATCGAAGGCACAAACTTTTATCCTAAGAACTGGCTGCCAGGATAGTCAACTTTACCAAATACAGTATATTTTAATTGTTAATTAGTGGCGTGGTAAAAACCCTGTGCTATCCACCCTCTCATGTTTTACAATAATAACATATATTTCGATACAAATGTTTTTTTGTTCCCCCTTTTTTCACTGACACAGATTCACATATTAGTAGGGTGAATGACAAAAGGCCAAATTACCACCTGCAAGCCTGATCAGATCTACAGCTAGTCGTGTTAAATTAGAGCCGCTTTTTATTTGGAGGTGCAGCAAGGTTGAAAAACCTCACAAGGGTTATGTTTTTAAGAATGTAGTAAATTATATTTAATGTTTTGTCAGGACGCTCTGATTTGCTGTGTTCGTATTGAGGGCTTGTGTAGCGTTATCTTACTTTTTAGCTTGAGCTTTAATTTATCTAAACAAATTTCGTGGAGGACAAAATTCACACCAATAGGGCTGGGCGGTGATTCAGTGTCATCCTTTATCAACTTTTGGCTGAATCATTGCACTGGTGATATGACCTTATTAGCACTGCAACTAACAATCGTTATAATTGATTAATCTGTCAATTATTTTCGCGATTAACTGATTAGTTGTTTGGTCTATGAAATGTCAGAAAATTGTGAAAAATGTTAATAAGTGTTCCCCAAAGACTAAAATGTAAACTAAAATGTATTGTTTTGTCCCGACCAACAGTCCACAACCCAAGGATATTCAGTTTACTATCATAAAGGACTAAAGAAACAGAAAAGATTCACATTTAAGAAGCTGGACCCAGAGAATGTAGACATGTTTTCTTTAAAAATGACTCAAAACAATTAACAAATTAGGTTAATTTTCTGTTAAATGAATAATTGTTGCAGCTCCAGACCATCTATTATCATTCTACAAATTTAATTATCCAAATGAAGGATTCTGTGCAAGCTGTAATTAAAGAATTACAAAATTAATTACTGAAGTTTTTGTTTAAAGCATATGAAGAACTAGGTCTTATGTGATTCAAACACTGGAACAAATTTCATTGCTTTGAACAACAGTTTAATATATATCAATATTGTAAAATATCAGTATTAATATTGTCATAATGATATCCACCTTAACATCCAGCCTGAAAGACTGGAAAAGCTGAGAACAGCTCTGTACACAGCAGTGTTGAACAATGTCCTACTAAACCAAAACTAAACCAAAAGAGCATTTTAATTTGACATCAACATCTAAAATATCATGAGGCAATTGGTTCCTTTGGATGTAAATTTAAGAGCAAGGCAAAAGCCTTAGGCTAATCTTAGTAAGCTGAGCTCTGACCAAAAGGTTTGATAATCACCCATTGGAGAGAATCACTGATAATAGAGACACGCACAGCTGCTGCTGCTGCTAGCCTGTAATGCTTCTCTCCATCTCTGTGTGTGCAGCGTAATAATACCAGCTGTAAAGAGCCTGCTCAGCCCCCCCATCTTTGTCTATCTGGATATGACTGTATGCTGTAAACTCCCAGCACAATCCAGGAAAACGACATGTTCCTGTATCCATTATTCAGAGACACACTGGGAACTAGTGAGCAAAGATGCTTTTAGTGTTGCTGCTGAACGTTTCACTGATCTAACACACAATGGTTTTACATTGGCAAGATACAGAAAAGGGAAATCTTATGTCTTAAAACAGGAAGAGTTGGAAAGAAAACATTTGTACACTCTGAAGACATCCAGCTCCATAATGTACAAATCTCCCATTTATTAAAAATGAAATGCTCTATATTTAATAAATAAACTGATTGAATATACAAACATTTATTTCACTGTAACAAAAATGAATTAACACTAGATGAAGAGCAGCCACCTTTGTTGATGGTAGAGTATCGTGCATGTCTTTCTGTCATGTCATGTCAAAATGATTAGACAATACTGTTACATGATTAATTTACTAGTGTAATAGAGCACAACCTTATTGTGACAGACCGCTTCCATAAAAAAGACAATAATAATGTCAACCGTACCACTCAGCCTTATCCTCCATCCCTCTATTAGAAATGACACTTATCCTCATATGGCTCTACTTTACTGGTTGAGCCTGAGCTCAAGCCTGTTCTCATGTCAGCAGTTTTCAGATTCAAAGTAACATATCTACACGACCACATGTCACATTACTAAGGCCTTATGAGAGTGGAATAACAAAAATTATTCTCCATGTACAATCAACACCAAATAACACGAGCCTCCATAAGCCATGAGAACTGTTTCAATGCACCTTGGCATTAATTCCCAAAGTCTCTGTAACTCTACTCAAAGGAGGAACGTCATTCTTCCAAAAGACATTCCCTCATTTCATGTTTTGATGATGGTGGAGGAGAACACTGTCTATCACTCCTGTCCAAATCTCTTATAGGTGTTGGATACCTGGTGATATAAAGGGCCACAACGTATGGGTCACATGACTGTCATAATCAAACTTTTCAGTGACCCCATGAGGAAACATCTACTTATTTACTCAGGTGTTTCCTTTATTTCATCACCTATTATGCATGTGCAACTTTCATTAGTGTCCTTCAGCAACTACAGTGCTGACATCTGCACTCTGGAAACAGCCAGACATGAATACAAGTGCAAATAACCCAATGCTGAACTGTAAGAAGGGGGGTTACAGAAAAACCTTGGCAACAGTAAGGGTGGCTGGAACAGGCATGTGATGCTTGATGCCACACCTCTACTTAAGGAGTGTTGAGAGCATGGCGTGCTGCAATAGTGACTGCAATACTCAGAGGATTACAGTGAGGCACGGAGGCAACAGGGGGTCAGGCAAGGATCATCAAATCACTGCTGCTTTCTGCTGACAACTTTCTGCTAGTAATAAAAAAAAAAAGAAAGTGGAAAAAAAGTAAACGTGACTGACTGCTTGGCTCATGTTAGAGGTAAATTTGAAACCACAGCCTTCCTGTGGGTTCATACACATCAGACTCTACTCAACATGCTGCTAAGTAACTGCAGAGCAACAACTTCCTCCAAAACCACTTATGTGGAAAAATTGGTTACATCAAACTACATCCAGTAATTCTCAAATTTATCAAAATATACCATATAAAGCACTTTCACACTTAAAGTAGACAAACTTTAGTTTTGCTCCTCCCAGTGGGAATCACAGAAGAGGACTGAGAAATCAAATTACAACAGTGAAGCAGCTTGACACAAATAAATGTTAGAAGAAGTCCTGCCAACTCTGCTGGCTTAGCAAGATGTTTTGTTGTATCAACCTCACACAGCGGCATCCTTACTGTCTGTTAACAGCACTTCATCTCTATTGTCGACATTAAAAAGTGTGTCTCGACATAATGACCCGGATAATCCTTGTGGCTGCCAGGAGAGGTAGACATCTTGTTCAACCAAAAACAAACAGAATATGTGGCAAGAATATTGGAGTTCAATAGATGACTTCCTCACAATGCAACAGAAAATAATTTCCCATGAAAAGAGATTCTAAGGAAGGTCACTGCTTGTAGAAATGTACGGGTATCCATAGTCCAGACAGTATAACCTGTGGAAGGAACATCCAGCCACAGTAACACCATACACAACAATGGGTATGTAGGGGGCCCGTCTAACCTGTTGTATCCAGAGGCCTGGAGATTTTGGACACAAAAGCAAGCTCCATACCATCACCAAGACAGCGTTTTTTACTGTAAGAACAACTCATTCCCTCCACATCCAGAGAAGGTAGGGTATTATAGTGAGACAGGGCTGAAACTGAAGATTATATCCTGTTATTGATTAAACTCAATCATTTTTAAAACTATGACAAATGCTCCTTACAAGTTACCAATGCCCAATGTGATAACCTGAAATGACTTATTTTGTCTGTGCAACTGTCAAGAAACCCAAAAGTATTTAATTTGCAAGAATATGAAACAGAAAATCTGGAAATCATCACTTTTGAGAGGCTAAAAACAGCAAATATTCAACAGTTTTAATTGTTAAGTGACTTAAACGTTTAATGAATTATCAAAATGATCATTAATCGCTTTTCTGCCGATCAAATTAATCAACTACTTGCTTCAACACTAGTACAAAGCCTTAAGCTGGGTTCAGGTGTCCATACCAGAAAGCATCTGCCGTATCGCAGACACTCACCTACCAGACCCAGACACACTTCTGAGCAGTTGTACAGTCTGATCTTGGATACAGGAACATTTATTTTCCCTCCAGAGATCAGTGGACCTCTACACTAGGCCATAATATCACACTCCATTTCTAAACCTACCTCCATGAGCTGAAATGCTAAGTCACACACTGGCTTGTCTTAGAGCAGCTAATCTGCTGATTTCTGTAACTGAATGCACTGTCCACTGTGTCCCACTTTACTTTACTTTACTAAAACCTGGCTGAATGGGTACGCTGACACTCCCCAGTAACCAAAGGGGCTTAAAAGGGGGTGCTTCAAGCTCTGCTAAGCCAGGGGAACAAACAAAGCCCTTAAAGCATCAGTTTCACTGAAGGCAACCTTCAATGAAAGCGTGTCAACATGTCACAGATTGAGAAAAATGATGCAGTCCACAATCACTGAGCTGGTGGGTGGCCTGTATCTATCACTCTACTTTAAAAGACACATCTATATTTCACATAAAAATGAATGCCAAACAGGGAATCTAGGGTGATAAACTGAGCAATGACTAAAGATCATGTGCTGAATACTGCAAAATTATTGTCTGTAAGATATAGCTCTCACCAGGATCGACTTTGAAAAGGAGAAAAAAAAAACAGGGGAAACAAGAGAGTCCTGGCAGAATTGAGGGAGCTGGCTGCAACAGATGGGGTGGTGGCTAATGGCCTGAATCTGGCTCGAATTTGAACCAGCCCAGCCACCAACCCCCTGGAGAGCGGGCAATCCCTGTTCTGGATGCAAACCTAACCAGCAGGGAAAAGGACAGACAGAACCACTTCCCTCTCTGGGCTGCACGTTTCTTTTAACGTCTCACTCCAGGCCTGATGGGTACTGAGGACAGTATAATCACATGGCCTATGGATGATGGCATTAAGGACATTATCATCAACAACCAATACAAACAGTTAAAACACACCCCTTTGCGACCAGCTTTCTTCTCATTGTTCAAAAGGATATTTGGTGTTTATGGGTTTTATTCAAAAACAACATCACTGGGTGTAGCCTAATCCTGGAAGAGCCAGCAGGAATGACACAAACCTTTCCCTCATCTTTGGCTGTCTGGCCCTGAAGCAATGTACAACTGTACAGTTACACACTCAGAATAAAGCTGACATTCACATAGAGAAGAGTCATACAACAAACCGCCTCTCCCTGTCTCTGTCTAACTACTCCTCTGTTAAAAAAGCTGAAGCTCCAGTGAGTGTTTGTCACCCCTGCTTCCTCCTGTTGGCAGTGAATGATATGCAGTACTTCTGTAAAAAGCACGCAGCTGTCACAAGCATATCATACACTACTGGTTGTTTGTTTGTCTTCCTATATATTGGCATATATTATCGAGGATTAGCTAGGTTTCCTTGGTGCAAAGGATGATCTGATCCAGACCATTATCCACAAAAGCAATGTGTTAACCAAGATCTTGGGATACGTCTATTTATGCCATTATAAACAAACAATAGTGTGTCAAATTTACCATCTGTTAAAAAAACAAGATTCTTCATTTGAAGGCAATTAAGTTAGAGGTTTCCATAACAACTGAAATAACGTTAGGTTAATGTTAGGTGAAACTCGCTCTGTAAAGATCTAGGTTAAGCTAAAAAAAATGGCTAATTGAATTGCATATAACGCTTGGTTAGAGCACAAAACACATCCAAAGCAAAAACTACTCGGTGCTGTATACAAAAAAAGCCGGCAGCATTAGCGTTAGCCGTTAAGCTAATCTCCAGCTAATGTTGCTCTCTATCGAACTAACGTTAGCTTGCTTAGCAATTTAGCCAGCTAAGCTAATGTTATGTTACAAATTATTGGTTAACGTTAGTATAAAATCATTTAGGTAACGTTTACCGTTGCACTGACGTTGGTGTTTTGGCTAACGTTAGTTACATTAGATACCAAATTGAAGAAGGCGCTTGCAGTTATCAAACGTTATGAATTAACTAACATTGTCGACAAATGTGTCTTTTATTCGCATAGAAGCCCAGCTAACAAAAGGTAAAGGCTCATTCAAAAGGCTTTGGCCATGTTGAGGCACTCCGCCCTGACAGCTAATATTAACGTTTTCCTGCAGCTAACGTTACGCTCTGCAGACAGGAACAACGGTTGCTGTGTTCAACAGCACCGCAGCAACAAAGATCCCCAAACAACTTACACAGTGCGACGAGAAAAGAATAGGCAGGGTGAAACTTACCATCACTGCGCTTTATCTCCACGTAAGTACCGACGACAAGCTTCCCAAAAGCCGACGCCATTCTACATTACTTATACAATTAACAGAAACAGGACTAAAGACTTCTAATGAGCCGGGAAAATGCAGCTTCTTGTGTTGGCTCAGTCTTTGGTTCGGAGAGGAAGATGCAGGCGGTAGAGTGAGCTAGCATTACGTAGCTACCAAGAATAGCTAATTCCTTTCCGGTCTGGCATTTCAAAATAAGATCTGGTTAAATATGACCTACAGAAAATTAATTCAGTATTTCAGTGCAGATAAACATGTATGTAGATAAACTGTATGTAACAGTATGCGCAAATAAACATGTATGTAAATAAACTATGTAAAGATAAATGTATGTAGATAAACTGTATGTAACAGTATGTGCAGATAAACATATATGTACATGCACTATATGTAACAGTATGCAGATTAAATGATAACTTCTGTTGTGATTTGGAGGTATATAAATAAAACTGACTTAAACATGTCACCATGATAAAAGCATGTATTGCATTTAATCATTTTTGAAAAAACTTAATGATGTTCAAAGTCTGATACCTGTAAATGTCTTAACATGTATGGTACTACTAGTAGAATAACTCAAGTACTGTAGTCCAGTGGTTCTCAAACTTTTTCATGTCAAGGACCCCTAAACTGACACAAATTAGACCACGGACTCCTACTTGATAAGATTTTGTCCCTGGGTCCCCCATCTGATAAAATTTTGGCTTTTAGGTGTTTAATTACAGTGTATGAAACCCATGACCAAAATAGTCATACATGCTGTCATTGTGTCACTTATGGATGGAACTATAGTCAAAATAAATTATTCCCCTTTTTGCTGGGGACCCCCTGGAACTTCCTCAAGGACCCCTGGGGGTCCCCGGACCCCACTTTGAAAACCACTGTTGTAAGCTACTTATTCTTCTAAATGATCAAACAGTATGTAAAATAATTCAATTAGCTCAACCTCAAACAGCTGCAACACTGAATTTCTGCTTACACATTAATGCATCAGTAATAATTCATGCAGAAAATCATACAAAATAATATAACTCTGACAGGGGTGATTCTCCTGTAGAATGAGTACTAATAGTTCTAATTTTTGATACTTAAAGCTTAGCTAAATATGTTTCTAATACTATTAATAATACTATTTAATGCGGGACTTGTAATGAAATGTGTTTACCACAAATTCCACCATTGTATGACACGCTTAGTACAATACTTCCTTACTACTGCAAGATTGTCACGCTTAAGAGTATTGTGATGGGTATAATTTGCCACCTGGTGGCACCAAGGCTCCAATAGTCCACATGGCGTCTCTCTCACAAGGAGGTTGTAATGCATGTGCAATTCAGAGATGTAACAGGCTGTGGCCTTTGTGGAAAACTGATGAACCATACACATCCTCATTCAAGCCCAACCTTACATAAAGTCAATGAAACCAGACATTTTGTGCTATAACTCTGAATAAACAATTCTCTGAATAAATAGTTTTGTGCCCATGGATGGATGGATTTATATGAACTATAAAATATGCGTGAATAAGCATTATTAAGCTTGAAAGTGAAAGTGTGGTTTTCTGGATGTGTGTTGTGTGTGTGTATGATGAACTGGTGAATTGCTCAGAGTGATTGTCTGTCTTCTGCCAAGGGCACAAAGGGATAAACTGTAGGAATATGAATACAGTAAGCATGTGGTAAATAATTGGTCTCATCTCAGTTGAGAGAGGTTATGTGCAACAAAGGCCCCTGGTCAGAATCAAACTTAGGACTCTGCAGTATGCTTCTTAACAACTGGGCAACCAGAACATCTCATATTTTACTTAATCTTAGTGCCCGTTAATAGCTTTGTATGTAAAATGTATACAAACCCATCACTTATATATCTACATACAGACATGTCAAATTAATAGAACATTCCCTCAGAATGGAGGAAGTCATGGTGTTACTGTAACTTAATAGTTCTAATAGCACACCATAAGTCAAGGTGTTGTCCATAGGAGAACATATCCAAACTGTGAAATTAGTAAACAATGGTCCACAACATATCGAGGTTCCAGATCATTCTCTTTCCAGAAGCTACTAGGTTCCTCTGTGGTCCTACAGCTGTCAGTCCCCCCCACTGTCTCCATATGCACACACACTCTTTTAAACCCCCTCCCGCCACTTAAGCATCAGGCATTTGCTGGTGAGTTCTCAGCTGTCTATGCCCTAAATAGACTTTATCAGGAGCAGACCACCTTTGAAGGGGTCACTCTCACCAAATTCACTGGATCCATCATAATTGTTTGTTTCATAAGATGACTGATATTTTAAAGAGACTAGAAGGGAATTCGCTGTAACACAAGTAATCATTGTTTCTAAGAATCTTTAGTACAAAACTTTTCTTTGCGTTTTTGTGTTCTTCGAGTGAACCCCTAACTGTCATGGATGGTCCAACTTGGTTCTGTCCCATTTCATTGAGATCCACTATAAATATAAATGGAGGTGTGGGTGGGGGAAGGTTACACAAGTCAGAAGACGATTGAAACTACGGACTGAAGGTCCAGACTTTCCAAGCGGGAGGAAAAAACAGAAGAAAAGAAAATAGAGGAGGATTGAACAAAACACACAACACACAAATTCTGAAGGTACTGTCCACAGAAGTCTTCTTTTCTTTTTTTTTTCTCTTTTTTTAAACTTTGACAGACATTCAGGTATGTAGAGGGTAGGATAAGGGAACAGAGGGGGGCAGACTATGCCTATCAGGGGAGTGGGAGCAGAGAGTGTCTGTCCATTACGAAAGTTGCATTTGTTGCAAAGCTCAACTGGGGTGCAAGACCATGCCCAAATAAGGCATGAGGGGAGGCCATTTAAAGTTAGAGATAGCATGTGCATGGCCATTTGCTACAGGAGACCCAGGTCAGCAGGACACTGATTGGAAAGTATGGTGAGAATAAACACATTTCTACTCCGACAGTAGTTTAAAAATAATATTATAATGCTGTCAGATTCTACTATCCTTCAGGGTGAATTAGGAATTGTGTAAATCTGTTCATTTTTTGAACTTCAAGTCAAAACCATGTAAAAAAAAGCAGATTCATTCTAACTCTTTTTAAAAAATATTTGTTTTATTCAATAATGTCTTTCTGTGACTGGAATGTTTGACTTTTGTATGAATCTTTGGTGGCTTTACCAAAGTACTGCATTTACATTGGATTGACTGATGACATTGACTGTTAAATTGGGCTTTGGTGAGCTAATACTGTCAGATACAAGAGACGAGAAACTAATAACTGATAATCCCATTTTCTACTAGATGGGAGATCCAATCCAGTTAAAAGACGAGGGAAACAAGCACTTCCAGGCAGGAGACATTGACAAGGCCATTGAGTGTTACACTAATGCCATCAAAGTGTGCAAAGACAAGAAAGTACTGGCTGTCATTCACAGAAACAGGTCTGCATGCCACCTAAAGAAGGTAAGCAGCATGCTAAAACAGTACAAAAAGAACGAGCACTGAATACATGTGTAATTCCTCTGGCAAATCTAGACTTTCATTAGAAATGTTTCTTTTTTTATTACAGGAAAATTATGCCAATGCAGCATCTGATGCATCTAAAGGTACTGTGGAGTAACTAATACAAAAGTTTAACCAAAAACAAACACAGAATAAAACAAAACGATAGGAGCAATAACACCAAACAACAAACTCATTATGACTCTCTCTTCTCACTATATAGCAATTGATGTCGATGCCGCAGATATTAAAGCCTTATACAGGCGGTGTCAAGCTCTGGAAAAGCTAGGAAAACTCGACATGGCATTCAAGGATGTGCAGAGATGCGCCACCATCGAACCAAAGAACAAGACTTTCCTGGAGACTCTCCGCAGGCTGGGAGCAGAGATCCAGGCCAAGGTGAGTGTTGAGAACAAAACAAATCACCTACACACAGACGTTTATACAAGACAATAAAAGGTTACACAAATCCCTTGACATACACAAATTCAGCATTCACTAATCTATAAGATGAAATCAGTACTTTTAGGTGTATTCGACATTGTTTTTTGGTGGATTAGAATTAAATGAACCATGATACTGAGGTAAGGTGTTAGATATACATGTATATCACTTGGAAATTATCAAAGTTTATTTATGGTTACATTTTTCTCCACAGCTCAAAACAACATTCTCCACAGACTCAAGAGTACAGAACATGTTTGACATTCTCCTCGATGAAGAAATGGAAAAGGACAAGAGGGAAAAAGTGGGTGTTTTCTGTAATTTGAAGCAAAACTTGTGATTAAGCTAGCTTCTTGTTTTATTGCTTGTTAGGATGTAGGGTGCAAAGTTCATTGATTTTACAATGCTACTTCTTTTATGTCTAGGCTGCCAACAACCTGATTGTGCTGTCTAGAGAGGATGCCGGAGCAGACAGAATCTTCCAGAATAACGGAGTGCCTCTGCTGCTCAACATGATAGAGACAGGCAAACCAGAGATGATCCTGGCTGCTATTCGTACTTTGTCAGGAATGTGCACAGGACACAAAGCTCGGGTGAGCATACTCATAGATATCGAGTCCAGACAAGGACACAGTGAAAATCAAAGAGTTATTGAGAAACCAGACAAAGACAATGACGTCAACTATGTAACCTCTTACAAACACAATAAAATCAGCATATGCATCATAATCATCCATTATAAGAATTATATTATTTGTATAGCATTTCGTCTCATAAAATGTACTCAGTGTATATTTCTTTTCACTTCCCATACACAGGCAATGGCCATCATTAACATGGTGGGCATTGATAAGATGTGCAGCATCATGGCTGTTGACAATGAGGAGATCGCACTGGCAACATGCAACCTCTTCCAGTGCATCAACGACTCCCTTACTGGTGGAGATAAAAGAGAATATGGGAAAGAAGAAGCCTTGGTTTTGGGTAAGACAGAATCTTCATCTGTATCTTCAACAAAAAGTAGATTTTATTATGGACACTTATTCAGTGTTCGCTTTCTAATTTTCAATGAAACTCTGTAGAACCACACAGTATGGGGAAATGACTGAGACGTACAATCTTCCTTATCATCTGTCCTTCTGCAGATGCAGCCAAAGATCTGAAGACCATCCTTCTCTCTCTTCTGGAGATGGTTGCAAGTAAGAAGGTGTCTGGTCATGGCAGAGACCAGGCACTGAACCTCCTGAGTAAGAATGTACCTCGCCAAGACAAGAAAGAACAAAACAACTCCAGGACCCTCTTCACTATTGATCACGGTGAGCCACACAGCTGTAGCAGGTTACTAATTTGGTTTGAGCCACAGTCCATCACAGTATGACTCCCTGACATTTGTATTCAACAGATATCTATATACATGTATATTTGTATACTCTTCAGGTTTGAAGAAGATCCTCAAGGTGTGTGGTCAGGTTCCTGAATTGCCAGACCAGCTGCCCTTGACAGAGAACACACAGCTGATTGCCAGCATACTCCTCAACAGACTCTATGATGACCTCAAATGTGACCCAGAGAGAAACAACTACAGGGACGTTTGTGATGAATATATCAAGTATGTCCCAAATTTATTTTATTTTATTTATTTGTTTGTTTATTTAACAGGGACAGTGCACATTAATAAACATTGCTGTAAATGCTATTTTTCATCTGTAGTCCCTGGGCAGATGTTACAAAGTCACCCTAAAAACAGAATAGAATATGAAAATGAGATTGAAATTATAAAGTTACTGAGGCAATTTATAATCATGCGGAACAATGAATAAAATGAAGAAAAAAGAACATATATGATATTAATAAAAACAACATTCATAAAACACACTGTTGTAACCAAGACTTTCTAAATTGAGTCATCATAACAAGTTACTTAATCTATTGTGTTTTTTATCTTTCCCTTCCTTTTCCACAGATCCAAAATTGACCCCAATGACATGGACAAAACCATTCATGCTATCAACGTCATCTCAGGGCTGCTGCAGGGTCCCTTTGATGTCGGTAACGCCCTGGTTGGACATCAAGGTATCATGGAGATGATGGTGGCGCTGTGTGGCTCCGAGCGTGAGGTGGACCAGATGGTTGCTGTGGAAGCACTGATCCATTCCTCCACAAAGATGAGTCGTGCCAGCTTCATCATCACCAATGGCGTGTCATTGCTTAAAGACATCTACAAGAAGACCAAGAATGAGAGGATTAAAATACGTGCGCTGGTGGTGAGTGTTCCTGGAACAGAAAAGAACAAACACAGGTCAAAGTGTGTTTTTGGGCTCAGCCCATTGCACAATATAGAATAACACATCCCAGACAGTAGGAACATGACAAGACAGTACAGGAAAGCAAAAACATAATAAGCAGCTCCTTTTAACTATACTGGGCACGCAAGTCTAGTTGTTCCATATAAATTCTGTTAAATTAGAGTCCACAACTTCTTTTGTCCTGTGTGTTTATGTTTATGCATACAATATGTCCATGTCCTCACCAGGGTCTCTGTAAACTGGGCTCAGCTGGAGGTGATGACTACAGTTTAAGGCAGTTTGCTGAAGGCTCCACTGAGAAGTTGGCCAAGCAGTGCAGAAAGTGAGTATTCACACACAGATTGTTAAAGTGACTGTGCCAGAATCTAGCATGTTATTATCCATAAAGATAGACAAAAGACTGGTACTTATTATATGCAATGACTATAAAGTTCAATCTAGTCTGAATCTAGTTTTGATGGAAAAGTTGTATAGATATAATTTCTTATAGGAATGAAGTGCCAAAATATCACAGCAACTTGTAATCCTACAATTTTTTTTATCATCTCTAAGTATTGTTATCATTAGTGTTTCCTTTTTTCTACTTCTAGATGGCTCTGTAATCCACAAATAGATTCCAAAACAAGGAAGTGGGCTATCGAGGGCCTTGCTTATCTGACTAATGATGCTGATGTGAAAGATGACTTTGTTGAGGATGAGATTTCTTTGAAGGCCATGTTTGAATTGTCCAAGGTATGAAAATAACAGACATAAAGAAACAAAAAACATTTTTGCAAGTAACATGTAGCTTCATATGTCAGGTTGGACATCACGCATTAGAAATAACCTCTCTCCTTTCTCTGTGTTTTTAGTCTACAGATAAGACCATCATATATGCAGTAGCTTGCACCCTGGTTAACTGCACTAACTCTTATGACAAGAAGGAAATCATCCCTGAGCTGGTCCAACTAGCCAAATTCTCAAAGCAACATGTGCCTGAGCAACACCCCAAGGTACAGTAAAGGAGAAAGGAAAGGGAAATGAATCATACTCTCAGACATGACATTTGATATACATAGGCAGGAAAAGTATAGGCAGGAAATGTTATGCATTTGCATACATACACACACTCACCATATTACCCACTTCCTTTTCTCAGGACAAGAAAGACTTTATTGAGAAGAGAGTGAAAAGGCTGCTGAAGGCTGGAGTCATATCAGCTCTTGCAGTCATGGTCAAAGCTGACAACACCATCCTGACCAACCAGACCAAGGAGATGCTATCAAGGTGGGAAAGGAAGCACAAACAGTTTTCTGCTCCAGGAACACAAACTGTTGACCGAGTCATACGTTTTTGTATGGTCACTCTGTTAAAGCTGAGCTGATGTCATTGTATGGCTTTGAGTCATGCCTTTCTCATTCTGCTAGATGTATTTTTCTCACCCCACAGAGACATCTTTTCTAAATGCATAGCAATGAGGAAATGGAAGCCAAAAAACTGCAACATTGCCTAGAAATATATAATTGCTGAAACTATTTTCTATTTTTTATCTTAAGGGTTTTCTTGGCATTGTCAGAGGATCCCAAAGATCGTGGCATTATTGTAGCTCAAGGTGGGGGAAAGGTGAGTCATAATTTTGGAAATAAATGTGAATCTATAACACTTCATGAAGTGACAATAAAATAAAAAGATGATCTTTTTGTGTGTTTCACAACTCAAGCATCAGGGTGCTTTACAATCTCTACAGCACAACTGAATCCTTAGAAAAACAGAAAGGACGGGCACAGTCACATTTGCATTACTATTAACTGAACAGACTGGTTATTGTATTGTAACCCAACTGTTGTTCACCACTGTTTGAATAACACTTCTGGCTCTGCCTTCAGGCTCTGATACCGCTGGCGCTGGAAGGAACAGAAGCTGGGAAGGTGAAGGCCAGCCATGCCCTTGCCAAGATCGCAGCCATTTCAAACCCAGAAATTGCCTTCCCTGGTGAGAGGGTAAGAAATGCAACAGCAACTGTTTTGTTATCATTACACCATAACTGCAGCATGAAGCAGTTGATATGTGAGTGAGTGTGGAGGAATGGAAATTTACTGACAACTTTGCCTCTCTTTCACTCTCTTGGTAATAGGTGTATGAGGTGGTGCGGCCTTTAGTTAACCTCCTTCACACAGACAGAGATGGAATACAGAACTTTGAAGCTCTGAGAAGCCTCACCAACTTGGCTGGTTTCAGTGAAAAACTAAGGTATCCCTGTATTTCTCAGACACAGTGTGATGGTAGTTAAAAGCTAATTTCCTACAACTTAGTGACTTCACTGCAGCTTGCAGGTTTTGCATTATCATGTTTAAAGAAAAAAATTTACCTCTTTTGTAGAGTTAAGATTCTCAAAGAGAAAGCTCTGCCGGAAATTGAAAACTACATGTTTGAGGAGCACGACCAGATCAGACAGGCTGCCACTGAGTGCATGTGCAATCTTGTGACATGTAAAGAGGTGAGAACAGACTTGCAGCTAAAACGTCACATTGCACAAAGTCAATAAGCACAAAATGTAAACAGTTTTACAACAGGTGCGGCTTAGTTGAAAATTTCACCTCTGTTTATCTTAGGTCCAAGACCGTTACCTGGAAGATGGCAATGATAAGCTGAAGCTGTTGGTACTGCTTTGTGGGGAGGATGATGATGATGTTCAGGTAGCTGCAGCTGGAGCGCTGGCCATGCTCACTGCTGCTCAGAAGAAGCTCTGCACTAAAATGACCCTTGTGGTATGTACAACAGCATTTACCAGTGTTTTTACTGCAGAATGTGAATTATGGTGTCATATTAGAGTCTGTTTTGAAAATATGTGTGCCCCACAACTTGCACAACCAGGCAGGTGCAACAAGTGCAAAGAGCCGGGTGACACATTGCACAACATGGCTCTGAATAACAGTTACTTGCTTTTGTTTAACACCTATTTTTAATTTAGGTCACTGCATCTGCTGTTTCAATATCTACTGTCATTCCTTACTGAAAGAGTCACTGAAAGTGTTAAAGGCACTGATGCTTTACTCCCATGATTGTTCAGTATGTGCATCATGCAATGCTGCTTTATGTATATTTTGTGGGCAAAATGTATCTTGCTGTGCCACGTGTCACTCTTTTTAAAGTTTTAAAAGCAGTATGTGACATTTTTGATTCATCATTCGCATACTTTACCAGAGTGTCACTGACTGACTGATTAATCTCTCCCAATAGACCACCCAGTGGCTTGAGATCCTGCAGAGGTTGTGTCTCCATGCCAACCCCAGGATCCAGCACCGTGGCCTTGTGATTGTCTACAACATGCTCAACTCAGACGACAGTGAGCTGGCCAAGAAACTGATTGAGAGTGAGATTCTGGAAATCCTCACAGTGATCGGCAAGGCGGAAGACAATCCAAAGAGGCAGGAGCCCATCGATGTGGCACGGTCATGCCTGGTCAAAGCGATGGATCTCAGCCTCATCAAACCCTTCTCCAGCCCCTCTTAAAATGCACACCAAGCAACAGCATCGGACATTCTTCTTTATTTCTTTTGTTATATAGAAACTTTTTTTTCCAAATGATTTTTCCACATAAAGGAAATCAAAGAATTAATCAACCTGGCTAAAAATCTCTATAAATAATCTCTCACAATATAAAGCAGTGTTGTATTTTTTTACAGAGACTGTTTGGAGCCTGGGATATACAGGAGTACGTAAATATTGAGGATTTTCCACCATGAAGGATCTGTTCTCTGTTTGAAATAGGGAGTAACTGCTATTATTTCTGTTTGAGTTGAACTGAAACTGTGAAATAATGTTTGAAGATTGATTAGTTCAAATGTCATCAGTTCACAAGATGAAAGTGAAGCAAAAATATACTATTTCAATATGTATATGTTAAATGTTGTCTTTTTTGTATCTTTCACAATAAGGCTTGAGTTTTGGGAAGATGTTGTTGTCGTGTATTTTTTGCTGTTGCTAGTGATTATATTTTTTTTCAGTTCCCTTAAAAATATTATTTCCAGTAATTTCCACGATTGAGTGAGTGGGAGGGGTTTGGGCGGGTCTTGCATATGCGGGTCTTGGGCGGGTCTAGAAAGCAGTATATAATAAGTATATACATGCACTTCTAGACAACGGAGTGTTTTTCGAAGGGGAGGCCTGTCTGATCGCAGTGATATTAAGATCTGGATCTTTTCAGGTGAGTGAAGATCTCCAGACTCATTTTTCCAGCAGCACTTGTGCTACCAACTTTCTTATTTGGTCGCACTTTTTTTTTCAAAAAAATTTTTGTACACATTTTTTTTAAGAGTGTGCGAGTTATTATTAAAGTTCACGTGTCCGCATTTGTGCGAGTGCATCTTCTGCGGCGGCCCGTAAGGAACGAGGGATGAGGAGAGCGAAGAGAAAGAGGAGAGGCAGCGGGATGGAGGAGAAGGAGCCACAGGTGCCGGTACCTCGCTTCCTCGGTAAGATGCACTCACAAATGCGACAATGCGGACTTTTAACTCGCATACTCTCAAAATAATTTGATATGATATGATATGATATGATATGATATGATATGATATGATATGATATGAATCTCTAGACACGCCGGCTCAACGAAAAGCATTAAACCCACGCAGAACACATCCTGGCACAGAGCCAGCCTTCTACTTAAACCATTAGTGGCATAGCAAAAACACTTTCCCGGAATCACAACAGGGTATGCACACGTCCATGAAATAGGCATAGTCATACGGCTCAGTGATAAAATGCTCCGTGCGACGCTGTTACCGACGTGCAGGTGTACGTGATTTTAGTCAGGTGTGGGGGAGCCGTCCCCCGTTCCAACTAAACGTAGCCTATCTTTCTGTTTAGGTTGTGCACATTCGTACTAAGCGGACCGCCACTTGGAGAGAGGAAAAGTTATCTCAGAGCAAGAAATGGGGTAAGTCATTGGTTATAGTTCATCATAAGTGGTGCTATCCATTGTTTGAATGGCAACATGAAAATGAAGTTTAAACACATATTTCCACAGCAACATTCATGATAAAGTTTCCCTATTGATTGAAATACTGTAAATAGACATGTTCAGGCATGTCTGATAACAGTAACAGTAAAACCCATCTCTTCACTAAGTGACTCTAACTAGCTTTTGTCCATGTGAAAGATTCACCTTTGGGTTTCAAATGTCTTAGAAACAACTTTTTTTCTGACTACCATACAACACCAATGTTACTTACAGTATGTTTTCACTATGAGTCACGTCATGTGTGGTGTGGTTTTGAATGAAGGATGACACGTGACACAGTCATGTCAGCCGAAACAAGATAGAAAAGCTAACAGAACTTACATAAATGGTGCAGTGTCATGGTGGGCGATACTTAGAAATTCTGTAATGCTAAGTTTCTGATGGGAAACTGAATGTGTCTCCAACAGTACAGCCAAGAAAAACTTCACAGTACTGATCTCTCTCATGAAAGGTAGGTTTCTGACAATATACCAACTTTAAATTGGGTCCAATCTCAACCATCAGCCTTAGATTGAGTTTGTAATTTTGTCTTGACAGAGCAAATCTGCCTCTTTCTGCTGCTGTGTGCTCCCACACTCACTCAGTGCTTTCCAGTGACTGCAGCTCAAGGTACTTCCTCTCTTGTTTATGTCATTCTCTTCATCAAAAAATAGATGTTTCCTTTCAGTTTATGTGAGTTACTTCATAGATGTATGATGTTACAGGTGGACACGATCCTGTGCAGCTGTTTTTCTGCAAGACCCCAGGATGTGCCACTGATGTGACTCGTGTGTTTTGCAATGACAAGCTGGTTTTCAGTAACACTGACATCATAAGTTGCACAGGCCCTCCACCACCCAATACTGTCTGCCAGCACAATGGTCGGGCATTCATTTCCAGTGATACACATGGTGACTGTGAGTTTGAAGGGGCCAATGATTATATGGAGACCAAAAAATGTCCAGGTATTTACTTTCTAAGCCCTTAATTTACTGTTCAGTGTGATTTTCTTGAAATCATTCTCACCTGGCTCAGAAAACAACAGATTGCACAGATCGAGTCTCTTTACATGCACACCAGTATCCGGGTCCTGGTGGCGTTTTAGCAGTTTTTACTGTGTTTGCACATTTGAAAACTAAGGGCCAAATCCATAAAAAGTGGATTGTGCCTGCTAATAGCACCATGAATTGTGTGGCATTTGCACCTGCAATCTACCCCGTTTTAAGGTCCTACTCACAAACAATTTTGCGCCAATGATATGCTGGTGCAACAACTCCCATAAAGTTCTACAGCTGAGCGCAATTTACCCTTGTTTTGTATCTGATTGAGTGAGTGGAGCTGTTTCCAGTGTTTCAAGCTTGTCTCCACATTTCAGCACACAGTTTGGTCCATAATGAAAACTGTAGAGAGGACAAAAGCCTTTAATTCACAAACTTTGTTGTAGTTTGCTTCTTTTACTGTCTAGTATTTTGAATTTATAACTTAATCTACTGAAATGTCACATGTCAAAATACAGCTATTAATGTGACTCAGGCAGGTCTGAAACATGTTAGATTAATGTCTGAATCTTTCTATAGTGATGTTCAGGTGTCATTGAATGTATCCGGCATTTCACAGAAACATCAGTACTGATGTTCTGTTTGTTGCCCACAACTGGCTGCAGCATCACACAGCAGCTGAAATGATAAGTGTGTCTCCAAATTGAGAAAGAGACTGTGGGCATTATGCACGTGGCACAGCAGCGGTGTCTTCATGAACACTGGATCGGTCAGGATCTGACGGTAGTTATTGTTCTGGGTTACACAGATCAGCTGTTACACACAGATTCCAGGTTTATATGGTAGAATTGTTTGTAATAAAGCAGCCCCTTATTGCGTGGATGAATCCAGAGCTCTGCCAGAGCTGTTATTTTTAAATCTGAGATAAGCCCGCAACCCACCTTGACCCCCCCCCCCCCTCCCCATGTCTGACTGTAGATTTCGCCCGTAATATCATTCAGTATCAATCAATATCATTCAAGCCTCGCAAGTTTGAAGATTTGAAGAGAAAGAGAGTGAGTGAGTGAGGGGTGACTGTGCACAGTTAATGGCAACTATCTGAAGACACTAAAAACTAGGGCTGTGGTCAACCAAAGAAAATCTTGGTTGACTAAAATCATACATAATCTTCATCTAATCGATTAGTCGCACGGGGGGGGGGGGGGCGATATAATGGGACTGAGTGCACAGTAAACTCGGCAGCCACACATTTCTCTGTTCTGTATTTCTGTTTTGTGTCTTCAGGTTAGGCTAACCCATTGTTGCTAACTTTGGAGCTAACCCCCTTCACTTTTCCAGCATTTGGGGAAACAACAGACGTGACTTTTTAGCATTTATTAACTGACACACTGTAGTCTGTACTGTACATCTACTGCCAACTTACTACTAAGCTTTTCCTCTGCCCCGCTCACATCCACCGTTACTTCTCTGCCCCTCGCTCTTTCCCACACGCTACGCAAACATACTCCTTAACGGAGCCACGCCACCAATAGTTTCCCAGGCAACGACAGAGGTTGACTAACGTACCGGAACAGCGCTACTCAGAGACTCCCAAACGCTGTCGATTTCAAATCAAAATCTAATATTAAATTTTTTTTTTGGCCTGGCGGGGGTTCTTGTTGTGTCATTATGGAGAAACACAGATTCAGTAAACATTCAGTACATTCAATAAACGTTGAGTACAGTTACACCCAGCGGTCTCCATTAGGTTGGGCGAGTTCAAAGTTGTGAAAACAACGGGGGTGTTTTGAATACACCCCCATTTTCACAGGTAATTTGTTAGTCTGTACCTCTCGCCGCAGGAAATAATGGATTACTCCTGGAAAGCTATTGATGTAGCACTTTTCTCCTTATGAAAATAACACGGAGATTATTCGACCAATGAGAATGTAGTCGGACGAGAGCATATCGACCAACTAATCGACCAGTCGACCAGGAGACTACAGCCCTACTAAAAACTCCACCCTAACTGCGTGGCAATTAGTGCTGATCTTTGTGACTTACTGTTTTTGCAGCGATGCTTATTTGCATAGAGAAGGGCCAATTTTGCACCAAATGTATAGAATATTACCTAATTTACATACATGCAATTGGCAGAGGCACCTCATAACGCTATTTGCTTGGCAGCGCAGTTTGCGGGTGCTTTTTGAATTACACTCTATATTTTTGTTTCATCTGCACAGGTTTAGTGGCCGCAAAAGCAGCACAATCCTTTTGTAGATTTGGCCTTTAATATCTAAGTTTCAGAAACCTGAATAGCCCCTCATCGCAATGTTGAAAAACCTGAATATTCTACATGTGTACTGTGACGGAGGTAGAGATACTGTCATGTAAACCTCTTATCCAGGTTTTTGTTTAGTCTGTCATGTGAAGTTTGTCAATAAAACAAACAAAAGGAAGATAAACATTGTAATGATGATCTATGTGGTAAATTGAAGGTGAAAATCTGACACCTGTTGTACAAATTGTTTTGTTACTCTATTATTTTGTTACCAAGGCAACCAGAAATCACACTGGGTTCATACGTAGCAGGAATGTTGATGAATTAAACACACACCTGCTGATACAGGGATAGGAATGAGGTTTTTCTGTTCAATGGGAATATACATCCTGCATATGATCAAAGGATAAAACCAGGATGCTAGTGTGCATGTAAACACAATTGTTTCAAACTAGATTCAGTGCTGCATATCATGCTTGGGCTTATAGGCTCTCACAATAAAGATAGCACTCGACTCTGAGAGGGTGGTTTATACAGTTTATATGTTTCTTTGTTTTGGACTGTCGCTGTCAGGGACTGACGGTTCCAGCTGAGGGCACCGTTTCCACAAAAAAGCCAAATTAAATCCTAGATTTATATGTATTCTCAATGAAATGTTTCTATCCAACATGTACAGTATGTTGTTTGACACTATGTAACACTCTCTTGTTTTTTCAACTAGACCTGAGCAACATTTGTGATTTTATCAATGGTAAGCTTTTCATGCAGATACACACCTTACATCCTGCTGCCCACTGATGTGATTGACCATTGACTGGAGATTTTCCTCTTTCCTCCAGCTCCCACATCATCTCCCATCCCCACCAAGGGTCAACAAAATGTCAGGGAGGACCATGCAAAATGGGGAACCATTGTTGGTGGAGTTCTTTGTAAGTACTGAACACCAATAAATGTGATACTTTGTCTGCCTACGCCATGTTTTTTCAACTTCTGGATAAGTTACTGTTACTGTTACCCATGTCTGCCATGAAGTGTTATTATTAAATTCTATAAAATGTGGCTTTTTGCTACTAATCCTACTTGCTTTTACTCTGCCATCCTCTGTCCACTCGCTTTCGCTCATGGCTGAATTGCTTGTCTTTCAAACTCTGGCTAAACTAAGGACAGCCAGGTGAGATCTAAATTTTATCATGTGCTGCATTTATTGTATATTTATACAATTATATTAAATGTCAATTTCTTGATTGCACAGGTTTGGTACTACTAGTCTCTGGTCTCACTGCATATTTCTACTGTAAAAAGAGAAACAGAGACCGCAATCAACAGCCAGAAAGGTAAGTGAAATTATATATTATTCATAAAATTCCTTTATTCATATTTTAACTGTGATGTTACAGTAAAAACACTTTCTCATTTTTAAAAGGAACTTGTTTCAGTGACTCTGGTGTGACTTCACCCCTAAGAAACATGTAAAGCTCTGGAGAAACCAGTGAGAGGTTTGTGAACATTTAGCAAGCAGCATATTCCCCACAGTATGTGTAATTGTAGATATACAGTAAAGAAACTGATTCTGTGCTGACTTTTTACACCTTCAGGGATACTGACTGTGATCCTGGACTGACTGATGGCAGCCCTCCTTCTCAACGCGACCACGGAGTTTAACCCTTATGCCTCACTCGGGATTTTAGTTTTTGGATTATTTTGGCTGTGTTCATGCTGTAGCCATGATATCTGGCAAAGGAGTGTGTTTTTTGATTGAATTTTGGAAATTAAACCACAGATCCTATATTAAGTCCATAATAAACTGTGTAGAAACAATACTAACTTTCAGCATGTTAGGGCCCTTTTAGGTCCCATTGAAACCCATTAAAACCACATTTTTTGATCCCATGATTGCTACAGCATAAATTCATACATTCTGTTTTATAAGACTTTCAAACCGAAGCCCTGGCTTCAAAATTGAAGTTTTTACTATTTTCCAGCTAATTAAGCCATTTTGTCTTTTTTAACTCTTTGTGCCAAATGCCTGTTATTTTCCTGGTTTCCAGCAGGGCCATTAATCCTCTATTATGAATACTGCAGCCAAGTATTCACAGCTTCAATGAGTTGTATGTGTATGTAGGGATGCCTAATGTGGTGTATGTGCCTGTATGGAGAAACTGGTGTGTGTGTAGCCAAAATACAAAAATACTCAAATCCTTATGGGAAAAAAGGGTCTAATGTAAACACAGAAACTTATTCTACCATTAATTCATGCATTCCACCACCCCTCCACTCATACACACATGCACGCACATGTACACTCACAGGTGTGTGTGTGCATGGAGTGACAGAACAAGTGCATAATTGTCACTCATGTGACAGCTGCAGTCGCAGTTAAACTTGTAAATACAGCCAGCTATGCATTTCTTACTTGTGACACACACATGCACTCACTCACTCACTCATTGATTTCTGTTCTGAAGTTTTTGGATGTTGTTTTGTAAATTTTGGTGAATTTACAAAAGCTTTTGGGGTGATGTCTGGTCTGCTCTACACTCTCAAAAACCACTACACCTAGGGCCAATCCCATTTCTTTATTTTCACCCCTTGAAACAGAGTTAGAAGGGGTAGTGGTTGAAATATTCCTCTATGAAATGGGACAACCCTTTAGACTGGTCAGATTTGGACTAGATTATCCCAGAGAGACTAAAGATTCTTTAAAACACAGTTTCAGATTTGTGAACATTTATTCTATTTCTGAAAATGCAAAAAAAAAAAAAAAAAAAAAAAGGGGGGCGATTTTTCTGCCTTTTTCCCATCCAGATCACATTAGATCAGGTCCAGATCAAATACCACTATACTTAGACTAGTCTGAATTATGATGTTTCTAACACAGGCCACATTAAAAGCATTGTCCCAAGTAAGGGGCATGACCTTGGAAGATGCAGTGAGGGACGTTAATCATGGTCAATTTGAGGAAAGGTAAGAGAAGAATAATCATTTTGTATTTAAAAGAAAAGTGAGTAAATAAAATTTTCTCATATCACAAAAAGATATTTTGTGATTCCCTTTTTCAGTTTTCACTGTGTTTTAAGTTTTTTCTCTGGAGTCTCCTTGGTAATCTAGTCTGGGTTTGACAAGTCCAAGTATAGTGGTTTTTGATTTGGACCTGGTCTGATGTGGTCTAGATGTGAAAAAAACAGTGAAATCTCACTTTTTTGCATTTTCACAAATAGAATAAAGGTTTCAAGGTTAATAAGAAAGAATGCTACAGTAAATATGAATAAAACTTAGGACTATGATACCCTGTGATGTTCCTTGTATTCCCAGTATTGGTTTCCTGAGACTTTTTAATACTGAGCAGGTAGGACCTCAGCAAATAGGCAGAAGTAGCAATAAGACTGAACATCATTTTAACATGAGTAAGGACAATAAGAAAAAATGCTACAGTTGAAATGATCAAAATTTAGGATTGTAAATCAATTAAAGACCATTTCATTCTATGATCCGTTCTCATTTCATCTCCTTATTACCCTGCACTATAACAAATTTCTGTAAAAATACAGCCAAATTCCAACAGTAAGGTACTGTTCTTCTATATATGGTAAAATACTGTAAATTCTGATGCACCTTGGAGCTAAAACCAAGAATGGACATTAACAGTAGGCTACTGTAAAATACAGTATTTTCATTTTCGCTCCTACAGTAATGGAAGGACAGAAGCCACGTGCAACCATTAACATCATATAATCACCGTTCATCCATCTTTGTGGAATAAAACCAACAGGTCAGTAATATCTAACTCAGAAAATAGAATTACATTTGTGCATCTGGTTATCCAATTATTGACTATGCTTAATTTTTGCTAACATTAAATTGGTATAATCCTAGCAAGCACCTGACAGGCACAAGAGAGCATTTTCAGGTAGTGTTCTTCAGTTTGAAGTTTGAATTACTGGTATTTAAACATTATTTTCACTGCTGTTTGGAGTGAAAATAGTTTAGTTTAGTTTAAAGATTATTTTAGGATGGCTGGTTTCTCTTGAACTATACATCAGTGAAGGCTAACATTAGTTTGGTCAGGATATTATAATTAACAGATATACATTGACCCCCTTTGAAAAGACATGAACTTTAAGAATTAATTTTTCAAACATACTTGAATATACTTGGCATATTTGAAAGTTTTTGAATAAATGTTCAGTTCCATAAAGCTGTCACCTGTCTCCTCCTCTTTTGTAATAGATTTTGAGGGTTACACATTTTTAAATGTAAAACTGAGCTGATCTCATTATTGGACCATTAAGATTGAAGACACATTGTTATTTACAGTATATGTCTGTGGTTTATAGTTGTTTTTATTAATATGAATAACAAGGAAACTTTTCAGTTGTTTACTGTGGCATTTACAGTAAGAAACTGTTCACATAGTTTACAATAGCAACACTGTAAAAATACAGTATATTACTGCAGGCCTACAGTATCAAAACTGTAAACCTCACATTCTACAGCAGAATACTGTAAAAAGTTTCACAGCACTTATCTATCTATCTATCAAGTGTATCTATCTGTCTGTCTAGGCTATGAGCATAGTCAATGACACTGTTTTGAGATGCCTAGGGGCAGTTAAATTAGATATAATGATAAAATGTGTATAAAATCAGTGTGAAGTTGTGGCACCTTGTCACATTTCAGATGTCAATGAGTTGTTAGCATTTCCACCAGAGACATTTCCCCTCTACACCTCTGGCATGATTTAATTTCAGTGGCTGTTCACATGTTTCAGTATTTCACAAAAAGATAAGATCAGAGAAAAGTTTAAAATTTAGATACAGATTTGTGTATCAGAACTTGGTTTTGTCTTTGTGAGAGAAAAAAATATTCATTTGTGAAAGAGAGATGTTCAATCTTCAATTCATGGAAATGTTCAGTTTATGAGCTATATCTTTTCAAACGAATGTGCTAATCAAAGCCTTGATGTGATGATTTAACCTACAGCGCCTCACTCTGGCCTCCAAGGTCTCATACAAGAGATGTTTTATGTTCATGGTGCCAGGCTGGGAGATAAGGTGGAAACCTCAGATGGGTAACAACAGCTGCCTGCTTTATTTTCCAAGTAGAGTTCATTCTTGTGATTGATTCATCTTGTGGTCCTTTGGATGAGGCCTGACTCCAGCTTCAGAGCCATAACTTAACTTGTATATAAAGTAGCTCAGATCAGCTCCACCTGAACCCTCTTCAACAGTAAAATGCTGCTTACACATTGATGTGTCAGTAACAATCTAATAATGTCACATATCATCATTTATCAGTTACAGGGGACTTTTGGGGCCCTAATTCATTTAGAGGCCCCAAGCAGCTGCTTAGTTTGCTTGATGTGAGACAGCGTTTGAGAGAGAAAAGTCACAGTTTAAAACACAGGAGTTAAAAAACAAAACTTCATAACTTCAGTCACTGAATTTTAATGACTGATTTACAGAAAATACATGTAGGGAGAGAAAGGGGGGAGGGAGGGGTAAGGGAAGGGTAAGGGGAAGGGGAAGGGTGAGAGTAAGGGAAGAGTGAGGGAAGGGTAAGGGTAAGGGTGGGGGAAGGGGAAGGATGAGGGTAGAGTGAGGGTGAGGGAAGGGTAAGTGTGAGGGTGAGAGTAGAGCGAGGGTGAGGGTGAGGATAGAGTGAGGGTGAGGGTGAGTGAAGGAGTAGGAGAGGGAGAGGGAGAGAGGTGGGTGAGGTGGGAGAGGGGTTTGGGGAAAGAGGGAGCTGTTGTTATTTGCTGCGACTCCAGCTCCAGAAGCTCTTCTGCTTCTTCTTCTCCTTTTTTATCAGGAGCTCCTGAAAAGAGAAAAACAGAATATTTTGAGTTCAGTTTCAAAGCTCTGAAATGATCTGAAATCAATTGTTAGAATTAAAAAGATGAGGCAGCAAACCTGAAGCTGGAGGTTGTCGTTGGTGAGGCGCTGGATCTGTTCTTTCATCTGCGCCTCCTCGTGGATCCAAATCTCATGTTTGGCCTGCAGCGTCTCCTCCAGTTGTTTCTTCTCTTTTCTCCACTGGTGTGACCTCCTCTCCCAACTCTCGCACACTGTGGAGAGGTCCTCTCTACACTTACTGACTCTCTCAGAGAGCTCCTTGCAGAGGCTCTCTACTCTCTCTGAGAGCTCTCTCTGGTCTTTCTCCATTTTTTCAGTCAGCTGCTGTCTGAGTTTTTCCTCTAGTGAATTACAGGCCAGTTGACTTTCTTTCAAAGCTGACTGTGTTTCACTCAGCAGGGCCAAGGTGGCAATATGAGCGGTGGTACGTTCTCTTCTTTTTTTATTGGCCCTGCTGATTTCTCTCTCTTTTTCACTGAGGAGCTCTTCCAGCTGGCTGACTTTTTGCTGCCAGCTCTCTTTCTCAGCGTGGAGGCTCCGTTCAAGAGAGATGATTTGATCATCTCTCTTTCTGATGCCCCCTGCTGCCTTTTCCAGCACTTCGTTTAACTTTCTCCACCAGAGACCATTGGCGGAGTTGTACTTTTCTTTCTCAGAAGAGAGCTGGCAGTGAAGAGACCAGATCTCTTGTTCTCTGTTCCTGTTCTTGTCCTTTTCATCCTGGAGGTCACTCTTCAATGCCGTGATTTCTTCCTCAGTGACAGAGAGCTTTTCCAGAAGTTGCTCTCTGTCACTTCTCCAGGTCTCCCTCTCCTTGAAGACCATGATTTTAGCAGCGGTCCTTAACTTTTCTTCCCTCTCCTTCATCTCACCCTCCATCAATTTCCTCATCTCCTCCATCCCTCTGTTGTAGTCCTGTGCAACACAAACACAGAAATACATGAAGACATTTTCATATCACTAATGGCTCTATTTTTCCTTACGGGAAAACAGTCATCTGTTAATACTGAGAGGAAATAGATATCACATTTACACTTTATACTAGAACCCTTCAATAAATCCTTTATTTATTGTTTATGTATTCATATTAATCTGAGGTATTTATCCAGGCAGACACATGTATCCATGTGTTCATCTGACTGACTGTGAGAGATGAGTTTAAATTAAGACGATAAATTTGTATGAAATGTAATCTCATTACAAACTGCATCTGTGCTGATAAAAAGTGTATTTGTTTAAGCTTTAGACACAATACAAAGCCATTAAAACATGCATAGTCTTGTGCAGTAGTGCAGCGTTACATCCTGGTTTGAACATCTTACCCTGCTGGCTCTACTCTCTCGTCTTTCCATGGTGGCTGATGATCTTGAAAATGTTCTAAAACGTGAGATAGACGTAAAATCTTGTCGAGTGTCTGACAGATGACTTTCTCTGAAGACGAATGTGTGTCTGTTCAACTGGTGAAGAGATTGTGTCTGTTCTGAGGAACTCACATATAGACTCTTTACATTCTAGAATGGATTTGTCATAAACGCTGACATCATAACAGGAAGACAAACATTCTTCTGTAGACTGACATCATGCAGCTGAAAGAGCTCAATCAGTTTGAATGATCACACAGTTGTTTGACAGAATAAAAGAAATGATTGGAGCTCAGAGAAACCACACAGACAGTGTTGATCTTAGTTATACTCACAGAAAGTGAACAAGCTTTTGTCCTGCAGTTCGTGGACACAGCATCATGTACACATCACACTATACTGAAGTTTCCATTGTATATAATAGGAGGGTTCCAGGAGTTAAACTATTGTGATGGGCATTGGTCAGGATGCGTATGAAGGAGACCATGAAAACTTGAATTCACTCTCAAGATATTTATTTAATAATGTGGATTGTAGAAGTGTATGGGGGAAAGCAAGGGGGGGGGGGGGGGGGGGGGGGGGACATGGGTGTCTCATATATTTAAAAAGGAAATATTGTTTCAACGAACTAAGGATAAATTGTGGTGCAAAATAAACTTCTTACCAATTCTGCCGTCCATACTGGGTTCATACTTGTAGCAGGGATGTTGAGGAATTAAACACACTGCTGATACAGGGATAGGAATAAGGTTTTTCCTGTTCAATGGGAACATTACATCCTGAACATGATCAAAGGATAAAACCAGGATGCTAGTGTGCATGTAAACACAATTGTTTCAAACTAGATTCAGTGCTGCATATCATGCTTGGGTTTATAGGCTCTCACAATAAAGATAGCACTCGACTCTGATGAGGGTGGTTTATATTTATATGTTTTGGACTGTTGCTGTCAGGGCCTGACGGATCCAGCTGAGGGCGCTGTTTCCACATTTAAACTCTTGAAAAATCTCTGCTGCCACCTCTTGCTGACTTTAAATCAGTGCACACATCACAAAAAACAAAACAAAAAAAGCCAAATTAAATCCTAGATTTATATGTATTCTCAATGAAATGTTTCTATCCAACATGTACAGTATGTTGTTTGACACTATGTAACACTCTCTTGTTTTTCAAACTAGACCTGAGCAACATTTGTGATTTAATCAATGGTAAGCTTTTCATGCAGATACACACCTTACATCCTGCTGCCCACTGATGTGATTGACCATTGACTGGAGATTTTTCCTCTTTCCTCCAGCTCCCACATCATCTCCCATCTCCACCAAGGATCGACAAAATGTCAGGGAGCACCATGCAAAATGGGGACTTTGGGGAGTTTTTGGTAAGTACTGAACACCAATAAATGTGATACTTTGTCTGCCTACACCATGTTTCTTCAACATCTGGACAAGATACTGTTACTGTTACCCATGTCTGCCATGAAGTGTTATTATTAAATTCTATAAAATGTGGCTTTTTGCTACTAATCCTACTTGCTTTTACTCTGCCATCCTCTGTCCACTCGCTTTCGCTCATGGCTGAATTGCTTGTCTTTCAAACTCTGGCTAAACTAAAGACAGCCAGGTGAGATCTAAATTTTATCATGTGCTGCATTTATTGTATATTTATACAATTATATTAAATGTCAATTTCTTGATTCCACAGGTTTGTTACTAATAGTCTCTGGTCTCACTGCATTTTTCTGCTCTAAAAAGAAAGATGGAGATCGCAATCAACAGCCAGAAAGGTAAGTGAAATTATGTCTTATTCATAAAATTCCTTTATTCATATTTTAACTGTGATGTTACAGTAAAAACACTTTCTCATTTTTAAAAGGAACTTGTTTCAGTGACTCTGGTGTGACTTCACCCCTAAGAAACATGCAAAGCTCTGGAGAAACCAGTGAGAGGTTTGTGAACATTTAGCAAGCAGCATATTCCCCACAGTATGTGTAATTGTAGATATACAGTAAAGAAACTGATTCTGTGCTGACTTTTTACACCCTCAGGGATACTGACTGTGATCCTGGATTGACAGATGGCAGCCCTCCTTCTCAGCGTGACCACGGAGTTTAACCCTTATGCCTCACTCGGGATTTTAGTTTTTGGATTATTTTGGCTGTGTTCATGCTGTAGCCATGATATCTAGCAAAGGAGTGTTTTTTTATCGAATTTTGGAAATTAAACCACAGATCCTATATTAAGTCCATAATAAACTGTGTAGAAACAATACTAACTTTCAGCATGTTAGGGCCCTTTTAGGTCCCATTGAAACCCATTAAAAACACATTTTTTGATCCCATGATTGCTACAGCATAAATTCATACATTCTGTTTTATGAGACTTTCAAACCGAAGCCCTGGCTTCAAAATTGAAGTTTTTACCATTTTCCAGCTAATTAAGCCATTTTGTCTTTTTTAACTCTTTGTGCCAAATGCATGTTATTTTCCTGGTTTCCACTTGGGCTATTAATCCTCTATTATGAATACTGCAGCCAAGTATTCACAGCTTCAATGAGTTGTATGTGTAGGTAGGGATGCCTAATGTGGTGTATGTGCCTGTATGGAGAAACTGGTGTGTGTGTAGCCAAAATACACAAATACTCAAATCCTTATGGGAAAAAAGGGTCTAATGTAAACACAAAAACTTATTCTACCATTAATTCATACATTCTATTTTATTATTATTCTTCTATTTTATTAATTAAGGCTTTCAAACTGAAGCCCTGGCTTCAAAATCATAGTTTTTACTATTTTTTAGCGAAAATTGTAGCGAATTTATTCATCTGAAAATGGTGTGTTTGTATTGATATGATTTCACCACCACCCCTCCACTCATACACACATGCACACACTTGTACACTCACGCGTAGGCCTTCTGACTCTAAAATATTATTGAAAGATATTATATCTGATACAAATGCCTACATGAGTTACAGTACAGTATATGCTATTGAGCTTTGAAGGTGTGTGTGCGCATGGAGTGACAGAACAAGTGCATATTTGTCACTCATGTGACAGCTGCAGTCGTAGTTAAACTTATAAATACAGCCAGCTATGCATTTCTTACTTGTGACACACACATGCACTCACTCACTCATTGATTTCTGTTCTGAATTTTTTGGATGTTGTTGAATTGTTGAATTTTGTTAAATTTTGAAAAATAAATGTTGTTTGAAGTGATGTTGTATTTATGGTTTATTTCTAGAACAAAATAAGGTAATATGCTATTAGAAGGTAAAAACTTTGGTTATAGGACACTTTACATAGACTGTAAGTTAACAGGTCAGATTCTTTACTTTAATCTTATATTGCACAAAAAATAATAATCCATAAACATCACTGTTGTTGCTAATCATTGACATATCCCAGACTGTGATAAGCCTGAAGGAAAATTCCCCATTACCTTTAGTATATTTTTTTCTTTTATGAACAAGTAAATTGTAACTGAATATGTTTCATTTTGTGGTTGGGTTTTTTTTTAACTCAGACTGCCGAAGCCTTATATAAGCTTCAGATAAACTTTTAAATGCGTTTTTGTACAAAATGACTGTGTGGACACTCTGTGGATTTTGCCCCCCATCACTTACATTGAAAACACATTTAAGGGGATCTTTTAATAGCCAGTATAAACAGGAGGAATGATTACAGCGAGGAAAACCTCTCTCAATGTTCATATAGGTACCTGACTGTTGACCATACTGTCGAACTCTTGAGAGTATTTAATACACAACACTGCAATCTCTTTGTCAAAGAATTTAAGAGCATTTCCTTGCTCTCTCAAACCAGAGGGGTGCTACTGTGGATCTGTGTATCAGAGGAATAACAGTTGGCCTCTGGACCTAGTGGACGGGCCCACAGACCCTGGGACAGTTGCTGAGGTTGCTGTTGTGTTGGAAAGTGCTGTTGTTCTTGAGGGCAGTCCAGAAAAATTGGACTTGAAGAAACATAGTCAACTAGAATTCAAGAAGTAAACTCGAGACCATAGACTTGTGGTGAGCTGGTTCCAAGTGAGACTGATGACAAAGTTGTGGTACAAAAGACTGAAAGGATACAAGTCCTGACAGCTTGCACTGTTTGCTTCAAAGTCTTTGCTTTGTCAGACTGTTAAATGTTTTAGGCATGTTATTATTATTCTGTTTCATGATTCTTACTGTTTGTGTTGGGGTAGGATCACTTTGAAACTCAAAAACCTATTATCCTAGAGAGGCTAAAGACTATTTAAAACACAGTTTGTGATTTGTGAAACGTTTATTCTATTTGTGAAAATGCAAAAGAAAAGAAATAAGACCTTATTACCACTATAATAAGGTCTGAAGGTCTGGTCTGAATTATGATGTTTCTAACACAGTCCACATTAAATGCATTGTCCAAACACACTAAACTACTTTCCTCAAGACGTTCTTGCGTGTGGTACATCCATAGACTGGGCCAATCACAGGGGCAGATCAAAAGCAGGGAGATCTGCCCCTTTTGGCAGGGAGATCTGCCCCTGTGATTGGCTTACTCTGGACTCGTTATCCAGAACTAGCCAATCAGGGGCAGTATTGTCATGTAAATTTAGACACGTTAGGTGCGTCTCGAGCGCAGTGACAGCCCAGTGATCGTCTGCACATCATCAGGAGCGAGGAAACGTTATCTCAGAGCAAGAATGGGGTAAGTCATTCATTGGTTATAGTTCATGTAAATTTAGACACGTTAGGTGCGTCTCGAGCGCAGTGACAGCCCAGTGATCGGGCCCAGTGATCGTCTGCATATCATCAGGAGCGAGGAAACGTTATCTCAGAGCAAGAATGGGGTAAGTCATTCATTGGTTATAGTTCATTAGAAGCGGTGTTATCTAATGTTTGAATGGCAAAATGAAAATGACTTTGCGCGGATTAAATTAAATTAGACTTCTTGGCTTTTTACTCGCGAGGGTTTTATTGCACTTACAGTAACGTAACAAGTGCAATTTAGTTACTGTCGGTCCTCGGCTCAGCCCCGACCGTCGTGAACC
Organism: Thunnus albacares; assembly: GCF_914725855.1. Classification (NCBI taxonomy): domain Eukaryota; kingdom Metazoa; phylum Chordata; class Actinopteri; order Scombriformes; family Scombridae; genus Thunnus; species Thunnus albacares. The sequence goes on along the minus strand of NC_058107.1, from coordinate 19,039,558 downwards.
GGAGTAGTGCAACCATGAATGACAGCAAAAACACAGCAGAGACTCTCACGTTGAGTTGAAATTAAACAGGTGCACATAAATTAGGTAAATTAGGTAAATAAAGACAGTCTCTTGTGCGTTTTGCTGTCATTTAGAGTCTCGCTGCTCTTCTCCTCCTCTCCCCTCTTCCTCAGTACAGGTGGGGAGTCATGACCATCGGTTCCCTGTCTACTTTTCAGATGAGATGCAGATGAGTAGCGAAAGGCGGGGGAGTGACTACCTTCTTTCTAATGGCCACGAGGCGACTCGCCTGGCTCCAAAAAGAAGTCTGATTGTATGGAAGTCTATGAGAAAATGACCCTACTTCTCACTTAATGTATTACCCCAGTAAACAGTTTCCTAATGAGTTTATGGTCTCAATCGCTAGTTTCAAGTCTTCTTCAATACAGCATGATGTTCATTTTGTAAATTAGGTCCCATTTAAAGTAAAATAGACGATAAAGCAGTGTATGCTTTAGGGTGTGGTTACCTTGTGATTGACAAGTCGCTACCACGGCGACAACGTTAAGTTAGAGTATAGGCGTGGCTGCCTCCATTTCACAGTGTGTTTTTAGGTTATGAAAGTTAATTGTAACATTTTGGTAGTCAAAAATAGTAATAATAAATAAATAAAAACAAGGATAAAATCTAAAAGTGATTAAATGTTGAGTGATGTATAAAAATGAATAAAAAATGAGAAAAAACAATACAGCATTCTGCCCCCTGAGCCCCAACTGACAGAAAAAACACAAAACAGGCACGAAACTTACTTCCAATTGCAATACATTAGTTTGAAAGTCGTGCTGACTGTCATGAAAAAAAAAAAGGAAAAATCATGCCCATGCACATGCATAGATAAGTCAAATTTCGTTGCCTTGAGACTGGGTTGTTTAGATGGAGGAAGACACATGCAAGTGCATTTCATTCAGAGTAGCTCTGTGAGGATGGATGAAGTTGCAGCTAAAAGATTCAAAACATTGGAGAAGTTGCATGGAAGGAAAGCTTATAAGCTGAAACAAGAAGGAGAGCTAAGGTCAAACTTCAGAAGAGGAAATGGTGTGCTGTAATGGTCCTGCTCATGGTGTCATGGGAGAGAGTAATTACAAATTCTGTAATGCTAAATTTCTGATGGGAAACTAAATGTGTCTCCAACAGCACACGTTTGAGTGACAGCAGCTGTACCAGGGAGCAACAGAGGAGGACAAAAGGATGGTGTTTGGTCCTGAAAAGCTTCACAGTACTGATCTCTCTCATGAAAGGTAGGTTTCCAACAATTTACCAACTTTAAATTGGGTCCAATCTCAACCATCAGCCTTAGATTGAGCTTGTAATTTTGTCTTGACAGAGCAAATCTGCCTCTTTCTGCTGCTGTGTGCTCCCACACTCACTCAGTGCTTTCCAGTGACTGCAGCTCAAGGTACTTCCTCTCTTGTTTATGTCATTCTCTTCATCAAAAATAGATGTTTCCTTTCAGTTTATGTGAGTTACTTCATAGATGTATGATGTTACAGGTGGACAAAATCACATGCAGCTGTTTTTCTGCAAGACCCCAGGATGTGCCACTGATGTGACTCGTGTGTTTTGCAATGACAAGCTGGTCTTCAATAACGCTGACATCATAAGTTGCACAGGCCTTCCACCACCCAATACTGTCTGCCAGCACAATGGTCGGGCATTCATCTCGAGGGATATAGCTAGTGTCTGTGAGTTTGAAAGGGCCAATGGTTATATGGAGACCAAAGAATGTCCAGGTATTTACTTACTTACTTACTTACTTACTTACTTACTTTCTCAGCCCCTAATTCACTGTTCAGTGTGATTTTCTTGAAATCATTCACACCTGGCTCAGAAAACAACAGATAGCACAGATCGAGTGTGTTTACATGAACACCAGTATCCCGGCTTTGATGGTGTTTTAGGAGTTTTTACTGTGTTTGCACATGTAAACTTAATATCTAAGTTTCAGAAACCTGAATATTCTACATGTGTACTGTGACGGAGGTAGAGATACTGTCATGTAAACCTCTTATCCAGGTTTTTGTTTAGTCTGTCATGTGAAGTTTGTCAGTAAAACAAACAAAAGGAAGATAGACATTGTAATGATGATCTATGTGGTAAATTGAAGGTGAAAGTCCAACACCTGTAGTGTACATTGTTTTGTTATTCTATTATTTTGTTACCAAGGCAATCAGAAACCACACTGGGTTCATACTTGTAGCAGGGATGTTGAGGAATTAAACACACACCTGCTGATACAGGAATAGGAATGTTGTTGCTGTATATCATGCTTGGGCTTATAGGCTCATAAATAAAATATAGTACTCTACTCTGATGAGGCGGTGCTCTAGAGGGGAGAACGGGGTAACATGAACCACTGTTTACATTGGATGATTTTACTGCAAAATGAAAGTTTTTATTTCAAATAATAGTTACTATATAGACTCCAGGCCATTGTGTACTCATGGAAATGAAACATTATCTAATTATTATGGTTTTAGAACAATGACCCATCAAAAATAGTCCAATGGCACAACTTGCCCCAGGGTAAATTGAGCACTCTAGGGGTAAATTAAGCCACTGTTAAATACTGATATAAAAATGACACAAAATCGAACAACTGTGAGATAATTTTGAACTTAATTAATACCATCAATTTAACAAAGGCAAAAACTCAAACTTTTAAGTAAAACGATATGTTTGTGTCCTTTTGTTCAACATGTTACCTAAACACTTTCAGTAAAGATTAAACTGTGATCTTTGAGTGTTAGCTACCGAAAGAATGTGTGTGTAAATGTGCTTTTGTGTAAACAAAAGGGTGACAAAAGGAAAAGGTGGTCCAGGCCTGAATGCTTGACCCCTACAGTGAGGGGATCTAGTGGCTCTGTTATGCTGTGGGGGGCATTTTGCTGGCATGGTTTGGGTCCACTTGTCCCCTTAGAGGGAAGGGTCACTGCTAATCAATACAAAGTTGTTCTGAGTGATCACCTTTATCCTATGATGAAACATTTCTATCCTGATGGGAGTGGTCTCTTCCAGGATGACAATGCTCACAGGGCATGAGGGGTCACTGAATGGTTTGATGAGTATGAATCATATGCTATGGCCTTCACAGTCACCATATCTCAACCCAATTGAACACCTATAGGAGATTTTGGACTGACATGTTAGACAGCGCTCTCCACCACCATCATCAAAACACCAAATGAGGGAATATCTTTTTGAAGAATAGTGTTCATCCCTCCAGAAGAGTTCAGAGACTTGTAGAATCAATGCAAAGACGCATTGAAGCTGTTCTGGTGGCATGTGGTGGCCAAATATCTTACTAAGACACTTAGTTGGCTCATGTTGGCTTTTCCTTTAATTTGTTACCCATCTGTATGTGTAGCATGTTTGTGTGTGGCTTAAACTTAACATTAGTCAACAATTAGATTCATCAACATTATAACACTTGTAACAGTGATCAAACATTAACATGAACAGTGTCTCTAGTCTCTAGAATATCAGAAAATAATACTTATATACACGGGTTACTCTGTACATATGTAGCCTATTTAAACTTTGGGGGGTAAATTGAGCCATTGACTCCACTTTTACCCCACAACCTCCATTTTGACAAAACTGTTTCACACAGTGGCTCAGATCCACAATCATGCTAAGTTTATGACCTTGTTTTGTAGCTTACACTAACTTAAATTAACATGTAATAATGTCCAAAATGTATCTATTTTGATTAAGATACAAGACTGATAACTTTAGTAACATGATGAATTCACTTGGCATGACTTTTTTTTCTCCTTTTTGCTTACCACTCTCTCCATGTGCTTGAGTCCAAGATGGTTTGAGTAATATGAACTGTACTTCCTTAATTTGTGGTCACATGATTACTTTTGTTTATGGTTACCTAAATACAGGGTCGACCCTGTTCTCCCCTACAGTTTTTATTTTTCTTTGCTTTGGACTGACCCTGTCAGGGACTGATCATTCCAGCTGAGGGCGCTGTTTGTTTTAATAATTTCTTGTTGAAGGGAAATTACATTTCTGTCCACTGCTAAAAGTTACCAGACCATCCACATTTGAACTCTTAAAAACACTCTGCTGCCACTTTTTGTTGACTTTAAATCAGTACACACATCACAAAAAGCAAAACAAAAAAAGCCAAATTAAATCCTAGATTTATATGTATTCTCAATGAAATGTTTCTATCCAACATGTACAGTATGTTGTTTGACACTATGTAACACTCTCTTGTTTTTTCAACTAGACCTGAGCAACATTTGTGATTTAATCAATGGTAAGCTTTTCATGCAGATACACACCTTACATCCTGCTGCCCACTGATGTGATTGACCATTGACTGGAGATTTTCCTCTTTCCTCCAGCTCCCACATCATCTCCCATCTCCACCAAGGGTCAACAAAATGTCGGGGAGGACCATGCAAAACCGGGATACATTGTTGGTGGAGTTCTTTGTAAGTACTGAACACCAATAAATGTGATACTTTGTCTGCCTACGCCATGTTTTTTCAACATCTGGATAGGTTACTGTTACTGTTACCCATGTCTGTCATGAAGTGTTATTATTAAATTCTATAAAATGTGGCTTTTTGCTATTAATCCTACTTGCTTTTACTCTGCCATCCTCTGTCTACTTGCTTTTGCTCATGGCTGAATTGCTTGTCTTTCAAACTCTGGCTAAACTAAGGACAGCCAGGTGAGATCTAAATTTTATCATGTGCTGCATTTATTGTATATTTATACAATTATATTAAATGTCAATTTCTTGATTCCACAGGTTTGGTACTACTAGTCTCTGGTCTCACTGCATATTTCTACTGTAAAAAGAGAAACAGAGACCGCAATCAACAGCCAGCAAGGTAAGTGAAATTATATATTATTCATAAAATTCCTTTATTCATATTTTAACTGCGATGTTACAGTAAAAACACTTTCTCATTTTTAAAATGAACTTGTTTCAGTGACTCTGGTGTGACTTCACCCCTAAGAAACATGCAAAGCTCTGGAGAAACCAGTGAGAGGTTTGTGAACATTTAGCAAGCAGCATATTCCCCACAGTATGTGTAATTGTAGATATACAGTAAAGAAACTGATTCTGTGCTGACTTTTTACACCTTCAGGGATACTGACTGTGATCCTGGACTGACTAATGGCAGCCCTCCTTCTCAATGTGACCCTGGAGCCTACACTGAAAATTCTTGACTCCTGCTGTCCTACTGTCCACTTGACATGAGACAGGATAAGCGGACTGCCAACTCTGACAACCTGCTTTACCTCCTGAACTGCTGCCCCCAACTGCTTCTTGCTTTTTACTTAAATATGTAAAATTGGTTTGTTTGAGCTCAAAAGGTTTTGTATTTTTATAAGTAAACATTCCAGCTCCTGTCAGAGTCTGCTCTCCCCCTCACCTGTTGCTGTGGGAATTATCCAATCATTCAGTCTCACTCTCTGCTCTGCCACACCCCTCATTAGTTCAACCACTTTCACCTGGTATATAAGCTGCCTCGGCCCACTCCCTCTTTGTCAGATTGTCTGTGCCACAATGCCAAGTCATCTTGCCTTCATCTCTGGACTGCCTTCCTGGTTCCTGATCAGCTTGTCTCCGACCATTGCTCCTCATCTCTGCCCTGGTAAACCCAACAGCTTTCTGTCCCTGACTCTTAAGTTCTGCCTGCCTGTTCCTGGGTCTTTGTCTGCCTTGGGAGTGGAAGATCGGGGTTCGATTCCCGGTGGAGCCATACTCATCAGAACTGTGTTTCTCTGACCGTGCTACTATTGCCTTGACGTTTTGTGGAATAAAGACTGTAAAATTTATACCGGTGTCATTTGTGCTGCTATTGGGTCCATTCTATACCCGTTACGATACTGTACCCTGAAAATAAGTACTGTGAAAATTTAGACATCATGTACTTTTCTGTCTGTGAATGACTTTTTGCCAAACAAAATAACTTTGTTTATGCATATCCCATATCAAACATGAAATATTAGCTTATTTGGTGTAATAACAATGCTTTATGGCCATCTCTGTGCAAGTGTGTGCTGAACATCAAATATTTTTCTGCATATAGGTTTTAATGACCCCAGACATTCAGAAAGTGAAGTCAATGTGAACAAAACAAAAGGATTAAGTGTGAAACAGGCTACCTTTTTTTTTTTTTAACTGTACATATCTCCACCACAAGCTACTGTATAACATCCCAAACTCACATCATGCAACCAGGTACAAATATCATTTAAAATTATAACCTAAAAGTTATAAGTGGAATTTTAATTGATGCCGTGTTCAGAAAAGATGGAATATTCAAAGTATCAACGTGTAAACTACATTTGTGAGATATAATAGTGATGAGAAGTAATAACATTTGGTCCACTGTTTCAGGCCTGCAGAGGGCATGTTTGAGTCACTTTTCAATGTTGTTTCCAGTATTGTACTGAATGGCATGGTTGTATGTAAAGAGGCAGGGCAGGGACAGAGGCTCACAGGGCATCTTGCTGTTGACAGTAGAGGAGTGTGTCTCCGATTATACGCAGTCAACCTGCGGTGGAAATACACATCTTTATTTTATTTTTGTTTATTTATCCATCTGCTGCCTGGGGATCGACTGGTTGAGGAAAGGGCTTTCTGTGAGGACTGCAGCAGCCACTCTGAGGAAAAAATATTCCTACACGACTGCTCAGAAGAGGACGATTGGCTGGTAAGGTTACTGTGAGTTTGATGCATCGTGCGAACGCGGATATCTTTTAAATTAAAAGATTAAATTAATAGATTTAACTAGAATGACACAATTAGAATGACACATAGACTATTACCTTACAGATATTACGTTTCGTGTAAGTGTGACTTCCTGGGTGTTGTCGCGACAGGTGAAAAACTGCAGGTGTGAGCTCAAAGTGTTTCAGCTAATCAGTTACTGATCTATCACGAAGGTTTCATTCTGTGAAAATAACTCACCTGTCCCCACCACATAGGCTGAATATCTCTAACAAGTCTCTTTCCCCTCATCAGAATATGTTTTGTGTTATTGGATAGAGCAGTAGTTCTCAAAGTGGGGTCCAGGGACCCCCAGGGGTCCTTGAAAGGGTTCCAGGGTGTCCCCAGCAAAAAGGGGAATAATTTATTTTCACTATACTTCCGTCTATAAGTAACACAGTGACAGAATGTATGACTATTTTAGTCATGGGTTTCATACACGTTCTGTAGTAAAACATCTAAAAGCAAAAAACTTATCAAATGGGGGTCTGTGGTCTAATTTGTGTCAACATGTCCATGTGTCAGTTTAGGGGTCCTTGAGGACAGGAGATGAGATTAATGACATAAGTTTAGGTTTTTCTTATTTTACAATAATTTAAATTATGAAATTGAAGTGTTGGTGTGAGATGAACTGAGTAGGCTAATATGAATTCATAAATGTACAAATGAAGTTCTTGCTGCTGTTATTGTTTGGACAAAGTTGTACAACCAGTTTGCTCCAAAGCTGTAGCTACTGAAGCCAATAGTGTTTGTTGTTTGCTGTATCAACATTTAGTTTTTGCTGCTGTTTCCTAATTAATGGGGAAGTTTTTCTTTTGTTTATGTGTCTGCAACTGTGTGATACACATTTCGTGAGAAACTGGCAGTCTGTTCACTTAAATGGAAAATGAGGCAAGCATGGTGAGCGTTGAGTAACACATTTTCTGTCAAGTGAAGAAGTCACTGTTTCAAGTTTCAAGTTTATTTGTCATTCCAAGCATATCCATATAGAAATAAACATACAAGGGTTCAAAACATGATAATAATGGACATTTTTGCCCATGTAGAATAGTAGAATAAAGCTACATTTCAGATCCCCTCATGTTTGTTAACATCTAGCAAAGACTGGTTGACTTAAACCTTTTGTTTAGAAAGTTGCTAAGAAACTTAACTGCATGTCTGTAGTTATACATCAGCTAAATCCTGATGGCACAACATTTGCTGTAGGCCAGGTGACAGATTTTCTGTATTCCATATCTATTATCAGATGCTTCACTGTACCAGCCTTTCATTTACTGGACTGAGCTTCAGTATTTATCACTGCATTTTACAGTGAAGTGTGACATTTCTCCTCTTGGTAGCTGGCAGCCAGACTCCTCATGATCCCCCTGAAAGATTTGCTGGGCTGTGACTGTGAAATATCTTCTCCAGACCAAAGAGAAAAGGAGATAACTGGTTATCTTGTAAAGTTATACTTGGAGACTGAGAGCTGCCTAGTGAGCAGAAAAACACAAGTATTCAGTGAATCATCTGGACTCATTTAGCAGCTTAGCTCAAATAAAATAATTGTGTTTAAATGACATTACAGCATTGACTAAATGTAAATGGTGTTAAGGGGCAAAAATTGTGCTTTGGTTTGTTTTAATCAAGGAAACAGATGAAAAGCTTTCATGATGAGATGTGGTTTTCTTTCTGTGGTGAGAGAGACAAGATCTCAAGCACCTTGAATGTGAAATGTTTCTCTTTAGAAATGACTTAGTCTTTTTCAAATTCATACAAACTAAGAATTTGCTGATAGAACTTGATTTATTTACTTTTTCTTCAGCCCAGCCTAATTTTAGACCATCTCATCTGAAACATCTGGTCACAGAGCATCCTGGTGGTCCAGATGTCTGAAGAGTATATTGTGTATCTGCTATTTCCTGGATCTGATATTGCCCTGTGACCCATGTCATGTTTTAGTCTTATGTCTCTGAATTGCTTGTAAAGCAACATATATTAAAGTAGCTTGTGATTGTTACCTCAAATATAAACAACTACAGACACCAGTCCCTACTTTGGATCAAGGTGTGTTCTGATGATTGGAGAAAATGAATAAGCATGCAAATCTGACAAGGACAAGGACAAGGTGTTACACAGTAATATGAGCCTGTGGTTTCCTTCATGAACTTCCTGTTTCTTCCTGATTTGACTGGGAGGCAGTGGAGTCGGTCCAGTTCGGTCCAGATTGGTCAGCATGCTGCAGGGGATGTTTGAAAGGGAAAATGGCTCATGCAAATCCCTCCCGATCTCTCTTTGGGAATAACACCTGAGCTCCTTGTGTGTACTGTGCTGCCTGCTGCCCTTGCGCAGATGTGTCGCTTGTCAGAGTGAGCAGCGTCCATGCATTATGTAATATTTTCCATCTGAGTAGCAGCAGAAGTGCCACAGTACTGAAGAGCCAAAACCTTGTCACCACAAATCACGTTTATTCTGTGACACTCTTTTTTTCATCTTGGGCTTTGACGCTGGTGGAGCGTGTTCTCTCTTAAATTAGTGATTAAATTGTGATAGTGGCTATAACTGTAAGCATTAATGAATAACGCTGATTCAAAGCAGAGGGCCACCTTTTCAATCCAACATTAGTGTATCTTTTTTTTTTTCTGAGCTGTGCATATTAAGCCTGCCGTGTGAGCCTCCTGTGAAGAGGTAGCACAACAAATATAACAGCTGCAGGATTTTTAGTGCAGTCTTGTGATTTTGGGTCAAAGAGCATTTTGTGTACTGTGCTCGTACTGTACCATGGGATCCTGGTAGTGATAGGACCAAAATAACAGGCATATGAGGCTCATTAAAGACAGTTACATAAGCCAGTGCCCCCGAACAGTAGTTCTCAGCTCTCTCTCTCTCTTGTGCCTGATAATGGTCCGGCTGACTGATCCACATGCAGGGGTGTGGTCCCATGTTGGGTCTGGTTACATGCAAGATGTTCTGATAAAAAAAAATACCTCACTGTGTCGCGATAATGAAGCTCAGCCGCTCACAATGTTTATGTTTGATTAGTGTGACCTCTCTTCTTACTACACCCACTCTTCTTCTTCTGTCAGGGGATCCTCCCTCACTCATGTCTACAGTGTTATATTCTGGGTTGAAGTGCTAATGTGCCAAGTCCCAGTTGCGATGAGCTGAAAGCATTACAAGAGTGTTTCCAGAGTTTGTCATCTCAGGTTAATCGGCACCTTGTCAACCTTTTCTTATTTTCTTTTCTCAGTTCAGTCGCAGCAACCAGCTGCTTTCATCAGATCAGCTTACTGTAATTTCAGTGAAAAGAGCATTTCATGGTGGAAGGAGGTAAGAGATTAGTTGTAGGTTCTTTCCAAATAGACTGAAAATAAAATGTGGCAGCCGTTATTGTGATACTGGGAACTTGATACCGATGTTTTTTTTGGCTTTCTTGGGAAAGTTTTATCCAATTTCAGGCTTTAAGGAATGAGGTTGTCATATATTGTACAGGTTGTAAATGTCTTTTCAGGCTAATTTCTGAATTTGGGCCATAGAAATGAGATGAACTTGACTTTATTGGACAGACATATTGCATTAGTTTGCCAGTAATTAAAGGTGTAGCACTTGTGGAATGATGCACAGTACAGCATTGCTTGTTGGTGGTGGTGTTCGCAGTTTCCAGTAGGTTAACGAGTGTTGTGTGGTATGTTGTTTTCCCAGTAAGTCCCTAGGCCAGTACCAGGCCTTGAGGGTTTACTACTAATGATTACTTTTTAAATTGGTTAATCTTGTACTGTTTTCAACAAGTGATTACTAAGTCTGGAAAGTGTCAAAAAAGTCCAATGGGAATCAGGAGCTGTCAGACCTCAAACTGTCCTCAGATTGTTTATTTCGTCTGACCAGCAACCAGACATTAAATGGCATTAAGGACATTGAAATGTAAGCAACCTCCTACATTTGTGAAGCTTTAACTGTGTTTGGTGTTTTTGTCTATAAATAAAATTATTCATCTCTATCAAAATTGTTGATTCACCAATAGACAAATAGAATATTTGAGTAATTAAATCATACAATAAGATGCACCGTGGTCTACAATATGAATCAGAGAATAAGAAGGTGCTTCTTTACATAAAACCCAGACAGGTCAGTGGGTAGTATGACCCACATAGTCTATTGATCTGATGAGGTTTAGTCTCCACACCTCTGTTCACTTGTGTTGCACATCTACCTAAGCACAACAACGTGGGCTGTTCTCTCTCTGTTATCTGTTTTATTGTGCTCATTCATTGGCCTGGCTGCACTCATGTCAGCACATACCACATACTACTGATAGCCAGTGGGACTCAGTCAGTCAGGACCTCATGATCAACTGTATTTTATTATCAGTGTGATCAATGTTCACCCCAGAGGATATAAAACCCATTAGAAAAATGAAAGCTAGAGTCCCCTATCATTATTTTTCCACAGCTGTGGAATGAACAGAGATTGTACAGCAGTTGTAAGAAATGAGAAATCCTCTCTTGAACTTTCAGTCACTCACTTCAACCTGTGTTTATGTCATTTGTTGTAGAGGTACTGGAGAGGTGTTGTAGTGCTGAAATAATCGTGAGTTCATGTTAAAACTATTTGTAAAATTGCTATTTTGTGTACATAGATAGCAATTAAAAAAATAAAAACAGGCTCAGAGATCTTGTAGATGTAGAAAAACATGATGAATTAATTTTAAATCCTTCAAATAACCCTGTATATAGTATAAAAAATCATTTTAAACTCAGTTTTTTTCAGCAGACCTGTAAACAAGTTTTAGTGGCAGTGTAATACTGGTTATTTTTTTCTGTCAAATCAAGTAAATCACTCAGTCAAGTGGCTCAAGTGGAAATTAATTATACAAACCGACACAACAACCGCATTCAAAGCACCTTATGTAACTCTTGATAATGTGACCTGACACATATTTGTCAAAGTCATTTTTCTGCTACGCTGACTTCTTAGATTCCTGTTCATTTACAGCAGTAATATCATTTCAATTGAGGTTACATTTACACAAATTATGTTTCATGTTATTTTTCAAACATATTAAAACGGAAGAAGTAAAAAAAATATCAAAATCACTGCATTAAAAATGTTTGATATGCAGTAATAACAACTCATGGTTGCTGGTTGTTATAGTAACACAACATACTTTGTGGCTTCCGAGTTGATCGGTAGTGAGGAGGGCTTCAACGACAAAACATTTCTTATGAGAATTCAGGAACCACTGGCTAAGAGGTATGTTGATCTTGGGAAGACTGTCAACAAATACCAATGTCAGGGTCTGTTAAAATGCCCTTCATTTATTTTGCTGCAGCTGAATCTGTAAGCAGAGTTTCCCAGTATTATCGCTTTGATCTTAATGACCTCCAAAGAGGAGGTCCCTCCTTCCCGGGCCAGCAGCACGTCAGCACCAGCTTTTGAGAGGGTGAAAAAAAATCTCCCGAAGGAGGCCTGCATTGCTGATTGGCTCATAATTGTGCTCCTCTGAATACCCACTGGTTGGTTGGAGGGTTGCTGGCAGAGCGATAGGTTGGCAGCCTCGCAGGAATTCAGATTATTCGGAGGTTGTGATGTTTGTTGTTGTTGCTTCTTGTTGTTGTTGTCTTGGCCCTGCTGAGCCCCCCGTGACCCCCTTCTACTTTCCTGCCATGGTAATGATGAGGCTTACAGAGGCCTACTCCGGGGATCCAAGAGGGATTGAGTGAGAAAAATGACAAAATGAAAGTGTGGACAGCGAGACAGAAAAGGGTGGGTAAAGACAAGTGGGAGAAGAGAGTCAAAGAATGCGGAAAGTTGACAACAATGAAATTCCTTCTCTTTTTTTCTTTTTCTAGCAGCTTGTGACCTTTGATCAATAAAAGCAGGGCGACCTAATCCCCTCATACCCCCATGATTGACCACTTTTGAGAACAACAAATGCCACCAGTCGTGCCCACAATCATAGGCAGAGATAAAAAACCTGCCTGTTGCCCTTCGAGCTTGAAGAGGACCTTGGACTCCAGGGCAGGGCTGAGTAAAGCTAAGCAAAGCTGGGATGGGCAAGGCTCTTTCTCCTTCTCTTTGTGTCATATGATCATGTTTATCCATGTGACGTTGGGAGCTAACTTGCGTAGATACCACTGGTGGTTGAATATAATAAGCCTGCTGTATGAGACCTGTCGTCGTCTCTGAGAGTTTCGCACTGTTGTGTATCGCTCCATCAGGGCAGCAGCCTCTCCCTGCTTCTCTGATTTAGAGAACATCGTCTCTGTTTTCTCTCCATATATTCATCTCTATGTTTATCCCCCCCCCCCACCAACCCCCCTCCCCTTTCCCTCAGTTGAATCATGTGACTCTCTGGACACACAGTGTGACCTCCTCCTCCTCCTCACTGCTTCTCATGCAGAGTGCAACTATAGAGAGACACTTTGTGAATTACAAATATACACAGACCGAGTCCTCTCCCTGGGTTTCTTGTGTTTTCTTCACCTTACAAAACAAACCTTTCATCAGTTGCTCTATATTGTGTGATCATGTACTTGTCTTGTCACCATAGACTAATTGTTTACATTATTACGGATTTAAATTTGTCCCCTGCTGTTATGAATGGAAAATTGCTTTGCTTTGAATACAACCTGACATGTGGTCCGGTTGTGCGTTGTTGCTGCAGAAATCACAAGGAAAGCAACCAACTAAATATTGAAAATGATCACACCTTTTGTTCTCTATCTCCATCTCTCACTCCCACTGTCTTCCTCCTCTATCTTTTTCATCCCTGCCCTCTGTCTAGCTCATCTGAAAGGTCAAAGCGCTCTGTAGGTGCAATCCCTCTTTCCCTCCCACCTTTTGTCTCTCTTTATTCGCTGTTGCCAACATACAGACCTCACATGCAATTTGACAACTTAAATATATAAGTTAAAATGTACTGTATGCTTAGAAATGGTTGCATGGCTAGTGGTAAATCTCACACATGCACACCTTCGGGCCCACTAAAACAAGTATTCAGATTAATGGGGATACGGTGCAGAGTACACCTTGTACGCTCTGTTCTGTACTGTGTGATGCATCAGGGGTAGTACGTGCTCTCAGTGCAGACAGCTGTGTCATACTTCTTTTTGCATCGTCACGTTAGTTCACTGTGTCTTTAACACTTTCTCTTTTGGTTGGTTGAGCAGTGTTTGTGTTAGGAAATATCTAACTGCTGGATGGATTGCCATGAAATTTTGTACATTCATAGTCCCCAGAGGGATTCCCTGACTTTTCATGCAGTGCCACAGTTTTAGGCTCCAATTTGTGCTCTAACATGCTATACATTAACTATTACACTTATGTTAGCAGGCACGCTAACTGTACACATGTGTAACATACATGCTGCATACTGCATGATACATGCTAAACATTTGGATAAACCCTTTTGATTTAGGCAACAACATAGCCTTTCCTTTGGCATGAGCATTGTTGCCCCACTAGTGGTACTCGTTATTAATCCAACCAATCAACCGTCCTCATGGGCTGTGAGTGTGGCAGCAGATTTTTATTTTTTAATAATAGATATATAGCCTCCACACCAGTGTACACACACTCACACTCTTCTTTGTTGGCTCTGTGGTGCTGCTTAGTGCCTGTTGTAATAATAATAATGATAAGCTTTATTTGTATAGCACCTTTCATATAAGAACTGCAACTCAAAGTGCTTTACAACAAAGAAATTACATTCAGTGAGTGCTTTACATGAAAATAGACATAAAATAAACATAAAAACATGTTAAAAACATTAATGTATCATAAGATGGAAGATAAAACCCACTGAATAATAAAATAAAATAAAATAAAATAAAATAAAATAAAATAAAATAAAATAAAATAAAAACAAAGTTAAAAAATAGAATACATAATACATAGAATGTATGAAATCAAGTAAAATACATAATTTTAAAAGATGTGAAATGTGAAGCAGATTGCAAAAAAGAATTTCAGGTCTATATCAGGAAGTGAAGAGATAAGTTTTTAGCTTTCTTTTAAAAATATTTAGCGAGCTGGCTTCCCTGATATCTATCGGTAGTGTTTTCCATAGCTTTGGGGTGGTAGGAATCTCCAATGAACCAGCAGCAGATGATTGCAGTGTTCTTGTAGGCAAATAGTTAACAAGGGAGTTAGCAATCCTAGCCCACTAAGGGCTTTGTATATAAGGAGGAGGACCTTGAAGTCAATTCTAAATGTTACAGGAAGCCAGTACAGAGCAGCTAAAACTGGACTAATGTGTTTTCTCCTCCTGGTTCTGGTTAATAGCTGCAGAGTTTTGAATCAGCTGAAGTCTCTCTGTGTTTTTTTTTTGGGAGGGGGTGGGGGGGGCAGTAAAAGTGCATTACAGTAATTGAGTTGGCTTGAAATAAAGGTATGAATCAGTTTTTCAGCATCTTTTTGATTTATAAATGGTTGTACTTTAGCTGTTTGGAAAAATGATGTTTTCGTCACCTTGTTAATGTGGGACTTGAAGTTTAGATCTGAAGACAACACCAAGACATGTAACCTCAAATTTAACCCAGATTATTAAACAGCATTTCTCTTTTTGTTTCGGAGCCGACTAGTAGGATTTCAGTTTTGTCCTCGTTTAACTTTAAGAAATTATTGCTCATCCATTTATGTATTGCCAAAAGACAGGTAGTGATAGAGTTTATAGTAGGCAGGAAGACACTACTCTGAAGCAGCATCACAGCTTGTCCCTCTGAGAGATGATGAGAACAAACACACCTCCAGAGGATACAGTGAAATATGGAACAGAACACACCGAAATCAGTCCAAAATAATACCTGCCTGTTGTTTTATAGCTTCATTCGGTGTCACCAGGGAGAGAAAACAGAGTGTGTGTGTGTATGTGTGTGTGTGTATAAGATGTGTGGCTGTGTTTACAGGGACACAAAACCTGTATGTTCAAACTGTTGACTTTGTTTTTCTCTTGAGGCTGTCTCTTTGGAACCAAGTGAACCTGATCAGAACTCCTGAACTGGGTGTCTTTTTTTTTTTATCTCTTTGTGTGTTTGTTGGGTTAAACATCTTTGAGACTGATTAGGAGATATTTCTGTTCAGCTAGTCTCTCCTCTAGCCCTTCTGCCCGCCTGTCTATTTGTTGTGAGAAAAACACAGTCATTCTTGAAATATCCACAACAGCCAGGGGCTACAACTGAATGTTTTTGAGGTGGCGGAGGACTTGTTTATTATTGTCATTCATAGGACTGATCATTTCAGCTTGGCTAGTGGAGGGCAGCCCTTACACATTAGACGTTTGTTGCCTGCCGCGTGATCCATAACAGAACACGACATACTTGTTCACTGACAAACCGAACAGTGTTTACATAAGGTATCAGAAAGATAGATTACTGCCCCACTCCACTTATACATACAGCCTTCAGATAGACAGTACTGTTGGGAAAGTTGGTACTCATTAGTATGTACACTTTATTTCAATGTGGACCTGGAATATTGAGAGGAAATTTGAATAAAAGAATACAAACAACTATGAAGAATGTTCCAAATTAAATTTTGCTAAGGAGGAGTTTCTGTGAGCTGTAGACAAGGATCAGCGCAGTTAAGTTGATGAAGCCGATCCGCTCCAGGCCAAGCTAAGCTGACTCCCCTGTACATCTTCATGATTGTATCCATCCAAATCCAGATATCTGTGCTTATCTAACATCTCAGAGCCGGGGATTGTGAAGGTCATGAAAGCCCAGCAGTCCGGTCCTTGGCTCCTCTGCATTGCTGGTCTGCTATTGATTCTCCATTATGTCTCCAATCTGCTGCAGTAATCCAATAGTATCTGGGGACTGAAGCAAAGCAGAGCAAATATGTAGTATCTGTGTCCTGGAGATAGAAAGTGGGGGAGCATCCTTGACCGGATACCTCTCAGCCCTGATGTCATGATCAGATGGTTTAAAGATGGTTGTGCTCTTCTATGGGCATTGCTGTCCCACTTTTATCAACTTAAATTATGTATCATAACCAAACAAGTGTGTGTCATGGCTGGTGATGATTGATTGCTGCCTTCATTATTATTTCTACTACTCTGCTCACTGGGATCTGTGAGGGAGTATTGCCACCGCTACTTGGACTTTCTGACAGTTCAGATGCATTGGCTCTGCATTTTTATCATACCAGACGGCCCATGTCTGCTCTCAGCCACATATAGTCTTTGCCAGGTCTGCTTGGCTACAGAGTGGCTATTTGACTTCCAGAGAGGCGGCATTGGCAATATTCCTGAAACCATGGAGGAGATATGGCATGAGAGCCAGTGTTTGATCTGCACTCTGCAAGTGTGTTTGTTTGAAGGGTGGTAGAGTTTCTGACAAGGGCATGTGGATGAACGGGAAGAGAGTTGTTTGGGAGCAGAGAGACTGACGGAGAGAAGAGTTTAAGTAAGTAAAGTTTATTTATGTAGCACTTTTTTTAAAAGCAGTAGTCACAAAGTGCTTCACAAAGTTGGAAAGGTAAAGAGTATAAAAAGTAGTTTGACAAATACTCAGTAACGGCTGTCTTGAGTTTGCCAAAAAAAACAACAGCTTTGCACTTGCAGTGGTTTTGTCTTTTACATTTTTTTACTGGACATTTGTTTCTGTCTATGTGTATGTTTTTGTGCGTGAAATCCAAACTGTGAAATAGTGATTAACCCAGAGTGTATTTATCCTCATTCCATTGAAATTTTCCTCGTTTACACAGTGCAGACATGGTGTTGCACAGTTTTACCACATTAGATTTGAGCATTGAAGTATGAAGTCTGTATGACATTGCTTGACTCTCACAAAGGCACAGAAACAAATGACTTGCAACCCAACCCCTCCACACCCACACACACACACACAAATAGATTGTATTATGTACCATAAAATCGTTATTAGGACAAGTGGGTCTAATTCAGATTTAGAAATTCAAGTACAGAGTTTCGTTTTTTATTGATCGGTTGCATCATTTACCCATTTGGTTCTCATCCAGACCACAAAAGATCCACTATCTGCCAGATGTATTGATTGGACAAAGATGCAGTTTTATATTTGTAACACACAGTAATATAATTGTGAAAGATGCCTTTCTGTCTACTTTGTGTGGGCGTTGTGTGCTAGTGCTCGGACTTTTTCCTTGTTATTCGCTCCGATGCCAGTGGTGTTTGCAATCGGGGTGTATGACAGTGATAAGACATGGCTGATTAGGATGATCTGTCCATCCATTTTCAGCCATGTGTCCATCCATCTGTCTGCCTCTCTTTTGTGGAGAGGTGAACAACAGACCTGCTGTTGTTCACCGCAGCTGCGGGCCTCTTCGTGGATTGTTCTGGAAACGGTCTGTTGGGTTGGAGCACCGGCTGGGTTGAGGGGTCAGGTGAGAGAGACAGAAAGAGAGAGAGCTGCTCCAAACAATCCCTTTTAACACTGACACTCAGGCCAGGGCTGAGCAGAGAGCCAGACAGGCCTGCAGGCCTATTAACATTCCTCAGGTTCAGAGCGCACAGCCGGTCGTATGGTTTAATGGCTCAGGTGGATCAACACCTCAATGCTCAGCGGTGATGAAATCCTCTGATTCATTTCTAATGGCTCAGTTCCTGATTGATAACAGGATTTTGTCGTGTGGTGACAATTCTCGAGCAAAGTTATAAATATCTTTTCACTGGGTGAGTCAACGAGTTTTGAGTGATTGTATGTGCATGTGTTCATTCCTAACAGGGACACACAAAAGACAGTGCATACACCTGAACAAAGACAAAGTTTCTACCTAATGCAGGGAGGAGCACTTCTAGCCGAAATGTATCTGTACTGGTGTTGCTTCTGTGTTTATAGCAACAGAAGAGCTGGTGCACAGATAAGGACCCAGTCTAGAGATAAGCGCTTAGTGTCTGCTACATTCTTTTAATAACCAAATCAGCACGTGTTTGTGTATATGTTTTAATCTAAGGATGCAAATCTCCTTTTGAAGACTATTTTTAAACACGGCTGCGACATTGGAGCTTTTATCGATAAGTAATACGCCCGCAGAATTGTAACATAGTCTGATGGTTGTAGTTGGTTTTAAAATATAAACATTCTCTTGTGTCATGATGATTATCCTTCACTTGAGAGGTGAGTATTCTCAGTGTGGTAGATTCTGATGTTATGGGGATGTGATTACTGGACACGGAGCAGGTGACGGGAGGACATGGCGCAGCGGCTGCTGATGAAGCAGAAAGACATTGTGCAATACTCACCGCTCTGAGAAGGGCAGGTGCATTTATATGCAGGTGGTGCTGTGACTGCAGACTCGCCAGAGCTTGTCAGACAAAGTCCGAATTTTGCCGGTGTTTCCATTAAGGCCCTGACTCCTCACTCCCTGTCTGTTTTTCCCATTCACTCAGAAGACACACACTTAGGCACAGTGATGTCACAGTCTCATTAACTGATGTTACTTTATTTTTTCTCTGGTGAGTGACAGTGTGAAACAGGAGGAAAGCATACTAGAAATAAAACAGAGGGAGGGAGAAGGAGTGAGAAAGGGAGCGCTGCAGTAGAATTCATGGAGAACATATGAAGAAATGAGACAGACTGGTGTTTTTGTGGCTCAGTAAGGACTCGGTTGTGCTTTAAGCTGGGCAGTGCCAACAGATCATTTGCAGCCCCAGGGCTACACCTCATTCACTCTGCAGCTCTGCTCCTTTATGAGGTGTTGTTTATCCAACACACACACACACACACACACACACACACACACACACACACACTCATGACCTGGAATATAGAAGGAAAAATGTAGAGAGAGAATTCAGAGATGATGAGGAGGAAGTAAATTTCAAGTGCGCTCTCTAGATCTGTGATTTGTGAAGGGCTGAAGTGACACGCTGCATAGTATTGTTTCTCCAAAACTCTCCTCTCTTCTAAGAAGAGGTGGGACAGTTGTTACACACAGTTTCATGTGTCATGGTTGACTGTCAAAGCAGAAGTCTCTTGCTACAGGCCAGTTCAACAGTGAGAGTTTAGAAATAGATTAAATTGCCTCTCCCATCAGGCTGAGAATAACAGGAGAACAATGGCATTAAAATGCCCTCAAACTGAAAACACACAAATGTATCACAGTTAATTAAGGAATCTTTGCTGGTGGACGTGTTCCACCCTCATCCTCA
Source organism: Thunnus albacares (assembly GCF_914725855.1). Classification (NCBI taxonomy): domain Eukaryota; kingdom Metazoa; phylum Chordata; class Actinopteri; order Scombriformes; family Scombridae; genus Thunnus; species Thunnus albacares. The sequence continues at coordinate 19,019,666 of NC_058107.1, read as the reverse complement.
TCTTGTCACATCTGAATGCAGAGGCTCAGAGCATTTTTTTGCCCTGGTTTTCCACTGTGTTATCGTAACTCTTTGTGCATCTGTTCTCTTGCAGAGGGTCTCCTGGCAGATCCCAAACTCCTAATGATTATTCCACCTGACAATCAAGAGATGTCGCCCTGATCACTGTTTGTTGGGCGCAGCTTTTTATTAAGCAAGGTTAATTAATACTTTTCACCATATTCTTGGTTAAAATGTTGTTCTGAGTTGTGAAATCAATCTCAGTCTTTTGATCCATTACTTTATTTTTCTTTCAGATGTCAACCACGACGGAAAATGGGATGGGAGGGCCTTGGAGTACCAGCAGAGAGAAAACATATAAGAAGGTGAAATGTTTGATTATTTGTAAAAGAGCCAGACTATGTTTAGTTTTATTTTCCTATTATGACGAATGGGAACCTGCTTCCATAACATTTATTTTGGATTACTGATGTTTAGAGCCAGCAAGTCTGAAAAGGCCTTTACTTCTGAGCCACATGAGTCACATGAGTCCTTATAAATGTCCTTCCACAGTACATAATGTCCTGACCCCTGCCAGGGCTGGCTGCCAGAGATCAGTCAAGTGCTGGTCTGGTCACACTTGTTTTCTTTCTTTTTTTTTTTTTTTAAACTTAAGACGTCACTTTGGACGGCAGCATTTCTTAAGATGCCACCGTTACAGGGCTCTCCACAGTGGCTACCGCTGTTCAGGTTGGGAATAAAAACTGGTCAAAGGTCTTTTTCTGGTGGCTACTCAGACAACATGAGTACACGTTTTTTGTTCCCCAGCCTGCAAGAGCTGTTTTGGGTTAGATGTGTTTGTGTAGAAATTATGAAATTGTACCATGAAAAATCAATTTTTTTATCTCATTTTCTTTTGAAATGGGCAAATAACTGAAACATTTTTTTTTGCAATCCTTATTACATCAGTGTATATTATGAGGATAGCAGAGACAGTGTTCTATAACAGCCAGGATAATGTGATGTTTTCTATTTTCCCATCAAGACCACGTCATCGGCCTTGAAGGGGGCCATTCAGCTCGGTATTGGCTATACAGTGGGCAACCTCACCTCCAAGCCTGACAGAGATGTGCTTATGCAAGATTTCTACGTGGTGGAGAGCGTCTTTCTGCCAAGGTCAGTGCTGCGTAGCGTCAACCCACTCAGACACATGTTCATTACTTACGCATGCAGGTTATATACACAGCAAGACATCTCTCATAGTGTTTACATCTTCTGAAGCGCTCATTCAACGTGTGGGTTTTTTAAAATGTAGCGTTGGTTTGCACATTGTCATCGATTAATAACACGCAGACTTTTGCATAAGACCAAGGATGGTGTAAAAGTCAGTGAATCAGAAAGCTGCTTCATAAAAACAGATTACATGTAGGTGGTAACAGGCTGCTCTTTGGCTAAGACAGTTTCCTGACTGCAAAGCGAATGAATAAAAAGGGAGTAAAACCAAGATTTGCCTGTCTGCCCGCTCAAATGTCATATGTCTGGGTCTGGTGTTAAAAACATTCAAATCTATTATTAATCATGCCCACTGGAAACTGCAGGCGCTGGACATCCAGTCTGTGCTGCCACCACAAACTGCCTCCATTATCATTTGTCAACAAATTAAATTTTGCTAGTCTAAGTCATGATGCAGGGATAAAACTATTCTAGTGGATTATCCTGCCAAGAAGTGTAAAATCAGCTTACTGTGTGCCTGTTACTGCCACAGTGCAAAACATATGTCAGTGTGCTGCTCCGTCATCTCAGGCTGTCTTCACAATGACATCATCAGCTTAAAGTTACATTTTATTTAATCCAAAGTCGACCCAGGGATTCTTTGAAAGTGTGACTCGTGTATTCACACATACATTAACACACAGTCAATACTCAAACAAACACTATTTTTACAATTAATCAGTGTGTAGAAATGTTACTTGCATTAGCACACAGAGTTTCATAGTAGATAATAGTTTTAGAGGATCATATCTTTTGGTGTTTGCTGTATGAATGGATTGATGATATTCCTCTTCTGTTTGAAAATGTGTTGTTTATGCCATATCTTGACAAACATACAAATATTCCTACAAATATATGGATATATGGATAATTTCAGAAAACTTTAAAAACTGAAGCCTCAGAAAGACAATTAAAGAGTCCTACCAGGAAATGCTTTATGGTTTAACTTTGAGATGGTGCACCAGGATATGCAAACTCAGGATGGTTTATGCAAACCTGGTCTCGGCACGCACGTTAACCTTGTAGTGTCCTGTCTCTCAGCAACAGCTGCATTTTGCTATTGGTTTTGGTGTTGGCCCTATAGTGGTGAGTGCTTAAAAAAACCTGCCGTAGCTTGTTGAAGTACAAAATACGAATAGTTTGAAGCGAGCTTGTTACATCATCTTCAGTCTGCGCCCAGTCTCAAGGCTTTTCACATAATGGTCTCTTCAGAGCCAGCTTATCACTGGCTACGCCAACAGAAATCAAGATGTCAAGGCTACATAGGGAAAAAGAAAATTACACAAGACACAACAAACGAAACATAATCAGTGGTAAATGTAAGAGGATCTGACATAACCATTTCCCTCTATAGTCTTACTTTCTTTGTGCTCTCACCCAGTGAGAGTATCCTGAGAGAGTGGCTGAGTGATGGAGATGGCTCTCAGATGCTTTTATTGCCTCCCTCTCTCTCTCTCTCTCTCTCTCTCTCTCTCTCTCTTTCTCTCTCTCTCACCACTCGTCTCCCTCTCTTCCCTCTCTTGTTGTTGTTCTTCTCTGGAGGTTTTTCCACTGTTGTTTTTGTCCTGTCAGTCTAGTTTTGGATGACTGGAGATGTCGCAGATCACTTTGACTCCCACACACACACAGTTTTTTGTTTCCCTTTGTATCTCTAACAACCAGCACACATCTTTGCAAACACAAGCACACACACACACACACACACACACACACACACACACACACACACACACACACACACACACACACACACACACACACACATACATACACACACACACACACACACACACAGATAGCTTTCTGATTAGATTTAATGAAACATTTCCAGGTACTGTGTTTTGCTAAATTGTTTCCATGCGAGGCGAACGTTACCACCATGGACCGTCTGTCATTGATGATAGATTCATGTTCTTGCCTTTACACTCTAAACAGAGCAGTCAGATTTCATTGTAGAGTAATCACAGGTATAGTGTTACACAGCAGGGCCTCATTGTTCCATGTATCCCCTTACCGAATATAACACCAGCACAAAACAACAACACAGTAGCCTCCTTACCCAGAAAACCATCCAAGTTTTCACAATATTAACCAGATTTAGAGATGCCCTGGAAAACAAAAACCTTCATTAACCTAATTTTTGTAGATTTAGGGTCAGCGAAACTGATTCCAGTGAAGGTTTATTTTATAAAAGACTTGACAGCTGACTCATGCTGATGTTGTCAGACATTACTCCTGTGTTGTTGTGTTCTCCTGAGATTCAGGTTAGGTCAGTTTAACAGGGTCGGTCTTTGTTAAAGCCCGGGTGAGAATGTCAGGTCTCACGTTGCAGTCAAGATAACAAAAATGAAGGTGATTGCGTGTTTGTTGTTTTTTTTTTTTTTTTTAACCTTTTTACTTTTCTCCCCCCCCGGAGTCGAGGCCCATGTGTTGCAGCGGCACTGTTTGCTATTGTAACCAGAGCTGTCGTCAGTCTCCAGGCGCAGAACTCTATACGGGCCAGTTTGTCACTACAATACTAGTGAATCTGGGTTCCCATAGATGACTTTACTGAAGTCTGTTCATGCATGGGTGGAGCGCGTTTCAAGGGCCCACTGATACACTTACTGGGAGTCAATAGCCTAGATACACAGACACAAAGAGGAGGCTTTACAAGTCACTTTTCCCCTGAGTGCTGCCTGTTTGGGATCTGTGCTTGGAGTCAACATTGATATGTTTCACTTATATAATATTAAAGATTTTCTTCATTGTCCCTCATTTGAGTTAGTGTTGGAATAATGTATCTAATGTACCGTTGCATGTTTTTTTTTTGTTTCCTTGGGGCTGGGGTATGGCGGCACATCCCAGTGAGGGAAGCAACTTGACCCCAGCGCATCACTATCCCGACTTCCGCTTCAAGACCTACGCCCCGCTGGCCTTCCGCTACTTCAGGGATCTGTTTGGCATCAAACCAGACGACTACCTGGTAAGACTGAAACCTTGCTCAGATCTCGCTGGTCATTACTTGTTTCACCTCCACGTGTCTGCCTATTAAATCTTTATTGAATATGTTACCTTGTACATTCAAACCCAGTCTTTAGATTCAGTGCTTTTGCTTCTAATCTAACTAATTTGCAAAGAGTCACGTGGCTGTAAGGAGGAAGTGTAAAGTAGGGCACTAAATGTCAGCTAACCAGAAAACCAGAAAAAAAGAGAATTGTCAGTTAAAATGTGTGAACATACTGATACAACACACTGAGTTTTGTCCTCATAAACTCCCCAGACTGATTTCACTCCATTTTTATGTCCCTATGTTAAAAAAACATTTCAGAGCAGAGTTTTATGTAAATACGACGGAAATCTAAAAACAATTGTTGCTCTCATAAAGAGGAGGAAATGATCTGCTGGTTGTCTTTCTCCTGAATTACTTCCCATTGACTCAACACTATAGTCTTCCACCTTATTTCCAACGTGTTTTTTATTGAATAGGGGAGACGAGTAATGCCACACACCATTTGTACAGAGGAAAGAGGGAATGGGGGGGATAAAGTCGACAGAAAACATTGGGGCGGTGAAGATGTTGGAGGTAATGACTGAGCTAACAGAGCGTGCCCTGATTAAGACGGCTTTAACCAGCTCAAGGCGCTGAATGAAATCAACAGATGATTCTGTGATTTCCCAGCAGAATGAAAGACACAAAAACACACACAGAGAAAGAGAGAGAGAGAGAGAGAATAACATGAACAGATTCTGGCAGCTGCTGTGTGAGACTTCTTCTAGAAAGCCTTTTTGGGGATTCATATTTTTCATGGGGATTCTGCTTGTTTGCCTATTTGCAAGTGTGTCTAATACCGCTCACTAGTACTACTTCTAGTGCTACTTCAAACACTCCTGTCACAGCAGGCTGCTTTTATTTATGTGCTCTACATGCCATCCTGTGTAATTAATTTAATTTGCTGCTCACCAGACTATACCTTGTTGCCATATTCGTCCCTATCCTACACGTACGCTTCTTCTTGCTTGGAACAACAATTAGATTTTGTGTAATCTTGTTTGGGCATCATCGTGTTATGACGCAGTTTTTTTCTATTTTTCGTCTGCCTCCCAGCCTTTCAAAACCTCACCCGCTGCATTCTTGTTTTTGAATGCCAAAATTTGTTTCTGCATAAGCGAAAGACAAAAGGCTGCAGAAGAGAGACGAAATGTAACTCCAAGGCAGTAGAAGGAGGATGGCATAAGACACAACAGCTTAAAGGATGTACTCATGATTGTCCTTGAGGTGATGGTGAATTCATCCATACAAAGGCCGCACAGCAGAGCTCAATTAAAAGAGAGAAAAGACACACACACACACACACACACACACACACACACACACACACACACACACACACACACAGACACACACAGTATCGTGAATGCAAATGCAGTAAACTGCTGATGTGTTTGTGCTGGCAAATCAGTGTGACTGCAGACGGTCATCAGTGAAAAGAGTCTCTGGAGAGGGGGAGCGGATACCTCCAGTGTTTCTCCTCTCCTCTGAACATGTTGCTCTCATAACGCACTGATTAACGTCCAATGCTGCTCTTCAGTCTGCTGCTCTCACACATGTCGATTGCCAGGCTGTGGATGAAGGCTCGAGATTTGTTTTTTTTTGAGATGCAGCACAAAGCAGTAATTGCTCCTGTGACCCTCAGCCAAGGAGCTTATACAGTGTGTTTCTGCCCATGTTAGTTGGCTTGTTTGGCTGTTTGTTGGCAGCAAAGATGAAATGTGTGCAGATTTCAATGAAGTTCAACAACTGTGGTGTTGTACGGTATCTTTGTTTCATCATGTTTTCCATATAAACTTTAAATAGTTCTTCCAGTTTCTTTTTTCTGAGTAATTTGCGTGTTCAGAGCTGTTTATGTTCGGAAATGTTCGAAGTGTGGCTGTTTCCTACAAGTTTGACCTCTGCTTCATGTCAAATGCTTTCTGTTTGTTTGTTTTTCCTCCCTCAGTACTCCCTGGTAAATGAGCCTCTGATCGAGCTGGCCAACCCCGGGGCCAGCGGGTCTCTCTTCTACCTAACCAGTGATGACGAGTTTATCATTAAAACCGTCCAGCACAAAGAGGCCAAGTTTCTACAGCGATTACTACCTGGATACTATATGGTGAGACACTTAAAGTCACTTCATGTGATCTCTAGCACCCGGAGAGGTGGCAAAACCTAAAAAAAAATGTTTGATGCTTATTTCACTGCACTGGCACTTACTGTGTACAGTGACAATAAAGTTGAATCTAATCTAAACGAATGACTGTCTTTGACTTCACAGAACCTGAATCAGAATCCACGCACGCTGCTGCCCAAATTTTACGGACTGTACTGTATCCAGTCAGGAGGCATCAACATCCGACTGGTGGTGATGAACAACGTGCTGCCTCGCTCCGTCAAAATGCATTATAAATACGACCTGAAGGGATCCACCTACAAGAGACGAGCGTCCAGGAAAGAGAGGGAGAAGGCGTGTCCGACCTACAAAGATCTGGACTTCCAGGACATGCACGAAGAAGGGCTTTACTTTGACGCAGAGACGTACAACAACCTGATGAAGACCCTGCAGAGAGACTGTCGGGTAGGTGGATGGTATTTCCTGTATGTGGGCTCATGTTGCTGTCTGTCTGTTAATTGGACTGCCTCTGAAAATGGCAAAGTCATGCCTCAACAGGAAGGTCACCATCAATTCATAAAAGGAACTTGTGCAGCAAACAAGGAAATCAAGGTTCAGGTATGAGGATAAAATATCATCGTTATCAGACTTCTTTTTTTTGACCAGCCATTTCCAGTCAATTCTCACGCCTTCACTCCAACACAAAAACATTTGACCACATGGGCATTATGTCATGTGTCATATCAGTGCTTACAGCTTGTTTGCTTTTGACCTGGGAATTCACTCAAGTGTAGGAAGATAGCTGTTGAAAGGAAGTCAGCAACCTCTCATTCTTGTGACCAATTATAGAAGATTAAAGCACATGCCACGCTGTAGATTAACCACATCGTGTACTAGTTCAGGACAGTGTGCGTGCATCTTAGATTGGACAAAATGTTTTGAAAAGAGAACTTTCCATGTGTTTGCCAGTGGGACCTCGCTGTGTTTCCACTGTGTTTTCAGTCTAAGCTCTCAGTTTGCCCCGGGCTCTGTTCTCCTGTCTCTGCACTGCTATGTTTCAGTACATGACAGCTCTCCAAACACTGAACGTGATTAAGACATGATCCTGGTAGCGTGAGAGACTCGGAGCTCGATACAAAGATAGGCCTCCAATCTAAAGGCTCACATTCCTCTCTATTTCAGTGCAGAGGCCAGGAGGCTGTCTGCTGGTGGAGGATAATTTAATAGGACACATGATCTGTGCACCGGTGATCCACCACTGCTTTTCGAGGCATAAAAACAGACAACAGTATACAAAATTAGTTATCTGAAATAGCTCAGAGACTTAAGCATTTCATATCCTTTTGTCTATTGGTGTCTTTATTTATTAAAGCTGCCTGGTAGTGGTGACTATAGGACCATGTTGAATAATTTTGCTGACGTGTTTTCAGACCACAATCGTTGGCAAGGAACAAGCCTCCAGGCTGTAAAATGCAAAAGAACCAGAACAGAAGAGCTGAATTGCTGATTTTCTTGCCTCTAAAATAACAATTGAGATACTGTGGCTCCTAGACCAGAGTTATGTGCTAGAAATGTAAAAAAAAAACCCACAGATGGATTGATTAACAGTAAAACATTGGATTTAATTATTTTAAGTTGGATCCACAGCAGACAAGATGTATAATGCGCAGTGACATTCCTACCCCTTTTCTTTATGGAGACAAGGGGAATGGCGTCTTAGGGAAGCTTTATGGGTGATGAAAATGTGACTTGCAGACACTGATTTAATGTATTTTCTCCTCACGGATGGTTAATAATGAAGTTTAGAGCCCAAATCCTGCTGTGTTGTAATCCCATTTGTTCTGCTTGACATGCGGTAACAGCACAGACCTTGCATGCACACACACACGCACACACACACACACACACACACACACACACACACACACACACACACACACACTCTGATATTAAACCTGGAATCTGACCAGGATGTTACTGCAAATGTAGATCAGTGTATCAGAAAAGGCCCAGAAACCAGGAAGAAAGACTTCCTGCCAGACCTGGCAACCCTGCATGGCACCATTTAGTTAACAGCTTAATGACTTCCATTACACCAGCCTCAGCTGAAATGTTTTAATTTTGAACATGTGGGAATAGAAGGACCTTGATGTTTTTATCGTCGAACTGTGATTGATGGCATGTGGGGCAGAGTTAGCGGTAATGAACAGTGTGATGCTGTGAGTATATTTAGTTTAGCCTGTTAGGTAACAGACCTCTCCTCTCCTCCCCTCTCCTCTCTTCTCTGCTTGTCATTGCAAAGCTAATTATAAGCTACTCGTGTTAGAGTAAATTTTCTGGTTCTGCCAGATTAGTTTGTGGTTTGGTGGCTTTTTGTGGGAAAGTGGAGAATCTTTCCAGGAAACGTGTGTAAACATGTGTGAACAACTGTTGCTTTCCCTTGTAAGTCAGACAATATCTCAGTGATAGGCTTCTGAGTACATCAGGTTCATGTGTGATGTTGGGTTACTGTAGGATTGCCCTCAGAAATTCAGAAAAACTTGAAGTGATCTCCTCAGGTTATGGCCCTTCCATTATCATTAACCATTATGCTGACTTTGCTGATGTTTCTTTGTAATGTTTTGTTAAGCAGATTGCAGCCAGAATGACATCCTCCTCTCTTGCTAAGTCAGTGCTTCCTTAATGTTTAACCAGGCCACACACACACACACACACACACACACATTTACACCTTTGACCAAACGTACCCCATACATGCAGGTCTGTCTACCTGGTGCATGTGCATATACTGGCCTGTGTGTCACATATATATAGATGTGGTGTGTGTGTGTGTGTGTGTGTGCGCGTATATACTGCGTCTAAGTGAGACTGTTGAGAAGCAGCTATCGGAGACTCTGTTCAGTTTGTTATTGTCATGGCTTCCTGCACTCACCTCCTGAGCGGGAAGCAAAGTGCCCTCTAAGCAGAATCTCTGTCCATTTCCATGAGTAAGCAGCTAACCCTGTCACCCCAGGAGAGGCTGCGGACCAAAACACAGAGGAGGGGTCGGCAGAAGCCAAGCAGCAGGGGGTGCGGGGTGTGAAGGGAATCAGGAAGGAGGTTTTTTTCTCCCATTACAGTAAAGTGCATGTGATGGAGTGGTGGGGGCCCTGAAAAATAAATGTTAGCTCTTGTTCCAGACCTTGGAGCGCTATGATTTCTGTTTCATAGGAATGTGGGAGGTCAAGGATGAGGTAAAAAACAGAAAGCAGAGGGATGAGATGAAGAGGAGGATGAGCAATGAGAGAATAAAATATTTCTGCTATGTGGGACACCTCTAGGGAAACACAGGGTACGCACTTTTCCTTTTAAAGTCTCCTCTCTCCATTACTCTGAAGCTCCCCTGATACTCCCCAAATGCCAAAACAACACAAAGCATCAATAATTCAACTCCAGTGTACAGAGAGAGTTAGCCGGAGAGGGTTTATTGTAGAGAGTGTGTGTGTTTGAACTGTTCTGACGCTGGCTGTGTGTGTGTGTGTGTGTGTGTGTGTGTGTGTGTGTGTGTGTGTGTGTGTGTGTGTGTGCGAGATTTGTAACCGAGAAGAGCATCATGTCCCTGTTGCATTATAGTTAGTGTGCAGCAGCTGTTTGTGAGACAGACACAATGATGATAGTGATGCAGATGCCGCTGATGATGCCAAGCTGTTAAGACAGTTCTGTTCACAGCACGGGTTTGACAGCGGAGGCCGCGTCATCTTGGGGACAACCCAGACTGAATTCCATCAAGATGCTTTTGTCACTTGTGAAATAGAAGCACTTTCACTTACATAAAGTGCATGCACGTTTGGTAGGTGGACAATAATGGGTTTTGTGACCGGCATAAACAACCATTTACTGTAGGGTTCCCTCCTCTCCTCAGCCATGCGATCCTGTGACAACAATAGCGTCTCTCTCTCCCAGCTGTGGAAAACCAAGGCGCTGACCAATGTAACCACATTCACTTCTCTCTGTTTTACTGCAAGACACCTGATTGTCTTTCTTGAACAAGTTTGTGTGGAACTTTGGAAAAATGATAAACATTCACACATTGTTGAGGTGTTACCAATACACTTTTGTGTATCTTAAAATGTTCAGTGTTTGTCGGCACTGTTAGAGAGAAAGAACAGAGAGAGAAATAAGTGATTTTCCTGAACACTGATTCATGTATTTGCACATTTTATACACACACAATAAAATAAGACAATAAAATAAGTTTTATTTTAAGATGTTAGCAAGTTCTATAGAAAGGAAGAATATGAAGAAATAGAAGAAGACAATGTAGACTTCTAGAAAGTGTTCTCCACAATTCAAGATATTAAAGTGCTTCCACGTGTCTGAACAAGTGAGTAAATTCAAAGCCACATGTCCCAAATCTAATATGTTGTGTCTCGGGTAGCAGGTTGTTCTCATAAATAATGAACGCGTGCTTCTGCAGACATGTTCCTGTGATTGTAACCGGACACAGACTCGACATATACTTAGGATCAGTGCTTCAGCTGGAGGCCAAAAAGGAGCGCAAAAGAGGCTCTGTGTTCTGTCTTTTCAGCAGACAGATGTAAGAAAGCTTGCGGTGTATTAGTGTCACAGCAAAGTGGGGCATGCCAGCCGGCGCTATGGGGAGCTCTACAGCCCTACTGGCACAGAGATAGGTGGGTGGAGGAGTGTGTCAGGGTGGAATATGTTGTACTGAGAAACATCAGAGATTTGTTGAAGATCAGGGGACGCTGTGACAAAACTTCACTTCCTACGGGATTGTTAGGATTAGCCTTTTCCCACATTCACTGTGAGAAAACTGAGCTGTGCTGGAAATGAGAGGGCAGGTTGGTTAGAGGAGGGACCCAAACACTCACTATTATTCCACTCTCAACTATAAAGTTATATATTTTATTCTGATATTTTTCTGCACATATACATAGGAAACCTTTTGCACAAACAACCAGACAAATGCAGCTGTTTTCTTTCTGCTGTGACGGCTTGATTGTTTGGCCTGGGAAAGCCGGGGCCAGGACACACAGTAATGGCCTTCTGTAGGCAGCCTGGTGTGCGTGGCTCTACTCAAAATGGCTGCTGTTTGAATAGGCTGGGGGAGTTCGAGTGAAGGGATGCAAATCGTTGGTATGGAAAAGGCAAAGCTCAAACAAAAGCCCCAGTGTTTGTTTGAGTCGTCCATTAAGTCCATTTTGTGTTCGTGGGTTTGCATGCGTGACTACAAATGTGTGTCACCATGGCGTTATATATCAACAGCCTTCTTTTACTGATGCAAACTAGATTTACAACTAACACATAGTGTCTTCTCTGACTATGTGTTGAAAATGAGTTATCTAGAGAAAGATAAGATGTATGGTTGTGGGTCAACCTTCAAAACGTTATTGGTTTCACATTCTTCACAAAAACGGGACATTTCTCTCTGGATTCTGGGTCACGAATCTCTTTGATTATATCAAAAGTTTTTTTTGTATTGCTTTTAATCCAATGAGTCACAGGAATGTGTTATTTAAGGAGTATAAGTGAGAATACCCGAGACAATGATAAACTTTTCAGCAGGCTAGGTCACCATGTATTGAGTAATTTCTCCCAATCACAAACTCTCTCTAACCTCCTGACCTCTTTACTTCCTCTTTGTGGCTTTGTGGGACTACAGAGATACACACATTGCAGCTGTGGTGACAGACAGCCTGACAGAGGGAGGTTTTTGACAGAGGATTTCATGAGATAGTTTTTGTTTCCTGTTCTCTGACTCTGAATGGATTGAAAGGAAGGTATATACACGGAAATGAAAATCTTTCACCTTTCAGTTTCTGATAACTCTTGCTTTGTCTCCTCCTCTGCCACAGGAGTGTAAACATGTTACTATTCAAATAAAGAATTATACACCAGCACAGTCTAGGTCATAAGATAAGCACCAGCCTGACCGATTACCTGTTAGCCACCCTGATCCCATTCCCAGATCAAGCTCCCGTCTCTGTCTGTTTACCCTTGACCGCTCCATTCGAGCACTACAAGCACAGAGGAGACATGAAGTCGCAAAGACTCTGGGAAACTGGACGAAAGGCTCTCCAGACAGGTCAATGTGTAACACTTGGCTCACTGTGGAGAAACACCTTGTTTATTTAGCTCAAAACTGGTTTAAACAGAGATTTCCTTTTGCTAACTCTCTGGTCTTTGAGGCGCTGAAGCGTGCCGTGTGATGAAAGTGTTATGGGAGCCAAAAAAAAGTGTTTTTCATAATGCTGCTGTGTTTACCGTCAGGAACTGAAGGTGAAGCATCAAGCCCAGGAGCACAATCTCTTCAGTGTTCAAACAGGTCATAGAAAATGTGACGTTTCCTGTTATTACACTCAAGAGGTTTCCAGCTTGTGCCATTAAATATCAATTCATGAGTTTCTTGTAAAACAGTGAATTTCATGATGGCGTTCTTTGCAATCTACAATCTTTCATCCAAAACCTAAAACATATTTGACTCCCTGTAGGTGTTGGAGAGTTTTAAGATCATGGACTACAGCCTGCTGCTGGGGGTCCACGTCCTGGACCAGAGCCAGAGAGAAGGGCTCGAGCAGGGCCAGGCAGGGGGGGACGGCAGGAGACCTGTGGGTCAGAGGGTCCTCTACTCCACCGCCATGGAGTCCATCCAGGGAGACGGCAAGGCTGCCGAAGCCCTCGCCACAGATGACACGTGAGTCAGCTCAGCCGGGGGAAAACACACATATTATGCACACATATTTGGGCATACACACTTCTGCCTCTGTCCGTCTCATAATCTCCACTTTTTCTCTCACAGTTATACAACTGTGCTCATACCTCGCACAGGACATTCAAACAGTGCACACACAGTCAGGCTCTCATATAACCATAGCTACACAATACAAACACAGCCACCGTTCTGTGTATTTACAGCAATACACGTGAATGTAAATACCGTAAGTGCGCCTTTTACAAACACTTGTAAAAGTCCGGAGGCACATTGCCTTTATTTGAACAGTGTTTCAACATTGCAGAAGAAGAACAGTAGCTGTCCTCTGACTGCTGGTGTGTTTTTACTGTTTCAGGATGGGTGGTATCCCTGCCAAAACACACAAAGAAGAGAAGCTGCTCATCTTCCTGGGTATCATAGATATTCTACAGTCATACAGGTATTTATCTTTATGAGATTATGTAAGCCCACAAATACTGGTATGCTTTCTTATTATTACTGATCGGAAAATTCATTTCTTTGTTGACTTTTTGGGGCCGTGAAATCCTTTGGGATCTGACTGGATGTTCTGCAGAAATGACTGTCAGAGTGGAGATTTTTCTCTCAATTTCTGAAGAGTAAAATGTCTCATCAATAACCAATACACATGTAACAATTAAGAGGGAGTGTGCAGGAAGAATTCAGGAGTCAACAGGACAGCATGGCATGATTTTCTTAGAGTAACTGCTTCGATTGATGCTTGTCCTACGACAAGACCTCTTATGTTGAATTATCACGCTAAATTGACAGAAAGAGCTACAAGCCACTAAACCACACTCATAAAAGGCCTCAGGACTTTTTCTCTATCCAACGTGATTTAAATGGACACAGTGGTCTATCAGTCTTCTTTATTTACACATTGATTTTTTGAGAGCAAGACAGTCGGGTAACAGAGGGAGAAGCATTTGGCTCATGGGCTTTTCAGACTTCTGGAAATGAAAAAGCATTACATAAATCTTTGTCAGCCTGGTTGGTGGACGCGCCAAGACCCAGTTTGTCTCTACCTATCCTACCTTATTTCTGGTAGCTTGCCCTCCTCAAAGACAAACCTTAAAGACTAAACCATACATAGATTAAAACTTTGACGTATTTTCTACTAAAATGCTGAGCAATAACCTTAGCTTGTGTTGCACTAAGGGGAAAGGGGGAAGCAAAGGTTCGATCAAGCATTACGAGGAAGTTGTTGCGCAAGTGGATACATTTGTGACAAAGCCTCTTCTTTTTGTTTCTCCCCAGGTTCATTAAAAAGTTGGAACACTCTTGGAAAGCCTTGGTGTACGATGGGGTAAGTTGATACCCTGCTAAAATCGGACACTGCCGCTTTTATGAATGGGCCTTTTATTTGGTCACATACTCTTGAGTCTGCTGCTGCTTCCTGATTAAAGCTTGGCATTTTCTCCGCCTGTCTTCAGGACTCCGTCTCGGTGCACCGGCCCGGGTTTTATGCCAGCCGCTTCCTCAAGTTCATGAGCACACGGGTCTTCAGGAAGACACAGCGTAAGTTTGCATCGTCAAGTTTGCAAAAAGCAAAGGCAAAGGGCAACAGTGGCAAATCCTGGCCTGATGAGAAGTCTGTATGTAGTTTTTATTGTCTATTGCTGCCTTATTTGTGTGTCACTGTTCCGTAATAAAGTTAGAAATAATTCACTTGTTACATCAGCTGAGAGTATTGTTTCCTTCTGATCAGCCAGAGCATTTTATTTCCTTTTCCTGTTTTTGTCTTCAGCTAGCTGTTTTATAAGAGTCGCATGATAGATTGTACATCCTCTGAGAGCTTTGATTGAATTTTAGGATTAACTAACAAACTTTTGTTCTGCAAAATTAAGGATGTAAACACAAACAATTATATGGCTAAGTCATTGAACACAGATTGTTTGTTGTCTGGTGAGCCAGAAATGTGCATAGGCATATAAAAGCTACACACCCCATAGGAGAATAAAAGACAATAAAAGGTCAATAAAGTTCTTTAGTCAAGGAAGTAATGATGACTTCGGCAGAACTCATGTGTGCTGAGCTCATCGGTGTATGTCAGATTGATTGATCCTCTGTCATCTTTACCACAAAACCTTTTAAAGCGTTTTATCCTCAGAATCTATTCTTAGTGTCGTGGGCATGGCTGCAGGTGAAGCCAGGAAGCAGGCATGCGGAGATCACGCGAGTGATAAACAGTTGGCCCTTTGCCCTGCTCTTTTGGAGCCTCACATCAACATTAAATATAGTAACAATGTCATGCAACCATGTGGGACCCTCCCTTGTGGAAATTAACATGGCAGAGGCAATGATTTGAGGATTTAGCCACGCTATTAACTAATGCCAAGTCCCATCAGAGGGAGATGACAGGAAGGGATTTCATTTCATGCCCTGCTTGGGAGGCAGAGTAAGAATGGCTTTGGAGACACTTGTGTAATTGTCATTATGCATTTTAACAGTTTAATAGCTTAACTTTAGTGCTAATTTTGGCAGCACAGTGTTGGAGTTTCATCGTGCGTGAGCACTAGTTCAATCAGAATAGTAGTCTCTTTCCACTATCACCACCAATTATCTTCTCCTCTTACTGTGTCTGCCTCTGCTTCCCTGAATCTCTTCTCTTTCTTTCTTTTCTTCCCACTGACTTGTATGTTCCTGTTTGCTCTGCAGCAATTCGATTCTCCCCTTCAAAGAGGACTCGCACTTCCATTCCAGCTCTGAAGTCGTCCTCTCAGGAGATCCTTTCATCGCAGGCAGATGAGAGGAATGAGGAGAAGGGCAGGAGGGACAGGCTGGGAGGAGCTCGCAGTCTGGCCAGTCTGGACGGACAAGGTACACAAAGCCTCAAGTGTTCACTGGGAAGCAATTTTCTGCATAGTTTGTAAGTCAGTGTATCTTGGATGTTTGACAACATTCGGGGGTTGTTCACAGAAGTGCCTGAATTATTTATGAGACTGTTTGAAACAGAAAACCGTAATGATTTGATCATAAATGCATTCGGCTTTTTACCATTCACCTCAGCCTCTCTCTCTCTCTCTCTCTCTCAACTGCCTCTTAGTTTGCCAAATCAACCTCAGTCAGTTTCTAGTTTTTGTAGCTTATTAGGGCTTTTTAGCAACACTCGAGGCCCATGAACACCCACTGGCATCGGGCTGTAAAAATGTTGTCCTCTCAGCACTTCCAACCGGGGAGAAGCTGTCACCGGCTGATAAAGTGTGCAGCTCTGATGAAAGAAAACAGAGGCACACTTGTTATTAGCTAATACATTATTAACATGTGTGTGTGTCCAAAGGGCATGTGTAAAAAAAAAAAAAAAGAGATTTGTAGTTTTAACTGTGTCATTCTCACCTCCCCTTTCACTCTCTCTCATAATCATAATCTGACCCTAGTACAAGAAGGCGGATGAATCAGGCCTGTGAGAAAGTGTTGGTAATGACACACAACTTCAGCAGCAACGTCTGACCTTTGTGTTTGATATGATGGAGGAGCGTGTGTGTGTGTGTTGCCACAACGGAAGAAACAAGGGTGTGGGCCTGTGAAGCGGAAACAGAAGTCATGGCGTCATGTGTCCTCTTTCTCTTGACGACCAGAAAATCCCATGGTGACACCAACATACTGTAAATCAATTAGGATTGTTACACTCCCTGATAGTTTACACTTTACGGTTACTAAATCAGAATCAAAGATGACAGGGTAAATGTGTTTTTCTCTGAAGTGTGGGAGTGATACAGAGAAATTCTGTATATGGAATGTTTTATTGGAAGCATTTAATCAATTAATTTAAGTCAAATCCCCATGCCCGGCCTTGTCTCGGTCATTAGGCCTGTTTGACTTTGAAGTCCACAAGTGAAAGAGCAAGAATGATTTTTGAGCCGTATGGATCATATTGATTCAATAATGGAGCATTTTTGGTCTTCCGAGAATCATGGCTGAGAGTGTCAGTGTTGGTTGATATGTGTTTTTTTCAGTTAAAGGGGAACTTGACCGATTTCACAGATAAAGTTCAGTTTACTCGTCATGGATAGTACGCTACTACTCAGCCTGTGAGAATAGTTGTATGATGACTTATGTGGATTGTTGTGGCCTTGGAGACTAGAATTAAAAAAACAACCTGTGTTACAAATGAACAAAAACATAGGAAATGGAAAATGCAAGATACAGCATTTTTTTGGAGCTTGACCCATACAAGAGGCTGAAACTTATGATATCCCAGCCTCTGCCACTGTCTTTTTGAAATACCCCTTTAAGTAATGAGCATGTATGTCAGTGTGGGCTTGTTTTCACTCACTCATATAACACACATGCGACTGTTTTCTCTTCAGCTGTGTTCGGTTCCTACCTGCGTCCCGATCTGGTCCCTGCCAACCCGTCCTTCTACGAGGGCTCCTCCATGGGAACCATCTCCACCTCCTCCATCTTTGTCAACGTGGACAACCAAACAGACGAGAGGTACGGTGTCTGCTTGTTTGCCTTTTTTTTTTTACTCTTTCTGGTTGCTTTTATTATGTGTCTCTGAACCTGTAGTTTCTCATCCTAAAGGTTAGTGTACTCAATCTGGACTTGAGAGCCAAAAGGAAGGCATGCAAATTGACCACACCCAACGCACACACACACACACTCCCACGCTATTGTCACCTGTGTGCTTACGTCATATGGTCTTATTGATGACTTGCGTCATGGAGCAGGTGACTCAGCTGACTTGGCAACATGCATCCAACACACACATAATGAACACACTTCCTACACAACATACATACAGCGCTGTCAAAGCATGAGTGGTGTGATGGCGACGACTATCTTATTAATTTCTAAGGCAGGAAGGAAGAACTACATTAAACTGGACAATAATACAAGTAAACAGCAACAGTGAAAACATGGTTTTATTTCATTCATAGTTTAAGTAGAAGAAGGTGTTTATTACCTCATATTATATTGCAAAACCTGATAAAGTTTCCGTACATTATTAGATAATGATCAAAGTTTTACATTAACAGGTTTTATTACGCCTTTAACCTTCTTTTTCCCACTGCAGTTAATATATCACGTTTTTTTTTTTTGCCCTCTTGATAGAAGCTTCTGAACACCTTGTGCTCTGCTGTGTCTGTATTTTCCATCTTTCACCTGTCCGTCTGTCCGGTGGTGTCGGGTTCAATTTGCTTTCTGAGGCTCCATTGTGTTGCTTGCCTGCTCTTGTCCCCCTCATCAGTCACCTGCCGCTGCCCTGACATTGTTCTGTCAACTCTTTTCATAAATATTTAAACATAGGCTTTGACACGGCCTTACTTAGTGCCATTATGCTGCAGAAAGACTGTGACAAAAGAGGACAAGCGGTGAAGTGGCGACTGTATATCCATCAACAATAATCCCTGTCTGACAGCTGGTCTGCCTGTTACAGTAGTAACACCTTGTGTTGCGATGGGAAGGATCGTTCAAAAACAAAGCTGTCAATTATATTCAAATCTCTCCATTATTTGTCTATCTATTTACAGTTGTACTATTCTGCTGTTACCATTTTGAAAACAAAAAGTAGTCAATCACATGTCATAAAAAGGTAAAAACACATTCCCGGATTGATCAGGGTGTCACATGATGTATATATAAGGAAAACAGCTCTCATGTTGCCCTCTGGTGGTTGAATTTTACTGTAGGAAAGTAAATTTATACATTGTGAAGTTTGTAAATATAGTAAATATATTACCCTTTTTTATCTACTCTATTTAAGGTCTTCCCTTTCTCACTCCCCTCCTAACTCAAATTATTTGTAGGAATTTAAGACAGAATGTAACATGCATTTTCTTTCTCTTTAGAGAGACTTCACTCTCTCATATATATGTGAAATATTTCAATGTGTATATGACACTCCCAGGTCATCATTTAGAACATATCAGTATAATGTATCTTCCATGTTTCAAGACTCTGGTCTTCATGAAACTGTGGTCGAATCCGTCAAATCTTGAGGAGATTTCGTTCATTTCCTGTGATACATTTCAGAGACTATGATCCTCTCAGTTGAGGCCTCCACTGGCCTGATAGCAACAGGTTTTCCTCTTCATCTGTTTGTCCATTTGACGTCAGACATAACAGTGTACAATCTGCATCTGGACAGAATATCTTTCATCAGTTTTCAAGCACTGTTTATACAGCTGCTTTTGACCCATACTGTAAACTCTCAGGGCTTTCCAAGACTTAATATGAGAACATCTTTTTCTGTGTTAGAGATGACGTTGCATCCAGTTCTACGTTTACCCTGGAGGACAGCGCTATCTGCCTCACTTCCGAGCAAAGCACCATGGATGTGGACATAGACCGTGATGACGGATCCGTTCTTGATGTCTACTTGGTGAGTTGTTTCTCCATTTGTAATCTCGGAAATGCATGACTGTACTGCATTGGTGTTATTCTCGGAAATGCATGACTGTACTTGACACAAAGTTAAGAATCATTCTGTCTTCCTCTCTACCATCCTACAGTGAAAAGAGCTTTACAACCTTCAGTTCCTCCTGCCAATCATCAGACAATCGCCGCACTCCATTGGACAGGCCAAACCGGCCTCTGAATCCACCTCCAGTGCTGCTAGATCCATGTTGCCACTTGTATTGCCAACACATAATAAGACTGAGATTCTCCAACGGTTGATGGACTAAAAGAAGACACCAACAGAGACACAGCAACGGACATTTACAGAAACCATGTGACATTCCATCATGTAATGTGATGAACATCAGGCTGAACTGAGTGTCGCTTTTTAGAGCATGCGTCAACGCAGTGCCATTAAGTTTTTTATATATATGTATCCTGTTTTCATGGCCTACACAAAGATCTAAACATTTACTATATATACATATGAGGAGAGGGTAGATACGCATCATACATTACTTAAAAACATTTTTTTTCAGCTGACCAGAAAGAAAGACTATTTAAAAGTTTGCAGCTGCTTTAGTTGCTGATCAGATGAGAAATGTTTACAGTGATTTTATGATGACGACGTGGGACGGGAGAGTGTGGCGTAAAAGGACACAAGCCAGCTTGTAGCCGCAGCCAACACGGACAAGGAAAGACTCACATGAGCAGACGTGATGATTCTGAGGCCAAACACAGACAGTGACATAGTTAAGGTGGCCACCTAATCCTAACAGGGCTGTTCTTTGTGCTGCCTAGACAGGAACCTGAAGCTCTGGCGAGGGGCTGCTGTAAAGTAAAGTGAGAAAAGACAGTTACTGGATCTTGGATGAAGCACAGAGCGGAGGGACGATACACTCGCTCTTGATAAAAAGGCACTTTTGACATTGGTTATGATTACTGTAAGAAATATTTTTCTGAGGACATTGCTTAGGTGGGTGGGCTACCTGACATACAGTAAGCACAGATTTGGATGTGTGAAGATGCACTTTTTTTTTTTTTCCTCTCTTTTTACTCTACAAATGCACACCTCTGTAAGTCATCGATAGTACATGTACACAGAGACAATGAAGGAACATTGTAGATCATTTTTGATGTGGCGCTAATAGTTTTGTGAGGTTTGCGTCATGACTGAAGATGCTTTTACTCAGGATATCCTTTGATACTGAATAAGTGTGTCCTCTTCAAGAAGTTATGAGACATGCATCCTACACTTAGAAGCTGTCCGATACCTCTTCATCAAGAATATATCCAACTATAAATGTTGAACTTAAAGATCACACGTCAGTTGAGACCATAATTTATTATGTAAATCTCAATATTTTACCATTTGCTGAAAAAAAAATACTTTAATCGCTGAATGTAACGACAATGCATATTTATATAGAAGAGACTCCTATAAATAAACTGCTAAAAATCAATGTCTACCTTTGCTTTGCTACTTACAGTAAGTCTCTGAAGGCGTTCCTCTCTTTCTCTTTTAAAAAAAAAAGACCTTATTTCATAGTATTACCACTAAAACATCACACTGCACTTGTTTCTGTTGTGTAACAATTTTAATTTACAGAACATTGTCAAATTGCATTACATTTAGTGCAAATAATAACACTTCTGATGTACAACTTAGAAATATACAAAGTGTGTAGATTACTGACAAAATATCAAAATTAAAAACACTAAATGCATTCTTCAGCTGACATTGCTCGTAGATCTTGCTCTTGTAATCATCTGCAAAAACAATTATCCAGATTCTTTCTAACCTCTGACCCCCTCGAAACAAGAATCTGATGGTGACATTGTCAAACATGCAGATCTACTGATTGCAAAAATCTCAATTTTTGATGATGGCATAAAACACAATCTAGAGTAAATTTTAATCTTGAGGTAAAATGATGTGAAATGCTGACCCACTCCCCCAACCCAACTTCATTTCAACGTTGATAAATGCACATCTGGTGGCTGTACAGTAGAGATATCCAGGATTTATAGGGCTCATCCTGGTGTCTAAGGCATTCTGGGGGTAGTTTATCAGTCGAAAGGCAGGAGGCCTCTGCACTGTAGTGTGGTGTGTGAAATGTTAATGTTACAGTATGACTAAAGAGTCTAGGGTGTAGATGATATCCTACTCAACATTTTACAACTTTACCTTATCCCGCACAACAGCGGCAGGACTTATTTGTCCCTGCACATACACTATTGTGAGGGAAATAGTAACACTCATGAATGGACAGACAGATTTTTTACTGCTTCATCAGGGGGCTGACTGTGGTGAAAAAACAACCTGGGGCGTAAAAAAAAAGTATCCACTCATCTCTCAATTAAAGAGAGGAATCTTTACATCAGACACTATGGCTGGTCCATCGCAAATATCTGTCAGACACCGTGTGTTAGATGGAGGGTAAAGACAGATACTAGCGATAGACGGCAATTTAGCATCTATAGACAGTCAACTACATATCCAAATATATCAGTTTAACTGTGTTGAAAATAATGTCCAACATGAGTCATTTAGACTTAGCAAAATGCTCTTTATCTCCCACTTCAGGTTTCCTTGGCCCATTAGATATCAGATTCAAGCGTTTAACAGTCAATTCACATTTCTCACATTGGTAAACTAACTGAAAACTTATTCTGTTTTCTCTGTACAATACATTGTGTCTATGGTGCTCTTCCCGAAAGTTACTTTATAACAATCTAGAAATATAAAGATTTCTAAGAGAAACATGTTCAAAGCTTTTAGGCTCTGACCCTCCATCAAACTGCAGAGAAGAGTCATCACTAGAGGGACAGGAGAAGGCAAGAAAGAGGAGATACTGTACCACACCTCATCACTGCTTTTCCTGTCAATATCTACTTTCCTCTCTCATGGTAGTTACTTTAGCAGCAGCAAAACAAGTAGCTGTAATGCTAGTGACGAAAGCAAACCCATAAAGTCAAGAAGTATGGAATCATAAGAAATGTACAAAACAATTTACAAAAAAAAAAAAAAAAAAGCAAATAATCGGTAACAACCATTCAAAAAACCACTTAGGAAACTCTTGAATTTACATATAAATGTACCCATGACCAACAGATGGTGTTAAGCCATTACAATGTGGCTGGGATGACAACTACTGATGGATTAAAGCCGTACAACCAGTCTTTTCTACAAGCAGGTGTCCTGTGGGACATCCTGGATGATATGGTGTCTCGCATGTAGTAGTTTGAATACGCGCTCTAACTGTCAGGTGAATGGGTCATGTAATCATCGAGAGCCTGTTTCACGCTGAACAATGTGGTCTCTCCAGCAGGCAACCGGGATCCTTTGCAAGCTTGAAACCAAAAGGAATACTGAAAGTCAATATCAAAAAAATAACGAAACTATAAATTCCTCAGAGCTTTCTCAGATGTAAAACAGGAAATGTTTGGGTTCCTGGTTACCTTTGTGTGTTCAGAAGAGGATCGGCTTCCCAGAAGTTTTCTCCTGGACGTAGGAGGTGAAGCGTTTGAGGAACTTGGGATACTCTCTCTTGGCCACGGCTCTGAGGACCGATGCTGGAGCCCAACCTCCCGGGTTTACTGCAGCCACACACAGAGGAAAATGATTACCATTAAATGCCAACAGAGGATAAAACTATACAACATAAAACAGTGTAAATGTTCAGCAGCAGTAGAGGGTGCCCTCTAGTGAGAGGCGGAGATATTATGCTTTTTTTTTTTTTTTCCCCCAAGTGAACTCCCATGACCTGCCCGACTCCTCTAACAATAAACTGGCTCAGGATTCCTTCAACAGAACTGCTTCATGTCACAATCTCCCTGTCTACAGGAAGTGAAGGGAGGGGGGAGAAGCTGTGCAAGTCTGGACCGACATTTCAAAGACACAAGCACCGTCTGGCTCTTGTGTTAGTCAGCAGCTGTACTAAGATCAATTAGCACTAACATTGGCTGACATACGGTTGTTCTGAATCATGTGAACCAGGGTGTAAAATATCAACAACTTTTTCAGTGACCATTAGTCTGACTACGTAGTTTAAAGTCGACAGACAATCAGTGCTTTTTCTATTCACTTTATACTATTCACTTAGCTAACTTCATATGTGCCATAGCTGTATTTATTGAGGCTGATGTGACAGTTGAACTCTCTCTCTTTTATGCTTGCCTTTAGATATTATTCACACATGCAATATATCTTCATATCACCAATTTTCCATTGTAGTCATCTGGATATCTAAATTAAGATTGTGTCATATAGTGTTGAATGATATCAATGGAGCTCTCATTAATTTCTCTTTGTGGTCAATCCCCAGAAAATTCAGTAGGTTTTACTTCTACTAGTATGCCATGGCTGTAATAAAAAACAGTTTGACCCAGACTGACAAGGAGTTAGGGATCAGTTTAATATAAAGGCCCCTATAGGTCGATTACAGGCAGCTGAAAATGGATGCGAAGGCTTTGTTCTTATCAAGTTAAAAGAGGCACTTACCGTTGGCAACGTAGGTGATCTTACAGAGGATGTTGTCTCTGCTGATCTCTTTGTCACCCTCTGGTGGGCTGACAAGGGTCTGGCAGATCATGGCGACGTTGATTTTGGCACGAACACACCGGTTTGTGGGCTGGAAATAAATCAAAAGTGCAAATGCAAACAATGTTCAAACTCCCACATCACACTTAAGCTTATCATCTGTCATTCTCAAATACAAAAAGGTCCCTGGAGCAAAGTTTTATTGGGTCAACTGAAGGAAATAAGTATTTATTTGCTGCTAAGACCCATTCTTTACATGACCTAATAACCACAGAACCCGGATGTCTAGTGCACTTGCAAAATGTCCCTAATTTTGAAAATATATTAAAAGTGAGGACCAATAAATATCTTTACTGAAATTTTTGGATGCTATTTATTGTTCCTGCTAACTAGTTTCTCACTCACAACATTGCATGTACTGTTAGGAACAGGTGTACTGCAGTGATCTTACAAGAGCATTGTCGTGGTCCACAGAGAAGTTGCAGACCAGCCACGTGTCGGGATCATTTTCGTTTGTTGCCAGGATCTTCCTGATGGCTGACAGATAGAGCACGTCTCTCTGAGAGGCAGGCCAGACTCTCTGAAAACAACAACCAGTGCCATTCAGTTGGGAATTAAATCGGCTACAGAATGGTAACAATCAGATATGCAACATGTTTTCAGCAACTTTCAAAAACCACCATGAAGTCAATTTACCTTGTGTGTCTGGTAAACAATGACAGCATTGTCGGAGAGTGTTTCCACAACGTTGAAGTTTTCAATGGTGGCTGAGGGAGGGAGAGTTCAGTCAGGTCATGACATTAAAACAGAGAAAGTCAAACTGTTGATACGATCAGTATAACTTATAACATTGTGAACTTACTCTCCCAGTCCATTCTGACAGCTGTGTCCCAGAAGTAGTGGCAAACCTCGTGTCCTGTCACCCCTTTCACCGCGTGTGTAGCTTTGAGAGGATCCAGCACGATACCGTTCTCTTCCACTTCTCTCCTGTACACCTGTTACACCAAGTGCAGACCGTGAGGCAGAACAACTGGACAATCATATCAGTACCACAAACATATACACAAACTCACTTCAAAACACAACTTGAGGGAGCCTCTTAATTCTACCTGTGGCTGATAACTCGAGTTGACTTTTCCAGTTTGAGAACTTAAGAAAATGTGAAATAAATTCAAATTTGGACACATGTAGCCAACTGGTAACTTACTTTTTTTTAAACTCATATTCCAACTTAAATTTTCCATGTTTCTGATCTATCGGTGTTTCTACTGCAACCACAGTATCTTTTAAAAAGTGAATGAGATTTAAATATTCACAGCTAACAACCAAGGGAAATGATTCACAAGCAGCTTCACTCTTCCTCTCACCTTCATCTCTCCTTCCTCTATTACCAGCTGCCA
Source organism: Thunnus albacares (assembly GCF_914725855.1). NCBI lineage: Eukaryota > Metazoa > Chordata > Actinopteri > Scombriformes > Scombridae > Thunnus > Thunnus albacares. The sequence goes on along the minus strand of NC_058107.1, from coordinate 18,994,268 downwards.
GTTGGCATCTCCGCCCACATCCTGAAGAGAGTAAGTCATATGATTCTGCACCATCTCCTCCACCTACGAGACAGACACATATTGAATAAATTCAGGTGTTAGTGAGTATTTTGCTGCTCCTAACCCTGCCTCACTGAGAACATGCTTTGAAACAGGACACAGTTTGGGGAGAAGAAGACTGTGAATACATTGTATTCAGGATGATAAGCTCAAGTAGATTAATGATACAATCTTGGGAAATGACCGTACCTACCTTAGCACCCAGGTGCTGGTATTTTATAACAGAGGTTTTGATAACATTATAGGAAGCAAGTAGAGTTTTTCCACTTTCTAATTTCCGTTTCAGAAGTTTAGGAATTTCTTAAGCAAATATATCAGCCACTGAGCAATAACCAAATAAATATTAGGCTCAGTGAAACTATGAATGTTTCATAACATTAATGATTAAACACTTGAACTTGCTTGAGGGTGTTATTCAACATCCCAACAATGCAATAAGAGCACAATGCAGAGACAGCCTGAATCCATGCCTGCTCATGCCGTGGAAGACAGAGAGTGATGTGGGGAGAAGAGAAGGTGGAAGTGAAAAGGTTTCACCAGATCATTCAGTCATGCAGCGTTTTTCTTTTTTTCTTTTCAGTAACATGATAACTTATGTGTTGAAGACAAGAAGACAATCTATCAGTCACTTCAAGAATTTCAAATTACACCCAGTCAAAGTTTTTTTTGTCTTGGTACATCAAATAAAACCACAACAACTAACTTAAGGTATGATAAAAAAAAATAACTTAAACATTCTACTGCAAACACAGGAAATATTTGTGAAATCTTGGAGAGACTGGTTAGTAGACATTCTCATGCTATCTGCTCATGCTCTCTGTTTGCATCCCCCCCCTGTAGATACAGGTGCTCTCCGATGACCAAATACAGTACCTGAGCGCTGAATCTGTGAATGTCATCTGAAGCACTGACTAGCTCGACGGAGGACAGGGAAGAAGAATGGCTATGGGGCTGTGCGGCAGAGAGAAGGTTGAAAGAGAAACGAATAAGGAACAAAATAGAAAGAGGCGCCACAGAAGCAAGAGCAGAGGCCAAAATCATAACCTGCTCAAGTAGAATTTCATATGAAAATAGTAAGAAGCTCTTAAAATACTGCGATAAGCACAAACTGATTTTCTGTGAGAATTGATTATGGTGAAGCGAAGTTACGAAAACATGTTTTTCACATGTCAGTGCAGAGAAGTTGCAGAGCTTTATAGACAGATCAAACTGGTTGTAGCCTTAAGGCAGGAATGATGAGATGTAGCAAACAGTAGCCTTTAAATTAGAACAAAGTAGGATGAAAACAAGGAACGTGTTGAGGACCTTGGTGGCAAATCTGTGGGTGCCGATGGTGGAGTAGGCGTCTCCAGGAGGAACCGGTGTTAGTCGAGGTATCCTGACCTTCTCTGACTGGCACTGAGGGACAGAGTAGGAGTTTGGTGAGAGAGAGAAAACTAACAAGATAAACAATGAGCAACAGAAACATCTGTGTATGAAATGTCTGTAACTGTGTTAAAGTAATTTTACAGAGGCAGAGAGAAAGATAAGGAAGGCAGAAAGCAAGAGAAATTCAACAGGCTTTATAGACAAAAATGTGGAACTGTTTTATACATCGAAACTGAATTTAAATGTGCAAAAGGGGGCGTTATTTCTTAAATTTGAGTCTGCACCACACCTGCTCCTCTATCTTGTCTTGTCTGTCCAGTGCAGCTTCCACCGCATCGAAGAACTCATCCTCGTTGATCAGACTGTTGGGCCCCTCCTGTGGGAAAGCGACAAAGCAAATGTTTGTCAGTAATATAGGTATCCTGTAAGAACAGCCCTGACCAAGGTGCAGAATGATAAAAATGCACATGTTGGGTCACAGAAAATCATTCTGCTGTGGTTTATCTAGCTGTTTCTGATCAATTTAGCTTATATAATTTCATCTTGCCTCGTAGTCTGGGCCTCCGTAGTGTGACTTTTTCTTCAGTTCATTCATAGCAGACTTGTAGGCATCCTCTACCCTCCTCCTCTTCTCCAGCTCCTGAACACACAAAGAAAGGGCAGTGTAGTGTTTTTAGTGTAACATTCACACATTAAAAAACAGCATGTTAGGGTTACAGTATCAGAAAACATCTCCGCCTCAGTGACAAAGCTCATTTAATCAGATTGCAACTGATAGTGTTGTCGCTAAAAAGGGGAAGAAAAGAGGTCTGCATGTCTCCAACAGTCAGGCAAACCTGCCACATTATTGAGCTGTTTGTACTCAAACAGGTTTTACCAAATACAGCAATCTCTAAGTGATACCTGCTGGGTCTAGGTTACAAGGCGGATGGCACTTAGCTTTCTCAGTTCCTGTTCTGATAGGTAATAGAAAAAGAACGGAGAAACTGCTAAGAAACAGGAAGCGCTCAACCAGTTCTGCAAATGTACCAAATTTAGCATCTATTCCTCATCAGCTGTCACAAAAAAATGGGCAGATAATGCTTTTGACACAGTAAATTTAGCTTTATTAAACATCAGGTCTTTGGCAGGAAAAACATTTTTAATCATCAAGCACAATCTCAATTTTATATTTTTAACTGAAACTTGGTTAGATCAAGTTAACAGTGCAGCATTTCCAACGAGTCAACGCCTCCTAACTTCAATTTTATGAGCGAAGTTAGAGTGCATAAGAAAGGAGGTGAAGTTGCCGTTTTGTTTAATGATTCCCTTTGATTAATGATGATGATGACTTTGCTGAAGCTGTCTATAATCTGTATAGCCTTTGACTGTATAGTTACTGCTGGTGATTTCAACATCCATGTTGACAACTGCAAGTACAGAGGGACTAAAGAACTGTGTTGTACTCTTGATAACTATGGACTGACTCAGCATGTGACTGGACGTAATTATCTCCAAGGGTCTGAACATTTCTAAGGTTAGTGAGAGTGCCATTGCTGTGCACACAAATGTTCAAAGAGACGTAATCACAAAACGGTTATCAATGAAAACATCAGTGAAATGTTTATTCAGGCTTTCTCTTCCACACCCGCCCTCTCTTGGGTCTCAATCAATGAGCTTGTAGATGATTTCAATTCTAAAATTACAAATGTTATTGATGCCATTGCACCTACTAAGGTGAAGGCTGTCTCTGGTAAGAAAAGATCTCCATGGAGAAATGCCACACTGGTCAGAATGGAAAAAAGGAGAGTGTCGAAAAGCTGAACGCAGGTGGCGAAAAACAAATCTCCAGGTTCATTATGACATCTATAAAGAGAGACCTCACATTTATAATCTGGAACTGAGAAATGCAAGGCGGTCCTTCTTCTCTGACATTATCGCCAAAAACAATAATAATACATGTGCCTTGTTTGCTGCTGTTGACAGGCTAACAAACCCTCCTCAGTCAGTAGCCTCTGAACCTCTATCCACCAGGGCCTGCAATGAATTTGCCTCCTTCACTGACAAAATTCAGAAAATTAGACAGGCAGTTGGTTCTTCCCCACCAGGTACAGGGTATGTGTTGTCCCTGTGTCCACTTAAATAGCATGACACAATTTCATCCTATCAACCATAAAAACTATGAGGACATTATACAACATCTGAAATCCTCCTCCTGCTGCCTTGATATTCTGTCAACAGGCTTTTTAAAAGATGTTTCTAACTGCATGGCCTCAGATCTACAAATTGTCAAATGTATCTTCTCAGGTTTCTTCTCACAGGCCCTAAAAACTGCTGTCATCAGCCACTCTTAACAAAAGAACAATGTAGACCAGCAGTCGCCAACCTGTCGATCGTGATCAACTGGTGGATCTTTGAGACTTTCCCTGTAGCTCCAAAAAAAAAAAAAAAATAGAAAAATAAATACACAAATACATTATGCCTGATTAATATTCAGTTTTGCAAACGCCTCTCTCTCTCTCTCGATCCAGATGTTAGATTTTTTTCAGTGTAGCAGGCGCCGCATTAAAGTGACCAATGAGATAAGAGAGGAGTACCGGTATACCGGAGTATATGGCACTCACTGGTGATAGCCATGTTCCCAGAATGGGAAGAGGAATTTCTTCTGTTTGTGGGCTGGAAGTAAATCGTTTACAGAGACCTTCTTCTCCGTGCTGATGTCTGGTGGTTGAGCTGCGGCAAAGTGCTGCAGCGATTTGTTAACTTGCCGCCAGAGCTACTGGACCTGCGGTTTCTGACAGATCTAATGGCAAAATTGAATGCACTCAACAACAAGCTCCGGGGGCAAAAGACCGACACCTGCCCCACATGATAAGCGCAGTGAATGTGTTCAAGGCCAAGCTTGGTGTTTGAACCACACATCTAAAGAATGGGAGGCTGACACACTTTCCCAACCTGGAGAAAATGTCACAGGCCATTGAAGACAAGAATGCTTTTCACCCTGAGCAGTACTGCGCTCAACTGGACAAAGTGGAAATAAAGTTCAATCAGTGTTTTGGTGAGTTAGATATCAAAGAAGATATTGCTGCATTCGTCTCAAACCCATTCCTGCAGATAGCAGCCAAATTCCAGCAAGTATTTGCTTTGCCAAGTGGAGTCGACATGAAGATGGTTGATTTGCAAAATAACAGAGCTGAAAGCCAGATAAAGGGACAGTGACTTTTGGGGACTTGTCAGCAGAGAGAAGTATCCTCTCCTCCTCACCACATGTGCACTAAGAGGGAATGCCTACTTTGGATCCACTTACCTCTGTGAAATGGCGTTTTCACAGATGAAAATAATCAAATCCAAGTACAGTAAGTACTTACTAACAGACACCTCGCAGACTGTCTCAGACTGGCCGTCTGTGGCTGTGAGCCAAACTACATAGCACTCACAGACGGTATTCAGTCGCAGCCATCTCACTGACTCGAGTGAGTAACATGACTGCAACAGTTTTGCCTTCTGATGGCAATGTGAAAAGTGATGCTGCATAAGATGGGACATAAAACTGCACTTAGCTTAATTGCACTGACTGAGAATTATGTCAGCACACATTATAGTTCTACTTTTTAAAATGCTAATGGTAAATGTAACTTGCATGAAGCTTCAGTGGATAAGCATAACAGTTAACGGTGGCACTTCATATGATCTGCTCACTGTAAGTGGGTTGATTTTTTTTTGTCTACCATGAACAAAATAATTTCCTCATACAAATGGAAAAATAGGGCCACATGCCTTTATTTTTTGTGTTGGAATGAAATTAAATAATGAAACTTGGCCTGTTTGATATGCTAGTTACAGTGTTTTCTTGGTTGAGTCAATTTGAAAGTTAGACCAAAGCATTTCAACCTAAATAAAAGGCCTGAAGTTGGAAGTACAATCTGGGCTGTCTTTTTCTCTCACCAGGCCCAAGGTCAGGGATCTTGGGCTTAAAAAGATTGGTGGACACTGATCTAAACACTTCACTAATGAACAGTTATAGGCCCATATCAAACCTCCCATTTTTAAGTTAAATCATTGAAAAAGCTGTTTTTCAACAGCTTGGCACTAAACAACTGTTTTGAAGTCTTCCAGTCAGGATTTCGACCACACCACAGCACTGAGACTGCTCTTGTTAAGGTCTTCAATGACACAGAATTTCAGTCTTGGTGTTATTGGATCTCAGTGCTGCATTCGATACAGTAGACCACAACATATTACTAAACCGACTGGAAAACTGGGTGGGACTTTCTGGCACAGCACTAAACTGGTTTGAATCCTACTTAAAGGACAGGGACTACTTTGTGTCTATAGGTAATTACACATCTGAGTGGATAAAAATGACATGCGGAGTTCCCCAAAGCTACATTCTGGGGCCTCTTCTGTTCAACATCTACATGCTCCCACTAGCTCAGATTATGGAAAACAACAAAATATTTTACAATAATTATACTAATGACACAAAAATTTACATAACCATATCACCAGGGGACTATAATCCCATATAAGCACCTAGTAAGTCGGTTAAACAAAAGATAAAACTGAAGTAATTGTTTTTGGAGCCAAGGAAGAACAATTAAAATGTAAAAAGCCAAAAACCAAGCCAGAAATCTTGGTGTAGTCATGGACTCAGACCTGAATTTCAACAGCCACATCAAGATAATTACAAAGTCAGCCTACTATCACCTGAAGAGTATATCAAGGATTAAAGGACTTCTGTCTCAGCAGGATTTTAAAAAACTTGTCCATGCATTTATCTTCAGTGGACTTGACTACTGTAACGGTGTCTTTACGGGTCTCCCTAAAAAAAAAAAAAAAGACAAAAAAAAAATCTATCAAACAGCTGCAGCTGATGCAGAACGCTGCTGCTCGAGTCCTCACTAAGACCAAAAAGGTGGATCACATCACTCCAGTTCTCAGACCATTACACTGGCTTCCTGTTTGTCAAATAATTTATTTTAAAATACTGGTTGGTTTAAAAATACTATTGGTTTAAAAAGCACTAAATGGTTTAGGGCCAAAATACATTTCTGATCTTCTGCTACATTATGAACCATCCAGACCTCTCAGATCTTGTGGGACAGGTCTCCTTTCTGTCCCCAAAGTCAAAACTAAACACGGAGAGGCAGCTTTCAGTTTTATGCTCCATATATCTTGAACAAACTCCAAGAAAAATGCAGGTCTGCTCTAACTCTCAGTTCTTTTAAATCAAGGCTGAAGACTTTTCTGTTTGCTGCTGCCTTTTATTAAATGAAATTGAGGCTTCTGATTAATATCTTATGCCGCACTGTAACTTTTACTCTCCTGTTTTATCAGTCTTATTCTATTTTAGCTTATTTTTATTTTCTATTGAACTCTTTAATTGTATTTAAATGTCTTTTTTTATTGCCTTAGGTTGCTTTTACATTTTGTCTTGATGCCTTTTATGTTTTAAGTAAAGCATTTCAACAACACCCTGTTGTTGAAATGTACTATACAAATAAAGTTGTCTTGCCTAATGTCTCACGTTCTGCCAGAGGCACATAAGCACACTTAAGACAAATGTTCTAGAAACAACAACACACTGCACTACACTAGAAAACTAGTGAGGTTGGATTATCTTCCAGAGCTACATCTTTAGACCACAGAAACCTGGCAAACCAGCTCAAGTACTTTTGGCTCTTTTATCCGGACAGTGAGAGCAAATGAATCAAAATACTAAAAGATTTGCTAGGTTGACTTAGCTGAGCTGAAACTACTAAACAACTCTGCATTTAAAAAAAAAAAAAATCAATGCAATCCATCAGTATTGCTTTAAGAGAAAGCAAGCAAGCTGAAACAATTGCAGCTTTACTATAATATAAAATAATAGTGCTCACCAGAAAATACTTAAACGGAGGGAAGCCAGACAGAAAGAGCCCAAGTAAGGTGTTAACATGCAACAACTGGCACAAAATAAACAAGAAGATCCTGTTGTCAGCTGTGTGTAACAGCCAGGCAGACAGAAAGAAGACAGACACCTACTGTAAAGAAGCGGCTGCAGGTCTGTAAAGGTATCCAGTTCTGTGGCTGGTATTTTAGCTGCTCTGTCTTCCGTTGTAGCGAAGGCTTCAACAAACTACACCAAGAAGTCCGAGCAGTCATTTTCAAATTCACACCTTGTACGAGTATGAGTAGGCGTGTCTTGTTCTGTTGAGTGTTCTGTAACTATTTCTTTCCTTACTCCACATCAGCAGCTAAAACTCACACATATAACTAAACACAGATAAGACTGAGGTAGTTTCACTCAAGCAGTCCAACATACTAAAGGCACTTCCCCGCTTTTGTACGTTTTAGGGTTGGGCAGCACGCCTTAACACATAGAAAAAGAAAAAAAGAAACTGGTTTGGCAACATCAGTTGAACTGATCAGGATGTAAGCATGTGGAGCTCTGAAGACCAAAGAGCATACCTTCACAGACACAGACAATGAATGGAGGAGTGTTACGGGAACTACAATAATTCTGATAAAAAAATAAAACAATCAAATAAGGTGATTTAAGCTCATTATGGGCAACAGGTGCATTTGTACTACAGGCAAACATGTCTGAGTATCCTGAAACTGACAAATGACATAATATAGACATAAATGTTACAAGATACATCTGCAATTCACTGGCTTGTTGATGACTTCACAATAATTATAATAATAATTATTGGATAGAACTGTTTTATAGTAAAAACTGTTGAGGTTGAAAAAAATACCTGCTTTTCAGCCACTTAGAAGTTGGAGAAGTCAAGATGCAAAATTAACTTTTTTGTCCACCAGCCAAAATGGCTAATGTGAATGTTCAAATTACCAGCCGCTCAATGGTTTACCATTATTTTGTTTGCCTGCTGAGTGAAGCAAATCCACCTAATTTTGTGCCCTTGAAGTGTGGAGTCACTTGAACTGTTTCTTTTTTTATGGTTTTTAATGTTGAGTAAGCAAATATTGTCTTTTTTTTGGCTTTACATTCATCTGGGAGCTTCCCAGTTTCACCAGTCTCCTAATGTAGTTGTGAGCAGCTGTTAACGTTTACTCACTCTAAAAATACATACAGTATCGAACACTTGCAAAAAAACAAATTGATTTATAAGACACATTTAAAGTCAAGAATGCATACAATAATTAACATGCGGAACATGAACACAATCTATAACAAAGAATTAAACATATTTCTATATAACCAAGGAGAGGCAACAGGCGGGAGAATGTATGATGAGTAATAGTTAGAAAGTTGGAGGCTTATCTTGTTCATTCAGTACAAATATTCAACACAGATAACAGTTTTTACATACTACAATCATGTCGGAGAGTATTGCACCACAGCCTTATCACGTGAAGAACAAAGCCTAAAAACACTTAACTCTCAGTTGTAAAGACCAAGTCCTTAAAGAAAATGGCAGAGGCAACAAATTCCTCAGTCTGAGCAGTAGCTGCTGTCACGCCCAATCAGGAAGCTGCCAATTATTCATGTGACACTTCAAGCCCTGTGAGTGACATTTACTTCAATCACTGTGTGTGGAATGCAGCTCTGTACCTTGTCCAGTCTCTTCTGCCAGCTGTCCTCTCGTTTGACCATCAGTTCGATGCAGTGGGACAAGGTGGACAGGATGCCGGCTGTAGTGGCCTTGAAGGTGATGGCCTCACCCTTGAAGTCTATACCGTTGATACCTTTGGGACTGGCAGGAGGAAACACTGGAAGACAGAAACAAAGTGAATATGACAGATGCCTCATGACTTGTCTGAAAAAGAAATTGAAAATTTTCACATTTAAAGTGTTCATAATCAGTTTTTACCGCCTAACAATAATGTTTTTTCATAGACATTCTCAAATGTATCTAATAATTTAGAGCTGCAACAATTAGTAGGGCTGCGAGGAAAAAAAATCAATTCTTAGATGCATCATAATGCAGACATGGACAATTCTGCATTGATTAACAAATGTCAAAGTTCGATTTTCTAAATGTTAGTTAAGGCGATGTTGACGGAACGAAAAAGATGGAATTGCGAGGGCAGTGCAGCACCCAGACAGGGTGCAGCGCACACATGCTAGAGTTCATCTTCACAAAAGGCAGTGGTTGCAAGCATGTTTTGATTTTATGACTAAATGATTACCTTTGTAAGGTGAGCGTGACGTATATTGTGAACTACCCACGCTGTTACTCAGAGACTAATGTTAGCGGAGCAGAGCAGCGAACTCCAGTAGTGACAAACAAGACCGGCTGACCAACAGACAACGCAGCACAAACAACTCAAACCATCTCTGAGGTGAAGAAAATAACTCGGTGCTGAGTCTGTTTCGCCTCAAAAACCCTGCACCCACTCAGCATGTTGAACGGTGATGGCTTCCCCCGGAGCGAACGGTACAACAGAGAAGCTGCTCTACACTGCTGGAGACACTCTGCCCCTCCCTCTTTGTTGTTCTCACACAGGCAGGAGACTGTAAGATGCTTTCAAATGAATGAATTCATTCATTAATGCGGTTAACTTTTTAAAATGAAAAGGCTGCGGACCATTTATCTTATTTGCCAGTTATGTTTCATATTGTATTTCAGTGGAATAAGGATGCAGTGAAAGATTTTGGCACACAGTAAACTGGAGTAAGAGACTGAAAATAGTCCCTCCTTTTCTATTAATTCGATCGAGAATTGATTCTGAATCAAATCCAGCACCAAATAATTGGAATCGAATCCAATCATGAGATTCCCAAAGATTCTCACCCTTAATGATTAGTCAATTAATTGATTAGTTGATGGAGAGAAAATGAAGTGGCAATTATTTTGATAATTGATTGATTGTTTTGAGTGAAGTTAAAATTCTCTGGTTCCAGCTTCTTAACTGTGAATATTTTCTGGTTTCTTTAGTCCTCTGTGACAGTAAACTGAATATCTTTGGGTTGTGGACTGTTGGTCGGGACAAAACAAAACATTTAGGTCGCATCTTGGGCTTTGGGAAATGGTGATCAACCTTTTTCACTATTTTCTGACATTTTATACACCAAACAACGAATCAATTAATCAATAAAATAATTGACAGATTAATCAATAATGAAAATAATGGTTAGATGCTGCCCTATAATAATTAGCCATACAGTATCTGCGGGATACTCACATTTCTCTTTGCTGCCGTTGTTGTTGTGATTATATTCACCGTCGGGTCTTGTAGTAGTAGGAAAGTCGTCTTCATCCTCCTCCACTACTGGAAAGAAAAACAATGTCGGTGTATTCCAATCTGATAAACTGAATTATAAAGCAACTTTATATTGTAGATTACAGACAATTCTAATGCTCCAGCAAAAAAAAAATCCTACGAAACAATGTGTTCGTTTAACATACATAAGACCGCAAGTTCAATATGAAAGTGATTTTGAAGGCTACAAAGGTTCTTTCTCAGAGGTTAAAGAACCCCGAGTGGATATTGATTTTTGTTTCCTTTCTCAATGAGTCTTACCGACCACTCTCCTTCAACTCTGATATGGCATGAAACAAGTACAGAAGATCCTTATCTTTAAACTCTTTCCTCCAAACTATCTCCACACTGCTCTAAAAATCTGATTTTTTTGTCATTGTGATGAAACAAAACCGATTTAAAACTCAAGTATGAAACATATTTTGCAAAATAAAGCTATCTCTTACAGCATAGAAGCACCTTAATACTATATTTATGCCACAGGTTACCTCTGTCTCTCTGAAACTCATCTTTGGAGACAGCATCAGCACAGGAGTCAAAGTATTTCTGCAGGGTGTCCACTTGTCTGCACAGAATGTCCCGGAAGGTCTCCATTTCTGCTAGCTTCTCACACAACCTGTGCCCCTTCTGACCAGAGAAAAACACAAGTAAATATGAAATTTTACGGTTCAGTTCTGTTGTTTCAACTATGAAGAAAAAAAAAAACTTTTTGCAGTTCCAACAGATGTACTGGACTGTGATTGGGGTTGCAAAGATTTACTGGCTCACAGCCTTGGATGGAAATGTTATATGTTATAAGTGTTTTCACTGTATATTTGGCCAAAGTTTGAACATATTTCAGTGGAGATACCTCAGTGAATTTGACATGACCCTCTACTACCCAATATATTCAGATTCATTCTCTGGTGAGCATGTATTTACCTTGAAGGAGGATGTGGATGTAGCAGACAAGGCACTGGCTGCGGAGGTAAGAGACAACATGGAACCATGACGCCTCAGACTGGTTTCTGAACCATAACCGGACTCGGCCTTCAATCCCGTGGGAGGGATGGCAGGAGTGTGAATAAAGAAGGAGGAAGATGGGAGAAGCAAAGAAGCGAGAACAGAAGATCAGTGAGGGCACAAAACACATTTAGCAATCTGCAATATAATAAGAAAGTCTGCAAATCATAAAAACAAGTCAAGAGACAGAGAGATGGGGAGATCAATTATAGCCAGTCAGCAGCACTGAGTAATGCTGACCTGGACCAGAGCAGGACCTACACCTACACAGACAAACAGTCTACTGAGAGGGACTGGGGTTGACAAGTAGACAAATGCACCAACCAGCCAGTAGACCTGATACGAGGCACGGTGGAAATAAATCACACTGTGGACAGATCTAGGCTTGAATGCGACTTTCTGGGGGAAAATATTGTTTATGTGTAATATGACAAAAGGGAGTGGCGATGACCATCTGTTCCACCAAAAAAGCCAACATATGACGAGCCAATGCCGGGAATGCCAATCAGCAAAATGACAGAAATTCATTATACATAGTGTGTTTGTATGTACACCCAGCCATCTCCACACAAATTAAATTATTCCTGTTCACTCCACCCAGAGCTGTTAGCTGCCGTCTACTGCATTAGACAGACAGCAAAATCATGACGCAACAGTAAAGCTCCACACTTACAGCTTTACTTAAGTAACACTAAACTTGAAACTAACACAGGAGGCAAAAGGCTGATATTCTTTTGTGTATGAATGAGGAACAACAAAATATTGACAATATGAGTTTTTTTTTTTATATCATGGCCTCAGTGTCTAATTTCAATCTTGATTATAAAACTAATACTGCACGCTATTCTGGTTAGCTACCTGGCATGCAGAGGTACTTCTTAAGAACAGTGAGCGAACTGAAGGAGTCAGGTGAGCACACAGACACTCCTCTGCTAGAGGATATAACGACACAACAGGGTGACACACAAGAGAATTTACACTGATGAACAGATAGTGAGCCGAGTGGTTGACTGTTAAAGACCAGGCCAACAGTTTGGGGGGTAAAGGGTGTGTTTACATTTATAAAATCATCTGATAACTGTGATATTAAGATTAAAATAACTAATTTAAGCTTTTACATAGTTAAAAGTAACACAATTTCACCCAATTACGGGGGTTTACAAAGAATTTACTCTGAAATATATGTGAAATGATAAGATTTAGCCGACTGTTATTTTAAAGTTAGAAAAAACAAATAGAAACTGTATGCAGCACCACAGCTGGAGTCATATAATATCAACTAATATTGCTAAATTCCCTGTCACACAATGTATGAACTGTAATCAAAATATAAAACACACAAGATACACATAATCAACATGTACATGGTGAAAAGACAATGAACACAGTGCAATAAAATGAAATTCAATTATACAAGAAAAATCCAGCCTCAAAAATGACCCAGTATAAAAAAAAAAAAATTACACTCATGAAGCTAGAATCACAGCTGTTGTTATTAAAGAGCGGCTAAAGCTCAATTTTAAAAAAGCCTGTAGAAAATAATGAAGTGCTTCTCATCTCGATGAGGTTTTCTTGTGGAAATACTGACTACAAACGTACAGTATACACATACTTACAACAGAAAGCTTTAAGCCAAAGCGTGTAACTGTCAGTTTCAAAAACAACATATTTTTTTGTGTGTCAGGCTGGACTGTGACTGGCCGGTCGCATCACTGCTACACAACGCAGATTTTTGGAAAATAGGACACAGCTCTATTTTCCAGCTGCGACTTGAAGTGACAGAGGCTCACAAGGCAAAGCTGAGTGCCAGGCAAGTTATTTATGAATTTCAAATGGAAGTCAATGATTGTTTACTCTTTGGCTTGTGGTCTACTATGAATGTGCCTCAGCTGCAGCGTGTCTCCTTGATGGCTTTATAAATATTAACAATGTCTTGTTATCTACAGTTTTATTTCTGGATTGCTTTTTTATTGCACTTATAAAACAGTCTGCTTTACACTTTATCATTGTCAGTGTTGCCATAATCTCATAATCATTTGCTACGACATGTCAGACCTTAAACAAACACAATACGCAATGATGTTTACTTATTGACCTTTTGACACAACCGCATTTCAAACAGCTGAGAATGACAGTCAGGTATTTGCAGGTCTAAATAAATGTTTGACAAAAAGTGTTACAGAATGTAAAGCTGTTCTTACAACACTATTAAACACAAAATGATCAAATTATTCGTATAACATTTGCTGTAATTGCAACATTAAGTTGATCAGACTGAAACTGTTATTGTGCGTGCTACAGGAAACCAACATTATTGCTAGTTTGAACAGAGACAAAGAGGAACTGATGGCACTGATGAAACATGGAGACCAATCTGTGACAACCCCAGAGACTGCCATCTTTATGCACCTGCTCAGCTGCATAACACAGCCATGCAAAGTAAACAGTAACACCCACTCAAACACAACACATGAAATGGCATCTTGTGCCCGCAGCTTTGTGATGGTAATGAGATCAGTGTACAGTGACTGACCATAGCAACCACTGATCACTTATATGTTGCTGCTTTGGAAATTACTTCTTATTAAAAACGCTGGTAGTCCAGCCCAAAGCCATAAGCTTAATTAAAAAAATGTGACAGATTTCTTACAATGACTAAAATGCAGTGCGGTTTAACGCTAGTCCATCAGTGCTAATAATGTGAAAAACATTCAAACAGCAAACAATAATTTATGCACTGTATGGAAGAGAGCAAAGATGGGTCACAACACTGGCATACTAATTAAAGACTTCAGTGATGGGTGACAGTAAGCAAGCATCATGCCGACATGCTATAAGCCCACCATTCGGCCATTCCAACAGCCAAAGCAGAGCAGGACACTGCTGCAGTCCCGGCGGTTTGCTGGCCCCAACATGGCCCAGACGCTCCCCCAACACTCCCACTGTTCTGAAAATTCAGAGGCTTAAATCCAGTATTCCCGTTTCCCTGGACACAACTCACTGAGGAACAAGAGGGAAGAGGAGGAGGCGGAGAAGAAAAGCCACACAGCCTGAGCTTAGCTCATTAAGTAAAAGAAAGCACCAATAAGAGAGAAAAAGGAAAAAGGGGGGAAAGTAGTCGTTTGGTTCATAGCAGTCAGACGAGGTGTGGACACTGGCTGCTCCGTGAAGCGGGAGAGACGGACTGAGCCGAAAGGAAGACTCTTGTGATTCCTCGGCAGAGCGAAGCGGGTCTGCTTTAAGTCAGTTCTTCCGCAGGCAAACACACACGAGACACACACACACACACACACACATATACATGGGCTCCACTCTGGCTGCGTACATACATCAACAGACCACACACCCTCATATGTGAAACCTTTTTATCCTGTCCATCTTTATGTGCAGCATCCATCACTGAGCAAGCAACCGTGAGTGTGTGTGTGAGTGTTTGTGTGTGTTTGTGTCTGAGCGTGCGAGGGAGAGAGGGATAGAAATGAAGGGTGCATGCATGAATGCATCAGAGAAAGCGACTAGGGCTGTCCGGGGCTGTTTGTGTGATAAACCAGTTAAGTACCAAACGGGTGGGCGAGTGAAGCAGCCTATTCTACATTATGACAGACAGAAAGAGACAGCGAGAGAGAGAGAGAGAAACAAACGGAGGCAGAGAGAGGAGAGAGTTGGGGGCAGGGAACAGTATTTGTGTTGTTCTTCTCTCTTTACTTCTATCTACCTGACTCCTTTTATCATTTCTTATTCTGATTTGCTGACATCCATTTGTCAAGACTACTCTGGGCTGAAAGCGTTTCGACTATGCCAACAACCAGCCTGAGGTAGTGGTGGAAAAAATGCGAGGGCTTTCCCCCGTTCCCTCCCATTTTCACCCCTCTGAACCTGGAGGAATGGAACAGTCTTCTCGGTATTATAGCGGGTTTTATGTGTCCCTCTTGATTTTTGTTGCTGCGAGAGCAGATGATTATAAAAAAAATGCCTAATTCATCAAGAGCTGCGCTTAAAGTCCCTACATTTCACACGACTTTTCCCTGCCACCGACACAAACACTCCCACACGTAAAAACACAAATGGACTTTTTTTTCCTCCTGAATAATAACAACAAAATTTAGTATTATGAATATGCAAATTATGGCTGTTTGCCTTTGCAAAGTGGCTTTTAAGAGGTATTTCAAAGCTGTAATCATGACTTGTTTGACCCATATCACCCAGCGTGAGTGAAGTATGAGTTTATAATACTGGAACAAAAAATTAAACAACACTACCAGAAGTGTTTTTACACAGTTTGAATTTGAATTAACTGTCCAGAGCTTTACTAGAGGATGCCAAACATTAAGATAAATGCTTAACGCTTAAAAGAAGAGGATTAAGATAAAAATTACTAGTAACAAAAAAGGATTAAACTGAGGAAATGTTATTTTTCATCACACTGATGTCAGACAGATACTGTATGTATGAATGTGTTAATGAGATTCATTTCAGCACCAGGAAAGGAAATGAAAAGCTACAGATTAAATGTTAATATTTGCAGAATAAGTAATAAGTACTTTTTTTTTTAAAGTGAGGCTATCGTTGTTATAAAAATGATGGTTGCACTGTGTATGAGTGTTTAATATTTTATCTAGATCATGATGAATTGTTCTTGTCTTGTGCTGCAACATCAGCAGCCTTATCAGCTAAGGTTAAAGGAAGTTCAGCATTATATTTGTAAAGAGGAAGATGTAGAAATTAAAATTTGTTAGAGACAGGGTGAGACATGTCATCTGGGGGCAGTTGGGCAGGATGGCTCCTGGACAGGAGAACTGAAAACGGACATGACGTTATCTATAAGTCTGTATTTGATAGATTAAGAAAAGAACTGTAACGCCCAAATAAGGTGTATAAAACCCTGTTATAAGCGCTCAACTGGAAGCCTTTTCTTCGTTATCTCATCCTGTGTGTTGCATTGTGAAACGCTCCTTCTTGTAAGATAAATTCTGTTAAATTTTGATACTTCTGCTCCGGTCTCTATTATTTAATGGTCATTACAAAGAAATTCTTTTAACAATCCTTGCTCATGTAGGCTGCACTGATTCATAGAGAAACAAAAAAAATAGTGGTGAATATTGCATGATGCAAGTCCTTGTTTGTCCAGTTGGGAGCAGTGCAGTCACACTCACCTATCACACTGCAGCAGGTAGTGCTGCATTAAGCTTCCTGAGGTTACTATAGGGCACAGTCCAGACATAACCCTGAAATACTCTCACATAGTTGCTAATGGACAAGAGACCTGTGGTCAGTCACACTCAACTGACATGGAAACACCCAGAAGCAGTAAGAAAAACCATCCACAGCACCGTTTTACCAGAGAAGCTCTTCTGATGAGAATTCATAGAATAATGGTTATTTTTTCAATGGTGGTGCATTTTGGGTAGTCTCTCAACCATTCTGTTTTTATGTGGCACATGCAAGCAAGAAAAATTACAACTTATTTCTTTCTGAGCCAGCAAGCTACAATATTTTTTTTAAAAAAAGTTCAGAGCACTTGTGCACTGGTGATATTCCCTCATTTCTTGCTTTTCTCTCACAGACTCAGCAGTATAATTCACCCAAAATCACAGTAAGTAACATTAGTCATGTTTATTTAATGTCTGTGAGTTTTTCAACACTTAATTAGGAAATCAATCAAAACAAAATGAAACTAAACATATGGATAGCTACTTTAATATTTAGGCTACAGCATACCACTGAAAACTAAGCAATAAATTCAGTAAAGTCTGGCTAGCTGTACACTACCAGCTAGGTTTTGCACAGATCAAAGCATTATCTGTTACACACGTAATGAAATGAAGTTTTTCCATTCTCAAGTCAAATTCTACAGGTATCCTGATAAAACAAGGATGGACTAAAGCACATTTATTTGTTGGATCTTTCAGATCTCTCAGGTTCTTGCAATGTTTTTTTTTTCTTTTTCTCCATGTTGCAAAAAAAATGTTTGTTATAATGCTACCATCCATAAACACACCTGAACACGTTTCTCTCAGTTAGTTTAAGCCATGAGATTGAGATTTGAGAATTTGTTTGGTTGTTGTTTTATTATTATTGATAATAATAATAACAACAACAACAATTTGTATTGTTTGATTGTTCTACATGTTTGCTTTATTTAGATTAGATTTCAATAGGATTTTTTGGTGATAGTTATTTGTTTAGTTTAATTATTTGCTTGTTTAGCATATTTAGTTTTAAGTAACTAGTATTTTGTTTTGTTCTTATTTTGTTAAGTGAACTGGGTAAGACTACGGGCACCTGAGGTTCTATAGGTAGGTACGCAGCTACAGGACCAGGATGCACCTGGGTAGGCCTGTTTTTTCACCAGAGTAAAGGAGGCAGCATGATCTCTTTTGTTTGCTTACTTGTCTTTGAGAAATAAACCTTTGCATAGACAATGGACTTTTTGCCTGCGTACACCACATGCCCATGGTGTATCAGTGTCCCTCTGATTCTAAGTTTGATTTAGATTTTTGACAAATGGCCACTTCAGGATCTTTATGTATAACAATAGCTGTGGTTACATGGACAATATTTCTTCAACCTGACTGAAATCATTCTGATTAGTTATTCCAACTCAACCGTTTACATGGATGCTAAATAAAGATGTGTGTTTACACGCCTCAAAGCATTTAATCAGAATATAACTTTTTTGACATGCGCAAAGTGGTTCCGCCCGCTGTGAAGATAAAACTTTTCCAGCAGTTTTTGATTTGTTCGATGGATTCTGGCTTTATTCATCTTTTCAAAACATTTGTTTGCACAACTCATTGTTTCGAGTCTTTACACCATCGAGGAGTTCAACTATCCTTAAATCTTTTAAGGTCTCCAACAAAAAAAGTTATATCATCCACAGACCAGTGTTGTTTAGCCACCGCCATGTTTCTATCCCTCATGGAAACTTGTTAATGTCACTGAATATTACCCCCATGTGGGGAAACATACACAGAAAGAATATATTTATTCAAACCAAAGAGAAACCATGGTTATTAGACGCTAATATTTTCCTATTGAACGGATTACCAAAGGTTTACACCACACCTCTCAATCTGATCAGGCCGCATCAGGCCAGTCTCTTCTAATAGAGGTTCTTACATGAGGCATTTTTTATTCTGATTGGGCTATTATTCCAATTATTAGTGGAACATTAGAGTCCATGTAAACGCAGCTAATGTTTGAGGCCACCCAAGTGTTTTACAGATTAAGGATGATCCCGTCCTAATGAACTCCTGAATTAAAGGCTTCCAAAAGCCTGGACTGATAAGACACACACACACAAACCACAAGACACAACCTTTGACACACTAACTTTCTGAACCATAGCACCTCTACAGTAGGCAGTGACAGCATATCCAAAGTGCTTTACACCCTTAAAGTTGGGAACCCATACATTATTAACTAGATGTCCTTGCAGAGTGAGCAGCTGCCTGGTATCTGATGGCAGGGGGATACCCCCACCTCAACACCTCACTCCTCAGATTCCTCACATTCCCAGGATGTAGGGGTGTATATGTATGAATGTGTGTGTCTGTGTATGCGTCCCAATCCCTGTCCCGCCACACCCAGCTCACTAAACAAAACAGATAACTCCCTGTCTGTTCCGAACAACACCCTGACCCCAGATTGAACCTGAATACCTGAAAAATGTGAATAATGTAGCAGTGGGTGAAACCAAACCAAAAAGAATCAAATATTTATTATGGTCTAAGGAACTGACACAATGTGGCATTTTGTTCTGTTGATTCCTGACAAACACAAGCAAAATCAAAAAGGCCTTGAGCACAACAGGGACTGAAATTCAGGCACGCTGAGGATCTGTAGTGTTAATTTATCAGGGAAACACAGCTGACTTGCCCACAACTACACAAAACTGTCATGAAAAATTCATAACAAATATAGCAAACCAAGATGTAGAAACACACCAGTGACAAAAACCCAGAAAAATCCATGCTGAAGAAGGAGAAAATGATTCCGCTCACCTTGTGCAGCTCAATCGACTCAATCCACTGGAGTCTGTGCTCAGGATCTTCAGCTCTGAGGTACCAGACACTGTCGTTGACACTGATGTCAAAACGACACTCGTCAAATTCATGAGGCTGCAGAGAAAGAGGAGAGGGCTCATGAATAGTTATTAGGCAGTGAGAATGAGTCATGTCAGGAAATACTTTCACCAATAACAAATACCTGTGTTTAAATACCAGAATACAAAAACAGTATAATATTTTCTCTATTCTGACAACTGAGGAATCAGAGAAACAGCCTGCTATAACTTCTCTACAATCTGTTTAAGACACTGCGATGAAAAATTCAGGACACACATGGATTCCATCAATCACAGAAAAGCCTTTGCCACTCAATAAACAAGAATTTTAATTAGAAACTGATGTCTTGTGTCTGCAGGCGCAACCCTTAACGACCGCAGCAGAGCTCCGCTAAAAACCAAAAGATTCTTACACTACGCCTTCACTTGAACCTGGGTCATCGCAACCTTTCCTGCTACTACTGGGCCAAATCTTTAAACTATTTCACTCCCCCATTCTACAATGCACCCCACCCAGCTCCAAACACTAACCGCACTAGGCACGTGCACCAAGAATTCCCCCGTTTCCTCTGAGATTGGAATTTGACCACTGCACTCAGCTGAGGAGAGATCTGCTCTGCAAAGTATCCTAATAAGAAATAAGACACAGTTGACTTGAATCTCCTTCTTCTGTTTTTTTTCTCCTCAGTAGCACCAAGGATACAGCTGCTCTGTCAGCTGACATAACCTCATGTTGCCCTTGCCCATGTTTAATTAGATTTGCTGAATGACGCTCATGTGCTGTCTTATTTGCTGCCATTGACAACAGCGACATACACTCCACAAACTGTGAGCCTGCGCAAGTTAATGCTAAATTGTCTTTACATTTTAAGGCTGGTATTATATTTCACAAGTTGCATATATGGGATGCTGATAGGGGTTTCTAACCCTTAAACACTTTCTATTACAGTCACTTATAACCACTGAGTTTCCCCTTCAGAGACAGGTGCGACATCTGAGTTGCCTTCCAGTTTCAAATTTTCAGTACAAGACGGGGTGCGCGCTGGTAACCTCGAGTGCATCCAGCCGTGATGCCATTACTGGTTAGAGAAATCCAGTCTATCCAACTGTGCTTTATCAGACACGGCCCATAAAATTCTGCTTTACAATCCAGTTTATACCTCTTTCAATGTGCCTAGCAGATATTCCTTCCCCCTTGCGTAAGCACTACTGTATACATCCACGTCTATGACATATTCGGTATTAGGAAAGAGAAGATTATCAGTCAAACACAGATAGTCTTTGATCACAAAAGGCATTTAAGAATCTGACAGTTTTTTCTAGCATTAGACATCTTTAAACTAGTGTGTATGATTGGATGTTTGTATTTAAATTAAAATAATATTCAATACTATAACTCTAAATATTTTTATGCAAAAAAAAAGAAAAAACTGATGAAATTAAGTTTTTTTTGTGTTTATATCACTGACAGAAAAACCTGAAAGCATAGGCAAGAGCTTGTGCTGATGTGAGATTTTGATTATGGACCCACCGTGTCCCATGGTATGAATTTTCAGATGGCAACATTTCCTGCACATTTTGCTTCCGTATGGGGACGGTCTAGTGTGTGTGTGTCTGCAGCTTCACAGTGTGTAATAGACTGATGTTAGGCAACAAGAGAAGCAGAGGCTTGTTTCTGCATTCCTGAGTCCTCATACCACAGTCTCCTTTGCAGCACTGGCTTTAGATATTTAGGAGGACGGGAGAGGCAGTAAGAAGTGGCTGTGTGGGTCATACTACTCTGATAATTGGTGAGCGTGTGTAATAAAGCTGTGTACACTTTTACTGTACCTACTACAACACAATTACAAAATACTCTGAATGTTATGTGGGGTTCCATTCATGCACAAACACAGTCACCGGCGTTATGATTACTCAAATGACTACTTCCCCTGGAGGAAACTAACTGTAACATTTCATGTTGTGATCCTAATCCAGTTTTGAGGCACATAATCCTATTGCACAAATCACAGTGAAACCATTTGTTTGGCCTCTGTACGGGGTGGCGGTATGCTTAGAGAGAACAGTGAATATTTAACCAGGGTGTGGGACTTCAGCTTATCTGACCAACAGAAGGCCTGAATAGGGAGAATACAGTGCCAGCCTCAGCAGTATGTCATCAAAGCTTACATTTCAACAAGAGGGAGCACCAGTTTCAAGCAGCCTGTGCAATAACTGCCATGGAGCAAGAGGGATGAGTGTGTGCTTCAGTGACTGCTGATGCAAAAATGCCTTGGTCTGCTAAACTGCAGGTCTCTATCCTACCTGTGATCTTAGTAACAGCCTATTACTAGTTAATGTTTACCTTTCTATCTTTGAGAAACAGACTGAAGGAATAAAGGTTCAACTTCATGCTAATGACAAGATCAAAACCACTGTGAGAACTGCTATGAAAGTAACTCTATTCCCAGAGCACTGAAGCAGAAAATGAACTCTTTCATGGTCCCACATTTTATGTGGCCTTACTCTCTAAAATGTTGAACAGGTGCTGAGCTCATTCTGCTTTCTATTTGTGCAACAGACAGCAGTCAAGTGATGCTCTTTCCTTATACTCATGGAGAACACTTACTGTGATGACAGCCTTGCTGAGACACAAAGACCCCCTGCAGCCATATTCCCGTTCATCCTCCGACTTGTAGTAGCTCAAAGTGTTGTTTTTCAACACGACCCATCGGTCCTGCCATCCGTGTATGTAATTTGTCCACTGTCAACACACAAGAGGTAAAGGACAAACAGTTAGCTGCACTGTGCAATCAACAGCTCCTCTGCTTAAAGCAGTGGTTCTCAAACTTTTTTTCACATCAAGGACCCCTGAACTGTTGTCCCAGGGTCCCCCATCTGATAAGATTTTTACTTTTTAGTGTTTTATTACAGAAAGTGTATGAAACCCATGACCAAAATAGTCAAACACTCTGGCATTGTGTTACTTATGGATGGAATAACAGTGAAAATAAATGACTCCCCTTTTTGCTGGGGACCTCCTGGAACCCCCGGATCCCACTTTGAGGACCACTGGCTACAGTATGTGTATGCAGAAATTAATTCAGCTGTTGCAGCTCTTTAGTAGTGTTCACTTGAGTAGTCGTGTGTTATTAAGACACCTTAGCTAAAGCTCATTTCTGCAGCATAAAACACAACAACACTACAGCTGGTTCACCTAACGTTACCTTGCTTAAAACGCCTCCCAGCTCCACAGGCTGCCCGGATTCCGGGTCCACATCCTCATCTGAACCGGACGATGAACTCTTTTCGGACATTTAAATCCAAGCTTCAAAACTTGACTGTGATTTTTATCGCCAGGACCACGTAGCTTAACGCTAGCTGATGGGATAATTATCAGCTCAAACGCGTCACAGTCAAAACCTGCTGACAGCCTTTTTAAACTTAGCCTTACCGTCAGCAAAACAACGTTGTTAACTGTGCTAAACACCAGCTGGATGGCGTCTTTCTTTTTCTTCAGTCGTTTGACTTCAACCTAGCTTGGCTCGTCTTGTAACAAGCTATGCTGATGGTGACAGCTGAGTCTCAACTTCTCGGATTTGCGGGCTTTGTTTTGAAACTGACGTCGAGTACCAAATGCCGACTAGCTAGTTAGCGTTAGCTGTCAAACGACGCAACTAGCTAAGTTAACTTGCAACTTGTGCCTGTTGTAGTTAAGATATCTCGTCTGCAGTAGATAAGCTAAACTCAACAAGAGTGGTCGATAAGGAAGGCCTTCGTGTTAACGCTGTACCTCAACTACACGCTACAATTGACGAGCAACAGACCGCATCGCTGCTTTTTAGTTCCGCAGTTTAGTTAGCAGTAGCGGAGGACTGACTAGCTTGTCTTCATTCAGGTCGGAGGAGGAGTCGCAGCCACGCTCTACTGTGTACGTTAAAGAGGCGACGTCAAGCTGCATCAATGCAAACTCACACAGGAAGTCATAGGGATTAACAGCAGGGTAACACAAAACTCACCAAAGTCAACGAGACAGTGGATATGCAGTAACAGTTACAGTATTTTAATTGGCGACGGATTCGTGCGGAAATATACTAAATATACTTTTTTATACTTTATTTTTATTGTTTTTCCATTACAGAAAGATCACATACACACAAAAAGACAAGAAAAATAAACAAACAAACAAAAAACAAAATAGGAGGTGGGGGATGAAAAAAAACATTCCTGTGACATGTTCAGTAATTCATTTTCTTATCTTATTGTTGACACGTAAACATCGTCCATTGGGCTCTTATCCTATGAGTTAACATTTCCATATCATATATTTCACTTACTAAATATACTTTCACTCACTACTGTATATCTTTTTTATGATCAGTAGTTTTTATTGTTTTTCTTTTCAAACAGGTCAAGACAACACAGATACATCATATGGAAACGTATGAATGAACTGAGAGACAGAACACGTGGAATAAAGTCACACAGTTATTTGGCTGAACAGCAGACAACACTTAGACTAAGACTGACAAAAAGAAAATTCAAATTAATTGAAAATAAATAGCTAAATTGTTAAACACAGCACACAGAGAAAATGCTTCACTGGCAGATAAGTAGGTTATAGAGTATCACATGTTACAAGTGGTCTAGATAGTGATTTAAGCTGATATGAGATATGAGATTTTATCATATATATATAGAGGCCTCAGGATCCTTTAATAAAGGAGATGTAATTTGCCTACTTAGCATGATATTTTTCCACCTGGTTGATGAGTCTAAAAGAGAAACCCTCATGGGCTGCCACCCGGCTGAGAGAACCACACCCTGGTTGGTGGTGGGGTGGTCGCCTTTCATTCTGTGACTATCAGCTTTCTCCCCAGCATAAGGGATGCCTGGTCCCAGTCCCCCACGCTACAGGGAGGGCTTTTAGGGGGAGAGGATCACCCAAAATAAACAGGCTTGGGCAGAATGGGATGTGTGATTTAAGGATCAGTCTGATATTCTCATGTATGGCTGACCAGACTGTTTGTACAACTGGGCAGGACCACAATATATGGAGGAGTGTACCAGTGCTCCCCCCACACCAGATGATTTTCACATAGAAAATGGAAGAAAGCTAATGTGCTTTAAAAAAGTATCTAAAAACAAAAAAAAGCTTTAAAGACATCTCATCTCTTGAGAAACATTGTGGACAACATTGCCGGATGATTTAAGTTGGTTTGCAATATTGCTTATTCTCTTTTTAAAGTTATATTTATTTACTTTTCTCTCTTAACTTCTGTATTATGTATCTGTTTACATTGTGCAATTTTATGTCTGTTTGTGTTTTTGTGATTATTTTATATAATCTCTGATACTCCCTGTATAGTTATTTGTGTTAATAAAGTAAAAAAAAAAAGTGCTTTAAAACAGTGCTTTTAAAAACCCATTCTTCAGGACTCTCAGAAACCGTTACCATTCATATAAGTTACAGGTGGATTTATTAACAGGCCTAGTTTTATGCTTTTAGACCTTCTGTAGATAATGTGACTGGCTGCTGTAAATCCTCTACATGCTTCAATATAGGCCAAACTATGCCAAAGGTTACATTTCACAGTCATTTTGCGCTTATTATTCCTCTGTAGACCACATTTTCAGGATATTTCTTGCACTTTAGACATACTGATAACATCCTTGTCCAAGGTTCATTGGGTCCAATCCAACTCAGAGGAATAAGACCACTAAACTTCAACAAAGTCTCAAAGGAAACTTTCTTATGTCCACCTGAAACTAACGTCATGGAAGCACATAGGCTTAAGTAAACGAGGAATAATCATCTGCAGCTTTTATTGCCTTTAAATGGCCAAAATTACTTCAGCTGTCATTTCTTCTTACATAAAGATAAAAAATAAGTCCCATAAAATGAACTTTATTACCGAGGACCAATAAGGTGTCTCAACCACGTGAGGGCGCTGTAAGAGAGAAAGTATCTCTTCATAGCCTTGGTTTCATTGTACAGCGATTTCCTTTGAGAGTACAAACATCTTTTTATATTCACACATCTTTTAATATTCTTTGCACTCGAGGCCTTATAATTACTATGTAAATACTGTCATCTTTCAGTCACTATATGTCCGCTTTCTTGCGGGCATATTTAGTGTATTTCTGTTTTTTACTCATTGCCCTTTACTTATATGCCTTTGTTGACTCCTTATAATACTATTTAACTTATTTTATTTATGATGTGAAGTTAACTTGGCTCCGAGTTTAAGAATTTCATTACGGGTAATGATGCATTTTTACAAGTATATGACAATAAACTTGAAACTTAAACATCTAAAATTACCTGAAGACACTTTTTTACATTGATGGTTGAACATTTGCATGTTGAGCCATATTTTATTATATATAAATTACAGTTTATTTGGCGTCTGTGTGATCAGGAACTTTAAAATGCTTCTGTGCTCACTATGCACAATGTGAACTCAAATACTTATTCAGTAATACAAAACTGAATTTATTCAAATTATCTATCAATTCATGTAGCATTTATGAATACATTTATGAAAAGGCAAATAAGACAAACCCCGCCCTTTCCGGTGTGACGCAAGTACGCGGAAGTTCCGCCAGAAATCTTTACGTCACTGTTTTCAAAACATGTAAGTGCTCGATCGTTACACAGCTGAGCGGTTTGCGTTAAGTGTGATTTTTCTTCTACACAGAGAAAAGGTTTGTGGCTGAATTACTCTTACTTATCTGACAGCTGCGATATCTTACAGTTTTCAACTAAGTTAACTGAGAACAGACTTGACATTAACTGTGCTATAAATTGGACCACATTGCCATCAAAACACAAACGACTGTTTTCCCATTAAGGGTCCATTCTTAAGGATGGAGAATGGGGTCGCCTCCACTAAGGGGGAGGGCTTCCTGTCCAGAATGGCCCTCAATGACAACAAGGCTGGTATGGAGGGTCTTGACAGGGATAAGATCAACAAGATCATCATGGAGTCATCCAAGGTAGATACTAACAACTTGTTAAGCTAGTTTTGCATGAAACACCAGGAAACATGCATACAGCCGTCACTGTAGTCAGTTGAATATTCTCTCCTGTGTCAGGACTCACCTGAGTAACCTGCAAGAATCTTTACAGATAAGTGATGTGTATGAAGGTATAAATAAGCCTCTGTAAGTGTGCTGTGAACAGGATGAAATGTGACGTCCACTTCTACAGACTGTGCCCAGCCTTGTGTGAAAGTCCCATATCTGCAATGTAACTACACAGAGCCCTGAAAATATATGCTACTGTGGCTTATCATTACAAATGTGCTAGTGAATCTCTAACTCTTTATTGTCCGTGTCTTTCCCCCCCTGCAGGGATCTAGGTTTTATGAGAATGAGTTGAAGAGAGAGCAGCAGGTGAACCAGCGCATTGAGAAAATGATGCAACAAAAGGCACAGATCACAGAACAACAGTTAAAAAAAGCACAAGTACAGGTAAAACATATTACAGACTTCCCTAGATGTCACTCAAAAACACATATGCAGACAAATAAAATGTTTTTTTAAATGAGAAAGCTCTACCCCTGTTTTTGAAGCAAATAATGATCATCAAATCTCTGTGTGCAGGTGGAGAGGTTGGCCTCCGAGATGGAGAAGAGTCGCGATCTAAGTCGTTTGATTGTACATGTGGACATGGATGCTTTCTACGCTGCTGTGGAGATGAGAGACTGTCCGGAGCTGAAGGACAAGCCCATGGCTGTTGGATCTATGAGCATGCTGGTGAGATAAAATATTATCTTGGTAATGGATACAATTATGACAGAAATGTCTGAGATAATTAATGCAGTTGCAAGGTGTAGGTGCATCAGATATATTGCAGATTGTGCAGAATATCCCCATTTAACACTTCAACACAAGCAAGTAAGGATATAAATAATCTGGGTTGCAGGTCACATAGTACAACATTCTGTGATACAGTTCATCACAACAATTTAATCACAGCTTGTCAAATAAATCTCCAGACCATCATTCTCACAGTATAATGTGGTGATAATACATTTTCTGAAGTTACAGTATAGGAAAAAAGTTTATACATATTAGAATCAGAATCAGATTTATATTTATCAAGTAGCAAGTACAAAGAATTCAATGTGGTCCAGATGTCAACAGAAAAAGCAATAGAAGAGGCACATGGAGACATAAAGAAAGTGTTACTTGTTGGAGCAGTTGTAGACACTGTACAAACCATCACATCATCAGTAACAATTATACAAATGTCCACACACAATCAAAAATACAATCATCTTGTATTTTTGGAGAGAAAGCATGATGTTCAGCTGGCTCTTTCCCTAAAGCCAGCCCTTTATCTAAAGATTGTGAACCCAAACTAGACAGCTTTATACCTCTCCAGAAGCAAAGCTAAAAACAGTCTGGTCCCTAAATGGACACTTCCACAAACTGTTACACCTTCTTACAAAGAAGTAAGGTCTCTAAAACAGTAGGCTTAAGACAAAGATATCTCTAGCTAACCCCAGAGGTCAGCAAGCAATCCTCAGATAGAAACAGGTTCAAGCGTTCAACTAGCCTAGGAGTACGATTTCTTCACCAACATGTATCCCCAAAATGACAATGACAATGTGGTCCAGATGTCAACAGAAAAAGCAATAAACATGAACAATTTAATACACATATGATTAACTAAACACTTTGATATGCAGTAAGAACAATTAGTTTAATTACACAGCACATTACTGTAATTATAGAAATCATGTATCAAATTTAGAGTTTTAAGATGAAATCCAAAACATCAAATCCACAGTCTCTGTTCCCATTTATTTTTATTGTTTTTAAATGAGTATTTTATTTGGATCTCACTCTTCCTATTTCAGTCAACATCTAACTACCATGCCAGGAAATTTGGAGTTCGAGCCGCCATGCCTGGCTTCATCGCAAAGAAACTTTGCCCCAACTTAGTCATTGTTCCAACCAACTTTGACAAATACAGAGCTGTGAGTGATGAGGTGAGAGTGACATAAATACAGGCATCTGGTACACATAAAAACACCATTGTTTACAACAAACACATCCTCATGAATTTGTATGTCTGTGTTAGATCCGGGAAATTTTTGCAGACTACGACCCTCATTTCCAGCCAATGAGCCTGGATGAAGCCTATCTGGATTTTACAGACCACCTGAAACAGAGGGAGAGCTGGCCGGAGTCCTCAAGAACACACCGCTTCCGCACCAGCAGCACCGCTTCAGGCAGGACTTAATTATACGGAAAAGTAGAGTAATGATATAGTGTAGTGTGTATGTTAACTGCCACTTTTGCCACATTTACTGTAGTTCTGAGTAGTGTTTGTGTAGACAAGACATGACAGGAAACAGTAATTGCTAGATTTCACACACTAGAAATCCTTCTGTGTAATAGTGACATAATTTCTTTTCTGTAAAGGTGAAGAGCAGATTGAGCTTCCCCAGGAGTCAGTGCCAGAGGTGAGAAACCTCTCCCCTGTTCTGTTTGAGGATAGCCCGACCTCCTCTCCCTGCTTGCTGGGCCCAGAAGGTGTCGGTGCAGCTGGCGGGGCTTTCGAAGTGTTTGGGACGTCTGTTGAGGAGGCTGTGAGAGAGATGCGCTTCCGAATTGAGCAGAAGACCATGCTGACCGCCAGTGCAGGTGGGATAAAAACTACCTTCAGACATGAGTATTGAAACACTATGCTTCATTGTCTCTTCACATAATTGTATTATCATATTGCCCTTTCTACTCGTTTTCCTTTTGCATCCTACCAGAGATTTCCCTCTCTACCTCTGTACTTCCTGGCAAAAAATAGCCACTCTATAATCCTTTACAGTAAAAAAAAACTGCTCAACAACAGTAATAAGTCTGCTACATCTTTCATGCACATTGTGTTTAGAATTATGACCAACATAATGCGTGTGTTTTACCAGCCGCTCATTTACAAATACACTATTCAATTACCCTATTCGCTTTTCTAGGCATTGCTCCAAACACGATGCTCGCCAAGGTGTGCAGTGACAAGAACAAGCCCAATGGCCAATACAGACTCCCATCCACCAGAGAGGCAGTCATGGACTTCATCCAGAACCTCCCAGTTCGCAAAGTACAGCACACATTGCTCAAGCTAAAACATAAACAGAACCTCGGGGTGTTGTTGGTGAATGATTATGGAAAGATGTCAGACTGTAATCATGAGTTATTATGAAAAACTGACAGATGTGGTTTAAAGTGAATAATGACGTGCTGCTGATGGGGGAAAGATGGATTAAAGAGAAGCCATATCAATATTTAAAAACAGTAAAAATGTCTTTGTGTATTCTCCCAGGTTTCTGGCGTAGGGAAGGTGAGTGAGAAGATGCTGAATGCTCTGGGCATCAGTAGCTGTTCTCATCTTGGCCAGCAGATGGCGCTGCTGTCGTTGTTGTTCTCGGAGACAGCCTGGCATCATTTCATGCAGGTTTCCCTGGGTTTGGGCTCCACATACATACCGAGGTATTTCACTCACCGTTTAATGAAACTCAGAAAAAATTGATTATGAAAGAAACAATTATGTCCAGACAGAGATAATCCTGACCTCTTTGCTTTCATACAGGCATGAAGAAAGAAAAAGCATGAGCACTGAGAGGTATGTTTTTCATTAAGCATAAAAAGAAGAATTGATTTTTTTTGTCTTCAACCACTTAACTCTCTTATTTTCTCTCTGTTCTACTCTTCTCTTACACTTTACAGGACATTTAAAGAATTAAATAAGACTGAGGAGCAGTTGTCTTTATGCAGGGAGCTCTGTGAAGACTTAGCAGAAGACATGAAGAAAGAAGATCTGAAGGTACTGAATGACAGAGAGGGTTGTTTTATTTATTCTGAACAAGTAGGCTGCATTTGTTAGAATGAGCTCATCTTTGGCTAACATTATACAACATTTGATCTAACACATTGCCCTGGTTACATCAACAACCATACATGAGGTTTCATTTTATAACGGCTGTTAGCAGACATTGCTCAGCTGGATCTTGCCATGGAGCTTTAGAAGACTGTTTCTAAGAAAATCAAAAGGAAGCAAGAACAGGGAACATTTTAATAGAAACACTATAGGATTGTGAGAGGAGGGTTATACTGGTATAAAAAAAAACATGTTATGCTTGACTTTCCTAGAATTGCCCTGACTCCAAACCGAATCTCATACAGTTACCTCAACCTGTTCATTCCTTGCCGAATCGATAGATAAAGGACTGGATGGCTCGGCACGACCATCACCCCCCCGCCTGGGTCACGATGTGGTCTTGATAGCTAGAGAAAATGGAGGGCCATTAAGGAGACAGCAGGGGCTACTATCAGCCTTGGAAATGTCTCCCTGGGAGATGATCACATTACTATGAAAGCACTTTGTGACGTGTTTCCCACGAAAACGTATTCTGACAAATCAATTAGTGATATGACAGATTATACAGATTTCCAGCTCTGTTCCATTTATGGCTTTTCCATTCAATATCTTTGATTATGTCTGTAATTCAGAGGTTGTTGGATAGCAGACAGAAATGACCATAACTGTTTTGTTATGCTAATATGACTTCAACTTTGTATTTTCTTGATTCTCCTGAAGGGTAAAACGGTAACACTGAAGCTGAAGAACGTGAACTTTGAGGTGAAAACCAGGGCAGTGACGCTGGCGTATGCTGTTGCTACAGTGGATGAGATCTATGCTGCTGCTAAAGACCTACTGAAAACAGAAATAGAAAATGAAAGCCCTCAGCCACTCAGACTGAGGCTCATGGGTAATTAGATATTGCAATATAACTGACATATCAATTAATATAACTAGCTTGAAATAAATCTAAACGATCTGTGACACAGTGCATGCGGGAATAATAACACAGTTGGCGTTTGTTTTAAGTTGCCTCCAGATAATTTGCTTATGTGCTCGTAGGTGTTCGAATCTCTGCCTTTATCAGTTCGGATGATAAAAAGCCCCTGCAGAAAAGCATCATTGGCTTCCTCCAGTCAGGCAAGACTGACTCTAGCGGCACTCACCAGCTTGAGAGGGAGCATCTCTCCTCTTATCCGCCGCTGGTGCAAAAGCGCCAGAGACAGGAAGAAGTTCCCTGGCAGACTAAGCAAAGAGGGATAAAGGAGTGTCAGACTGGTGAGGAACCCCAGATGTCTTTCTTCCAAAAGGCCCATGCCAAGAGACTGCAGCTCCAGGCAGTGAGTGCAAGCACACAAGTGGAAGTACACGAGGAAAGGGCTTCTGTGATTACTTCCAAAGGCAATCATGCTCATGAGAGCGTGAAGTCATCGATAAATGGGCATAAGTCAGACTGCGCAGCCTCAGGTCTCTCAGAAAATGACAGTGTTTCCCTCTCAGAGGCTCATGCTTCCACATCAGGCTGTGGTGGCACAATGTCAGAGAGCCTCACCTGTCCTGTGTGTTTCAGGCAGGTGGAGACGACTGATTTGAATGTCTTCAACAGACATATAGACCAGTGTCTCAGTGATGTCTCTACAAAGCCAAACCAAATCACAGTTTCTGACTCGGAGTCGGATCTGGACGTAGAGAACAATCATGAAGAATGTGAAGTGATGGACAAATGTAGGGGGGAGTGTGAAGTTCAAAACGAGAAGGAGTCAAACAGTCTTGATCCCCCGCAAGACCAGCACAACTTGACAAATGATTCAAGTCAAACAGTTTTGTTGATCAATGGTGACAATGAACCGGTGACCTCGCAACAGTCTCAGGCGTGTAACGGTAAAGGTCCCGTCCTCATCTGCCCAGTATGTCAGCTGACGCAGGACACAAATGACCTCACTATGTTCAACCACCATGTTGACCTCTGCCTGAACCAGGAAGTGCTGCATGAGCTGGGGGGACAAACATCATCTACTGTGAAACCACTTTCAGTTGCAGTCACAAACACCAAGGTAACAGGTGAGTTTGTGAGAATCCCATTATGTTAATTATGTTCCTTGTGCATTTTGTTCCTTGTGCACTAGGAGATTCCAGGTATGTCAGTGTTTTTCCTGTATGGATCTAAAGTCTGTGAATGTATCTATACCTGCTGATGACAGATACTATGCTGTTAATAACATCTATAAACTCTGGCTATGTGACATCTTTTGAGTTAACAGAGGGAATGTCTATTTGGGAGGATGCCGTGGCCTATGACCTTCTTATTTACTGACAGTGACATTGTGTGAGAAGCTTGTATCGATTCCTACAGAGAAAAGACATCTCATTTCGCCCCATGGGGATTCCTTTGCCCTGGTCTTGGAAATGGCTAAATCACTTTCTCACCTATTCATTTCCTACAATGAACTGGCTCTGTGCGTGCACCATGGTTTCCTCTTAAACAAGCTTGCCTCAGAAATTGCACTCTTTATGTCCCTGAAGAGGTGCTGCAATTGTGTGTGTTCTCAGTGGATGTCATTTTTTTGTCAGAGAAGAGATAATGATGGAGGGTTTGTTTTGTTTTTTTCTCAGTCCATGTTCATGTGTCTGTTTCTGTTTGCAGACAGAGGCCATCACCTGCCAAGGCAAACAAGTAAAGGAAAAACCAAAAGGTGAGATGCTTGATTACAGATTGTTTCTACACAAAATGTTGACATGTGGTGTCTGCATATTCCAAATACTGTTGGTAAAGTGCTTTTAATTTACAATGATGTCCCATAATATATTTGTGTGTGTGTGTGTGTTACTCTTATGACTTTCAGACGGGACACTCCTTCCTCTCCTCCCTCTAAGAAGGCAAAAGGCCTCGGTCCTCGCAACACTATTGACAAGTTTTTTAGGTGACAGTCAAGAACGCAGAATGTTCATTCTTATGTGGAGGAGCTGATAAAGTTTTCTAAATGACATCAGAAATGGCTCCTCCCAGTGCTTCCCAGGGTTTATCTTGTCAGGTTTTAGCTATTCTTTGGTTCTTCCAGCTCAAACTATCTGCACAATCATTGCACATGAAGCCATACTCAGGTTTGCTCTTCAAAAATCTTATTCAGATCGCTAATATAAAAAAACTATGTATTTGCAGTGTCAGGTTTTCTTCTATTTATTGTGTTTTTAAATGATAATATAAGTTTAATGAAGATAAGAGAATCCTTCTATCATGTAAATTAAAGTTGCAATAAATTTCTATTCTGCTTAAATTTCACTGTGGATGATTGTTTTTTTTCATTTTTTAACCATCTGATCTCTGTTAATGTGAATTTTAACCAAACATGGTTGGTTCAATAAAGAATCACATGGGATCAGACTGGATTAAAGTACACTCACCGGCCACTTTATTAGGAACAGGAAAAGTGTTCCTAATATTTTGCCCTCCTCATGAGTAGACAAAATATTAGGAACACCATTCAATATAATGCACTCTAGTACACTGCCACCACCCACTACGATCTCAATAATAAACATAAAGTAGACTTATCACCTTTCTGACAATGTAAACAAAAACTGAGAATATATAAGCTTTGTGAATGTAGAATTTACACAGAGCTGTTGTATTGGATTGCATTAGATTGCACAGGTGTTCCTAATGAAGTGGCTAGTAAGTGTAAGTTTGTGACTGGGAGGTTGCTAGTTTGAGTTGTAATTCTGATGAGAAAAAACATTGTGAGAAAAACAAATGCTTCACAGGAGCTGCATAGCAGCCAACAGCAAAACACTGTATTGCATCAGGTTGTGTGAATGTGAAACATGACTGAAAAGAGTACAACGTGCAACAAGTCAAACTTCTCCAGACAAACAAGTTAAACTACTATTAGAGCCTTATGTTAATCTTTTGTAAATACTGCAGTGTTAATAGAAATTAACTTTGTATAACGTCCTCATGTTACTTAAGGCGTGATGAATCCATCTGTAATACCTACCAGTCGTGTAATACAGGTGACGTTTGAAGAGCTAAATATACACTGTTACTATCAGCACGTCTCTAAAGGGTGTGAGCTGGTAAAGCAAACACAGATCAGCCCTCCAGCATTAAGAAAATAGTAGGAGTCCACTTCCATTTTATTGCTTGCTGTTCACTATTTGAAGACCAGACCTACAACAGACAGGGTAAAGCAGGGTTTCTTTATCTTATGTGTGATCTGGTTCCTCAATTATTTGACTTGGTTTGTTTACAGCAATTTAACTCAAACCTTCAGTGCTTACATTAGACAGTTTATGACAGACTAAGCTCACCCTAGTTATACAAAGAGGTTACTTATAGAGCTTCCCAATGGAGAGACGAATGTTGGCTGTGAGAACAATGATCAAGAAGCATCGTCCCAAGAAGGAGACTCTGGACCCTCGACAGTGGATGAAACAGGAGGCAGTGAGGGGATTTACTGACTTTGTACTGAACAAGCACACGGAGGAAGAGACAGACAACAGCTTTGACAACAAAGAGATGTGTAAGTACACAAGAATGAAAGGATAACAAAATGAGAGGAGGAGGAAAATAAATAGTCTGGTTTTACAGAACAGAAAAAAAGCATACAAAAAGCATACTATCATCATAGAGCAAAATTTTGATGCAAATATCTCTTGAACTCGCACTGTCACAGCTGAAGTTGTTCATTAAATATTCTTTATAGTTGACCGACTTTGTGCTCATAGCATCACAGTTTCTTCTCAAGAACTGCCCAACCCTAGCATATTTGCACAAGGCTGAAACCTCAGACGATCTCTTCCGCAGCACATACAGCAGAAGCATACTCATCTCAGTTTACTTTATAATACATTCATGTTGAGGTTTTGAGCCAGGTGTCTCACACACCATCTGGTTGTGTATTAAAGGATAGGTTCACAATTTGAAAAATTGTGAATCTATCCTACACACTGTTAAAACTGTTAAATACTACAGTATTTTTTAAATAACTGAATGTGAAACCTTCCTGTGCGCTGTGTTGTGCAGTGCTTGATGCAGAGAAGCAGTTTATGGAAGCAGCCAAGAACAATGACGTGGAGACAATGAAGACTCTTGGAAAGGGGTTAAATGCTAATGCGAGGAATGTGGTGGGTCTAAGACAAACTCTCTTTACACTGTATTATATAATATCACATAGACTAAGATCATTTCTGGGGTTTTGGAGAAACCCTTATTAAATGGATTACATACTAATTAAATTGTTTGCCTCAGGATAATAGGACTGCCCTTCACTATGCAGTAGCTGGCAAAAACACGGAAGCTGTTCAGCTCCTGCTACAGCGCAGGGTCAAAGTCGATCAAAAAGACAAGGTGAGAGGGTCTGAAATGTCTGTAATACTTGAACCACAGACTTATGTTATATTTTTAATTAATCCCCACTTTCCATTTTGTGTTTTGTGTCTGTCAGTATGGTGTGGCACCCATTCATTTGGCTGCTTGGTTTGGCAGTTTGGAGATCCTGAAATTATTAGTGCGGAGTGGGGCTGAACAGAAGATTGAGAACGAGGTAAAGGAGCAGGAGCAGATTTGTTCTAATGTTTCGTATTAATAGACAGAGATGAATACCCAGAAATTGGGCCATTTCTCTTCTTATTTTGTGCAACATTTCTAAAAAAAAACATGCCCCCCCTCAGGCATATGGTGATTGACTTTTTGTAAGTTGTATTTTGAATCCAACATGCTTGTTGCACTCAGATGCCCTTATTCTACATTAATTGTCAAACCCCCCCGCCCCCCCCCAAATACAAATAAAGTTACATTTCTTTGACAACAGCAGATATTTATACTGCTCATTACTTCACTAAACAGAACATGCTTTTCCAAATTATAACTTGCTTTTTTCTACCTCAGGAGGGACAGAACATCATGCACTGTGCTGCTATCAACAACCACACAGAAATTTTAGAGTACATTGTTGATGACCTGCAAATGAAAGAACTAGACAAAGATGACGAGGTATCTTCTGTACTATAAGCATCAATAACCAACTCTATAATTGACTTGCATATTATTTAGCACTACCAAAGTACATGTAGTAATGTGGTTGCTTGTACCTCGATCCTTACGTTTCAGTCAGGACAACGGGCATTTGCATTGGCAGCAGAGCATGGCTGCGTTGAAATGTTAGAGTTGCTGATGGAACCACATTACAACATGGCCACCATGAAGCCCAACAAGGTGTGTGTGGACTTTACGTTGTTGCTGTATGTATGTATTTACAATATAAGGCTGAGTGCACATTTGTGGGTCACACCTGCAAGAAAGCTCAAAGTCAAACACTCTTTGATGCGAGTTGTTTCCCTCCCTCCCTTCTGCCAGAGAGGGGACACGCCCCTGCACTTAGCTGCCAGGAAGGGCCATTTGGACGCTGTCCAACTGCTGCTGCAGAGCTTTGATACTCGGGATGAAGTCAATATGGTAGACAATCAGTGTAAAACACCATCTCTATCAAGGTTTGGTTTGTGACAGTGTGTACTTAGTGGCTAATCCACTGCTGGATGGTGGCTCCACTTTGGATTAATTGAGATGTATCAAAAAATGTTGGTCATTATTATATAATATGGCAAAATGTTTTTTGGCTTGAACTTCAGCTCTGACTGTTAAATTGTACTTGAAAACATTGACCTGATGCTTCTGGACAAAGATTCGCCAGACTAAGAATGGAACTTAATGATGGATATCGTCTGAATTACAATGACAGACATTATCTGTTCTTAAATAATATAAAAATGTTGAAAAGGCTCCCCAGAAAATAATTATTATCCATTACATGTCACTGATGCCTGTCAAAGTTCCTAGATGGTTAGAAAAAATGTATAAATGTGGTCCACTCAAGATAAATTTTGCCCATTTCAGCCTCTGTTATGGTTTTCCAGCACCTGCACTTTATTTTATTGATGGGATCTTCTGTGTGGCAGGATGGTGAGACAGCTCTGTACCAGGCTGCAGACAATGGTCAAGAAGAATGTGTCCTGGCGTTACTGGAGGCTGGCTGTAACCCCGACATCCTAACAACGGTACAATAAGGCACTTTAATGACTTTACCATAAAATGTTTAAATGGGTTTGGGCAGCATTGATTTTTAAATAAAAAATGTTTTTTTAGACATAGGCCTTCAGCTAAACTTCCTTTCTTGTAGGCCAAATGCAGTGCTCTCCATCCAGTTTCAAAGAGAGGAGACACATCTCTTGTCCAACTTCTCTTAGAGTACAAAGCCCACATGGACTTTCAGAACCAGGTAAGTAAACACAAGCTAGGTGGCAGTAGTACACTATTTCAGTGAAGTTTTCTGGTAACACATCAGGTGTACTGCTGACACTCTGCCACCTTTTGCTCTCAGCACCTAGAGACTCCTCTCCACCTGGCAGTGAAGAAGAGTCACGTCCCTGTCATCCATGCTCTACTAGAGGCTAAGTGCAACATTAATGTCACTGATAAGGTATGATCATCCAGTAACACAGTAAAATATGATGTCAGCCCAACTATATTTATATATAAAATATAAATACATTGAAAATATGTTTGCTGCATTGCATTGTTCTGTCCTGTGCCATGAACTGTTAGAGGTCCCAGACCGCTATGCATCTTGCCGCAGAGCTGGCCAAAATAGAAGTTGTGGAGATGCTTCTTAAAACCGGGCTAGATCTGACAATCCAGGATAGGGTAAGGATTCTCACAAACACCATTTCAAGAGCTAAAAAAATCATAGTTTTTATTTAAATTAAAAAAAACCTCACTGTCAAGTCAGTCATCTGAAAGGAAAACGCAATACCTTCTACATTTAATTAAAGTTGAAGTAAAATATTTTTGTTGGATTTGGAGCAGCAGGGTAAGACAGCTCTGGGTGTGGCAGCCAGAGCGGACGAGGTGATCATCGTGGACATGATCATCAAAGCAGAGAGATACTACGCATGGAAGAAGGTGAGAGGTAGTGACATGATACTTGTAACTTTGACTGTTTCCATGTGCGCCATAATCCATTCTTCTCATGATTACATTCATCACAAATGATTCATTTCCTAAGGTCACAGTTTAGATTAGCTGAATTCCTCCTAATACTATTAAAGCATCCACGGTAAAAAATGACTCAACCCAGAAACATTTGACAGCCAATTTACCATTAATTTAATTAAGGATATGCCTGATTCCCTTCCCTTCTTGATTTTCAAAATGTTTAATTCCAGCATTCATATTGCTAATCATGTGTGTGAGTGTCTTTCCAATAATCTCTTCCTGTGCCCCTGTGCTCTCTGAGGCTTGTGGCCTTTATCAATCTACTAACATGATTTAATTGCCCTTTCAGGCCAACACTGAGCTTAATGAGAGTGTTCACAGCCAGTATCCGCTAACATTCAAACTCGACCACCGCTGTGAGACCAAGGAGCTCCGTTCCATGGCTTGGCGCCTGGCGTACGACCTTCTGAAACCAGGAGACTGGAAACGACTGGCAGAAAACTGGAACTTCACTAAGGCGCAGGTGTCTGCCATCGAGGAGCAGTGGACAGGTGCCACAACTCTCACTGACTGGACAGGCTTTTGACTGTGCATTTGGCAATTCTCTGAAATACTATAAAATAAGCCTCTTGTTGCCGAAATGTTACTGATTTAAACCCCTATGATAGAATTGTGGCTATGAAAAGAATAGACTGGCTATTTTATTCCCTCTACTCTTCTTTAGGCTATTTTTACTAGTTTAATTATTTTCCTGACAGAGTCACTGCTGTGTGTGTTTGTCCACAGGTCAGCACAGCTATCAAGAGCATGGGAACAGGATGCTGCTGATCTGGCTCCATGGGGAGGGTTTGGCTCAGAAAAGCCCTGCTAAAGAACTCTACCAGGGCCTGATCCTAACAGGCAACAGGAAAGCAGCAGGTACATGTTGTTTAGAAGTATTTTTAAAAACAAACCTACTGAGGAATCTATAAACATATAGCTCTACTGCCTGAGGATGTGCATCAATTTGAAGTCTAAACTTTTACTCTTCTATTACAGAAAATGTTGGTTTGTCTTACAGATAAGATCCGGATGGAAGCAGAGAGTACCAGCAGTAAGAGCTGCAGCATTTTTTAACATATGATTTTAACATATGGACTGACACAAAATTAACTTCATGTTTACATAATGTAAACTACAGATTTGTACAGAAAATAAGCAGTAAAATAATTTATTAAAATATATGCCAGATTATAAACATACAGCATGGCTTTGGTTTTGTACAGTAAACAGCCTGCACTGTTGGACGGTCATCTCAATAGCAAACATCAATTACACAAATATTTAAAAAATGTGATTTTACACATTACAGTACAGTCGCACCTGTGCATAATTTTCATAGAAAGAAATGTCCATTTTGCAATTCAAACT
Source organism: Thunnus albacares (assembly GCF_914725855.1). Lineage (NCBI taxonomy): Eukaryota > Metazoa > Chordata > Actinopteri > Scombriformes > Scombridae > Thunnus > Thunnus albacares. The sequence goes on along the minus strand of NC_058107.1, from coordinate 18,954,335 downwards.
GTATCCAGCTGCTGATAATTAAAAATCATTTACATGTGCTTAAACACCTGCATGTATCTGGTTTCCTAAGAAAAATGCTGTTCCTCAGGAAATTATGCATTTCAAAATTAATGAAAGGAAGCTCAAAAAAATGGCTATCTAATGCAGAGAAAGAGCAAATTCATTCAAAGATAAGATAAGAGAATGAAATTGAAACTATTGGCAAGGTAACTATCCCTAGGATTGTTGCATAGTGTGTGTAAAATTTCACATCTAGTATAGGTGTGAGATGTATGTGTCTGGTCAGTCAACTACTTTGATGGAGTGTACATGGCAGGTGCTACTGTGTGTTCTGGAGGAACCTCTTCCTCCGCTAGCGCTGGGACCCTGTTGTGAGGAACGAGGAAACTTAGAAGCTGTGGCCTGACCAATGGTGAGCTACAGAAAAGAGGAAAAAGAAAAAAAAAGATAGAACATTAGAGGATAGAATTCATGTTATTTTTTTAGTTTGACATGAGTAAACGGTGCTTGCATAATAACACACATATGCTACAAAATACTACAAAATAACAGCAGAGAGCACAGTTTGCTATACCTGTGTTACAGGATGATGGCGTTCAACTATAACAGAGCTCATGGGCGGAGTCACGCCCATCACCTGGAGGTTGCTGCGGGCAGTCTTACTGACGTCAGGTCGTGCAGTGATGCGAGCCGTTACAGTCTTCGAGGGTTTTTGTTGGCTGGCTGTGACGACACGACCACTGACCTGGAACAATAAACACTCATGTTATTAGCACATGTTAATGTAATAACTGTAGTAGCCACTTTTTTGGTTGTTGGTTACAAATCTGAGAATCATTTACTAAATTATGTAAATATCATATAGTTTCAGAAGACTATACTGAAGGTGGACAGTTTCATCACTTGTAGGCAACAGATCGATATGTCTAATGCTAACCTGCTTTTGGGAGCTTGTAAGGCCCCCTAGTGGGAGTGAGCTGTGCACCACTGCAGTGGGAGGGAGTACTTCTGTTGTGGACACTGGGGCACCAAAACCCATCTGAGGAAAAGGAATTCAGGGAAAAGAAAGGTAGGAGTGAGATTTGGAGAAGGAGAGTCATAGTGCAGATGAAAAAAGCAGACTGAAAGAACTGCACAAGCTGATACTAATACTGTACAAACCACATGAAAAAAGTTGAATATGACTTCAGATTTTTCATCAGCATATAGCACCAACAAATACAACTCAAAATTAGAGGGAAAAAATCTAATCTGCTAATACAACAGCAACAAATATGTCAAAATTTTATGTGAAAAACTGATGGACTGATTGACGCAATGAAATTTAAGAAGAAATTAAACAATGGCATAAAATAACTGTGGTGTGTCGATAAAAGTACATTTTCATTCAAAACTGTCAGTGTCTCACCAGATCGTCTCCTTCACTGTGGGACGCAGGGTCTGGTCGGTCAAAGTGAACCGGGCTGATCCGTGTGGAAGAGACAGGAAATGGCTGGAGCTGAGCCAACGTAGCAGAGCCAGACTCATCCTGAGGAGGCAGAGGATCTGTAGAAAGAAAAATGTTAAATGAATCTCTGGAACAACACATTCTTGATGCAAGTTTGTTATAATTACAACAAATCACTCATCATCAAGGCTGAATGTTGGACTGGAGTTAAAAAATGTTGAATTTGGCCTGAGCAACTGATTACACCATTTTTGTGAATGGTGTCCAGTGACACAATTCAACTTTCCATCTCTCAATACTAATGGTTAAAAATGGGAAACTTTATATTTGAGTTGGGATGCAAAATTTCTCATCCTCTTGTTTAATGATACGTTAATAGAGACATTTTTTAAACGGAATATGTTATTGGAAGGAGAAAAGAAAGACATAGACTTGTAACAGAAAAAGAATCTAACCCCCCCAAGTATGACAGAAACATAATGAAATGCATTTCAGGTCGCAAGACTCATTAAACCTGAAGCAGATGGATGAGCAGAAGACCATGCAAGAGCTCATTTCTACCAGCTAAAAACAGGGAGGTGCAGCTTCAGCAGCCACATGCTCACCAAAAACAGCGACTGAGGAATATAAGTGTTGTCTATTCTAACTTCTGGTGCAATATGCTGATGGCAGGATGTGAATTAGGTGCTAATAGCATAAATCTACCCTGGCTGCTGTCAATGAGACTGTGTGGGGATAATGGTATATGCTGTGAGGGTTTTCTGCAAATATTAGGGCAATTAGTATGTATCTTCCAATAAAACAGTGCCGTTGTCTGGCTCCAGGTTCATGATAGTTACGGTACTCTACTCTAATATCCTGTATTGTCCCAAATTCCCAACTCAATCTTCACACCATTAACAAACTACTAAATAAAAGCAGGTATCTGGCTGAATGGATGAATATAAATGAATGATATCAAGGATATAACCTGAGCAGTCAGCACTCAGCACATCCTCTGACTCATCACTCTATTAGATGACTCAGTGAATGACTTGAAGAAAAGAACAAAGGACCCCGTCTGCTCCACTCATTCATAAATCTACACTGTCAATAGCACATGGTGGCACTTTATTGGAGAGATGGTGTCTCTTTTTCTTGTCTTAGTTTCTGTCTTTATAGCTGTGTTAAGTCAAGACACCACAGAGGCAAGGCTAACAATGCCTTTAAGGATTGTTATATAGAGCAGGGGTCACATATATCTACTATATATATTCATACAGTTATAGGATCCCATGATGAGGATAATAATGTGATGGTAGGTTGGGTACAAGTAAAAAACAAAAACAAAAAAAGAAATGATAATCTCTTAAAAAAAAACAAAAAAAAAAAAACACGTTTGTGTACCATGCTGATCATGAACTGCAGTTTGCTCTGGTCTTCCTTCTGTGCTTTGGAACATGTTGAGAGCCTCCATGTTGAGAGCACACACGCCCCTCATAAAGGCTTTCTTCATAGACTCCTCATAGTGCTCTCGCTCCAGTCGCAGTCTCTGAATCTCTGCCTGGGCCTTCTCTATAGCCTTACAGTGCTGTAGATAGGTGGCAGAGGACAGAACAAACCAGTCATTTATATAATACTGACAACACTACAGTAGCTGAAGCTCAGCTGAAAAGAAAACATTCTCTCTGCATTTGTATGCTGCTTTGTTGACATTGTTTACTTTTGAACGGTTGTCTCTAATTAGGCTTTAATTAGATCTCCATAATGATTTCAAGGCAACCAAGTTTAGTGTAGCAGTTACTTGCTGAAATGTTGACATTGTATGTATTTAAAAAACTGAAAAAATTTGAAATTACTTTACTTATGTAAAAAAACTAACAAATCATGGTAACCATTGGAGCTTTGGGTCTGCTTCATATTCAGCTCTGTACATGAATAGTGTATCTTACTGACTACAGAGTGCTGTGGTTCCTGGATATTAGCACACCTCAATGAGGAGGAAGTAGAATCAAATATGAATTCAGTCAAATTACGTGAAATAAATTGCACTGAAACTCCACTGCAGCATCACCATACACACGGTTTCATCCGCAGGTCCTGCACCCACTTACTTACCTCTGCCAGCTTGGCTTCATACTCTGTAGACAGGTTGGTGCAGACCTCTTCAGCCCTTGAACGGCAAGCCCGCTCCATCTTGACCTTCCAGTGTTTCTGGACCAGAGAGTGCCAGCCTAACCACACCTTCCTCTTCAGCTGCAAATTGTAGTGCTGCCGTGCTACCTGAGCAGCATGAGCCTGGCAGGGAAGCACAAGACCATGAAAATATTCACAAGGAAATAATTACACCCATAATTCATTCCTGTGCAGGTGCAGTGCATTTTCTGTTGTAGTGCACTTTCTGTGTCATGGTTTAGACAAAATATGCGAGTCATCCACTTTGGTTTCTATTTTAAAGAGATGGCATATACAGCTGTTTTGTTACTGCAAAAAAATCCTTCTATCTCATGGATTTGACTGCACTTTTTTAGGATATGTAGAATGGTATAAAAAAGGAACATATTATTCATCAGTGCACTGACAAAATTTCAAGTATGTAAAATATATAAGAGGAGAGATATTTGTGAAAAAATGTGCCATATGCATGTTCAGTGTGCAGTGACATAGTGATGTATGGGTTGGGAACTCATGCAGAGACAGAACATTTGCATAAACCATTAAACTGCACTGACAGTTATCTAGCAGTTCACTACCATTCATTTCACATCCATTTCCCCCAAAATGCACATATATAAAAATGTAAAAAACATAAATTATACTATGTGATATAAAACAACAAAAAACACCCTTAAAGAGCAAACATGCTGTCTAAAGAATCACTGAATTACTTTAAAGTTTATTGAATTTAGCAAAGCCCCACAAATATGTTTTCAGCCTGTAAGAAACACATCTGTGTACCTCTTCTTTGGCTTCACTGTGTTGAAGTCTCCAGTGGGTGAAGGTCCTCATCTTTTCAAGCTTTTCTTTTTGTCTGTCCAACACCTGGCTCAGGTTCACAATCACCTGGGGAAGGACACATCACACAACAAGCTTGTCAGTCTAAAAAGCAGACTAAATGTACATAAGAGAGGTATAGTATATAAGCATGAGAGACAGAACATGCAAAAGAGAGATATATGTGACTGATTGCTTAGAACTGGATTAAGCCCAATCATTGGCTAAAACATGATAATATAAATATTTGGAAATCTGAGTCTGGAATTAGGATCAACACATGATGAACCGCAGAAAGCCAAATGATACACATGTAGTCACCTCATCCTTTCTGTGGTTGGAAGTCTCGTAGGTGTGTAGCAGCTCCTTCAGGCCTTCTAGCTCTGCCTTCAGGCCAGCTGTCTGGGCTGCATTCCTTTCCCTCTCCTTCCTCATCTCCAGCTTGTGTTGCTCCATGAAGGCCAGCTTCCACTTCCTGAGCTCCGTCAGCACATTTGACTAATTAAAGAACAAAGAGTGGGACAGTCAAACTATGTTTATTACACTACTTTTAGCAAATATGGACATATGTATGCATATCTCAGTCTTTTTGAAATGATATGAACAGGTGTACTGGCGGGTTTGCCGATGACAGCTTGTGGCAAACCCTCCAGTAAACCTGGCAGACCTCATCTCTTGTCTTGTTTTGTTGGATTCATTTCTGCAGACGTCTAACAAATCCCTGCACCTTAAGCCAGATTTACACTTCTGCACAGGGATTTATGGGTTCCCACCATAGATGTTGTTGAACATATTTGGCTTATCTCGGAAATAAAACAATAGATTTTCTTCCTTCAGAGACTCAAAAGCCTACTGTTTGACAACTGTAGACAAAATCTATCAGTCAAAAGAACTGAAAGAGTCTCAACATCCTCCATGGTTCTGTACTGCCTAGTCCTCAGTCAAACTACACTCTTTTATCAGCACCGCTTAGCAGGTGATTGGTTGTCATCTGCTCCTATGAATGGGCTGTACAACACCAGAATAAAAGGGCAGGAAGGACACCCACACCCAGGCACTCACTTCCTCCAAAATCTTTCCGCTGGGAGACACAATTAGAAAGGTCACTGGTTCCATGAAGAGTAGAGCTGTCATCCTATTCAAAGAGCCTTTCTAAGACTCAAACACTTTGCAACCCTTTATAGTCTCTGGCCTCGTCCTCACCGTCATCTATGGACATTGTCCACAATATTTCTTGCATTTAATCCATCTCAGTCTAACTGTCTCAATGCGAGAGTATGGGAAATGTCAGTATGAACCTAACAGGCAGATTCCACTCAGTCATACATTTATGCATTTTTTATAATTATATATAATTAGAAACACTGTAGTAATAACAGCGTAGTGTCAGTGACAGAGATATAAATGAAAGCATAAACTAAAGGTTTTTTTTCAGGGCAACCACATTTGAACTTTTTCCACTATGCACTACTTTGGGTTTCATATGAGTAGTAAAATTTATATTCATAAACAGCATGATTTGCTCTCAGTTGACACTTATGCAAACACATCTTTCACAGTAAATGAGCAATTCAAAAATATAATTTTAATTCATATTTAAGGGTAAACCTCAAGTTTGGGCCTATTACACTGTAAATTGCTGAAGCTAATGCCATTATATGCCTTCTACATTAAACTAGTTATAATTCAGCTGTGTGTAATATATATAGACATACAATATTATTTATGGTCAGCTCTCAAACAGACAGCAAACCATTAAATTGATTGATTGTGGAAGAATAGCTGTACATTATGAGAAAGCAGACTAACCTTAAGGTTGTGGCTCCATGTGTCCAGAATGTTCTCCATCTTGCTTATGTTGTGCTCTGAGATAAACATCTCTGTGAGGACGCCTGGGCTGTTTGGTCTAGACCTCTCAGTCACTGTCTGTAACCTGTCTGATGGCGTGTCTGAAACCGCTGACGCCCTGCTAGATGTCCGGCCTGCCATCTCTTCAACTGGAAGAAGAAGAAAACAAAAGAAATACAGACAGAACATCACTACAAAATGAGACAGTACTGCACTCGGATTGTCTCCACTTTTTTAAAGCTTACATGATAAGATGATAAATCAATATACAATTAGATATCAGTCTTAGCCATTCTGGTTTATTTGTATTTGTATTCAATTTACCAGGAGAAGCTCTTGAATATGTGGAGGGCTCAACAGTCAAGAGGGAGGCTTGTGATGATCTAACACTCCTACTAGAAGGTCTCCCATGTTGAGCTTCAGTTGCAGGCTCTGACAGAAAAGATGAGAGATGCGGCAGATGAGTCAGAGAGAAAGGCAAAATGTTAAACTGACAAAAAGGGAATGTTCCTGAAATGCTGTAAATCTTAACATGAAATAAGTGAGTAAAACAAAGTAAACTAAGTAAAATGTCAAATAAGAGGTCAGAAAACAAAAGACGGTGTAAGAACAGAAAAGGTGATGGCGAGAATGCTGAATAAGACAAGCATGGTTCCCCATCCAAGAATGCATTTATGTCAATATCTTAATTAAATCCTGCAGGGGGAAGAGAAGGCCTGCACTCTAAAGAGCAGTACGGGCAAAGTGCCAGGAGATCATTACCAATCAGCCCGCCTGCTTTCTACATCCCTGTGCACTTCTCCGTGACAGTTAAAGCACTAAACCTCCAATGAGTGCTGCAGCTGGAGCTGGAGCTGCGGGGGGGGGGGACTGATGGACTGTGGGTATCGTAGGAGAAAGAGATAGGGGGGTACAATCTGGCAGACTGGTATCATATGTATCTTGACTAGACTGGTTTACAAGCTGAAAATATGAGGCAGATAAACACATACACCACATTTTTCTCCATGTTGTGAAGCCAAATCCTTTTTGACAGCTGATCATGTGATGAGGGCAGTGTCTGGATAGGCTCAAGTTCCGTTTCTGTCAGAAAGGCTTAGTGAAATGACTGTGTGTGTGTGTGTATGTGGCCTGCATACAAGAGAAATACCTGCTGGGCGCTGTGATTTTGTGTCGTCTTTTCTCTGGTGACCCCGACCCTCTGTTGACAGAAGTGAGGTGTTCAGGCGCTGCATGTGAGCGCTGGTGATTGTCTCAAACTTGGGGGTGACTACAGCATAGCGGAGGAGCTCCTCATACTCATCCTGTCAATCCATAAACAGTCAAAAAAAAAAAAGAGACTAGTGGGCTCAAGTGTCTACTGATATATTTTAGAGAAAAATATTTTTTAATACAAGCTGTATCTTACTTTTGTAGTTTTGGCCATCATTCTAATCGCTTAACATTTTAGTCATCAACTTAATTGTCAACATATGGGGTGCAGCAATTTTGTTATATGCAGCTTTACAAAGGAGTCCAAACGGGTAATTAAACAAGTAATTAGTTCTCGGTTTAACAATATTATCTACATCACTAACTGGAAAGTGAAGATGAAGGAGGATGTTGAAGTTACTATCCAAACCAACTGGAAACTGCAACTGTACATGCTGTGCTTAGATGCAGTTTTAAAATGTCATTGACAATTTTAACAGGCATTTCAGGCAGGTTTACCTTTATTTTCACTTTGAATTCAGCAGTATGGATTATTGGTTTGAACTCTGTGTTTGTTTAACACTTGTCCATCTACTCAAAATTGCTTTAATTTGATGCGTGCCTTAATTGACTGCATTGTATAGATGTGCCAAACAGTCTTGCTGTGTCTCCAGATCTCAGCAGTTACTGGTGCATAAAGGCACACAAATTAGTGTTTTATTTACTCACCTGAAGCTCGGACGAGACAGAGCTGCCCCGATCCGAGTCCTTGGGCAGAACAGGACTAGTTGGTTCCTCGTCGTCTGAGGACATCTAAACAAAGATATACATTGTTGGAAGAGTGTTACTGTAACGTTAAGTCATATGTTGTAAAATGTATATGAACACACAATGTTTGTGTCTTTGTCATCTGATAATGGGGCACATGATCATCATTTTTATTAAGATTTCATACCGCAGTAGTTCAGCTCCATATTCTGTGACTTCTACATTTTGTGAGACATACCCGTACATGTTCTATACAAAACATGCTCCACATGAGGTGCTAAACAACAAGATATAGTGTGTAAAGCAGAAGAAAGCTGTATGAAAGTGGCCACAACCATGTAAAAAATACAGACTGTGTGTTCAAAGATTAAAAAAACACACTGTACATTTTAAAAACGTATTTGATTCAGAGTGTTTTTCTAGTAAAACGTCTCAGCTGTAGTAGGTTGTGCCTCTCATATATTAGTATTACATTAGAACGTATATCAGCATATGTGGCATATTCATATTGGGTTCATATTGAGAAGCACATATTAAAGTTTAGGTTAACTTGGCTACACAAATATAAACTTTCTGGGAAACTGATAAATAACGCTAACAGCTAGATGAACAGGTGAAGTTTCATTCGTAAAAACAGAAACAAACTTCGCTTTTGGCTGCTGTAAACAACTGAAAACAACACACAAATCATTGGATTAATTCGTGCTGTTTTACAGTCTCTAGCAGTATATTATAACAATGAGCTAACGTAACGTACCTACGCAGACAACAGACGTGCAGTGACGGTGCTTTCGGGAAGGTTTACCTCTTTTATTTTTAAATGGAGATTAGCACACTTCTCTGCTCTGCCCTCATAAGTACTTTCGTCGGTTGGAAAATGCTTGCTTAGCCGTTTCAAACCAACTGACTCTGAAACAACAGACTGTCTGATTGGCTACTGTTTCCCATAGAGCCCTGCTAACTCGTCTCTGATTGGTTACAATGTTTCCGTGGTAACGGTAAGCGGAACAACGCCAAGGAGCTCACCAACCGTTTCCTCTTATAGTAATAATAAATGAAAAGCTTTCTCTCTGATGTTAACAACACACACACACACACACACACACACACACACACACACACACACACACACACACACACACACACACACACACACACACACACACACAAATAGAGTAGCCTGCATACGGACATATCAACTGCTGTCTTAAATCACAGCTTTTCTTACAACTTCATATTACTTACTTTATCCTGGAGGACTAAGTCAAGGACAGGGCTGTTTTATTTATTGTTACTGGAGGGGGATGTCTGCGATCCCCCACTAGTCATTTAACCTATAACCTCCCCTCTGTAGGCTACCCATGAGCTGGATGACTGAGAATCTTCACAGACATATTCATATGACTTTCCACATGAACACTTATTATTTGAGAAATGATAGATTTACATATTAGTGTGTAAAAGGGCACATTGTTAGTTTATGGTTGTGATAATTCTATGAAAAATAAAATAAAAGTAATTCCTGGCAAATCTACCCTTAGCAGCTTTGCGTGTTCAAAGATTTCCAGACTGAGCTTCGTCAGTAGTGTGACATGCCGCATAGAGATTAACTTGATTAAATGCACTGTCACGAGGAGGCAAACTTACCTGTCTAAAGAAGGTGTAAGTCATTGGTGAATACCACCATCCTGTGTACTTCCCTGAGTCCATTTCTCTATTGTTCTCTTAGGCAACCAACGAACAGATAACAGTTCACAAACTGAATTAAAGTAATGTCTTAACCCCCCTGAACACCTAGTACTTAACAGTATTAAGACACATATGTGGGATAGGCCTAACGGCTTGGCAGTCCTGGGCAGGGACAGACTCCAGAGAGAAGAGACATATGGTCCCTCTCAGCTGTGGCAGAGCTGCAAGCGGTACTGTTGGACTGGGGCCTCGTCACCACCTGGCTGAGTGCTCAGAGTACTCCGCTGTCCGAAGGTGTCCTGTCAGCATGGACTTGCACTGCTGCGACACTGGTGTCAGAGCGGTGATGTCCATAAAAACAGCAGCTTGACGGCCAATCAGCTGATCACAAACTGTCGAGGTCTGAGACATTTCATTTCAAATGTATAGATAAATAAACAGGAAAATAAATGATTTCTTAGTGCAAGCATGGTCTGCCGCAGACACCCTTCAGCACACACATGTTTCATTACTGTATTACATGTCTTGACAGCTGATGCAGGCTATGAATTTGCACCAGAATTGTGAGGCACAGAGGATAATCCTTGCCGCTCGGTGGGGAGTGGAGGTTTCCTGTTGAATGACAGGAAGCTGTAGCTCCCACAGATTACTTATTTCCATTTCAGAGCAGATGATTCACATGTTTTGAAAGGTTTTGGCTGGATGTGTTCATCACAATTTCTCTTTTAGGGTGATTTTTGTCATCTCAACTTGACTTGTTAGGTACTCTGCCTTTTTACCATGCCATTGATGTTGAATTGCAAATTTCTTATGCTTGTCTGCTTTTGTGTAATTTATTATAACAAGGACTGGCTAGACATGACTGCACAGATGTGTATGCTATATGTGGAAGACCAGATATTGTCAGAATCAGTGTATATAACAAGCAACTGTTAATCTGGTATAGTGCCCAGTCTCTTATTTTTATGTGATACGTGTATTCTGTTTGTTTTTAATGACTGTTTGTATTTTTAATTGCATCCTTTTAAAGTAAAGTTACATTAAACTGAATTACTACATCATATTTCAAGTATACAAAATCTATATTCTCTTAATTAACACAAAGTAATGAAGATTGAAGGAATGCATCAATAATATATGTTTTAAAGTGATATATGCTGATGCTCTTTTGCCTGTTTTGACTCACAGGAGTAAATCCTTGTATAAAATAATGGACAACTGAGTTGAAGATACAGTCAGACGATAAAGATAGACTTCTATTCTGTACCCGTTCTGTATGTTTTCCGCAGTCAAAGGTAATAAGCTACTGTTGATAGTGGTTAGATTAAAGCCAGTATTACTGCCTGAAACCTTTCTTTAGATCCCTTTTGTAAATTTCACCTTCCTTTCAGCAAAAGAAATGCACCTGGGCTCGTGTGTCGAAGTGGAATTCAGCTCACATTCTTCTCTCATAGCCTGTTCAATCTGTTCCAGGACAATAATCACAATCCATTTGACTTTCTTCCCCCCTGGTATTTTAGCTCAGGTACGTTAGACTATTCAGGACCTCGCGATGGTAGACAGAACAGAAATTAGGAAATCATTTTCCTGCGCTTATACAAGTTGACTTTGTTAAGGGATTTTTTTCTCGCTGTACTTTTACATTTACACAGTATTACACTGTATCCTGAGTCAAACAGCTTCCAAGAAATGCTTTTTGTTCTACTGGTTTATATAATTTCATGTTCAGCGTTTCAATTGTGAAACTGTAGATTCCAAACTTGGAGTGAAATTGTTTGTGCCCTTGATCGATTTCCAGTCAGACGTATTTACAGACAGCCATAACTCCTGGAGACAACAACTAATGTGCTATCATCAATCGTAATGTTATCAACACATTTTTCTCTCATACGAGACAATGATGACCTCTCACTAAACACAATGTTGCCGAAACTCATCTCCGAGTTATTCATAGCAGCCTGCTGTTTTCAAATTAGTTTTCATTACATTTTGATGGACCAGGACTTCCCCCTTAGGCCACGCTAATCCATCACATCTCTCTATCAGTGACACCAGTGTCCTTTTGTTTTCTGTTTTCTTGCTTTCATAATGTTTGGTTACCAGCGCTTGGAAATACACCACAGCTGCATCGTATTGACAACCAGGTAAGAAACAACAAGGCAGCATCATTTCTGTCATTACTATCCTATCCATACAGTATGCAAAGTATCCAATGCTGACTCCGCCGTAAAAATGGTCACCCATGTGAGTGCAGATGAGCAGTGGAGGCTGAGAGGAAAGATGGAGACTAAATCAGTTAGCCTGAGCTTCTATCTCTACGAGGCAAAAACAATTACCATCAGTGTCCACATCCGTTTGTTATAATCTGGATGAAGATAAGCAGCAGACAGTTGTTCTAGTCCACCTCCACCTCTTCATTTCTTAAGGAAAGCTAGCACTGCAGGTACATCCATTTTAGATCTTGGGGCAATAGGATACACATGAACATTTTTTAAAGCTGTTGTAATGCACTACAGTTTATATATTTGTATTCAAACATTACATAATTTGAGTCATATAAGTCTTTTTTAAATCTGTTTGAAAGGAGCAAAATGCTGTCGGAGACACACCTCTATTGTATGTATGTATCAATGTGACAATGTAATGTTGCATGTACATATACTTAATATATAAGTTGTGAGTTGTGCATATCACAGCACATACAGTTCATAGGGGGATGATGAAAGAGAAACCTAGAATGGTAAGCATGGACAGGTCTGAATTGTTTGGCCAGTAAGGGTGTATGGCAATCTCACACTGTCACTTTCTTATTACCGACCAGCAATATCAGGCTACATGCACAGAATGTGACATGCAAATTCATTAATTTGACAGCAAATATATACATAGATGTCAGTATCTGATCAGTAAGCTATGGGAAATATGAATATTGTATTTGTTGTATTTTTACGGTAATGAAAAGACAAATTTATAAGCATCTTTCCTGTGTGTGTGCATGTTTATGTGACAAAGAAAAGGGTCTCACAAGAGAAGAGAGAGAGAGAGAGAGAGAGAGAGAGAGATAGAGAGAGAGAGAGAGAGAGAGAGAGATAGTGTTGGTATGCGCAGTGGACTGTGCGCAGTGTGTGTGTGTGTGTGTGTGTGTGTGTGTGCGCGTGTGTGGGTGTGTGAGGGTCATTCTACTGTCCTGTACATTAAGCTAAGTGCTCCTCAGCTCTCCAGCAGTAGTAAATGGAGTCTTGTGGCTTAAGGGGGGTTTGTATCCCAACTCTGAATCAAAAGCAGAGAGTGTCCCAAGCCCCAGGTCACTGCTTCTGTGAATCATCAAATTCAGAGAAAAAAGAATGATGCCTTTCCTTTTTCTTTATGTGTGTGTGTGAGTGAGTGTGTGTGTGTGTGTGTGTGTGTGTGTGTGCCCTTGCACGGTTTTGTGTTGTGTATGTCATTGTGCGCACTGTATGCATCATTTACAACCCCCTTCAATATGCTTTGTGATGAATATGACACAACCAGTGTCAGAGCCGAGTCGTCGTGTTTAAACTCAGTAAGCAAAATGCACAATTGGGCTAAACTATTCACGACATTTTCCACGTGACGTGCTTAACATAGATCTACTGAAATTTTGTTTCTGTAAAAATGAGAGTAAGGAATTCGACGGACGGGGTGTAATACATCAAAGAGCTTGCTGGTAGTAATTCATTCAGTGTACTGAATCTCACTGGTAGTGCTGTTATAGTTTGCAGGCTTTAATGATGTGAATACTGAAAGGCTGAGTGTCCCTGTGCTTGCATCAGTCCGTCATCCCTTTTTTTTTCCCTCCCTCACTTTCGCTGGGAACCCCTCGCGGGTTTGAGAGGCGTTAGGATCTGACATAGCAGGCGCACAGGCAGTCACTGTCTCACACTTCATCTAAAGAACCTACTTATCTCTAAGAGCCTGTGTTAGGTTATGCAATTATTATAACAGGATTGTATAATCTTTGTGTGGTGTTTGTCAATTTTACTACTCCCTCTGTGCTCATCATTTGTAAGGAATATAGGAAGAATGTATTTTGTTGTTGCTAAAATTGCATCTGGGATTCAAGGGCTTTACTTACTGCAGAGGCTAATCTATATGATCAAAATACTGTAAGCTCAGTGTAGTGAGTGTAAATGACAAAATATTGTCATATTGTTATTGAGACAAAATAATTTCAAGATCTAAACATAATACCTGAACCTTAAATGTGTATCTCGAGCTGTTAGGGGCTCACTGAAGATGGTCCTCACCCCCCATATATAGCTGCAGGTGATCCAGGTTTGGGTGTCTCATGTGACTATCCATTGGTGAAAGAAGATTAAGCCACTGCACTCGATGATGGAGCCTCAGTTGTAGAGGAAAATGTAGTCTTCACAGCTACTGGGAGGTTACTAGAAGTAAACTGTGACTTCTCCACTGGACTGTGTTTTGTCAACAGAATCTAGAGAATCTTCAGAAATGCATAGAGAAGGTGGTCCAGTACCCTGGCAGTCCTGTGTTACCAGATTCAGCCGTACACAGAGGAGGATTTCTCCACGGCATCTCATCAGGAAAGGTATCATTCACATGGGAACCTCTTTGATTAGATATGCTGTCCTCATCTAAGGTATGGGGGCCTGGACACCCTGATCTTCCTGTTCCTATTCTAGAGCCACTAGGGGTCCAAGTTGAGACCTGATTTGATGTCATGGGTATGCAAGGTGAGCAGTGCCTATATAGGTCACTTAGTGAATGACATGCCCTTCTGAAAATCAGTTTCACATAATAAATAGTGTCATTTTTTTTACTGTTTACAGTTCAGGGTTTAATGGCTTCATGTTTATAGGATTTTTTGCATTTATGGTGGGATTTTACATTCATGCGCCATTTAACTTAATTTGACACCTCACTTATCTCTCTCTCTCTCTCTCTCTCTCTCTCTCTCTCTCTCTCTCTCTCTCTCTCTCTCACCTGATGATTAATGAGTGAATCTAACCTGGCATCTATGGAGGCAGAGTGGAGGTTTACTCCTAATCAGAGCAATCATAAGGTTTTTTTGTTCTGTTCTGAGAGACTCTAACTTATAGAGGGCGAAAACTGTGACTCAGAATTCTGCACCTGGATGTTCACATAACTGGTGAGTGTGCACCACCAATGTGTACATTATATGGCAGCAGCATCGAAACGTGGCGCGCTCAGGTGTCGGTCAGCACCACGGACAGAGACAGTGGTTGAAATGCAACATACGGCTTCACAGCGGGACTCTGCATAACAAGGCGAGCTCCCAGACAGCTCTACTTTAGAAAGCGGTTATAGTTAAAGTTGAATACAGAATTGCAAAAAAAGAAGAAGAAGAAAAAAGAATTTAGATCTCGGTTCAAACCTGCAACTCACATGTGAAAAGAAGTCAAAAACTTTTCCACTTAAGCAGCAGCTTTTACCTAAACAGAGGACTTCTTTTCCCTTCAATCAGGAGTCCAGACCTATTTATCATGTACTAACCATTCTCCGACAGACTGAAACACATTGTTCGCATACAAACACACAGTGAATGGACGAAATCACCGACACGCCGACTGTAGCCTGTTCAAATGAGACCTTTCTTATCTGCTTAGCATTCGCGCGTTGCAGTGTTTCACGTCCTTCAGTCACCTAACTAGATTGTTCCATCAGACGGAATTACCTGCATCACTCAATGAAATACAATTATTGATTACACTGCCCCCCCCCCCCTTCTCTATCCCTCCCTCCCTCCCTCCCTCCCTCCTACCACCATCTCTCTCTTTCGCTCTCTCCTCTCCTGAAGTCTGCTGCAGCGAGAGAGGACTGCATCGAAAAAAAAAACATTGTCGTGCGCTGGCAATTACCTCTGATCCAGTTCTACAGTAAAGAGCCCACAAGATTTTTCACCCCATAAAGCGAAAGCGGAGACTGATGAAATGGGTAACTACCAGCGCAGTCCACTCTTCTCGCCATAAATGATGGTAAGTAATCACTTTTTTCCCCCGAAAACATGCTGACTGTAACACTTTCCAGTGAGACAAATCCAGTATTTTCAATAAACTATTTCAATTTTTTTGCTATCAGATATATTGTTAAGGCTACGAGTCATTTATTTGTATCTTTCCAGTGATATCTTAGGACTGGGAGACAGGGATGCTTCATTATTTATTCATAAGTTTGTGTATCATTTGTTAAAAGTTGGGAACGTTTCAGGGCACTGTGGTTTCTCTGTGGGTGCACTAAACTGAGTCCACATGCCTCCTGCAAAAGTAGAAAGAAATTGGCATCATTAGCTGCAACTAGGCTACAAGCAAAAAAATTAATATAACTGGAGTGTAGTGGAGTTTCAGTTTCTGTGCCTTTTTAATTGTGGAATTCAGTTCATTCAGCATTTAAGGATGACATAAATGTTTCATGTATATCTTGGTATGAACTATCCGATTTAAGTGACATGACTTTGCTTTCTTGAACTGTTGGAAACATTTAGGTGGTTGTTTAATTAATGATGATTACTGACTGGAGCTCATAGTTCACACATCTTTTTATTCATCAGTATGTTTTTTTGTTAAATTCTTGTCCTTGGCATTAGCAGAGTTTGGGGTTGTTGGCTGTGGACTGTGCATGCTGTAGTGCAATCCAGCCACCTGCCCTGGGGCAGTTAAAGCACTCTGCACAGCCGCCAAAAAGAGGAGAGGATGCAGGAGCAGGAGACTGACTCATCCGTGAATTGCACCTCAAGAGGCAGTAAGCGACTGACAGGCACACAGCCGGTGAACTGGAAAGCTGTGGCAAAGTGCTTTGTTTGCAATCCGAAGGCTGCTGTAGTAGTTCTGCTAGGTTCACATTAAAGGCGTCATCAATAAGAAGCGTTAGATGAGATAAAGGGGTGCAGAATTCATTCATATGACCCACTTATCATTGATTTCAAGTTGATGTAGGTGTTTTTTCTGCCCCGGTAAACAAGAATCTTATTGTGATTCAGAATGGCCCTCCTCTGCATTCAAAAACATCTCCATCTCTAGCATCCACTGACCTGTAATTTCATTAGTCTTCCTAAACTTTATGCTGCATCACCAAGAAGGAGACATTTTCTGCTCCAGTGTTTCACTTTTAATATAGGACTCAAAGTAAGTATGCAGTGACAATGTAGTAGACATGAGAGCTCCAGAAAAAAAAGATTCTTTCTGTCCATTATGTTGACAATAAGGCAAACAGAGAATTAACAGAGTAGTTATTATTTCAAGGTGAAGTTGAACCCAAATAGCATAGTTAATATTACATTTAAGAACGGTACGTCTTCTACCTTTGTAAAAAAAAAATATATATAGCATGATTTCTCTTTGTCAAAGAGGCTGAAGATTTCTCATATCATGTTTTTCTGTTAGTACATTTTTTTCTGAAATTTAGGCCCACTTACATACAGACATCATCCATCACATTAAATCTACACAGTTTGACAAAATTAACAATTAACTGTAAGAAACCAGTAAACGTGCCACATATTGCATCCCTTGCCTGATCGGTGTTATTGCGTCACTGCAACACAAAATGTCCAGTCTGCACCAGACAGTGGTGGTGCCACGTTATGTTTTATGTCTTCTAAGCACTGTATTGTGTCAGCAGTGAGGTCTGACAAGGCAGGGGCACCATATGTTCACCAAGACTATCAAATGCACATCAGCCTGACGCCAAATAGCAAAAGAGATAACACACTTAGCTCTTCTTACTGTATATCATCAGGGTTGTACGGGAAATGTTTTTTTTTTTATGTAGGCTACAACTCCAAAATTCTGTCTGTATAGATGTAATATTTTATGATTTAAATGAACTGAACACAATTTTCTGAAGTCTTGCATTCCGTATCCTTCTCATTTCATCTAAGTAAGAGGATTCACAATATTAATATACACAGCGGGGAATCTCTTTTTCCCTAGCTAAGCTGTGCACAGAAATAATTGAACCTAATGCTAATATTCACAGTGCTAGCTTCTCATGGCAGGACAGGCAGACTTTACCTGCCGCAGCTGCATTATGAATCTGTACAATCTAAGTTGGGCCTTGCTTGCAATCAGCTTTGCTTTTGAAGTTTTATTTTCTGTGATGGAGCTTTGACTGTTGAAGAAAGGTGAAATGAGGGAGGTTTAGTGTCTTTGAAAGATGTCATCTCAGTTGTGATATGTTGTTGGATTGATTTAAGTGTTCTTTCCTCCCCCCTATGTCCAATTACTATTGTTTTATTCTAATCTCATGTGGCACCATTTGCAGTTCTTTTGTGCAGTCACCACTTACACTGTTATTAATACTTCTCCCATATTCAACCTCCTCACACACACACACACACACACACACACACACACACACACACACACACACACACACACACACACACACACACACACACACACACACACTTTCTCTCATCCTCTCCTTCCCCCTGCACTCAGTCAGTAATGGCATCAGTGTTTGATGAAATCTCCTAACGGAAGACGTCCCAGACTGGTTGAGCCTCTGCCTTCCAGATGAGGTCACGGGTTCTCCATTTTGATGGGATTACATGCAGCTCTGCCCACTTAGAGATTGGACCTGCTCTTTCTGATGCTAATAGGACAAACCAGCCGTCAAGCCACTGTGCTTGCGCATGTCTTTGAAAGGGCAGGACACCGGCAAGTCAAACCTGACTGAGATGGGAAACATTAATGATTCCAATAGGGCCAGGGACAAAAACTGTGAAACTGGTTCAAGGTATAGGAAATTTCTATATGATATTGAAAATAAACAAGAAAGTCAGAAAACGCTACTTTAGGAGATGCAATTATGATGCATTTGTTATAACTAACTTAATTTTATTGCACTAACAATAATTGCAGAGTAAAAGAAAATAAGTTTTTTGCATCATTCCTTTGGGGCCAATGTCTGGACCACCAGACTGCACTTAGCCAAAAAAAAGCATTATTGATTTTCCTTCAAGTTCTCATGAAAAATATTAAGTATATGTCTCCTCCAGCAGTTGTGGGTCAAGAAACCTGAAATTCTAGGATGAGAATTGATTTTTACTTCTTATTCTAACAAGATTCTTGCCCACACTGATCTGTTTTGGTGACTGTTGGAATGATCAAGGTACTGTAGATCAGCACCAACACTGATATCAGTCCTGTTGACAAAGAGCGTTGCTCGTAAGAAATCCTTACAGTGCTGATGAATGCCTCTTTATGTTTTAAGTTCTTCTGACTAAAGCTGTAATTATGTAAGTTTCGTCTTTCAAAATGCTCATTAGTAACTTAATTACTGTGCCACTTTTGGCTAATGATTCATGATACGCTACGTAAAAGTCAGAGATGGTCTCTGGAAATTAATAAACATTTTTAACTTTTCCCAAATTGCTTGTCCTTAGTCGGATACATGGCCAAACTTCTGTAACTCTAATCTCTTCATTTGTCTTTATGCATGAGGAAATTTGGGGCCAAGTGATACTTGACCTAGTGTTTTTTTTTTTTTTTTTTTTAGTATTTTAAAGAGGTTGAAGGAAAGCAGGGACGCTATCCATCATGCAGACAGGGGCTATTGCTAGAGCAAGGCCTATTTTCAGACAACCTCACATGATTCACGGCAACAGTACACACACTACATTAACTCTCTTTATTTTAATTGCAGGAAACAGCTGGGATAGTCTATTGTTTCTTTATGTTTCCTTATGTTGATACATTTCCTACTCACCACATTGGGTTGTTACCAGAAGATATATATATGTTTTATAAATAAATATTACAAGTATATCTGAGGAAAGCACAGTCCGTCCAGACCATTCTTGTTACAATGGTGAAGAGTTAAATCTCGGGTTTGTTGCCACAGACTGAAGTAATGATGGTGTGATTTGAACAGACTGGAGGTTTCATGAATCAATGAAGTAATGAAGATGTATTAGAAAGAAAAGGATTTGGTAAAGATTTACTGTCTATAGTTAAGGTTTGGATGAAGTTGAAAAAAGGCTAGTTAGCTGAAAATAGTCTAAAGATGAATGGATCGTTTAAAATAGAAGAATGGACACTTTCTGGTACAAGTGGAAACAATTAATGCCAAAAGGGGGATCTGGAAAGAGACACACAGGTAGAGAAGATGCAGGAGAAGTGAAATGGGAAAGAGAGAGGGAGAGCAGAAAATGGGTGCAACAGAGAGAGAGGTTTGTTTGGGAGTGTTGGTGGCTACCCAGTTTGATTATGATTGCTCCCGTTGCTCGGGCTGTCTGCACTGTCGGGGTCTCGTCAGCTGTGGTCAGGTGAGGTTAGTCGTCTGCGTGCTCTGGTGTCCTCTGAGCTTCATCACCGCTGACAGTGGACCTCACCATACACTCCATTGATTCTCTGACAGGCAGGCTTCACCAGGATGTGTCCCCTTTCACCTGTGTGTGTGTGTGTTTGTAAATTTCCATATGCAGAGACTTCAAAATGAAAAATGTGTGTTGTCTCAACATGACCTGATCCTCAAACGATATATGGCATCAGTTCAGTGACACCACTGAACTTTGACATACTCTTGGCAGTATGTTAGTCTACTGAGGAATTCAAAAATCTTTTTCTTTGGATTTGCAGTCTGTAGACAAATGTTATATGCTTTTGAATATAAGCTTCAATGTTTCACTCTTAAGAAGAGCTGATTTAAGAAAATTCCCTGCTAATCCAGGATTCATGCAGGGTAGCAATTGTCTGCAGTGACAAATAGAAGATAATCATGCCACTAAATCATAAGTTAACCCCTTGCAATATGGACCTCAGTAATAATCTGGTGAACAATTGCTTTTGGACAAAGGAAACAAACAGAAAACTAGAAAGCTGTCGTCATGAATCATCCTCAGGACAAAAATCTGAGGCATCACCGGTGTCAATGGAGGTATTAAAAAATTATCGGCCCATGTGTAAAAGAGAGTGTGCTCTTAACCACAGAAGTCATCCAATGAGCCAAAAAGGATTAGTAGAGTCACCTTGAATCAGCAGTGTCATTTTGCCCAGTAAAATTGCATTATGGGAGCTGGAACTGGCCCTGTGATTTGTGTCCTCCTGACAAGGCTTCAGTGTTCATTAGAGGCTGTGGTGGGCAGCTCCTAGACACACGGGAACTGCACACACTGGACAGCTCTGGCCACATACACACACACACACACACACACACACACACACACACACACACACTGGACAGCTCTGACCACCCCCACCCTAAGTATTCACTCCTTTTATCCAGAAATGTTTTAATTCTATATCCAGTTAACGCAAACTAGCGTTTTCCCATATACTGATTGAATTTCATGATCATTTTGTATCTGTTTAATAATGCTTGTATCTCTGTGCTATGACAAATTATGCAATGAACAGGCCAGAGCGAGCCTGCGGAGGCAATGTGATGATGAACTGTGGATCACAGTTTGAGCACTCACATGAAATCATGTTACATCATTCACACTGTTAGACTGGGGTCTCCCTCCCATCAGCACTGGCCTGCCAAGATGGGAAAGGGCTTCCCCATCCATGCTGTGTGTGTGTGTGTGGTCGCATATGTGCATGGCATGTTTGGTTGTATGAGGGTGTCTCAAAGACATGTGTGTGTGTGTGTTTCTACTATGCGCCTGTACCTGAGTGTGCATTTATC
Organism: Thunnus albacares; assembly: GCF_914725855.1. Taxonomy (NCBI): domain Eukaryota; kingdom Metazoa; phylum Chordata; class Actinopteri; order Scombriformes; family Scombridae; genus Thunnus; species Thunnus albacares. The sequence continues at coordinate 18,932,782 of NC_058107.1, read as the reverse complement.
TACGTATCCATTCATGACCATTCTCCTTTCTTTGTACAGATTAAATATGACAGTACTGTTACGGTTGGATCGTCACTCCCATTATAATAAACCAGCTCTTTATTGGGGGCAAATTGATTTTGGGCAGAGTCTTGTTTATTAGCTTCTGTTCCTCAGAGCTGATCATGAATCAGCAGATTCAGCGTCTCTCTTTAAAATGCTCCTCTCTTCAAAACTAAGGCAAACTCATGAAATATAGAAGATGGAGAGCACCTCTGGAAATTGAATGTTCATTTTGAATAAAAACTGAGAGCTATACAGCCAAAGCCATTTTTCGCACATCACTCCAAATGATTAAAAGTCCTGGGAGAAATGGTGAGTGAATGATTAAAGAGGGTATGTGCTGTCAGTGTAGTGTCACCTGTTAGTCTGGGATGGTTACGGATATAGCGGGGGGAACATGAGTTATGGGTACTATCTGATGAACATCTCCCTCTCTCTTGCTTTCTTTCTCTTTTCTCTCTGATCTCTCCCCTGTCCTTCCTTACTCGTTCTCTCTCTTTTTTTTTATATCTGTCTGTCTCTTACCCTTCCCCCATCTCTCTCAGCCTGGCCGATGATTGCCACAGCCATTGTGGGTTATCTCCTGTGGTGACTGCAGACTCAAGAGTTTTCTTCCCTGCTGCATCTTGAGACCCACTGATCTCACCATTCCTGCAAATCCCCTGCCAGCGCATATTCACCCCTCTTGCCCTTCTTCCCTCTTTCTTCTACTTCTAAGTATCCTCTAAAACCCTGTGAAGACCCACTGGTGGAGCCAGAATGGAGGACACTTACAATAACAGGACTTCCCTGGTTAAAGGGGCCAAGGACGTGGTCAAGGAGGCTAAGAGGCATGCAGCAAAGAAAGTCAACAAGGTGGTGGACCGTGCCACAGATGAGTATTCATCCCAGCGCAACTATACCCGATTCCAAGATGAGGTGGATGAAGATGAGGATTTCTACAGGAACCCCCCTAGGCAGGACGGAGAGGGCTACAACGACAACGAAGAGGGCTCCAGTGATGCGACGGAAGGCCACGATGATGAGGACGAGATCTACGAGGGAGAGTACCAGGGGATACCCTCTGCGGGAGATAGGAAGCATAAGGAGGGCCAGGTGGCACTGGGGCAACCGATGTCAGACGCAACAAGGGACCGTAAGGAGCTGGAGCAGGAGAGACAGGCTGATGAGGAGGAGCTGGCCCAACAATATGAGCTGATCATCCAAGAGTGTGGCCACGGGAGGTTCCAGTGGCAGCTGTTCCTGGTGCTCGGGCTGGCACTCATGTCAGATGGGGTGGAGGTGTTCGTGGTGGGCTTTGTGCTTCCCAGCGCAGAGACAGACATGTGTGTGCCCAACTCCAGCTCAGGGTGGCTAGGTAAGGAAACCTGTGTGTGTGTGAATGTTGGTGAGTGTGCATTTATATTCATATTTAATTGTGCTAACAGGAGCTGATGCAAATAATTTATCAATGGATGTAATTTGAGCTGCATCTTTTATCCAGTCATGATTATAGATCTTCCATTCTGTTATATGTTGAATTGTGGCAATGACCTGTAACCAAAGTCTCCATACTTGCAATGTTATTGTGCAACAACTAACATGTAAAAGGTATGAGTATGAACTGAACACGACCACAAACATTAAGTAACAAGCCAATGGTCCTCGGGCTATTAAAAGTGCCGCATACTGTAATTATTAGTGCCTTGTCATTCCAACGGAAACAACCTGATCAGAGGACATTTTCATATCAGAAAATCAACAAAGCAGGAAAAGCAGCATCCCAAGTTGTGACACTTTGGGTGTTGGGTGGCCTAATGGTTAAGATGCATAACACGTAACTGCAACATACCCTGTTGATGTTAACCTTTGTTGCGTGTCATCCCTCACCTTCTCTCCCCATAATTCCTATCTATATATACACTGTAAGATGTCCAATAAAGTCCCCCCAAAATTACAAACAAGAAAACAAACAAACAACAAAAACCCAACCAATGTGTCACAGCAGAAGAGCTACCTTGTTAAGTGGCAAAGTTCTTTTTCTTGTGGCTACCTCCACTCTAAATTTACAGTAAGTAGTACAAGGTGCATACTGCATTTTATGTACTGAATATTTACGTGAAATACTCAGTACATATTTTAACTGTATATTAAATCATTTAGACACAGCTACCTCCAATTCAAGTGTACATTATATTGTTGTTTTTCATGTTCCACTATCAAAATCATAGTTTGGATTAATATATAGTGTACAACCAGACCAAAGGGAATGGTAACACTGCCTTCTGTAGAATGTTGTTTCTCTTAAAAGATAGGATTAGTGCTATGTGTTTGAAATGTGCATGTCACACTTGATCCTATAGTTGTGTTTCACATGGATGAGGTGTTTCGGTCCACTGGTCTCCATGTCAGGATTAAGAGGGTAGCTAGTATTCCCTGTGTGCTCTGTGTGTTGAGCAGGAGTCCCAGAAGTCCCATTGGCTGCAGGTGTATAATCCATCACCACAGAGCTGTGTACAGGGGCTGACTCACTGTGTCAGTACCAGAGTGGCGAGGACATTAAATCAGGCGCACAGCCCTTAGATACTAACTGCCACAGTTAGACATGACAATACATCAACTGCACCGCAACATCTGATGCAAAATTGATACAGCAGGGCCTCTTTGAGAATGGAGGTTGGTGTTGGAAAATATGAAATATTTGGATTACATTACATTACATGTAAAACAAGAAATTCAAACTCTGTGTCAAATTTAAAATATGTCATTATCATACTTTTACTTATCATACTTTTCATCTAAGATTGTTCATTTGACCACATTTTAGAAATACTACATACATAGATTTCTCTGCTTCGAAATTATAAAAATTACACAGTTCCTATTATTGTGATGAAAAAGTTTATTAATATATGTCTATGTGGGGTTTTCACTTGTACTGCCGTGTAAAATCCTCACAAGAAGTTGTGTGTAGTACACCTTCATCTTTCTGTCTCTTTCCAAGTATCCATGTAAACTCTTTTCTCCCTCTCTAGCCAAGCAAGGTCCTGCAGGCATTCATGCTCTACGCTCTGCTTCTCCTTGTTCGTGACTCCATCCCTCACCCCCTGTCCCTCCCTCTCACCCTCTATTCTTTATGTGCCTCTCTTTTCTTCTCCCATCCTCCCCCATTCTCCTCTCCTTTCTCCTACTGATTGCCCCGGGGGTCCTCCCTGTTGAGGTGAACATGATTGGTGTGTATGAGTTTGTGTGTGTATGTGTGTGCATGTCTGAGCAGAGCCTACATGATTACTATGACCTTGTTGGTATCCATTTGGAGTTTTTCAGAGTAATTACACTTAATTACAGTCAACAAAATGAAGTGAGTTGGTGTTTTACAGGTGCCATGGCAATATTTTATTGCCTTGAAGTGCAGAAATAAACAGCAGCCAGTTTAGTCTGTGGGTTGATTAGGGTGGACTTTATTTTGTATTAGTTGTCTTAGTTTATTCAACCAAGCAAAACAACAAGCTCTTATTTTACAATGACAGACTCACAATACGATATTCTCTTCATGGCAATAAATATGATGTGGCATGTTTTTTAACCAGGAGGCTACTGGGTTGCACCAGGAACTTAAATGTCATGTACTGTACACGAGAAACCCATTTTTAAAAAATTGGGGTATGGGATTATAGAGATTGCCCCTCTAGATTTCTTCTATAAAGCCATGTACAAGTGTAACCAGGTTTCTAATTGGCTTTTTATATGCTACCATGTACATTAATCAGTCATTAACAGTCTGTATAAACAGGACTGAATCACTGATAGAAGAAACCCGGACTTGACTGATCCTCCTGAAGTTCAGTTGCTGCTGGTTATGAGTTATCCACATAAACAGCACTGAATCATTGACGGAGGAAACCTGGACTTGACTTATCTTCCTGAAGTTCAGCTGCTGCTGGTTACCAGCTACTATCAGCTGTTTAACATTGTGTCCTAAATGAATGCGATGCAAATGAGCATCAGCGACGAAATCAATTTGATTGCTTTGTTTTTGACTGGAGTGTCCTAACTGGCCGCAAAGACACAGCACTGCGCAGTGTTATGTGGCGCACCATTTTGAGCTTAACTTTTGTCAGATGCCCTGTTTCTATTAACTTCCTGTTGTTCGTGTTGAAAGCACATCATGGAAGAGGAACAGCTGATTCATTTAGTTGAAATGAAGAGTTATCTCTATGATACCTCCTCATTTCACTACAAAAACCTAAATAAGGCAGTAGCTGGCTGGAGGGAGATCACTAGGGAGCTGGAAGTTTCTGGTTAAGTTGCTGTTGGCTATATTGTATGTCATTTCCAGTAAAGAAACATCTAATTATCACAATTTATATTACTTGAGTGTTTAAGTCTCCAGTCTGATCTTGAGTGCCCAGCTGATAGGTATGTGGTTTGTTACAGAAGTGCATATTTAACTGATTTAGTGAGGACAGAGAGCGTTGTTACATGATGCAATGTAATAGTTGGACACTCACTTGCTGTTAGGACACAGTGTAAGAATGCTCCTGATGTTCTGAGGTTTCTGTGGAGGCTAATGAAGATGGTGTGGAAGAAAGCCAAAAGCATGGTGAAGAGCAGGGGGAGTATTAATCCCCAAAGAGAAGAATATCGCGAATATCGATCAAATAAATCTTCTGAATGTTGAAGGGAAAATTTTCTTCAGCATTGTTGCACAAAGGATGGCGACCTACCTGAAAGACAACAACTCAATTGACATCTCAGTACAGAAATCCGGTATATTAGGTTTCTTAGGATGCAGAACATTTAACTTTGATATGGCATCAGATTCAGGCTACAAAAAAGGAAGGAAGAAATCTTCATGTCACATTCCTCGACCTGGCCAGTGCTTTTGGATCTATCCCACATAATATCCTCTGGACAGCCTTTGAGTTCTTCTGTGTTCCAGTGATCAGCGCAAAACTGGTCAGAAACTAATCTTTTCAAGATCTGCAGTTTTGTCTCACAACATCACAGTACACCATGTCTAGGCAATCCCCGGTAATGGAACTAATCATCAGGATTAGGATCCAAATGGGTGGTAAGAAGAGAATGCCTGCAGTCCGGACAATGACTAACTCCCATCTGCGCCTATATATAGATGACATAACCATTCTAACCACAACCATTGCATGTACAAAGTAACTCGACAGACGAAGTTTAAGCCCAGCAAAATCCAGGACCATCTCCATTATCAAAGGAAATCTCAAAGATCAGAGATTCCACACACACCCATACCAACGGTATCAGAGATGCCAGTCAAGAGCTTAGAGTGGTGGTACAATGCAAGCCTAAAAGACTCAGACCAGAGTAAGCAACTGAAGGAAGAATCCATCAAAGGCCTTGCTAACATAGACAAGACCCTACTTCCAGGGAAGTTGAAAGTTTGGTGCCTGCAGTTTGGATTGCTCCCCTGTCTGACGTGGCTTCTGACGATCTATGAGGCTCACATCACCAAAGTCAAGAAACTGGAGAACAGTCAGTACATACATCAAGAAATGGCTCGGACTCCCACAATGCCTCAGCAATATCGGCTTATATGTGAACTGGAACTGCCTAACACTAGCCTTACTGAGAATACAAATGCTCAAAGGTAAGGCTGGACACAACCCTGACAGAAAATCAGGACACCACAATACAGGCTGCAGCTCCCAGAGTGGCAGCAGGCAGAAAGTGGAACCCATTCGAGGTAGTACAGCAGGCAAAATACGCTCTCAGGCATTGAGATATTGTGGGCCAAGTGCAGCATGAAAGAGGTGACTTTGGGCTAGGCTCAAGTAGACCCACATGGCACAGAGCAACAACTGCCCAGAAGAAACAGGGCCGATGGACAAGATGGGAAAACCTTGAATATCGGAAGCTTGCCTGGAAGGATATTTGGGAAATAGAAGGAGACAGACATAGCTTCATCATCAGAACCATCTACGATGTTCTTCCCAGTCCCAAGAACCTAACCCAGTGGCTTGGGGAAGACCCATCATGTTGCCTTTGCCAAATACCTAGCAACCCTATTACACATACTCACCGGCTACAAGACGAGCCTCACTCAAGGACAGTACACCTGGAGGCACAACCCGGTCCTTCGGAAACCGGCACTAGTGCTGGAAAAAAGAAGGACTAACAACAATGCCCTCTTTCCACTAATCCCTGGCTTCTCAAACACCATGGCCTTTGTACCAACAGGAAAGGTACCAAAGAGGTGAACTGCAAGAAAAGAATCAAGCCTACTGGATACAGCCCGGGATTGGAAGATGAAGGTTGATCTAGACCAGAAGCTGACCTTCCCATTGGAGATCATTACAACCGGTCTCAGGCTGGATCTGATCCTGTGGACAGCCTCACAAAAGGCCCTGTTCATCATAGAACTGATGGTGCCATGGGAGGATGCAGTTGGTACAAACACAAAAAGCTGAAGTACAAACAGGACTGAATCATTGACAGAAGAAACCTGGACTTGACTGATCCTCCTGAAGTTCTGTTGCTGTCGGGGCCCATCAATGAAACACCAAGGAAGGAGGGTGCCCACCTGATTACCCTAGTACAGTGTTTATCCTTACCCCTACTCGAGGAATGACTGCGGATTATATAGGGGATTGTAAAACCAAGTCCTATGAGCTCAACTGTAACAGCAGAGCAGCAGGATGAAAGGAGAGCTCATCACACATATTGCATTTTCCTTAAAAATAGTTCCATCCAAAGTCCAACTGAAATCTGAAATTTTGACAATTTATAAAATTGAGACACACACATACACACATATGAGAATTTTAATTCACACCATAAAAACATTTTCATTATGTAGTTTCAAAATTATCCATTTGGTGTTTGGTTAGTTCCACCTGAGCTGGACTCCCATCATTGTTGCATTGTGCAGCTCCATTAACCACATAACAGGCAGAGACAGAGGCAAGCTGCACAGACTGAGCTGAGCGTAATGGGATAATGCAGTATGAAAAATGCAAAGGCCTGAATAGGATGGATGACTAAAATGCTGATTAGATTACAGAATTCAATTTGGTCCTACCAGTATCCCGATCTCACAGGAATCTTTAATGCTACATGGGAATGAAGGATGGAAAGTTGGGGTGGGGGGTGGGGTGAAATACTGTAAATACTTTGAATAAGAGTGGATGATATGAGAAGGAAGCAGGAAGGAAAACAATCATTGTAAGATGCAATATTTGTGATGAACAGGGGAGAGGAGAGGAGTAGGGACAGCTTTGAAGCACAGAGATTGCCAAGTTAAAGAGGAGTAATGGGGAGAGAGGTGTGGGTGGATAGGAGTAGAGAGATTGCAGATTGGTAGTATTCAGTACACCAACAATGTGAGGGAGAGGCTTAGCTATCATCTCAGACACAACAGACAATAGGAGCACATGCCCTATCATTACTTATTTGTTCTCTTAGGCTATCTTTTCCCCGCTGAGACTCCCCTTATTTCTCCCTCTGACTCTCTCAACTCTTCGTGTTCATTTAACAGCCACCTCTCCCTCTCCACTTTCAAGACTTCCCCCTACTTTCTTGTTTCTGCACTGCTCTATTGTCTTCTTCTTTTCATCCTTACTTTCTCATATTTTGATCTCTTGTACCTTTTGCTTTCTTGTGCTTCTTTGTTTTCCAGCTTCACTTGTTCTCTTCTTCCAGGCTCTCCTTCTCCTTCTTCCTCTTTGTCTCTTTCCTTCTCCCCTCTTTCTCCCCGTCTGTATGAGCCAGCTGGCAGGCTGTGTGGGGCTTTGTGGTCCAGGGGCAGCTGAGCATGGCTAAACTGCAGTAAGATCGCAGCGTCACTGCGGAGATTACACTACTTGAGTAGTGCAGCTCCACATTGTGTAGGAATGTGTGTGTGTGTGTGTGTGTGTGTGTGGGAGAGGAGAGGGGGTGGGGGGTAAGTGTATGACGGGACTGAATGTGTGTATGCGCGCATATGGACCAAACCTGCTGCCACCAGCAATATCAGCCATGAGTAAACCATGTCTAACTGCTTGCTCTTATCAGGGGTTCATGGCATCACGATATTTCACACAAATTATCCACAGTCTTTAATGTAATGAAGGTTGGATCATTACTGATGCTGAGTGAGTCATTTTAAACCTTCCACTTTAAGTCCTACAATAGGTTACTTTCATATAGATTTCATTGAAATCCTGCCCCCACTGATATGACTTAAATGTGACAAAAAGCTCCAATCTCTTTTTCTGCGGAGGTGGCAGAAGACGGGGGCATGAATCCGATCAAACTGACACGATGTAGTACAAACGTGATTACACGCTGCTCAGTGTAAAGGAGCTGATGACAGTGCGAGCAAGGGGGAAACTAAGGCAAATAAATGAGAAGGGAGCAGAGGGGAGAAGAGAGGAACAGGAGTAAAAAGGAACAGAAATGGGGAAGGGAAATGAGAAGTGAGCCAAGAAATTGGAAAGCAATAGGAGAGGATGCAAGCTGAGAGAAAGAGAAATAGTGGAGAGGTAGGGGAGAGGGGCACAGTGCAAAAGGGGAGGATAGCTGAGAGAAAGGCAGACAAGATAAAATAAGATCAAAGTAGCAATGAAGAGACTGAGAAAAGGAATAGAAGAGGAAAAAATTCAAACTGAGAGAGATACCATAGTATAACCATAGTGTGCACCAGGCACACTGTTTTATGATAGTATCATCATTATGAATAAAACAGGACGGGTGTTTTGAGCGACACTGAAACATTTTGCACCGCTAAGAGCAAAGAGCATCAAAGCATGAAATCAGAGAAGAGGTCGTGATGCAGCTCGGCGCTCCCACGGCTCTCAGGGGGCTCCTCGGGATGTGACAGGGCAGAAAACACTGCACAAGGGTCTTCACCTTCCTCCCCTCTTCCCTCTCATTCTCTCGCCCTATCTAGCAATTATTGAACTCTCCTCCCTCATTACCTTTTTCTCGCTTTTGTCACCCCCTTCGCTGCATTTTGCTCTTTCTTCTGCTGCTCACATATTTCATTTGCTTGCATTTGTGCTAGCTCCTGTATAAATTTTCATTTTTTAATCTCCTCTCCTTTATCTAGGTCCCCAGTGGCTAGTTTGGCAACATCAAAATAAATCAAATGCATTTGTCATATTTTATTACTAATGGATGAATTAGATTTACTCTTTGGTTTTGTGTATGTGTGTTTGTGTGATTGTGAGAGTGTTTTGCTCCACATCTCAGCCTAAAACACCCCCCTCCTTGGAATTTGTCTTGTGTTTAGAGTGCGCCTGTGATGTTGCTGAATATTAACCATTCCTGGAGATGTGTTTTGACATCTCAACACAGCGTCATGGGGCAAAACCTTTTGCTTCTGCCTGAGAGCTCTCCTGACACACTGTCATTTTCTGATGGTGCTCAGAGTCTATATGGGTCATCAAGTCCAAATTCAGCTGCATCTTCAACGAGACGCGTGTAAGAGCTGGCTGCCCATTCAAGGAGTCTTGCTTCCAATGTGTCTAATCAGTACATCTGAAAGTGTGCATGTCTCTTGTATAAGAAACCAAGCTTTTACAATTCATTTTTTCAGCAGAGACCATTTTCAGTCTGGAAATGAGGCTGAACTAAGCTGAAGTCTATTGATTTCATCCCTCTTCATAGTCTGAAGGCACAGGGGAGGACCTACATTTATAGCCTTGCTAAATCAATGGCAGGACAGCAGTAGGTAGTGGTACACAGGGTTAATTAAAATACTGGTTGAAGCTCTTGTTCAGCTTTATCATTTCAAATATGTTCTGTATTGATTGACTGAGCATCAGTCTAATGCAATGTTGAAATATTTCTTTTTCAAGTTTACACCATGTGCAGCTTGAGAAATGAATGATATATTAACTTGAAGTGGATTACTAAACAGAATTGGCTTATGAGGAAAAACACTATTACATGACTTCCACCCAATAAAGCCCCAAGAAATGTTATTCTTTTATTTATAAGAAGCAGATCAGTCAGTGGATAACCTTTAAAACATCATATGATGTGAGTTGACAGGGGTAGACATAATTGACTGATAATAGATTGACTGTTACCTTTGAAAACACAGCAAATGAATCCCACATAAGCTTTAAAATGTAGTACTGGGAAATATAAGTTCATGTGCCAAAAATAGGCTTCCTAACTGCTCACGGTGCCTCTATTTCTGTGTCATTAGTATGACTGAGTCCTGTGAATTGCTTTTAAAAAGAACATTGTGCTGCAGTGTATTCACTGGAAATATGCGTGTATCACTCTGACATCACGCTGAAAGAGGAGTGTGATTTATAAACACATTACAAAGAAATTATTCATGAAGCAAAGAACACAACTTTTCTTTTTACCTGACAGGTTAATGACACAAACTAGCTTTTAGTCTTTTAGCGATGAGACAGACCCCATTTTGTTACAGGAAGCCTTTGCTACTTTTGAATTACAGTTTATTACGTACACTACAGTACATTTCTCTCCCTCTTTGCTGGTGCCAGCACTGCTGACATCATGCTCCGAGATGCCGCACAAGCCGGACAGAACATCAATAAATTCATTACGTAATTAACTGTCCTGAGAGGGATGTACTCATTAGTCAACAGTTTTTATTGCCCTTTTCTTTTTACGGGCATTGAAGTAGCAGGAATGGAAGGTTCTCTCTTTGTCTGTTTTGTGCCAGGCAAGGTTAAAAAAAAAATCTACAAAAAACAAAGTTGATTGTTTGGAAAGTTGCTGCAAATAAAAATGAAAAGGCCTCTGGATATTTGGATGGATGACATTTAAATAGGAGGCCAGTGGGTGTTTGCCTGTGCAGTCTCCCTGTGCACCGTATCTACCCTCTTCCTAATGAAGCAAATGTGAACTGTGCATAGACTGAAGACTTCCGTTAAATTTAGAATTGAATTTATGGCACCTTCAGGGGAGCATCTAGATGGCTGCCAAATGTGACAGATAGCCGGGTTTTGACCCCCTGAAGCAAACAGATATCTACTCACAGCAGAGGAGGAGTGACCTGACTGCAGACATCACAGAAAGGAAATGCATCTTGCTATTAAGTTGTTATTGCAATGGGATGAACAAAGTGTCCCGACGGCAGGCTCCATATATGCTCGATGTGATTGCAGTTATTCTATTCTCTTCTTTTTGTGTTGAATTATAAATACAAAGACCCTCTTATGTTTATATGTCTGCATGTGTCTGGATATGGAGGAAGACAAAACATTGTTCTAATATTATCTGTTATTATATGTTCAATAAACTATTCAGTTTGTAGTAGGCTCAGACAGAAACCTCAAAAAATACATTTATGAATGGAGAAAAATCCAATTGGATTGCAGCAGATACTATATGTCCATGAGGGTTGCTAACCACACAATACCACATACAATGTAGACCAAAGCAGCAATAATAGGCCTCTCTCTCCAGAGCAGAATCATGATGATCAGTGAAAGAAATCAATGCTGTTTTGTTGGAGCATTGATCCCATTTGTGATGAGAGAGATTAAAAGAGAGCAGAGGGCCTTTTTGTAAAGTCACCCTGCATTACTGTTCACATTTGTCTCCTCATTGATCAGAACCTGTTTTCAGTCTTTTACGCTCTGTATCTACTCATCAACGCTAGAGTGTGTTACGGGGACCGAGGGTATTCCTCATTGGGTTTTAGGTTTATTGTAATCAATCGATGCTCTGATGGGCTCCTGTTAGAATAGTGGGAAAGCTATACAGTAGATCTCATTTGTGAAACTCTTTTTCTCATATAGGGATTCGAATTACAGGTGATGATGAAAAAGTTCTCTCATCTGTAACTGTAACATCTGGGAATGTGTGTATGTGTGTGTGTGTGTGTGTGTGTGTGTGTGTGTGTGTGTGTTTATGGTGAGGCAGGCCAAAAAAATATTTATTCAACTTTGAAACATTTTGAGTGATATCAGCACTTGTGTGTGATGACACTCTATTTTAAACTTTTTAAAACAGCATGATCATCTTTAAATTTTGCATTCCATATGGAGTCAGTCGTTCAACATAACTTCCAATTCACTGACATCCATTCAGCAGTAATGGAAGCGCAAGTTTATTGCTGCTCCATATTTTAATTTGGCACTTACCCGTTTGCCAGCGGAGGCACATTTAGAGGACACCAGTCCTGAAACACTTCTTGGCTGAGTGTCAGTGTTTGGTGGCTTTGACTACTTAGGTTGAGACATTTTCACAATGTCTTATTCAAGTTCACATTCACATCAATGAGTATGTATTAATTTTTGTCTCTTTCCTCCTGAAATCTTGCCACCGTGTCTTTGAGCAAGGCATAATTGTTCTTTGGCTGAAATGCTTTATTTAAAATAGCAGCTTCCATTCTGGGAATCTCTCTGATGTGCATGTCTGTAACTTTATCAAAATGTTAAAGCACCTATAATTAATATTTTTATATTAACATTGGATCACATGATCACTTTGTGTGAAAGGGGCCACTTGATCCAGTCTCCTGCAGTCCCTCTCAGCTCGACCAAGTTTTATAGCCCCTTTCAGTTCATTGTTTGGTTTTCAGGCCCAAAACTTTACTGTTTTGGTTCACTCTAAATGCTCTCATAGCATAATTTTCAGCGGGCTGCTGTTTTCAATGAAAAAAACTAGCTGCACAGCACCAAATGGCAGACGGACAAAATAAGTGACTAGCCAGTGAACACAGTGGAACATTTAGCAGCTACAGAATCATAAATTTTCCCCTGGAGTTAGTGGAGACCAAAAGTAGAGCTTTTCAGCTGGCATCAAGAGGCCAAAAAAAAAAAAAAAACAGTGTTTGCAGGTTTAAATAGTGTTCCTAAAGAGTGTGTATATATTTTTTGAAGATATTGTAGCAAAACATATGTGAAAATCCTCTTTGGGTTGACTCATTTATTACCTTACATACAAAATCTGATTAACAAAATGACCAAAATGTTGGCATAATCCTTGGTACAAAAAAAATTACAATCTCATACAAACATATGCACATACAAGAATTTAAAGATTTGAGATAATGCACTATATATTGAAGAAAATGAAAATCAGACCTCTCTGTCCTCTTCACTTTCCAGGCAGTGTTGTTTACTTGGGGATGATGGTTGGAGCGTTCTTTTGGGGAGGGATGTCTGACAAAGTGGGCCGCAGACAGTGCCTCCTCATTTGCATGTCTACAAACGGCTTCTTCGCCTTCCTGTCATCTTTTGTCCAGGGATACGGCCTGTTCCTTGTTTGCCGTCTCGTCGCGGGCTTCGGGTAAGTCTGATTAAGTGAAGGTCATTCTGGGGATGACAAGGATGGCAAGCCTTCAGTTTGAATGATTTGTGAAAGTCAAGCCAAATCTAAAGGCAGGGACGCCTTTATCCTCCATTAGCTTGGCATACTTTCCTCGGCAACAGGATGGTCACACTATCTGAGCATATACAATAGTTATCCAAAATGAAATCAATGAGAGTAAAGAATTAATCACTGTGAGGCAAGCTTCCACTGAGTAGTTGTTGAAAAAAGCAGAGAGCAATTTCCTTTAATGATTACTTAAAGCCTGCTTCTATCTCCCTGCACAACAGAAAGTTTGCAGTGTTTGATTCTTTTACTATAGAGAGTCACTTTATATCTGTCTGTCAATTTTCCTCTCCAGCGAAATAAACGTATCTTCCCTGCTGCTGCAATGCAATAAAAACTATTAACAGCCAGTGATGTTCTCACTTCATTAACAAACAACACTCCGATATACGTTGCAGTTGTTGTATTGCATTCTTAAAGCAGATATTAACAAAAATCTATCAGAGTGTTTAAAAGTGAAAACATTAACAGAAGCAGAGAGCATGTGTCATCTACTCACAAAGAAGATAAAGTGGTGTGGACAGTGATTTATTTTGTCCTCTTTGGCAGTGTAACTGTTCTTTTAAGAGCTAATTCAGTAATTGCATCTGCATCACTCTCCCTAGAGACCTTCAGAGTAATTGAAAAGGCTGTCCAAACTGCCAATGCGACCTGTGCCTTTGAATCATGAGTAGTTTCCACTAAGGGATTTTTTGTGTCGTGTTTGGGGAAAAATTAGGTGTGCTTATTTTTTGCTTATTTTTTGCTTATTGGGACCACTTTGTACTAACAAAGCCATCAATTTATTTATAAAAAAAAAATTCTAAAAAACCCTTTACAGATTAAATGGACTGCATAAAATCTATTAGCTTTTAACATTTAATCGCTACACAGTTTCTGTGACAATATCAAGCTTGTCTTCTCATAGCTGAAGGAACACAAACATATCACAGATGGCAAAGCATGTAAACCATAAATGAACCATATGTGAAAGTTGTAAAACATTAATGTTACTGTTTTGGTTTTGGCTCTACCTGCCTCTAACTAACTTTCCTGTTCTCTCTGGTTCTTGCAGGATAGGAGGCGCTGTGCCTATCGTTTTCTCTTTCTTTGCAGAGGTGTTATCCAGAGAGAAAAGAGGCGAACACCTCAGTTGGCTGTGTATGTTCTGGATGATTGGTGAGATCTATGCATCTGCCATGGCATGGGCCATCATACCACACTATGGTGAGTTTATCAGTTAGAAAAAATAATGTACACCCATCTGGGTTAGGCTAGGTGTTAGGCAGGGGCATCATGATTTATAATGTAGACATGCACAACGAGAGAAACAACAGCAGACATGTAGAGGGATGCAGAATCTTTCAAATGGATGTTATCTTTAGTGAAACCCTCAAAAGGATGAAGTTTATACTGATGAGAAGCTGGCAATGTGACTTTATGCTAAACTCCTGACTAAGAGGTTACAAAACTGTACGACTTCCCCGTGTCTGTGTGTTAAGTTTTCCCTGCCATGAGAATCAATCACCTAATAGCTCTGAGTGGCTGCAGGCAGGGAGAGGCAGAGGTTAAGAGATTAACGTACGCATGGATACCATTGAGCAGACACGCTGAAACGGTGAGGGTAGGCCTGTGGGAGAGAAAAGGCTGTGATTTATAACAATACTGCATTAGATATCAGCTTCACTCATCATAAAAAGAAAAAGAAATAAGGGAATGAGCTCTCCTTTTCTCCTCTTCTCCCACTCGCATCTCTCACACTTCTTCCCTGCTTTTTTTAAAACCTGCTGTCCCTTCCTTTTACTGCCTCCCCTCTCCTCCTGTTTTGTACTCTCCCCATCTCTCTGTCTAACTCCGTCCTTCCTTTTATTACCTCTCCTCTCTCTCCATTCTCTGTCTCCGCAGTGTTCTTCTTGATCAAGCATAATTAGGTTTTTCTCCTTGCTCTAATAGGACAAAGCTACAGCTAGAGGTGATTTATGGCCAGTCCATGCTTTAGCCAACCTGTGACATCAGTGAGATACAGTGTGTGTATGTGTGTGTGTGTGTGTGTATTTCTGGAAGTGACATGGATGATACTGGGCTGCAGCCACATACAGGTCTTCATCAAGGGAAATTGAAGGCAATAACATCTGACACTTTACGAGGTCATTCAAGTTAACACACACACACACATGAAAATACACGCGGGGCGACGCCAAATTTCAATTATGGAGTTTCTGACGAAGCCAGTTTTCTTACACACAGAGGGGTGCACACACACACACACACACGCACACACACGCATAAACGCACACACTGCTCATATCAATGTGCAGAAGCACACTGGTGAAGACTTGCAGAACCCTCTGAAACCAGAACAAGTCTTCATGAAGAGACTCTGCTGTCAGATCTGCTGATATCGTATTGAAGGGTAGTAGTGGCCTTTCTTTGCTCGCTACCACGCCGCCTCTCTTTCTCTGAGAGGGGATTACGTGTCTCGCATACATACTCCGGCAACCCGATGGTTTTATGTTTTCCCTAAAGTGCTGCAGTGCCTGTAACCAACAGCACTGTGATGTGTGGGCAAAAAAGTGGCCAAATGCCTCATGCGGAGATACTTTTATGTCTTCGAACGAAGACACCAGTGACAGGTTATGATACAAGTGCCTCAACACTGGTGTTTAATACACCATTAGAGCTCTCATTTATCTTCTACACTCCCTGACTCCTAATGTCTCCCAAAACCCCCCTGCCAGACTCACAGCTGGAGCCCTGAAGGAGGTCTGCTCGGCACAGATCCTCATCACACTGACAGAAGAGTTTGAAGAGTTTACTTGCTGCCAAGCGAGCCCACCACCGGAGTAACCTCGTTATACACTGCTCAGATCTACAGATTAAAGATTAAATACCCTCAGCGGACTCTACTGCGATATCTATCTATCTATCTATCTATCTATCTATCTATCTATCTATCTATCTATCTATCTATCTATCTATCTATCTATCTATCTGACTGGGGCTGGGAGTTGTGTAGCACTGCTGACTCAGTCATCCATAGACTTAGTCAATTATGTACATAATCCCTGTAATGAGATTTCCGATGGCATGAGTGAAACACTAACCCTGAGGGGCAGGAAGCCACGCTACATTTCTGTAGAAAAGGCAATCACTGCTGAACAACTCCTTTCTTTTCTCTCTCTGTTACTCTGTCTCTTTTTCTCTTTATTCCTTTCTCTCTCTCTCTGAGTCACTTCACATACATACACACACTCAAACACACACGGAAAGGTAGGGAAATAAATAAAGGGACTCTACACCCAGGCAAGACAATGTCTACGAAAGTCATTACTCCTATACTGCCCAACAAAAGACACTGAAATGTGTGCTATCACTCAGAAAAAAAAAACTTTTACCCTTGACAGCCTGCTTGTACTGTATGTACAGTATATGAAAAGATCACATCTATTATGTTTGTCTTGTATAATGTTGTATTATATTACACACAAATTCACCAACAGCAAATATAAAAAGGAATTAATTCCAGTTTTACTTTTTTTGCTTTTTTCCTTCTGATGTTGTCGCTCGACGTTTACCTTTGTAATGTTCTTTGACTGCTTCCTACTGAGACATGCTCGTGTCTTGTGGGAGGCATCCGTCACTTATCCTCCCACCCCCTATTTGAAAATTGTTGTTTTTAGCAGTTGATATGCATTGCTATCAAAGCCAGATTTTAATATGCTGTGAGATTAATTCAGCAGCCTTTTTCTGGCATAACCATTAGCGTTAATGCCCCCCCACACACACACACACAGACACACACCCTGACTCCCCTCCTACGCCTGTTGATGGATAATGGCGCTGTTCCCTTTGGAGCAGCATCTCCATGAGGCACGATCTGTCGAGAGACGTGGGAGGTCACGACTGACACGGCAACCCCTTTCTGTGCTTCCAAAAAAAAAATCTAAAAAACGAAGACAATGACAGCGCAAATAGAAATCTACATGTGCATTTGTGATTGCGTTCTGTCTTATCCTTGCTTTATTATGTATATACTTTTATATATAAACTCTTGCAAATGAAAAAATGATGTACCAAATAATCCCATATATGAGGAGAAGAATATTCTTCCATAAATTTACTCTAAATTACAGCATTACATAAAGTCATATTTTGCCACTCTGTTTAGCTCTATTAGGAAACATCTTTAGTCAGTTTATTCACAAATTTTGTTTGTCAGATATTGTACAAGATAAACATGATTGTTGTTTATGTGTTGTTTCAACTAAAGGTATCGAATCTTTCATTATTTCAGTCTTTAAGACGCAATACTCTGCTTTCCTTTCTCCGCTGAATGATTTAGGAAATAATCACCTTTATTTATTTGAAACATTTTCACAAAATGGTTTTGTGGAAATGCATGACGATACAGTGAGTGTCTTATTTCAAAAGGGAAACAAAAATTGAATAATGTATGAATGTGTGTGTATGTGTGGGTGGAAGTATGGCATTATGGCATTATGTTAGTAGTGTCGGTGTCATCTGCGTATGGTAATTTGTGTTATTAATTTCTGTGCTTATTTTCTCTGTCAATGCAAGTTTTTACGTGTTGGTGCGGATGTGTGTGTGTGCTTCTCCCCCCTTTTGTGAGCATGTGTAAATGTCTGTGCATGTGTGTGTGTGTGTGTGTGTGTAGCGCATGTTACAATGATTAATGAGTCTGGGAGAGTGCCTGTGGGCTGAGATCAGGTGCAACAAGATTTAACTTAGCAGAAAACACTCAATTCCTTTCCTACACATTCAATTAACCCGTCCCTTCTCTCAGCTCCCTCTGCAGAGCCATTCATCTCGGAGCTTACACATCACTCTGCTCTGGCTGTGGAGAGCTCTCATTTAAATATCATCTTTCATTTAAAGCCCTTTTGTGTTCACAGTATGAGGTTCATACATAACATTTAGACTCAGCCTCTCAGATCAAATGGCCCAGTCAGCCTCTGATAAGGATATACATTAGTATCTACAGTACATCTAATATTATTTAGTCGCTGATCCCTCAAAGGATCGTTTCAAGACTATCTGAGTAATCATATTTGCTTTTATTATGCCCCTGTGAATTTAAGATTGGGTAAATAGCCACCTGCTGGTTTCAAATAGTGTGCTGAACATTAGTGTGTAATTCATAAATAAGACACTGTGAATTGTTGTCTGGTCTGAGACACGAGCATTTATGACCAGAAATATTCCCTGTAGTCATTTGTCACTCACTTTATTTTCAGGATCAGGATCTTTGAATGGATACCAACATACTGTTCATCTTTATCAGCAAAACAAAGTGAATACATTAGACATCTGTTCAAACACACCCAATCATCTTTGAAATTATGACAATATGCCAAACACAAATAATCTGTATCAACAACAATGAAAGCTGCACTAATAAATATTTTATTTTATATATATAATGGATCAAATGATGTTGTATGATGATGTGTAATGTGAAAGATATAACTTGTAATGATGAATCTACATGCCTGACTCTCCATTTACCTTGGTGTTTTAGCCTCTTTTCAGCAAATTGTTTTAATTTAGCTCCCAAACTCCACTGTCATCAGTCTGCAGTAGGAAGCTGTTTTCCACAATAAAGCACTAATAAACCCACTGTGTGCTACATGCCCAGCACCAAACTGCAGACAGACAAAGTTAGCAACTAGCTGGTGAATATATTGGAGCATTCAGGAGCTAAACAGCCATCTATTCTTCTCAGGAGTTGGTGGAGACCGGAAACAGAGCTAAAAAGGGAGGCAATATTGGACTTACATTCATCTGGTGGACAGAAACACAGCTCCACATGAATGCTAATGTTGCTCTGTGTCTGCTGGTTCTATAAATAGACTATTTTTGTCAACTGTTGATGTTGATGTAGTGGAATATGGTGAACAGCTCAGTTGTTGGATCATCTTGATAGCATTGTTGAATTAATATTGTTATCATCAGGTTGCATTTGAGGATTTCAATTGCTAATGATCTGAATTATATGATGTTTGATCTATTTATTTCAATAGATACTTTACAGCTTTAGAAAGGTGCACACCGCTTGTAAGAAAATGTAAATGAAGCACTTGTAAAATCATCAAATATTTAAACGCATTCACTTCCTAATTTGCATTTGTCATCCATCATAATCTGAACTGGTTGTCACTGCTGTGGCGTGTCACTGTTTACAGGATGGAGTTTCAGTATGGGTTCAGCGTACCAGTTTCACAGTTGGAGGGTGTTTGTGGTCGTCTGTGCCCTGCCCTGTGTGTGTGCTGTGGTGGCACTTACCTTCATGCCCGAAAGTCCCAGATTTTACCTTGAGGTAAACAGATTTCTCTGAATTGTTACAGTTCAGCAAATGTTCACACTGAAATTGTTCTGATATCTCCTGAATCTGCCGCATCGGCCGTATCTTCAAGAAGGCAGCCTCACGGTGCTGTGTCAGTGTCAACAACTGTCTGTGCTTATCAATTTTACATTTTATATCTTTATAATAATATGTCAGTCAAATAGTGAGTATTTCCCAACAGATGTTTAATCAGACCAAACAGTGTGAGTCATCCAAAACTCTTGGATAAGGCCTTATATGCGACTGAAAAATAGAAGCCTAAAGATCAACGCCAGTAGGTTTCTGCTGCAGGATAATTACCCTTTGAAGTAAAATGAGTCACCGTTGTCGTGACTCTCATGATTTTGGCCTAGGAATCAAAGGAGTGTATTTATGTACAGTATATATGATTGTGGATAGGAGACGGTTGCCATCCCTGAGTAAGGGAGACTGGTGCTGATTGCATGAATTTATCTTGTCTTCTCTCTCCCTCGCTTTCCCCCCTGTCAGGTGGGGAAGCACGATGAAGCCTGGATGATCCTCAAACAGATCCACGACACCAACATGAGAGCGCGTGGGCAACCGGAGAAAGTCTTCACCGTGAGTGTTTGTTTCTCCTGCACGCTGTCTTGGCTGGGTTTCTGGATGCTTAAGGAAGCAAAGAGGCTTATATTCTGCCACCGCTGGGACAGGCTTTAACACATTCTCTGTGCAGGATCATATCTGAATTATGATGGTTCTGAAAGCTGTTTTGTGTCATTCAGGCTTATTTGCTGCATGAACTGCACTTTGGGAAAGCCTCTTAGTCAACATGTTTCTTGAATTGATCATGTACTCTAATACCACCTGTTCATATTCAACTCCTTGATTCTGATTAGATTTTCATTCCAGTTATCGTTTGCTTTCAATACTGTTTGAAATGAGGGATTAACACATAGAAATAGAGAAAAAAAACCTAATAAAATTGACACCTACAATACATTAATTCATAATCATAGTGATGTCACTGAGCTATTGTACTACTGTAATTATTTT
Source organism: Thunnus albacares (assembly GCF_914725855.1). Classification (NCBI taxonomy): domain Eukaryota; kingdom Metazoa; phylum Chordata; class Actinopteri; order Scombriformes; family Scombridae; genus Thunnus; species Thunnus albacares. Next base: position 18,912,078 of record NC_058107.1, on the reverse strand, counting down.
GTTTCCTGTGGTTAATTTCCCAGGTAAACAGGATCAAGATCCCAAAGCAGATGGATGAACTGGTGGAAATGGGCTCAGAGTCTGGAAATCCAGTTTCCAAGGCTTTCTTTCGGATAAAGGCTGAAATACATGGGGTAAATGTTTTCGTATTTCATTGTATCTTAAGGTCAGCTGTTTAACACATTTATGTCCACTTACCCCACCCCAAATATGTCTTTTAATTACATATACCGCAAAGTGAAATTGATCTCTTGTCTCTCTTTAGATCTATATGAATCTCATGAAGTGTTTCAACTACCCTATGAGAGAAAACATGATGCGGCTAGCCATAGTGTGGTTCACACTGTCATTTGGGTGAGCTTTCTGATCTCATTTATGTCACAGAAAAATCTAGTCTAATTTTTTTCGCTCAGATAATAGCACAAGGCAGTCAGGCTTGCGGCCACATTGCATTTCTGTCATTGTGATTTCTCTGCTGTGCAGAAGTTGCGTGGTTGCGTGAAATCAATCATAGTCCTGTGGATCAATACTGGTCCATTGGTGTCTCAGTCTCAGGAGCAGAGATAGGAGTGAAAGCAGCCAGGGATTTAAAAAAAGCACACCCTCAAAACACTCTTTAAAATCAAACAGAAACCACAGGTGTCTCCCGGTCTTCTGCTGTGTATGTCTACTTCTCTGCCTCTCTGATTGCACATTTAAGAGTCTACCTATCCGTGTTTTTGTCAGATCTCAGTTGAAAATCAACATTATTACGCTGATCAATTGACAAAATAACCTCCTGCTATCCTGATGATATCCCTATGTATTCTGCTGGTTGCAGGTATTACGGCCTGTCAGTCTGGTTCCCTGATGTTATCAAACACCTTCAGGCAGATGAGTATGCCTCTAAAGTTAAGATCCACACCAATGAACGCATCGAAGACTTCACCTTCAACTTTACCCTGGAGAATCAGATCCACAGAAATGGCCTCTTCATCAATGATAGGTAGGAGAAGTCAATTTACGAGCAGGATAAGTGAAGGCAAAATTATACGGATAATTGTTGAGTTTATAATTTTAATCAGAGATCCTACAATTGAACATATTTTAAGCTATAAAAATATAATTATAATAATTACACATACTGTGATAAATCATTGAAAGCACAATGCTACTTTGTCTCTTCAGATTCATTAGCATGAAGCTGAAGTCCGTCACTTTTATCGACTCAACCTTTCGTAACTGCTTCTTTGATGATGTCACATCGGTGGGCTCCTTCTTCCGTAACTGCACTTTCATTGATGCATTCTTCTTTAACACAGGTGAGACCATTAGAATTAAAGACCCTTGAACTCTTGCTTTGACATGAATACACAGTTTGAGCAACATGTTTTGTCATTTTGTATTCTCTGATTCATCAGGTGAAATTGACAAATGGTTAAAAGGAAATATGGCAGACAAAACCACAGAAAACACTGATTTCCTCTGTGCTGTTATTGTCAAATTGTGATTTATTGTATTCTCTGTGCAGACATCGATGACTCCAAGCTGATTGATGGCACAGAGGTGATCAACAGCACTTTCACCCACAACAAGACGGGATGCCAGATGACGTTTGATGACGACTACAGTGCCTACTGGGTTTACTTTATCAATTTTCTGGGGACTCTGGCTGTTCTGCCCGGCAACATTGTGTCCGCCCTGCTCATGGACAAAATCGGGCGTCTGTCCATGTTAGGTAAGAAAGAGGGGTTCATGTTTGTGTGTATGGAGGAAGGTGAGTGTACAGTGGAGTAATTGGTTTTCACATGTAGGATGTTGAAATGATTCATGCTATGGATGTAACATCCATAGCATGAGAGGCAATTTTGAACATTACTTAAATGAATGTCACTAACTCTTTCTCTCTGTTTGTGTCCATCAGGTGGATCCATGGTCTTGTCAGGCATCAGCTGTTTCTTCTTGTGGTTTGGCACCAGTGAGTCCATGATGATTTTCATGTTGTGCCTTTACAACGGCCTGAGCATCTCTGCCTGGAACTCCCTGGATGTGGTCACAACTGAGTCCTTCCCTACTGTTAGGAGGTGAGGGGACAAAATAGTATATAGTTGTTTAGACTTGCTAATGGATTTCCATACACTGGAAAGACATATGAGTAAAGACAAAGAGATTATTCAATCAACTTTAACACATTTCTCTCTCTTCTCTACTTTTTACCTCCATGTCCCTGACTTTTCTCTTCCCGCAGAGGGACAGGATTTGGGTTCTGCAACGCTTTGTGTAAGCTGGCTGCAGTCTTGGGGAACATGATTTTTGGTTCCCTTGTTGGCATCACGAAGGCCATCCCCATCCTAATGGCCTCATCTGTGCTGGTGGGGGGAGGTCTGGTGGGTCTCCGGTTGCCTGACACCAGGGCGAATGTCCTCATGTAACACCAGCATGACGCTCATCAGCTGGGGTGAAATGGAAATAAAATCCTCTTGAATCCAAGAGGAAGTCCAGGGAGCAGTGAACAAGGAATGCAAATGGCTTGGTTCATACACATCTTAACACTGTTAAACACGTTTAACTTAACTGTAGTTGACTAAACTGTAGTTTAGGTATAACGTTGGATTGAAACCCATTTTTTCACCATGTGTTTGACTTCTATCATACCAAACATTAGATTCCTTGCAAGTTAATAATAAGCTCAGTCATTTTGTGAATTTATTGTCTGAAGATTTCACATGACAGAGCTGAGAAGTTGCACAGGTTCTGCTGCTGAGACTTTGGTTTAATTTTATTCAGTGGATGGCTGTACCTTCCAGCCGCAGCCATAATCTTGTGTGGAGTCACTGCATGGTTAAAGCTCAAGGCTTTTAATATTGATACAGTCTTATTAAGACAAGCCAGATGGGGAGAAAAGAGAAAAACAAGCTGTAATGAGCACAGCCAGCCTGCTGTGTGATAACGGAGGGAATAGATGATCAGACAGAGCGGACACACGACACAGATGTATGACAGCTGGTTTGCCCACAGGACCCACATACACAGGACATGTTGCAGACAGTCAGCATACACAAATCCATAAACACTCACATGTAGATATACTTTTTGTCCAAATCCATGTCTTAAAATAGACTCATACTCGCATATAATTATACTCTCCGTCCCATTCTGCACTTGGACCATACACACAATACTGTTTTTGCTCAACATGACATTTTCTCAGATACCTGAAACCTTTTCAAAGTAGATAATTCACATAAGATACCAAGCCCTTTGCATTACCTACCCAACCAAGAATAAAAAAGGCCATATTGAAAAACTGTATTTTCTTGTACCAATAATTGTATGGTATGTTGAATCTGAGGACTTTCATTTTATTTATTGCTGTGTAGTTGTGAAGTTGGAATGATGAATTATTCATTTTATCCAAATGTTGTTATTCTAGGCCCCCTTCCTTGTGTTGTGTTGTGTTATCGTACCAAAGCTCTCTGATGAGCACTCCTTATGATTTATGTTGGTTTTGCTTGTGGCAGTGACGTTGATAATGACATGTCATGCTGCTTCCTTCCTTTTAAAAATACTGAATGGCCTTTTTAAATGTGCCTCTCCTTAACTGGAGCAGTCTGCCCATAGTCATGTGGTGTCCTAAGGAAAAGACAGAAACTTAATAGGAAGTATATAAATAGAATGATCATTAAGTTTTTGTGTATATATGTGAAATATGTGGCCAATGCAGTATTTTATTAGGGTGTCAATTCATTTCCTAAACCTCATCTCTTAGGTTAGACATTCCTGTTTGGATAAAAATCTTTATTTTTGTGAAATAAGCCTCTTCCTCTCCAGAGATTAATTCCACTACTATACTCTAGGTAACAATGAGCCATAATATGATAAAATGGTGTAAATTACCTAGCACGACTGCAAAGTAATAATGTAAATAACAGCCACCTCTTTATGAGGGATAATTGGTGCCATTCATGATGAAAATGTCTCCTAAGGAAACTTCTTAGTTTTTTGACCAAATCTTAAAACATCTGAGTAAAATTCAACTCAATTATGTTTGCATAATTGTTACATATATGGAATTCAAATTCTGCCATAATCTCTCACTTAAAAACATGATCTGTTATGTATATCTTGTTTTTCAATCAGAAACACAATGCATACTGCTGAAGATAATGATGATAAGATAAGATAAGATGGGTAGATAAGATACAATAGTTAAGTTATTAGTTTAAATGTTAAAATGCCTCTAAAAACTTTAATTGACACTAATTGACATTTCTCAAATACACAGCAATTCAGTTGCTTTCAGTCCTGTTTTATTGACGCCCATGGATTGTATTTTCTCTGGCTTACAGCCTGTGCCCTCCTGCTTTTCTCTGCACGCGCATCTGTATCTCTGATTGCAGCATAGAGCTAGTTTGCCCTTTCACTGCAGTTGGTTCTCTCAAGGCTATACAAAACAAACAAACAAACAAACAAACAAAGACAACTTACAGGCTTCCAAGCTGGCACATATGCATCCATTTCCATTAACCTAACTGTCTCTCTGATTTTATAAAATCTGTGAGAAATACATAATAAAATGTGCTGCTATTGCGCAACAGATATTTTTTGACCACATGATTTAAATATTTTTGAGTATGGCATACTGATTCTAAATAAATGCACTGATATAAAAAGCAATGACTTTTGCCCAGTGTCAGTGCAACACTACTAACTGCTGTCAGTAGCAAGAATAACAGAGGGATCTGTACAGTCCTGGATGTGTTAAAACCTTAATTAGTGGCAGATCTACCTGATGTGTTACACTGGGGAGAAATCATATCACCTATTTTGTTTGAGGTATTTGGAGTATTGCTTATATGTACTGTATTTATGTGTGTGTGCGTGTGTGTGTGTGAGAGAGAGAGAGTGTGTATGCTTGTGTCAGTGTGTGCAAGCATGCGTGTGTGTGTGCATATACCCAGCTGCGGGCCTACGTATGCATTTAGTGTAAATAATGTACATATCAAAGCTGATATTGGTGGACGTCTGGGTTAAATGTGTTTAAGCTCCTCGATCGACTCATGTGTCTCCTGCTTTGTCCAAGCGATAAGTCCATCTGCTGTACCTCTGTTGTACATCTCTGTGTGTCCGTGGCTTTAAGCCCCTATTCACCCGCTACTCTTCGTGTGCGTGTGTGTGCGTGTGTGTGCACAAACTTGCATGTATGTAAGAAATCTTCTATTCTTTTGTGCTCAACTTTGTGTTCTTATTGTAAATTCTTCTGGCAGAAAATGATGGCAATATTCTGATTTTTGTTGAGGAAAAATGTGAATGTATCACTCTTGTAAGTTCTGTTCATCCATTTTATGGAGGTAATCAAATGTATGTGGAGAATTAAGTTGTATGTTATTGTAAAGGGCCTGCCAGTCATAGGATGACTGAGCTGTATGTTCAGAGGTCCATAAGTGTGAAAATATGTGAAGAAATAATGATGCCCTGTGAATAATGTTAGAAACTGGAAAGGCAGGGATTGCAGACTGTGCTGCTTTTGAACATATATACAATAAAAGTTATGTTCTCTAGCAAATTACGCAATGCATTTATTTCATAAGCATTATGTCAAACCTCACAGAGTAAAATTCATCTCCATACTTTATATATTACAATACTGCACTTATATATAATATCAAGATTGATTTTTTATTATTTTCTAACAAACACACAATTTTGGGGAGAAATTATGCAAAAACAGACTTGCAGTGACAACTTTTCCCTTTGTTCAATTAGCTTATTTGCATGTTCATAAGTATTTTGTTACATGTGCACTTCAGAGGCTAAAGATACAATAAAAACTCAGTTGCCACTTTATCAAGTACAAATAGCTGAAAGTAGTGTAGTCTAACACAACAGCTCTGCAAGTCCTACCTTCATGAAAAGATATATTTTTGTTCAAACTATTTTAGAGACATGTTAATTTAACTTTATGGTCATTGGTAGTTTGTGGTGCTATTGGATTGCATTGCATTATACTGAGAGGGGTTTATAACATTTAGTCTACAATTATGGACATAAAAGAGATGGAAAACATACTGAACCACCTCTCACCCATAGCTGGCAACTGAGAGTAAATACAAGCAGAGAAATGCATACACTATACACCTGTGTGCCCTTCACTCGTAATAATCTCTAGTTAATGCTGCCACCTAGTGGCTGAGTTCAAGTACTAGTGTTATTACAGTTTTTCTCAGTCGTTTTGACACATTTCTCAGATCGGAATTGAAATTCTCAAAACTACTTGTTCATCCTCCACATCATCTAGTCACTTGTGCACATACTAAAACCAATTTCTCATTCTTTTGAACAAATTGTAAATGCTTTGACACAGTCATGTAAATGATTATGTACAATTGTCTGCTGTTTCCTACATTATCAATTGCTTATGTCATGTTGATCAAAATGTATTATACTGGTTCTATGTTGAATAGTCTTACCCCCCAAAACATCTAGGCATTAGTTAAAATAGCTCAGAGGTGCATCTCATGAACCTTCACTTGGCAAGCATATAATATATGCTCGCCAAGTGCACAACACAGTGTTACAATTTCTGACAATGGAAGAACAACAAGGAAATGAACAGAGTTGACAGCCGGGAAGAAGAAGAGGGAGGCAAAATGGAGGACACAAAGAAGGACACATTTGGGTGCATTACCAAACCCAAACAAACAAAAATGTGATACAGCTTTTCTCAGTTGCTTTGGTACATTTCCCGAATCATCCTTAACATTTGCATAACAGTAAGTGCATTTCTCAAAACAATTCGTACAAACAGCACCACACAATGGATTACCTGCAAAAGGCTGTAACTTGCTCAAAATCCTTAGTTTATCTCTCAAAAGTAAATATTTAAGTCACTGAACCTGTCAGTGCCATCTGAATGACAAGTGATTCTGTCATTGTTTACAAACAAGATAGTCAAAATGCTTCGCCATGTTGTCAATATAACAGAGTACTCTGTAAGTATTTTCTGATGTAAACAAAGGTTTTGATGAAAATGATTGAAACACTGCCACCCCTGTGAGGTAGTCCTGGAGTCCTGTGTGGGAAAAATACAGTAATGCAAAACACAAGACACAAGAGTACAATTATGTCCTTGGCCTCCTCTACCTCTTTTTTTTTTTTGCCTCCCTACCCTTCTCCATGCAGCCTTACTCCTCTTCTTCTTCTTCACAACTGTTGACCCTGTTCATTCCCTTGTTGTTCTTCCATTGTCATAAATTGTAACACGGTGTGTTGTTGTGCTCTGTCTATATATGTTTGCCAATTGAAGGTTCGTGAGATGCACCTCTGAGCTATTTTAGAGAACTGGTTGATCATTGGTTGATCTAACACTTGACACATTTCCCTTCATTAGTGAAAGTCAAGATTCACCTGAGAACAATTGGTCAATTCAGGACACATTTACAAAAAAAAAAAAGTCTAATAGAAATGTATTGAAAATATGCTTGACAGATTATGACAACTGGTTCAACCATTTTGCATGTGATGACTTATGCAATGAACTGATGACTAGATGTTTTTTTGGGGTGAGACTATTAACAGAGAACTAGTATAATGTATTTTGATAATGTAGGAAACAACAGACAATTGTACATAATAATTTGCATAAATGTGCCAGATGATTTGCAATTTGTTTAAAAGAATGAGAAACTGGTTTTATGTTGTGCACAAGTGACTAGATGATGTGGATGGCCGAGCAGTCGTTTTGAGATTCTCACTTTTGATTTGAAAAAAACTGTACGCACAAGTTTTGTGTTAGTGGTTGTGGTTGTGGTGGTGTCAGTATTTACGGTGTTTTTTTCCCTAGTGGAAGTAAATGCAGCATGAGCCACCTTTTGGCCAGCAGGTGGTGCAGGGTGTTAACCTCCATCTCCTGTCCCGTCAAACATTTCACCTCACAGAGAGAAGTAGCGGCGGCAAGATAACACAAAGTAGTTTGTTCAGGACTCAAGCCCAAGAAGCGCACACCATGGGGATTGTCTGCCGCAAGTGACAGTTGGCGCTTTGATGAAACTTTTGAAGGCTGTTGTAGCCCCATTTTTTTGTCATTTTTTCCCCTCCACAGTTAGCTTCTCTAGTTATTTTATTCACATCAATATATCCTGACTGAGGCGCGGCATATTGCGGCTGTAACGGTAACGTTAGCTAAAGTTATTTTCAGTTCAGACGAGTTCACCAGTGGAGGAAACACGGCAGGATGTACCATGAAGAAACCGCAACTTTACAAAAGCCACGATATGGAAGTAAGTTGCACTCTTTCTAACGGGGTTCAAGCTAACCTTGTGTCTTTACTGGGTTAAAGGACAGACCGTGAATACAAGCTAATGTAACGTGCCATCACAGCAACAGGTGGCTCAGCAGCACCTGGCGTCTGTTAAAACCAGTAAGATACCTTTAGTAGGTGTGGCAGTCGCTGACAGTCGTGTAAAATAAAAATGAGAAGTGGTTAAAGGTGATGGAGGTTTTTAGGTTGAGGACTCAGATTTTTGTGAATTAAACTTACAAGGTGGGTTAGTTCAGGGTCCAGACAAAAGATGCTGTGACCTGGAGACTTAGCTAACCTGTAGTTTTCCTTCACACTTCTCCTAAAACACCTCAGTGTTTTTTTTTAATCTATTTATTTAATGGTAGCAGACAGCATATCAGCCTGTCTACACATAAGGCTTTTTTCTCATAGGTTAACCATTAACTTTGGATTTTGCTGCTGTGGAGAAATCCATGACTAACTCAATGAGCAGGTCAAGAATGTAACCACACATTTCAGGTCTACAACATAAAGTCAGGGTTTTACTATATGTAGGCCTATCTTGTCACAGAACAGCATCTGTGGGCAAAGTACAACTTTGAGAGATAAGGCCAGCCATTTGTGTCTTTATTGTGGTCTTTTTTGCCACTTTGGACCATTGAATTTCATTGACCAACACTGTCTGTCCTGCATACAGACACATGGAGGGGTGTGTCTGTACAGCACAAAGACTGAGACACTGTAGACTTATGAACCAACAATGTCTCTTCAATTTGTTGGCCTGAGTAAGTTTCTGCTACATGTGTTTTAACTATAGCAAAGTCAAAGGAATTAATTTCAGTAAATGTCAGACTAACCTTAGTTTATGGATTTTCCTGTGAAATGGACTGATCCAAAAGCAAAGTTAGTCATGATTTGTAACTCCCCAGTGCCTCCCAAAAGGTTTGGTAGAATAACCCTGCAGCTAAACAACAGCATGAGTCATAATCATAGAGCCAATAACTCGGGTCCGGTGATCCTGTGACATACAAAAGCAACAAACCCCATCCTGAGGGTTAAATATAACGCTCAGTGCAAGAGTGCACACAGGCCCTTGCAGGAAGTGTGTGAGGAGTCAGAAGGGGTAATGGCTGCAGCATGGTTCCTCTACCTCTGAGATGAGTGAAATACACATTTGCATCTTCTTAAACCGCGCAGCTGGGCCTCCAATCTGTGGTTGGATGGCCGGATGTTGTATTTACAACGTGAGAGAGGAGGACATTTCAGCCGAGGCTGAACATCCTATTTTGTTTGTGTGTGTGTGTTTACAATGTATGCGTTTGACTTGTGTGTCTGTTCACATGTGAGAATTAAATGTCATCTATCTATTAAGACTTAATGGATGGATGTGTGAGCAGGTGGCAGATGAATAGACAGAAAGTGCTTGAGAGGTTTAAAAGATTCAGATTAGCCCCATAGAGGCTAGATTGAATAGCGCTGCAGCATAGTACAATAATACAATAAATACATAGCAGCGTACAAATTCACACAAATAAACCACTACAGAACATGTTATAGCAGTAAGTAATTAAAGCACAGTACTAAGAATTACAGATCTGCGCTTTTCCCCACTCCACTGGGCATTGGGATTAGATTGAACAGGCTAATGAATCAACAGGTTTAATCACTTTAACTTGGCATCACAAGAGGCTGTAATGTTCATGTAACCCATGTGGACAAACAGTAGACTCTGGTGTCTTTGGTGTTTGCATGTTTACTGAATCTTACTTGATGTCCTAGACTCTCATAAAGAAGAATAAAAAGCGTGATCTTCCATGTGAAAACTCAGCTGCTAGACTATATTCAAACCCAGAGCATGGTGCTGGGTCCAGTGGGAGAGAGCAGCTCTGCTCTGAAACTGAGCCCCCGAGCGTCAGATTGGCCCTTCACTCAGCCAGAAGTAAAGAGATTTGATTGGATTAGAGCAGGATAAGAAGCGTTGGGGGGAGGAGATCTCATTAAGCTGCAGGTAAAGGTCAACTCTCAGCAGAAGTCACTTGTCAGTCGGGCACCCCACCTTGACATGGCCATTTCATCTCTCTCATACAGCGGTTCATCGGAGCACGGGATGAAGTACAGTTTCTGAGGGGATCTCAAACTCCTAATAATCAAAATGAACCACTTTTAACAAGAATTATCCTCTCAGCCTTCCTGATGTACTCGTATTGTACGTGTTTGATAGGATGAAGAAGATGGATTTACAGTATCAAAATCCAGACGAATGAAGCTTCCACGTCATTCATGTCGATGTACAGTACAGTGCTTTAAAACTCATACTAAGCATAAAGAAAACAACTTTGTTTCAGGCGCTTCAGTTAATGTCAGTTGAATGAACAACGTCCTTTGAAGAGAAAACATTTCTGCAGTGAGGAGATACAATCAAAGATGATAAAAACGCAGGGTGGAAATTCTTGAGGCGTAGCCTGTCATGCAAAATGTGTTATTTATGCAACGCCATGTTTGCCTATTATGTGTGTGTATATAAGCAGTGTTATGTTTAGAGCTGCAATTATTAGTGGATTCATTGATTAGTCAATCAACAGAAAAGTAATTGCAACTGTTTTGATGATTTGATTTTTTTTATGTGAAAACTCTTTGGTCGCAGCTTCTTTAATGCACAGATTCGGTGCTTTTCTCTGTTTTTATGTCATTTTAAAGTGAATCGCTTTGGTTCTCGGAGTGTTAGTCAGACCAAACAAAATATTTGAAGATGTCATCTCAAGATCTGAGAGATTGAGATTGACACTTTTCTCTATTTTCTGACATTTTATACGCTAAAAGATTAATGATTAATCAAGAAAATAATTGGCAGATATATCGATAATAAAAATAATCACTAGTTGCACCTCCAGTCAAGATATCCTACAGTTTAAAAGTGAAACACACTCAAGTAATTGTTTTATGATAGTACAGACTTTGATATATTATTTTATGATTTATTTAATATTTATAGTGGCAAACGGGCCTTAGCTTATCTCTAGATGTGCCAATAATATACTCAAAACTCAAATAAAGTACAAACATTAATACAATAAAATAAAATGACCATAAAACTAATTGGAAAGCAGCAGATCATCCATCACTACATGACTGATCCCTCCTTTCAAAACCGTTTCAACTGTTCCACATATTGATCCCACGACATGAATAACTAAAAGTTAAAGATTAACATTTTAATTCTGGGTAATTAAGACAATAAAAATGTTTAGCACACCAGTGACATGATTTGGGATTTTGTTTTTTGTTTTTTTTTAGCCATTCAGGACGATGAGAGGCTGTCAGCGGAGGAGATGGATGAGAGGAGACGACAGAACATCGCCTACGAGTACCTGTGTCACCTGGAGGAGGCCAAACGGTATGGCAGGAGGAGGAGAGGATGAGCTTAATGTCACATGGTGACCTGAAGACAACCACTTTCCTTTTTTTTTTTTTTTTCATTATTTGCTTTGTCACAGGTTACAGCTCATAGGGATTAAATTGGGTGTGTTCGGTCAAGCATTAGGATGTTTGATAATGTAGAACAAGTTTATTTATTTAATGAACATTGTTACGCAGAAGTAAAAAAAAAAAAAAAAAAACAGGGAGTGGTTTTGAAATGAAGCCATGGGGAGAAAGCCAGGGGAATGTGATAGATAAGGGAACAAAGCAGTGTGTGTTTAAATAATGCTCGTAGTAGTGTGGAGCTGAAACGACGGATGAAGACGTGCATGTGAGATGATGACGTGGACCTGTAAGCCTTCATGAGGATGTGTGAGATTAAGACAGGGGAGGTACTGACTGGGTGGAAAGAGTATCCACCCTTAACCTCACTCACCCCTCAAATAATCAAATAAATACAAAAAATCAAGATGTTTTGATTATCATTTTCTCAGTAGGTTTAGTAATATTTTATTCTCCTGATAGCTTGCGGGGATTTTTCAAAAGTCAGTCATTCTAAAGTCAACAAAAACCCGAAGACTCTTTTTTTTTTGTGAGTTGTCTGAGCAAAACTAAAACTAAACCACTTCCTGTCTTCTTCATATCCATCTGAACAGGAAGTGTGATCGTGCCACTCTTTTTTTACCCACTGATTTCGTGACAACCCCACCCAGTGACACAGAGATTGATCCCTGGGATTGATAATTTATGCTTAAATTGTGTTGTTGTGCTGTAGCCTAGTGGTGACAACAACAATTAGTCTTCTTGTTTGGACACACTTGTTTATAAGAGATGTGTGGGTTTCATTTACATCAGCATTTCCTCAAAGGTTATTGTTTGACAACTGAAGCTGCACTTTGACTCAGTAAAGACTGTTTGAACAGCCTACATGATCTGCTTATGTCACAGGATAATAATGGTCTGCGACGGCAGGTAGCATAGACGCAGCACAGATGCAGTCTTAAATAATAAGCAGGTCATGCCTAGATTATGACACATTTTTCTCTTTTAGTGTGCTGGAGGAACTTAAGCGGAAGGCTATTTTAGCTGCACTGAAACAGTTTAGGGAACATGTGCTTTAGCAACACCCCATGGTCAACCTCATGGTGACTATTTCACCCTCACTTCCACACATAAATCACACTTTCACTCTTTGTAGCTTCCTGTTATTCCATCCAAGCGCTACTGACTTTACTACACTGCTGTCGATTGTGGAATGGGACCTCTATTGACCTCTACTCTGGGAAAGGTGTCAAATTAGATTAGGATTAAGGCAGACGTCTAAGGAAGCCGCAGCCACAGAGAGCATGGGATTAGATTCTGCTCTCTGGGTTCAGGAGTCAGCATTTACTGAAACAAGGCAACCATGACGGAAGCCACTCTCGTGAAGGTGTTTTAGTACACCTGGAGAGTGAGCTTTCAAGAACAATATCATCGCCTACTCATGTCTTTGGAAACAGTGCTAGAAGTTGTTTGTCCTGTTAAAACATCTCCAGAACATCAGATTTTGCCAGAAAAAAGCTCTTTGTTCTATCAAAAAGGGGAAAAGAACCATAAAATTACTCATGAAGCTCATTCAACATAAATTAAATCTTCTGTAGTCAAACGATTGCACTAAAAGTACAAAAGTTCTTTACTAACTTTATGATGCTATGAATTTTCTTAATAAAAATCGTTTTTGTTTTTTTTTGGCAGTGCATGAGCGTTCACAGGGGGATGCTATCTTAAACTGTGTCTCAAATTAATGTAATTAAAGTAATTATGGGTAGAGCATCATTGAAGTAACAAAGTTGAATGGGAAAGTCAGATTTTTATGATATTTTAAATGCCAAGATGATTTGTCAAGCACACAGTTTTGGGCAGTGAACTGAAATATTAGTGTAGTCCCGGGCCGATCTGCAGGACGGTATTGGGGCAGATCACATTTTTTTTTAAATTGGATTTCTATCAGCTCCTTACAACCCAGTCCAATTACTTTCAGATCCTCTGTGTTCTGCAGTTTTATGTTTTCCTTGCATGCCATCTGTGAAAAATGTATTATTGCTCTCTATTAAAAACTGGAGCCTATTTCTAACGCATGAACAAATAAATAGCAGGCTTGGTAAAAAATATTCTCACTGAGAGCATATGTCAGCAACAAAACAGAGACACCTGCGGTTTTACAAGAGTTGCTTCGCTTCAGTTGTCTTAAATGACATCAGGTGGACTGCAGGACGTAGTGAACGCAAAAGCAGCTGATTTCCTTGTCGTTTATGAACTCGGATATTTCATGTGACCAAACCACAGTTCTTTACACAGTATAATGGCCCCGTGCTTTGTTGTTCAAAGTCCCCCTAGATTTGTAACTTAAATGACACGGTGGATTGCTAAGTTTGGCCTGCTGATGTTTTCAGCTGAAGGACACACCCTCCCAACACACAAAAACACACACACATAGACTTTGCACCCTCACCGGTGAGTAAACAGTTGACGGTATTTGTAGCTTTTTTGGATGGACACCATGGTGGTTTGCGTTGATATAGGTCCACCCCTGTGCTATCTAGAGCATGTTTTTTTTCAATCAAGGATATTATCCTATTTTTTTTAGACATTCCTATCCCCACCACACATGCTGAATTTCTCTGATGTCACTCAAACCCACAGGCACACACACAAACAAACTCATGACCAGCGTGACCAAGCAACAGTAGTCTATATGACGCAAGCCACCAGAGGAGGCTCTGTGCAGACAGTTAAGACTGGAGCTGAAAGCAAAGGAGTGTAGTCTAATATTGATATGTTGATGTTGATGTGGGACAGACTGAAGTCTCAGAGTCCAGAAAGTTTTGTTTAGTTTAGCCCAGTGGGCCACAGATTGGACAATGACAGGAAGGCCTGCTTTGGAGTGTTGTAAACAGGAGTCTGTCCTGCTTCAGGATTCAGGATGCTTTGTTTTAAGTACAGGAAGTGAAGTTTCACAGGAGAGCTCTCTTACCCATGCAGGATGTTACAGCATGGGTAACAAGGGTAAATGGTATCATAAAGAATTCTACAGGAAAAAGTGGTTTATCTCACATTTTTTTATAATATTTACACCCCTGAAGTACTTTCACAGAGCAAAGGCAGCGGTTATCTGAAAACAAAAACATTTTATTAAAAACATGTCTGACATAGTTTTTCTTGCATGATCTTCAGTGACAGCTGCTAAAGTTGGTTACGAGGTAGCTAATGCTTATTGCTAAAGGTCTCTAACTGCACACTCCACTGGGTTTGTGTTGACAGGGCATGGTGTGTCGTGGTTGTCCTTAATGTGCTGACTCATATTTTGGCAGAGAAGAGCTGTTGAGCACCCACACGGCCTTAATTAACCTAAACAAGGTATCTGTGTGCATGCATGTGGGAGGGTACGCTTTATTGCTTACAGACTGAAAGAGGGCTGGAGTTGCTGGTATGAATAACTCATTAAGGAGTTCAAATAAGCTAAATCACTGAGCTCTTACTGGTAGATTCGACAAGGGATAAATTCAGTTGTAGGATAATGAGCAACAAGGAGGAAATGTAAACATTAACATTAAAATCAGCTTCCTCAGGGTAAAACCATCAGGACAGGGCCATACTAATAAATATGGTATCACTTCCAGGCAGTAAGATAATGTGTAACAGATTCTCAAACCATGATATTTCACCATCCTCACCAATCATTCACTAGTTCCTTGGAATGGAGCTTTTCCTGATATGTCAGTTAAACGGTTTGGCAGAGACTGTAGTTGAACCCTACAGATGGACATTACGTCAGGCTGAAGGAAGGTCGACATGAATATCCTGTGTTCACCATGAGTAGTGATATAATCACATTCATTAGAGGTGTCTCATGATTACACATAGTTAATGTCTTGCTGAAGTGGAACTCACAAACCTTCATTTGTGATCAATTTAGGCTTTAAACCAACTGAAGTAGTATTAGACATCTTGCTCACTGATGCCACACAGTTTCCATTTCACAAGTGAGACTTACGCTAACCTTCACATGGTCTCAAAGCTCAGATTGTAAATCTATCCACAGCCCCCTTCCTAAGGCATGCTGGGCACGGTGTGGGTGCTGTCTATAACAATGCCCAGTTCTCACTGGCCTCGAGACTACTCAGTCGCTGTGTGTAACCCAGAATGAGTAAATACAGCACCTCTGGAGTTGAGTAGGCTAATTTTGTTAACACTAATTTAATAAAACCAGGGCCAAGTGTGTATTTATCATGGGTTTGAGGTTAAAGCTTAAATGATCACCTTGTAATGTTTACATGAACCTTCGCTCTTTTCTAAATTCACAGGTTTTGTTAGCCAGAGGACTAAATGTATCCCACAGATATCAATGTGTGGAATGAACGTATGGTTTTAGATATTAAATCATAGACGCACTGTCATAACACTGTGTATATCAAAGACAAAGTCACTGTCAGATTTTCAGACATACCTGTTTCCCTCACTGGTCTGTGATGTAAATACAAACAGACATTATTTTTACTTTTGATATATATATCATTATATTCTTGATCCGCTGTCTTTAGCTTTCACCTTAGTCAGGCATGCCAGCAGGTGTAGGAAAAACCAATATTGACTTTCTGAGTTCATGCAGGTTTTCAGACACCTAATAACTTGTATATCGCTCGGTAGATCTCAGATGGAAAGGTAAACACATTAGGCTGATTTGTTTATTTATATTCTGAACGTAATCATAGCATGTTCTTTTGTATTACAGACAAGTCAATAACTTGATGCTGAAATTTTAATGGTCCTGGTGATTTGACTGGAAATTGAACCTGTTGCTTACAATGCTTTCCTAATGAAAGTAGTGTCTTTTCATCTTTATTTATATTCACCTCAGGTAGTTGAGCAATAGTTTGAAATAATGGTATCCACTTCTCGCATTAGAATGAACATGCTTGCTTAGACTCTAATTAGTGATTTCTGTAGAAATTTTTAATGACTTCCTCCATAGTGGTTACATTGTGAGGCAGCTTGATTTGCCAGATCACGAGATTATGTGAGAATCCATCTTGTCAGGCTTCAAGTTATGCACTTCCCATGAGGATTCTCGCATGATCTCGCGAATCCAGCTGCCTCACAAGGTAAGATGGAGATGGTTCATCAAGTATTTTTTGAAAATGCCTGTCCTTTTCCAAACAGTTTCCAAAGACTGTGTAACAAACCATCTGGTGTGCCAGGTTAGCATAACGGTTGCTGAATGAATGTATGTAAAGAGATGCTTTTAAGAATCCTCTGCCTCCTCTGAAGTCAGTATCTGTGTTTTCTCAGGTGGATGGAGGCCTGCCTGGAGGAAGACTTGCCCCCCACCACAGAACTGGAAGAGGGACTGAGGAATGGTGTCTACCTTGGCAAGCTTGCCAACTTTTTTGCCCCAAAAATGGTGTCGGAAAAAAGAATCTATGACAGAGATCAAGCCCGTTACAAGGTACGTGTCCATAGTTTCACATTTAGGCCGTATTCAGGCCAAATCAGGCGGTGCGGCAAAAACGCCAGTTCTCCCATTCATTTGAATGGGGGTAGTGCATTTCGGCTCTGGCTGTTTTGGCCGCTGCGGCTGGAAATTTGAGCTGTGGTGATTGGCCACCACAGCCTTCAGCCGCAGTGACGTCGGATTGTGTTTCTCCAATCCGACGTCACTGCGGCTGAAGGCTGTGGTGGCCAATCACAGTCGGAGATCAGACTGAACAGAGCTGTAAACTCTGCCATGAGGGAGCACAAAGACGTTACTAAGTGAGGGGAGGACGTTTCACTTCATTTGATAATGTTAAAAGTAAATTTAGGCTCTGCTGTCTGAATGAAGTGAGGGAGCACTGGTAGTGAGAATACCGGTGAATCAGATCAAAAAAATGTTATTTTCTGATTGTCTCACAGCGGTTACTTTCCGGAGTACAAATAAACCCGCCCAAACCCCCGCTCGACCCTGCGGCAGAATGCCGCACCACCTGATTTGGTCTGAATAAGGCCTTACTCTCCATCATTCTTTTTATTTTTATTTATGCTTCTCATAACCCTGTTGGAAAGAAAGCTCCTGGAGACAACTTTGATCATAGCAGATAAGAAGATTGGTTCCAGATCTTTTAGGCACGTCCTTACAGTTTTAGACAGTTTTACACAGCAAAGTGTTCAGGCCTTATTGTAACCAGCAGCTGTTGTGCTGCTACAGTAAACTACAAAATTGTCTGAGCTAGATTTTGAGTATGATTTTAATTCCCTTAACAAATCGTACACAAACATCACCAGAGTGGCAGCATGAGGTTATTAGGTATTAGACTGGCTCAGCTATTGTGTGTTATCAAGCAACTGATGACACGTTTGTTTCTCTTTAATGCAGCATGTACTGTGCATGCCATAATAACTCCTCTGTTTTCATGTTGCACTGGGAATGTTTTGATTCACATTTCTTGTTTTCATTTTCAGAGCAAAGGGCTGCACTTCAGACACACTGACAACACAGTACAGTGGCTCAGAGCTATGGAGTCAGTGGGTCTCCCAAAGGTAAGGAGCTCCCTGTTTAACAAACAAACATTCAGTACACAGACCCATTCGAGCCTGCATTCACAGTCATGAGACCTGACGAAAATACAGTTTTCAGTACAGTTGGCGCCCTATAAACAGATTTACAGAACAGAATTAAATCTTTTATAAAACCCAAACTGTTGAGATTCTACGTTTTAATTTAGCATCTTTACACATATGATAAACAAGCTGAAATACTAGGACAGGACTGAGAAAATGTCATGACTTAAGTGATGCCTCTCATCAACACAACGACATGTGATGTCAGTATGTTAATAGAAAGTTGTTTGTTTTGAATTGTGTTGATTGAAGTTGATTTTTTTTGGCAGATTTTGTCGCGCTTCGGGAAGTAGACAAAGTTTTCTGTTTGCAATGCAACATTTTACATGAGAAATTGTTCTTTTCCAACAAGTGTTGATTTGGTGCAATGGTATACCTTACTGTATAAGCTCATGTGGGCTATACACTTATGTGTGTGTGACATGTAAAAACAACTAAATCAGCCAGGGAGATCCGTAGCAAATGATGCTTTGCCACGCAAACTGTGGAACTGGGAGGACTTGGTCTTGGCTTGACACGTGTGTTGGCTCAGGGTTGGTAGATAGGCAGTCAAGTTAAAGGAAAGAGTCCATCTTAAAACTGGGAAATTGTTACATCCATTCGACAACTAAGACTGAGTGGAATCCAATCTCAAACTAGGACAGGTTGTAATTTATCCAACACTAAGGATGTAATTCATTTTACAACAGTTATAGAAAGAATTTCTACCATCCTACGATCCTACAACTACTGTGAGACTGTCATTTTTGTTAGAAGCTGCAGAGCATACAATGGGAAAACAAGCAATATGAAACTTTAATAGTGTGACAATGGTTCAAAATTACATTAGCTGTAAGAATGTAAACAATGACAGAAGAAATTGTAATGAGGGTGCGGCAATTCTCACAGAATAGTATTAACCTCCATTACATCATTTATTAGATGACACAAAAGGCCCTCTCTCTCACTGAGGCGTCTCCTGGAAATGAAAATGGGGTAAAATTGATACCAACATATCTCTGTACTGCCCTTTGGGATTGCTTTTTATACTAATTTGATTGGCATTTTTAATGAAAAGCCTTTTCAGGAGAAGTCAATCTTGCCCGTAGCTTTTTTTCTATGAGATCATTCCATGTCTTTGAGCAAAACCATGATGTTGAGAGCGTCAGGTGTTCCCATTAAGTCCCATTATGTCCTCCCTTTGCAACTTCTTATGCAGCCTCTCTGTGTGCCCATCAGCAGCTTAAAATGCGAAGGAACATTGTGATGGATTATCTACTCTTGACTGGCTACAGCAGTGAGTGAATAATACCTATTGTGGTTTCTACTTTCAGATATTCTATCCTGAAACGACAGATGTGTATGATCGCAAAAACATGCCCAAGGTGGTGTACTGTATACACGCACTGAGGTAAGAATAAAAAGATTCTCAAAAAAAATTATATTATTACTGCCTTCATACATCTTTCACTTCTGACAGCAAAACCGCTTACTCATTTCTCATCTTTTGTCAAGGTGCCACACCTTTCTGTTGAATGTTATTTCACTTCTAAGAAAAGAATAAAAAAGAGGAAACTGCTAGTGTCATGGTTGACCTACGTGTCAAATGCTGGTATCTAACAGTAAGAATGTAGTAAATATGAGCTATTGGGCAGATTATATCAGCAAGCATTGTGTTTTTCTGTAAATATTTACTTATTCATGTATGCAGAAGTGGTCACTGATGGGTTACTCACTGTCTCATTTAGATTCATTTACTCACGCTTGATAGTTATGGCAGACAAGGTCAAACACTTTGACCTTAATGTGTTTTGATCATGTTGCCATCCACACAGCAGCATAGTCAAGTTACAGAAATTGAGGACAGCTCGTCTGGAGATGACAAATGAATGAGACTGCTTAGACTAACTTTTGTATCACTCTGTGGGGTTCAGACATGGCCTCTTTTTGTGTCCATTAAGTTCAACCTCTAATTCGGATGTCAAGTGGGAAATAGTACTGTAAGTGATATGAAACAAGAACTGGAAAATGTTATTTCCACTTCTGTAAGGCAGTGAGAGTCTTACTGTTCAGATAGACTTTTTAATGGTATGTTATGGTATGTGTTACATACGTCAAGGCTATATTATACACCACCATGCATTTACCTATAGGTAGCCATTGCTTCAATTTGACAAGTTTGACATGCTTTCAGTCACTGTATGTTTATTCTAACATTCAATCATGGAATAATTAGGAATTAAAGTCACGGTCCTTTAGTCTCTGTTCCTCAAGTTTTTTTTAAACACTTTGATGAGAATAACCTATCTATACACACTGCTTACGTAAACCTCTATTCAGCATGTCAGCAGAGGCTTCCTGACAATTTAATGTGGTGTTTCAGTGCTCAACTCATTACTTACAGTCTCACCACAAAGGGTGGTTCTTTGTAATGGTTTCACATTTGTGACAAAGTTTATAAAAACACATGGAAAGAAAAGTTAGTGCTCTTACAGTAAGGTTGGTGACATCAATATTATAACTTCAGGTCTTTGCTTTTTCAGTTGAGATGATGGAAAGGGTCAATTTTATCTATCTGACCCGTCTAGTCAGCCAAACGCAGATTTAGGGAGTGGTTATGTGAGCTGCTTGGATTGTTTTCTCTGTTGTAGTGTTACGGTCAGGTCCTTAGAGAATTGGTTTCCTTCCCTTCATATGCACACACGTGCTCTTCCTTCCTGAGAGTCCAGCTTAAGTCCCACAAGGACCCAGTGAATACTCTGCTTCCCTGGGTACAAACACATGCACGCATGGAGGCAAAGCAGCAGATGTTCCTCCACATTCAGTGTGGTGGAAAAATTTGAAAGAAACACAATGTAATTGGAATAAAGCATAGTTTACAGTAAGAGCACATTTTGAAACACTTCTGACGAGGTGGTAGAGATGTGGGAGTTAATTTATTGCCTAAAAAGAAGGCGTAAACATTGAGATAAAAAAGCTAGAGCTAGTTGCTTCAAGCTAGTCAGCTGATTGTCAGTAATCCCAGTGGCTTGTAATCGGCCACCTTCATTAACCTCAGTCAGCTGTTACTGTGTTTGTGTCTCGTACTCTATCAGCTGCCTGCATGTTAAAACATTACCCTTTGTATAAGCAGAGTTTAGATAGTTGTCCGAAGCCCCCTGTGTCCCAAGGACAGAGTTCATTTCATGTTTACACACTTACTGTGACCAAAGTACAGAATAACCAGCTACTACAAATGCTCTGTTCAAAGCTGTGCTGATGCTAGGCCTGCCCTAAATATCTATAATTCAGTACCACTTATCAGGTACCTGTGGGAAGATGAAAGTTTTATGAAGTTTCCAGCCACCTGCTTCTTGTATTCATTGGCCAGTGTTGGACTGAGTCTGTTGGCTGCTGTCAGATGGTGCTTGTTATACCCTGAACCAACACTACCCCCCTGTGGTCTAGGTGTGACATAGGCCAGAATTAAGGGCCATGGGGAGCAGTTACTGTCATGGAGGAAACGTATCCAAATATTGAGTTTCAGTTTCATAATAACTGTCTTGACCTACAGCTTCCCAGTGCCTTACTAAATTATTATTTTTTGTACAAATCTTTCAGCTTATACTTGTACAAACTGGGCATTGCACCACAGATCCAGGACCTGCTGGGGAAAGTGGCCTTCACAGGTAACACCAGTGGAATTTAGACAGCTTTTCCTAAAACCAAAGTAAAAATGCACCTTTTTAAACAGTAGAAGAAACAATAAAGTGATTATCAATTTATTTTAAAACGAATGATGCCTCTTCACCAGGGAAATCTTCTCTTTGTGGGCTTTAATTTTGTTTACTGGTCTTGTTTGGATTTAATTAACACATAAAAACTTGTCATGTGCTCTAAAGTTTTGAAAATTTGTTTGAAGTGTCTCATGTTTAATTTAGAGTTTTTTTTTTAAACATTTCAGATCATCAATTGTGAATCAATTTCGATATTTTTCCGATTTTAACTAACTTTAATTTAACTTTGGGAAAATGTCAGTGTTCCCTCTGTTTTGTGTGTTAAAAGGAAAATAAATTGCATTGCAGGCGGTATATTTTTGCCTTTCCTCTCTCATACTGCATAATTTCCATTTTCCCTTCCATTGATATACTGTATATCTGTCTTTCAGAGGAAGAGATCAGTAACATGAGGAGTGAGCTGGAGAAGTATGGCATTCAAATGCCAGCTTTCAGTAAAATTGGAGGTATCCTGGCCAACGAGCTCTCAGTGGATGAAGCTGCCTGTAAGTCCTCTGACCTCTTAACTAGATCTCTATATTGAAACAGGTTGTCAAGGTCTTCAAAAAACTGCAAGTAAATTAGCCTCTGATAGTGTCGATTGATTGACCTGTTCCCTAATTTTGTTTTGAACAACATTCAAATGTTGTCCTCAGTGCATGCTGCTGTGATTGCCATCAATGAGGCTGTTGACAGAGGTCAGGCATCTGTGACAATGGGAGCCCTGAATAATCCCAACGCAATGCTGAGGAACATCCATGAAGCTCTGGCCCAAGACTACCAGGACTCGCTGAGCCAAGCCAAGGCTCGCAAGCAGGATCAGTCTTCAGGGAGGGTGAGAGGCCTACCAAACACTTCAGTGACCTTTTTGAGTTTTAGTTTCATTATTTATCTGTATATATCGGTTTATCTGAGTTTTCCTAAATGCAGTATGATTTCACTCTGTTCTCGAACTTTGCTTTAATGTGGGAAACATTTTCAGATTGTCACAGAAATACCCCTTTCATACAGGAAACCCATCTAGGACAAACTATACTGCATTCACTTTACATTTTAATCATTCATGTGCAGTAAGACTGCTGTCACAGGTTAACTCTATGTTGTTACCATCCAGAGACTAGTGTTTGCAGTTGTCTTTGCATATTACACACACACAGACCTCAGATATGTATAGAATCATAGTACACTACAGAAAGTTTCTCTCTTTCATGCTTGTCTATGCATCAATCTCTCTCCATCACTATCTCACTCTATTTTTATGCTAGACGAATATTCAGTTACATAAACGTCAGTAACATTAAATTAAATTCCCACCCCTCCAAAAAACACTTGTTGACTGAAGCTGTGTGTGTCATACATGTATTCAAATCCTGGTCTTTAGGTTTTTGTTGACCCATTCAGGTCAACCTCCAAGACCAATCTGTTGGTATCACTGCACTGAAATTGCAAAATAACATAAAACATATTAGACTTATCATGATTAACATTCAAACCGTATCTGGGGAATGCAAAATATTTAAACTTGATTTTTGCAGTAAACAGATGTTTCTAATTGCGATGTCTAGTACTGACAACTGTAGTGAAAAGAACTCAGCACTGAGGTCTGAAAGGGGTTTCCTACACTGACTCACTCCACAGGCCTTGCCAGCACATTCCAGTGGCTGCAGTGTCAGCTGTACTTCACCAAACACTAACCCTCCGCACTGTCCGGCAGCTCGCCTCCCATTCTCTCCACTAATACCGTTCAAACACGAGCCATCCATTTCCACCTAATGTTTGAAATGTTATTTATTTAAAACATGCAACATCTGTATGAATCGGAAGAAATGTATGTGATCAGCTAGAAATAAAATATTCTACTGTATATGAAATTTGATGAAATAATAATTTTTTTTTTTTCTTTTGTCTCTCTCCTTAGCGCTCCTCAATTACTGCTGAGGAAAGAGATGTTTATGAGGAGCTGCTAACTCAGCAGGAGATCCAGGGTTGCATAGACATTGTCAACAGTAAGGACTGTCCCTCCCACACAATGGATGCATACCTTCTTGCATGAAAATAAATCCTCCAATCACGTACAGTGTTGGTGTTTAGCAATACAGTACATCATTAACTCCATAATATTTATTTGTTTAGCACTGATCCAAAAGAATGTGAAAAGAAAACACACATTTTCCCTCAAAGATGTCTTGTCTTGGTTTTCCTGTCTGCAGTCCAGGCAGCAGTAAGGCAGGTGAATCAAGCAGTGTCGTCCCAGGATGAAGCTGCTCTGTTGGCGGCGCTCAGGCTTGAAGCTCTGGCCCTGCTGGGTGTTCAGGAGGCAAACTGCCGCTGGTACCTGGAACATTTTACCAACTACTGCCAGCACCAATCCAAGGTATACTGGGTCAGTGGTTCCTAAATCAGGGCATTGGGAATAATAATAATTCTGGTTTTCTTTCCAAACTGTTACAGAAGGTAATTGCATATATGTGATTTTTGTTGGAGGTATACAGCACAGTAAATAAGTGGGAACAGAAACCTCCAGACACTTATTGCCCTTCATTAAAACACACTGTATAATCATGAGACTTACATAGTGCTGTCTCTCTAATTTACTGCGATCTTTATGCTGCAGGATGGAGGGAAAGCTGTGATGGTGGACAAAGAGGAGATTCAGAGAGTTGTCAGCTCTTGTAATGACTTTGCTGAGGCAGAGAAACGAAGTAAGCACCTTTTTGTTATATTCCATGAATGTTTATTATCAGTAATTCTGGTCAGTTGAAAACCCCAAGTCTGTCTGCTATTAAGTATACATGATATATATTTAATTCAGGTTTTTACAGATGTATTTCAGCGCTTCAGTGTAAGACAGGGAAAAAATACAATTTACCTACTGAGATACCTTTGTGAAATTGAATTTGGGTTACGCTCACAACATGACTGTGATCATTTTCTTGACTAGAACTGGAGGCAGTTGCAGCGATCAATACAGCCATTCGTCTTGGCAATGCAGTGGATACGGTGGAGGAGCTGACGAACCCTGAGGCACAACTGCCGATCGTCTACCAAACTGCTGCCAACCTCTATCAGGCCGAGCTTTTTAGTTTGCAGCTACAAGGGGGGCGGGTGAGACATCCTGTTAGCAATTTTCACACTTTTACATGTGTATCCACAGATAAAAAATGTGCTCATAGGCAAAGGGGACATCAGTGCTAGATTTATACTGTAGTTAAATGTCACTTCATGCTCATGATTCAGACCTTTATGTTTATCAGGCCGGCCTGAGCCATGAGGAGCTGAGCGTTGCTGTGGAGATGCTGTCAGCTGTAGCAGTGCTGAACGAGGTGCTAGACACCAAAGACCCACAGGCTGTGATCGAGCAGCTAACAGACTCTCCTCTGGGCTTTACCAACATGGACCAAGACAACCTCAACAGGTAAGACGGCTGTGAGGCAGATTGTTGTGGACTGCTGATGATTACAAGGTTGCATTTGCAGTGCATAGAAACAAAAGCTAAAAACACTAGTTGTCCAGCAAAATGTGTTTCATTGGGTAGCAGTGAAGTTTAAGCTCCCCTTTTGAGCAGCCTCCCAACTCTACTTGATCTGTTCAGTAGTAAACCTTAGTCTCTACTCGCCCTGCTGTCATGTCTGTTAATGCTGGTTGTAAACCTGTTCTGTCACATGATCAAGGATTTGCTTTTTTGTTGCCATAACTGTGATTAACCTCATAATAACTACATGGTGGTACAGTATGATTTTTAGGAGAAATAAATTAATTAGATTGTATGCCGCTGCACTCCTCTTTAGGTTTCTCTTTACTGTTACTTTAACACTAAAGTGGGCTGCTGAGTGATGGTTCATTTGATGTCATGAAACTGTGTTGAATCTCTCTGTGGCGCTCTCCCTCAGGTATGCTGACACTCTTATTAAACAGAGAGCTGAGACTCTTGCCACGGGCCAAGAGTTCCTTACCTGGAATGATGTTCAAAAGTGCATCGACACAGTCAACGTTCAAGTCCACGAGGAGCATGAACGTAAGAAAGTCTCGCCAATTTCTGATACTGTTTCATGTAAATGCATGTAAATCTCAGTACAGTCTGTTAATTAATTGGATTTCCACGCCAGCAGTTTGAAATCTCCAGTAAGGTTTTATTTTAGTTGTGGCCTTACAATGACAATTTGTAAAAACACATACAACAATATATGAAACATGTTGACTACATGTATTAAATGGTTCTTGTCTTCTACCTCCAGGCATTATAGCTATAGCTGAGATCAATGAGGCCCTTAACTCAGGTGATCATCAGCAGACACTTGCAGCCCTGCTCCTCCCTACAGCCAAGTTGACGGGGGTGAACTCAGCTACAGCCAAACACTACCATGATGTCCTACAATATACCAAGCAACTCCTCTGCCAGGTATTGTGACTCTAGATTGAGTTAATTTATTTAGGATTTATGTAGAAAAATGTGCCTGCATCTCTCACATCCTCAAAGTGCAAAATATAAATATAAAAAGTTTCAAAAGTATAGCTGAGTAAATCAACCACATATCATAACTCTATCTCATGCTCGTTATTAGTTCAGTCAAGACCACTTTAGTCAAAAAGAACATTTTTATTGCCGATTGCAGTAGTTATTTTTGGAAGTATGGCTCTGTTCTGCTCCCTGCCCTTCCATGTGCTTACATGGAAAGCCCAAGGCAGGGACAGCAGCTGTAAAGACCCCCATTGGACCTCTGTGCCTTTCAGTGTTCTTACATGGAAAGCCAAAGGTAGGGAGAGCAGCAGTAAAGACCCCCATGGGACCACCCTGCCCTTCCATGTGCCTACATTGATAGCCTAAGGCAGGGAGAGCAGCAGCAAAGACTCCAGGTACAGAGCAGAGCAGGACAACAGAATGCCATTGTTTAAGTCAAACGCAGCATATAAGGAGGAGCTGGGGTAGAGGTGGGTTGCAAGCAGCTTGCAGAGGAAGAAACAAGGGAAGGTAGACTGAAGCAGCTTTAACTAAGGTGCCCTGTATGAAATTTGCCAATTGAATGCATAGAAGGGAATCAGCTGAGCTATCAGCTGATGTAGCTGGCTTGTGAGCTAAGCTTGACTATGTGGCTTGCCTGAACTAATGCTATGCTCAATTTTTATTGGAGATGCATAAATGTTATACATTTTTATTGTAAATCTTAATCACTTAATGTTGATGTAGACGTTATAATGTACATATAATTCATGTGTGGAAAAACCGGAAGGACAAGTGTAAATATTTAGCAAACTATTGTCTCATTTTGTATTGTTTCTACCCTCTATCAGGGAAAAATGGAGGATAGGTTATCTGTTGTCACCATACTCTTTGTGTCACCGGTTTCTCAATCTGAGATGTTGCTGGGTTGACATGACAGGCTTGTACAGATTACACAGTCTGCATATTCCTTTCTTCATACTGTACAAAGATGTGAAAACAGACTTTGTGACAAAGGTTATTCTGGACCTATCAGAGATTGTGGTATGACTTAACCCTGTTAAATTCACAGATTGAACAGTTCACATCATCGTGTCGGGGCTTGTGCTTCCCTGCTGTGACTCAACAATAGTTCAGCAGTGCAATAGTTTTTCTAAGCACACACATCCAGTCTCACATCATAACAGCCAGCCTCTGAGGCATCCCACGGAGAGAGATGAATTGTAGTTCTGAAGCTGCCGTCTTAGAAATGAGCATACACAGGAAGGGATCCAGACAACTGTGGAAGCAGCAGAGACACACAGCTACTCTGTAATATCCGTACAGTCTGTCATCCCCACCGGACAACAGGCGGATGTAGTGGACAATGTGCAGGATGCCACTAGGCAAGAAACACACTGCGAATATGATGAAAACCAGAGTGCTGACCCTGATAAATGGTCTCCAGTCACAACCAGATTGACCTAGGTGGTACACCACTGCTATGTGGGCATAAATGCAAATCAGGAAAGGCACTATGAAGCCCAGACAAACCAGCATCAGCCTGTATGGCAACAGCTGGGAATGGGATTTTTCTTCCAGGGGAAGTACATCATGGCATGTGGTGACCCCCAGCTGCGTAAGCTGGTAGCTCTGCCTGACCAGGAGCTCAGGCACAATAGCAGCCCCAAACAGGAACCACACAATCATGCAGGTCCACACTGCCAGTGTAGTCTTAGCAAGTCTTCTGTACAAGAACGGTCTGACCACAGCCAGGTAGCGCTTCAGACTGATGCATGCTATAGTCTGAGCCGAACAGTAAACGTTGCCATAAAACAAGGCTGTGATCAGCCGGCAGGAGATTTCCCCAAATATCCAGTTGTTTCCGTTGAAATGGTAGTGAACACGCAGTACCAGGGAAAACAGGAGGACCAGGTCAGACAAGGCCAGGTTCAGGTAAAGAATTACTGTGGACAAGGACTTGGCTCTGAGTCTGACTCTGAGGAAGGTCAGAATATAGGCGTTGGAGGGGATACCCACCAGCATGGCCAGTATGTAAGATGAAGGTATGACCCAGGTGCTAAGGACCCCTGTGGTATAGGCCGTCGCAGCATCGTCTGGGTTCACAATTAGCCTTGGGGCTGTGCTGGGATGGAGCGGGGTCGGCCTCTGGTTTGTGTGGTTGAGTTTGTAAATCTTCCCCCTGAAAGTTTTTGGTATCACACCAGGTTGTTTATTGGCTGTGGTCCCAGTTCTATTCCCTGTATATGGGTAGAAAAACAATGTTTATGGCTTTAAAAAAAATAATTATATAAGAAAAATACATTTGAAACTACATTAAAACATCAAACAGAAATTTTACTTCATCCCGTTGGCTTTTGTTGTCTTGTGTTGTCTTGTGTTGTGTCCTGTATTCATCACAAGACTTTCTAAGTATACCTCTTGTTCTTTTTCATGAAGCAAGCAGACATTTCTATTTATGCATGTTAATTATCCTTTATTTTAGTATTTTTAATTTATATTTTTTATAGCTATACTAATATAGTTAAACCTGTGTTTTGTAACTTTGAGTTGAGACTTTAAATGAGCCCTTTACCAGTTGGGGTCAAAAAAGTCCCAGTGTAAATAGTATCTCATCTGGGACCCTGGCTTAAAGAATAAATGCAGTCATCCTTTTGGTAAACTGATAGTATTTTAGTCAACTTACCATCATGCTGAATGGTCTGCACTGCCATCAGACAAATGATTAGTCCAGGCACAAGGTCGGCCATATCGCTCTCTGATTGAGGATTTTTAAAGGTTGCTGATTTTCACTCCTCTCAGTTTTGCTTCTTGTCAGCTACTTCAGTAAATGTAGGAGTTCTCCACTGCTGGAATTTGCTGTTAGGCATCTCTGCAGCACAACAGAAAAACTGATAACGATGTGTACTCAAGCTCGGCTTCCCGCTAGTGTATGTGGACTGCCTGTCTGTTTGTATGGTTCAGTGAGCACGTTTCCTGTCTCGGCTTGAAAACTGAATTCCCTTCTGCCTGTGTCAGGAACTGCCCACTGAGTCGCTGGGGTGGGAGGATACTGCTTAATAGTTAAACAAATAACACTAAATACAGTTGCATGTAATTAAATTATGTTTTAGGTTATTTGTGGTTTTTTGCATTAAATACTGTTTCTGTTTTTAAGAAGTGATTTGACTTTTATTTGGAAGGGTAACATTTGTCAGCCTGGTTATGGAGTTGAAGAATCGTTGCTGTAATATGCTTTCTGGATATTGTAAGCTTCTGCATCTGCTTTGAGTGAAAAGTTATGCATATTCTTCCAACACTATTACATTCTACAGCAGATAGATCATTAATCTGTTACTGGAACTGTATACTGTGTTCCAAGATGGCAACCATCCACTCCAGCGAAAGTTAATATCCAGCACACATGTTTTTACTTTTCCTGATTTTCTTTTTTTTTTTCTGTTTCTGTGACTCATGACACATGTTGCCCCACCTGTGTGTATCATCTTGATATGATGACACACAAAGAACAAATGATCCTTTATGATTGCAGTTTCTCCTCTGTCTCTCTTTATACATGTGTGAGTTGGATGAGAAATGATCAGACAGATGGAGAAATAAACAAAGAGGCTTTTTTTAGGCTGTTCGGTGGGTTTTAATGGTGACTTCCTTCCCATCGACCCTGTGGTCAGAGATACACTCCGGTCCCCACCAGAGTTGTCTAAAATTAGCCAGAGAGCAAATACAAAAGTCAGGCTGAATAAACATTCTGTGTGCTTGTTGTGATGTTATATTGTTAGGTTAACCACCACTCATTACATTTTTTCCTTTTCCTTAGATCTTACCTCTGGACACAGGGGAAATGGTACTGCCTGTTATTTGCTGTTGCTCTAATAGCACCGGCTTGTGTAGTCTTAGTGCTGCTATGAAGTCTTCCTGCTGTAGAGAAAAGCAATGTATATACAATAGTCCACAATCCTAACTTGATGATTTGCATAATCTGACTACAAGAATTACTAACTAATGAAGACATTATAATTAATCATTTGTAAATTCTATATTTATAATTTGAGTTCAAGTTATAATCAAGTTAGTGTTGTGTGCATTAATATTGCATTGGCTGCCTGGGGTACATTGGTTTTACCCTTCTGACAAGAAGAGAGGTGACCTTGTACTTTTTCTCTGACTGCAGAGCTCTGGAGATGAGTCTGCAGTTCTGTGGCTGGACCAAATCCAAGAGGCCATTCACACAGCCAACCAGGATGAAGAGGAGGCTCTCACATGTGTGTACATAGAGTTTGAATTCACTCATCCATATCTTCACCACTTAAACAATAGCTGTGTTATGTCCAGTTTATTCTTCTCATGCAGTGGGCACATTACTAGATTGTCATTGTCCAGAGGATGTACATTATTTTCAGAACACCACACAGCTCTGATGGCAGGCTCCTTTTTAAATGATTATTTGTTTAAATTGTTACAAGGCTACAGTTCCTCCCACTCAATGACGTAATGGTAATGTATTGCAAGGTTGAGTGCTAATACAAGGTTTCTATTAAAGAGCACAGAGCCACAAAATATGAGTAAGCAATACTTTTGTAGGCATGCAACACACAGTAAATATTATATCTTTTGATACATTATAGATACTCTGGCAACGGTATTGCAGTTTCTGTTGCATTACTGAGCAAGAAATGTATTTTTTTTTACTAGCATGTATTTTCTGTCTAACCTACTCTGCTATATGACATTTCAGCCTTTTACTAATTTATGGTTGTGTGACACTGACACACTACTAGTCTAGTCTAGAGTATATTTTCCTCTTCAGTTACATGGATAGATGGTGGTATTGATATGCAGTGTATCACATACCGCAGGCCTGTGTTGTTATACTGTCATTTTAGTGAGCAAACCATTGTAATAGTATATTATTACCCCATGCTCTCTAGTCTAAGTGGCCATTGTGCATTATTTTTTTTAATATTACTTCTCATACTTTTGCTATTTCCTACTCTTGCTATTTTTATATTTGAATCAACAACTGCTTCTTTGGCTCAACTCTCATGTCTTTTGCCAGTGGCTGGAGCAGTAGCTGACATTAACAAGATGGTGGCTGAAGGGGACTCCCAGAATACACTGCAGGCTTTGCAAGCTCCGAGTGCAGGACTGAAAGCGGTGCTCTCTGAATGTGCCGACACATACCAGACTGGACTGGAACAGAGACAAACAGAGAGTGCTACTAAAGGTAACTTTACTTGCAGGTATCACCGGAAAGAAAGCTCTATTTGTGAGATAGATGCTTGCACTGTGAGAGGTCACCTGATGTTCATATTTGGTATTCAGTATAATATCAACTGTGTCTAAATTAGGCATCTGCTTTGTCACAGGCAGCACTGAGAGTGTGTGGGTGAAACATTGTATAAAGGACAGATATGACTACTACTATAACCTGGAGACTGGACAGGGCACCTGGGAGGAGCCGGAAGGATTTGAACACAATGATGGTCAGCTCAGTAAAGAGGAAATTCAGGTAAACTCCCATTCCCCCTCCTTTCATTCATGACTTTCATTCATCTGACAATTGCACTGTTCAAATGATCATATAATAATCACACTATTGTAGGATTGTTTCAACCAGAAACCCTTTTTTAAACCCCTTTTCCCCCCTTTTTCCTTCAGAATGTTGTCAGTGGTGTGTCTGCAGAATATAACAGGGGACAGTTATGGTTGTCCAATGAGTCCTTGGTGACCAAGCTGCAGGCGAGGGTCAGAGGTTTTCTGGTCAGGAAAAGGCATGCCCAGAGGATGGAGTATCTGCGCCAACAAGAACCACAAGTCGTCAAATTGCAGGTAGTGTGTGGCACCACTATGAACTTTGAATAGTGGTTGATCTTATAAATTAGATCAACTTCAGTAATTCCTGATGCTGCTGTGGGCTATTCCAGCAGTAATGAGAGAGCCATACTGTACATAAAGAATTAGGATTTACTTAAGTTTACATACTTCATCATTTATAAGCAAAGAAAGGAGGATAAACCATATTTTAACAATTTTAGTGTTTGCATTGTTCTTAAATTAAAGTCCAGAAACAAAAAAAAGAAATTACATTTATTTAAAGAAGTGACGGCACCTAAAAGACAACATCTGAATGGATTATCTACTATTTAAGTCTAATAATCTGTGCTGTGATATACTGATGTGAAACACACAACTTGGAGCATGTTTTTTTTACATGATGTAGATTTTTGACCATATTTTTTCATTTTTTACAGGCTTGCTGGAAAGGTTACAAACAGAGGAAAGTGTACAAAGACCGAATGAATTTGCTTCAAAAAAATGTTGCTTCTGTCGTCAAGGTGATCAATTGTTTGCTTTTAATAAGAAACATATAAAAATGTACAGTTATTTGGTGAATAGACAAATGTAAAAACTATGCACCCCATTCTTGGAAATCATCAGCAACAAACTAAAATAATCACGATAGCTGTTTTAACCTATATTAAAACAGTTTGCATGTACACAAAATTAAAAAATACCTTCTACTGTATATCAGTAATCTAACAAAACATTGGTGTTTTTTAGATCCAGTCGCTGGTGAAAATGTGGAAAGCCAAACGTAAATACAATCAGAGGTTGCAGTACTTCAAAAATCATGTGAGTAACACTCAAATCAATCAGCATCACTTATTGGTATCCTTTTGGTTTTGTGTTGTTGTTCCATGTTGTGTAGGAGTCTTGTTTAAGATTGTTATTTGTGTGTATAGGAGAAAGAAATTGTGAAGATCCAGGCTTTTCTAAAGGCCAACAAAGCCAGAGATGACTACAGAACCCTCAGTGAGTCAACACAGACATTTTACATTCCTGCAGTTACTTATGTTTTATTATGTATGTTGATATTGAGTTATTTGGTAAAAATATTGTGGTATTTGACTTCTTGGAATTGCTGAGCCCACAATGTAAAGGTAACACTTGGTGTAGAAATGGTATAAGTATCATTAGATCAGTGTCTGGTAACTTCACTTTGTACTTTTTATGAATAAGATAAGATGTACACACTGACTAGTCTTTTTGTGTACCAATCTTAGCTGGGGCCAAGGACCCGCCCCTGTCTGTAGTGCGCAAGTTTGTCCACTTGCTGGAGCAGAGCCCCCTGGATCTGCAGGAAGAGCAGGAAGTGACACGACTTAGGGAAGAGGTGGTCACCAAAATTCGCTCCAATCAGCAGATGGAGAAAGATTTGAACCTGATGGACATAAAGATTGGACTGCTGGTGAAGAACAGGATCACTCTGCAGGTTGGCGAGCCTTGCCATTATATTGGTTTTACATAATCTGTTGCTTAGTTTCATGTGCATTACCAGTCAATAAATCCAAACACTGAACACTGATAGAATCCCTGTAAATATTTCTTATCTACTTCACTTGGCTTCTTAACTCACTATTTGGTGTTTTGTTTCTTTGAAAAGGATGTTGTGTCACATAGTAAGAAAATGAAGAACAAGAAAAATAAGACGAGTAAAGATGACATGACTGCAGGAGACAAACTGGGTATCAAGGGCTTAAGTAAAGGCAAAAGAAGGAAACTGGAGGCCTACCAACATCTCTTTTACCTGCTGCAGGTAAAACAAAAATGTGTCTAACTCTTCCTTATCTACTCTAATACTATTGTTTTGGGCTCAACATGATTTAACTTACTTCTCTCTTTCCTCCCAATCAGACCAATCCATCCTACTTGGCCAAGCTGATCTTCCAGATGCCCCAAAACAAGTCCACTAAGTTTATGGACACTGTGATCTTCACCTTGTATAACTACGCCTCTAACCAGAGAGAAGAATACCTGCTGCTCAAACTCTTCAAGACTGCTCTGGAGGAGGAAATCAAGTGAGGACTGCAGCTCTGATCAATACTTTCAATAATCTCAAGTCCATTGCATCCAGTTTACACTTATATTGTACTGATATAATGGTTATAATGAACAATAAGTAAGAAAATGCCTATAAAATTAATGGAAAGAATTTGTCTACAATTACTTAAAACACATGTACGCTAAATCCTGTGTCTTGGTTTGGCGGACAGTACTGATCTGCTGTGCCTTGTTCTCCATGCGTATCAGGTCAAAGGTAGACCAGATCCAGGACATTGTGACAGGGAACCCAACCGTTATCAAGATGGTGGTGAGCTTCAACAGAGGCGCACGAGGCCACAACACACTCAGACAGCTGCTGGCTCCTGTGGTCAAAGACATAATCGAAGACAAGAGTCTCGGCATCAACACCAATCCTGTTGATGTTTACAAAGCCTGGGTCAACCAGCTGGAGACGGCAACTGGGGAGGCCAGGTAGGGTTAATGCAGGTGGTGTCAGTGGTGGTTGGTCTTTGGTGTACTTTAAGTTCAAGTTTGCACCATAAGGTAGTTTTGTGTGTTTTATTCCATTATCTATAACTTCAGTATACTAGAAACTACTGCAGTTCAAAGCATTACTTTAAGCTACTTAAGATTGTTTTTATAGGAAACCACTGTTTTCCAGTCAATTAAAACCTTTAATGAACACAACACACTACACAAACTTTGAAAATGGTCATTTCTTCTACCTACAGTCTCCTGTAATTCTAACATAATTTTTCAAAAACATAAGTGAAATTAACTAGATGCTCACTGTGTTGATCTACCAATTTATACAAGGTTTATTTCTCTTTTTACACCACACTGACATTACAGATACCAGGAATGGCATTAAATGTACTGAAGTCTGTAAATGTTATACTTTAAAACATGTTTGCTACAATGTAAAGAGTAAAAACACACAAATACAACCACCACAGTATGAAAGCTTAAAAGCCTTGACATGTACAGTATTAATGTTCGTCTGTTGTTGTTGTGCCTCAGCAAGCTGCCTTATGAAGTGACTCCCGAGCAGGCCATGTCACATGAGGAAGTACGCATCAGGCTTGAGGCATCCAGTCTGGCGCTTCGGGCTGCAACAGATAAAGTCCTGAACTCTATTGTGTCCTCGCTGGATAATATCCCGTAAGTTTTGGGACCTGGTCAGTGTCAGTGTCTTTCCATCCTTTGTGTCCTCTGTGACAGATTTGCTTGTCAGAGCTTGAGCAGATTGGATTTTGTTGAGTCTGTTGTTTTGTCTCTTTTTTTTGCCAAATCAAATATACATAAGAATAAATTTAATGTTACCGAAAACAAGTTATCCAGAAGATATTCAAAAGTTAATGAAATTCAGTCTCTCTCTGTTGTGCAAAAGTTGGGCAAATAACAGGAACACCTGTCTAATGCAGCAATGAATACTGCCTTTGTAAGGAATCTATTGTCAGATGTGTATTGCTTTTTTATTATTATTATTATTATTATTATTATTATTATTATAGGGAAGAATTAGTATAGGGATACAACCAATTAAGTTGTCTCTCTGTACTGAAATTATTGTTCTTTTACATGTACAGTAATATTTTTTTTTATCCTTCTCATTAAAATATCTAAATGCTTAAGTGCCATTTTATTTCACTAAATGTTTTTTTTCCCATTTTCTCTTCCTATTGAATATATTTCTTTCTATTTTTTATATGATTACTTAAACATTATAGTGAGAGCAACATGACTAAAATAGGGCTAAACAGGATATGATCATATGTGCGGGTATGTTATTGGCTCATCCTAGTTGTTAAGGGTTAAGCTGCATGTTAGAGCATAGTCATTACCAGATAATCATTGATTTGGAGCAAGTAGTCATCTGGTCAGTTGCTAAAGCACAAACTCAGACCTCTGCTTTGTGCTACATTAGTCACACCCATATAACCCAGTTTTGTGATTGGGACATAAGCACTCATCTTTTCATTATTTCACTGATTTCAGAAATCTCAATAACAACACAATCATTTCTAAAAGTGCTCAAGACTGTTTACACCACTAGATGGTGCTGATGCTTTTTTTTAGGTTTTTAGCAGAAAAACTGCTCTTACAAAATGTGGAAATTCAAATAAAGAGAAATGGAAAGTCATTAGTATTCTCATTCAGTAATGCAAGTATTGATGAATTAATATCTAAAAAGACAACATTCTGCCTCAAATAAATCCTAATAAGCCTGAATGAGTCATCATTTTGGACTTCATTTTCCCTCTCATGAGCTTGCTTTATCATTTGTTACATGACATCTGAATGCATGTTGTTTTGTGTTTGATTTCCCATCGATGCTTTTTCTTTTGCATGTAGTTATGGCATGAGATACATTGCGAAAGTTCTGAAGAACAGCCTCCATGAAAAGTTTCCAGATGCCTCAGAGGATGAGCTGATGAAGGTAGACGCCCTCAAGTATATACATAGACAGACGTATTTGTATTTTTCCATTTATAGAACAGTATGTTCAGGTTCTGCTCATACAGTCCTCTCTGCATGATTACTATCATCATCTAACTATCATGAGCATACTGAGATCACTGACTATGGGATTTAATTCCACAAAAGGTTTTAATGTTTTCTCTTGTTTTTATTGCAGATTGTAGGAAACCTGCTTTACTACCGCTACATGAATCCAGCCATCGTGGCCCCTGATGGCTTTGACATCATCGACGTGTCAGCAGGAGGGCAGCTTCACGTAGACCAGCGTCGCAACCTGGGATCTGTGGCGAAGATGCTCCAGCACGCTGCTGCAAATAAGCTGTTTGAGGGCGAGAATGCACATATGACGCCAATGAACAACTACATATCACAGACATATGAGAAATTTAGGTGAGAAAGGGAGCATGAATATTGATAGAAAATGATGCTGTGTTTCTGGTACGAATTTTTTGCAGAGATTTTATGTCAACATGTTTTTTAAGTTCAGGGCAATACTCAAGCATGAGCACAGGCAAGTCCTCCAAAACACTTTAATTATGTACACCATGTCTTTGGTTCATGTTCAAAAACAACATGATGTAAAGATAAAAACATGAGATAAAGCAATTCTTACACTTTGCTGTTATGTTCTTTGTTTTGAGGAAAAAATGAAGCTCCAGTAAGCCAATGTATTGCTAATGACTTTCTGATAAGAAAGTCAAAAAGTTCAGAAAAATAAAGTCAACCTTCATTTCCCTTGTAAGTTCAGGAACACTTTAAGCTGACATGGTAGAAGTAGGTGTAGTCCTGGCAAAGACAGAAGCTGTTATGTGCTGTGTCAGCAATTGGCTTTCACAAAAATCATCTGGACTCTAGACAGACCAGTACAAACTCACAAATATGAAGCTCTGGGTGTGTATGTGTGATGTTATCTTCCCCACATTGCCAAATTGGTTGACTCATCATTACTGGAAACCCAAGTACACTTTATTCCATTTTCTGGAACAAGTTAGTATGGATTGTTTCCCTAGCTGAAAAGGTCACAGGTACATCAAAGACAGTGTTACTGATGACTACTGGTATTCTTTTCTTTCAGGGTATTTTTCCAGTCAGCATGTGATGTCCCTGAGCTTGAGGAGAAGTTTAATATTGATGAGTACTCAGACATGGTGACCCTGAGCAAGCCTATCATCTACATCTCAATAGAGGAGATCATCAATACACACTCGGTAAACCTAAGCAAAATAAATCTCATAACATTTTTTTTGTGGGCCAGATTGAATTCAATTTATCTTCCTACAAATGCAAATTAAGTTGTCATTAAAATAACACAGTCTCACAAAAGCTGTGCATGTTTTTGATTATGATTAATCATAACTGAATCCTTCTGTCAGTGGATGGCATGTTTGTACTGATACTGCAGTTGCAGTGTAGTTGTCAAACTGGGCTGCTCTGATTCTGGTTTCATATAGTCTTTATCTTGAGGCTCCCCTCTAAAGTTTTAGTCAAATGTTTAGTGTTGGAGTCCTAAACTCACTGTTATAATGATTCTTCTTCTTTTACAAGTACTATTAGTTCTAGTATTACTGATGATAATATTACTACTACTAGAAGAACGAATATTACTAGCACTGCTACTGTTAGTACTAGCTTTACTACTGAGAATTCACCCCTTTCCCCCAGCATGCCAAATTTTAAGAAATTCAGATTATGGATCAAATATTTGAGTGTTTGAATATCAATTAAATATTCAAAGTGCTCTTGATGTCTTAGTATTTTTCTTACTTTTAAACAAAACATCTCAAGCAAATCTAAAAAGTCAACATACAACTAGATTTGACATATGTGCTGCTATATTAGCACACAGTTCCTATATTGTTTAAATCCCACCAATTGCTCTCTTCCATTTCTCATCCTTATCGCTGTTTCTCGGACAGCCACTTATTGTCTTTCCGTCATCATCCTTTCCTTTCTTTATATTTCCAGACCATTTCCTTGGAAAGGGACTAGTGGTGAGGACATCAGTATGTTAAAGCCATCCTTTGTCCTTTTGTCATCAGTTTCACTCTACACTTATGCACACAGGGACTAAAAATGGAGATGATGCGTGTGTATTAGCTTGGGCAGATGTTCTTTTAACCTTCATTTTGCTCACAGATAATTTTATCATTTCCTATCTATTTGATGTGTGAAGAAAAACATTTGCATTTTTTAAATGGGGGACAGGATCCATTATATTGATATATTTCTCTACTGTAGTCTAACATGCATGGTCTTTATTAACAAAATGGAAAAAAAAGTAGTGGGAGGAATCCTCTTTAACTGCACTTTTGTTCATCCAAAGAGAAATCTTTGTTTTCTGCAGTATTCTTCAGAAGAAATATGCATATGTATGCTTATACCATATGTATGTATATGCATACAGTATAAGCAGTATGGGTTGGTGTACACAGGTCCTCCTGTTATCCCCAGGCCTTGACTGGGTGCGTTTATGTACCATGAGCGTAGTCAATACTTTATGCTTATACATACATATCGATGTTTTAAAAATGTAATAAGAGAGTTGATTTAACTTTTAAAAGAGAGTTTAGCACCTATGACCCATAAATCTGTTCTGCTGTTTCTTTATGCGTAAATCTAACAACATTAGTTCACCGTGTCACAGCATTTTACAGTGGCTAAGTTCGCAGTGAATATTTAAGCTTTTAGTACAGGACTAATTACCTTTTTGTATTTGTTAAGCTGCTTTTGGAACATCTGGAGGCCATCTCTCCTGACCACAATGACCTGCTGCATGAGCTACTGCAGGACCTGGGAGACACCCCTGATGTAGAGACATTGCTAGGTACTGTCAAACTTTTATTTACACTGAAAACAAGCAAAAATCAGGAAAAAATAAATATATATTCAGTATACATAATATATCAACTGTAGATATTTATGCCCATCAAAGGGTTCAAACTGGCAAGATTCCAATCTAAAGACCACATCTAAGAACCATTTATGCTACTGTTGTTCTACTGGTTTGGTTTGTTTGCTATTTACCCACTGAAATGATCACAACTATAGCGTATTAATCATTTTACATGCTGTGCCACGTCAATTAAGGGGAAGGAGCTGTGGATCCAAATGACCCAAACAGAGAGAGTGCTCTTAGCCAGCTGGCCAAGACTGAGATCTCCCTCACCCTAACCAGCAAGTTTGAGCTGCTGGAAGGAGATGACAAAGACTTGAAGACTCTCATGACAAAGTAAGTAATTACTGTCGGGAAACCAACTGCTTCAGAGAAAGTGTGTTGCTGTGCCTGTTGATGTTGCAATCATTTGAATTCTTTATAAATAATCTCAACTCTGGTGTCAAAATTAGTGTGGATGACATTATGCCATGCAGCCATAATCCAGGCTCTTATATACTGTACATTTAAAGCCATTGTGCTGCTTCAGACTTGCACAGAAGTACTCAATATAGAGTTTGGGGTTGCTACAGTATGAATGCCGTGAGATGCTCTGAACTTGACCCTTTTTGACACAGTGTGTGCATTTCTTTGTGGCTATCACTCAGTGGCACGTCTTTGTTGTCTTTCCTGCTCTTCTATCATTTCCTTTCCAAACAGGAAGGGGTTCGGTGGTCAGGGTTATCTTTCCTATAAACGTGTATCCGCCTGGATGAGTTACTTACAACAAACTGTATTAGAGAGATGGCCTCTTTCTAAACTTCTGCTTCATACAGTATTTAAGTAGGAAACTAAATGTGAATGCAGGATTGCTCTGAGTTGAGATGTGCATGTACCATCTAAGTTTGGTTCTAACTGCAAACGTTCATGCCATGGGTCATTTTTACTATTTTCTACATTGTAGAATAATACTGAAGACAGCAAAACTATAAAATAACACAAACCATATGCTACTCAAAGTAGCCACTGTTTGCCTTGATGACAGCTTTGCACACTCTTGGCAATATTGTAATCAGCTTCATGAGGTAGTGACCTGGAATGGTTTTCAATTAACAGATGTGCCTTGTCAAAAGTTAATTCATGGAATTTCTTGCCTTCTTAATGTATTTGCGACCATCAGTTGTGTTGCATTGACCGTGAGACTCACACAATTGACACTTTTCACATGCCAAATGTCCATTTGCAGTGAAAAACAAATTATAACTGATGACATCACGGTGCAAAAAGAGGAGACTGAAAGCACATAGACAGATAAGACAGAGCAGCACAGCGCAACAGCAGCACTGTGCAGCAGCAAATTACTCAGACTATCAGGGGGAAAGCAAGAAATATAAAAAATCTATATTGTAATGTATTCCCATGCATGCTGCTCAGAGTGATCTCAGTCAGCGGCTCTTCTGACAGCAGCAGGCAGGAGTGAGAGTGAGTTACTATGGTTACAGGGACGCTCTGTGTCTGTTTTTCTTGTGATTCCCAATAATGGGTTTTTTAGGTAACCTACTACCATTTTAGGCTACATAATGTTTTTATAAATAATTTCAAATATTAAATAGCCATTCTTCTAATAATTATTTCCTGTCCTGATCCACCCAGTTATATATTGTTCTTGATGCATTCTTGGTTTTCATAGCACCCTCATAACTAATCTAGACTAGTGCAGGTCCCTGTTTCTTGACTTAATCCAAGAGGTCAGGTTGTGTAGAAATGCAGGAAGTTTGTTTCAGTTTTTTTTTTTTATTGCAGCACTAAACATGCTCACTTCACAAATAAATCAAAAGTTGGCAGCCCTGACTGTAGTAATCCATATTATGACATGAACTCAACTAAGTAAAGAGAAACAACAGTCCATCATTACTTAAAGACATGAAGGTCAGTCAATTTTAAGAACTTTGAAAGTTTTTTCAAGTGCAGCCGCAAAAACCACCAAACACTATGATGATTGAAACTGGCTCTTGTGAGGACCACCCCAGAAAAGGAAGATACCTCTGCTGCAGAGGATAAGTTCATTAGTGTTACCAGCCTCAGAAATCACCAATTAATGGCCCCTCAGGTTGGAGCCAATATCAATGCTTCCCAGAGTTCAAGAAGAAGACATATCTCAATATCAGCTGTTCTTCACTGCATGAATCAGGCCTTCATGGTGGTCAAATTGCTCCAAAGAAACCACTACTGAAGGAGACCAATAAGAAGAAGAGAAAAAAAAACACAAAGAGTAGACATTAGACCAGTGGAAATCTGTACTTTGGTCTGATGAATCCACATTTGAGATTTTTGGTTCCAACCACAATGTCACAATGTCAATGTCTTGAGAAACAGAGAAGGTATTAAACAACACAAGGTGAGATGTCAGGTTCTCAAAGATGATTTTATTTTTATGTGTGTTTTAGGACAAAAAAGCTTATAGTGGATGTGGTTCGGATTCAACCTGGAGAGACTTTGCCTGAGATTCTTGACACCCCTGCCTCTGCCCCACAGGTGATGTTGTCTTTCTTTTTGTGTTTCCTTGCCCATTTCCCAAACAGCCATTTTCATGTGTCAAAGGAATATTTGCACTGATTCTGACACTTCTTATTCGACTTTGTCATGAAGGAGTCAGAACATACTAAGATTGTAGAGCGCCGGGCGGTTCAGGATGCTCAGACACCAGAAGGTCTGAAGAGCAGCCCAGCAGTACTAGAGGACAGCCAGCTTCCCCTCGAACAGAAGAAGAGGAAGATCCAAAGGAACCTTCGTAACTTGGAGCAGGGTGGCCTCGTCACTGCTAGTAACAAATACCAGGACCTCATTAATGACATATCAAAGGTTCATAAGCAGCTCTTCATCCACATAGAAAGATGCATGTTTCTAATGATAACTTGTTAATTCTGTTCAGCTTCTGACTTTGTAAAAATGTGATATAACCTGTAATTGACAGGACATTCGCTACCAAAGACGCTACAGACAGAGGAGGAAGGCTGAGCTGGTGAAGCTCCAGCAGACACTGACGGCACTCAACTCCAAAACAGCCTTCTACCAGGACCAGATGAACTATTATGATACCTACATCAAGACCTGCCTGGACAACCTCAACCGGAAGTGAGTTGTACCTTCTTTTCATACACGTTGTGACAATGAAGACTTAAGAAATATTTTTTCTCGCTGTTTGTACATAATGTTTGTCCTTCCTGCATCTTTTTGTGTTGTGTGGGTGGTTTGATGGATGGGGTGAGATTTATTGTGATTACGGTATTTTGTGTATCCAGGAATTCACGCAGATCAATAAAACTGGACAGCAAAGGAGACGACAAGGGCAGCAAGAAGTGGAAGCCACAGTCTCTGAAGTACACTGCAGCAAAGCTGCATGAGAAAGGAGTCATTTTGGAGATAGAAGGACTTCAGACAAACCAGTGAGTCGAGCTGTTCATCACTTTACATCTGTCAAAAAGGGCTATTTCACTATTATAATTGAAAACTGAGCTATTTTCATTGAAACACTACTGTTTTAATTGAAAAATAATTTGTTCCTGACCCTTCAAACCATTCTGTAAGATATTTTTATTCTGCCTCGTCATTATTGCAAGTCACCATATATCACCATTTAACACTTCTCAAAAAATTTCCCACATATGTACAATATTATAAGTAATATAATTGGCCATTTATTGGCCAGTGCAAACAAGTATGACTAAAGATTTTTCACACATTAAGT
This sequence comes from Thunnus albacares, assembly GCF_914725855.1. Taxonomy (NCBI): domain Eukaryota; kingdom Metazoa; phylum Chordata; class Actinopteri; order Scombriformes; family Scombridae; genus Thunnus; species Thunnus albacares. The sequence goes on along the minus strand of NC_058107.1, from coordinate 18,868,647 downwards.
GGAATTTACTGAACAAGAAATGGTCTTTCTATCAGTTTGGTTGGATCTTTAGAGTGATCCCTTTTTCCTCAAGAGGAGGAAAGATGTGTCTATTCAAAGAATTGGAACTTGGCTGTAAACTGGCTTTGATGAAAGGTGGATGTGCCTCGTCAGCTTTCTCTGTGTTGGGGGAAAAAAAATACCATTAGGGGTTTTGTTAAATGATATCTGTCTTCAAGCTCCACCTCATCTGTTATTCTGAAGACTATTAATATGCTCTTTACTCTGTTTAAAAATGTCAAGTTAAATTGTGACTCTGCAGCGGGGTGGAAAAGCAGAGCAGCTGTAGATTAACAAAGAAATATAAACGTAAAAAGTGCTTCTTCCTTCGGCCAATTAATCACAAATGCAAATGTGACTCAAATGTGTCAAATACTGCAGATTCATCACTCGTATTGTGGAAGTATCAAAACCAACTATTTTATTTTTGTGTTTCTGTAGTAATATGAATAGTTTATAGTGAGTGATGATCCTCTTTTTCCCACTTTGTTGTCACTTTTAAGTTAATCTCATGTTGTTGTCCGTTTCTTCGCTCAGGTTCAAAAATGTCATGTTTGACATTTCACCCACTGAGGAAGTCGGGGATTTTGAGGTGAAAGCCAAATTTATGGGAGTCGAGATGGAAAAAGTCCAGCTTCATTTCCAGGTAAACATTAAACGTCCCAGTGCGTCACAATCTCACGAAATGAAGCATGTCACTGGCCAACACTAACACATGATGACAGATGGTTCACTTTCCTGCTCTCATGCATGGAGCATGGAAACAAAGCAATTATTTTTCAATTCAGACTGCAGTAACAGACGTGTATTCATGAATTCTCTTTATATGTTTTTGTATTGAATATAAAAAATCAAGAAGATATACAGTTAATAATTGGTTATATAACTGAATTCACTTCCATGTAGTCAGACCTACCAAATTAGATCCGTAGCTTTATGAATGAAGAGATTTGCTTGTGTGTCTCATCACGTCTCCTGTATTTTGTGTCCAGGACCTCCTTCAGCTGCAGTACGAAGGCGTGGCCGTCATGAAGATGTTTGACAAAGCTAAAGTCAACGTCAATTTACTCATTTTCCTCCTAAACAAGAAATTCTATGGAAAATGAGAAAGTAAAAACACGAAAGAGAGAAAAGAGCGGAGGGGGAGGATGTGCCTTCTGACAGTAATTCGTTTGCTGAACAAAATTAATTTTGTCAGAAAACATCAGATGGTGCAAGACGGTGTTCTGTTTCATCTGATTTATAATTTGATGAATCAAACCAAAATGAAATGTTGTTACTGTTCAATTAAATATTTTGTTTTGTGTGTTTTGTTTTTTTTTTTTTCCACATGGTGATTGTAAATGTAATGTATTTTTATGAATTAAATCATAATGGTATTCATGTTTTGTATGTAAAAGATCCTTGGAAACACACTGTTATTGTTACGTCGTATGTGGAAAAAATCTATAAGGGTTGAATGGAAATTTCAGAAGAAGCAGTACTGTCAGAACTGGAGCTGTGGAGCATTTATGATATACTGTAGTTTACCAGTGCCTTTTTAATTAAAGCATCTAAAGAAATATGTTTTAATTAATAAAACATTTAAACATTTTAAAAGCTACACGTGATGTATTTTAAATATGTATTATCAGTGTATAAGTGATTTCAAATTCTTGAAGATTGTGCATAATAAATTACACATGTCCAAAATTATTTTTTTTCTCATCTGTTATATTAATGTTTTATGAGAGTATTGATGCACATTATTCCTTTGTGATGGGGAGGAGATCTTGTGCAGTGAAGAGGAGGCGGAGTGTCAACACAGGACTGTAATAACATGGTTGATGCTGACAGAAAACACTTCAGTGACTCGTCTGGCAAACATACAGTCATTCCAACACTTGTCGGTGTAAAATAGAGGAAATAAAGCCATGGTTCACTTGTCAATATGGCTGTTGGTATTGTTTTCTCTCCAAAGCTCAGCATTACCCTTTCAAAATGGTAAGTTGCTTTATTTACCTTAAACTTATGACATATCAGGTTATTTTTTCTATGACCACAGTATGTACAGTATTTGTTTTAGCTCTGTGTGTGTTACAAATGCAGTAATGCAACATTCTTGGTATCATCATTGATTTGTTCTAGAGATCATGTGACGATAATTAATTTAAGTCCTTGTTTATAGCTGTACCAATATGTAGAAATGGTCACTGCTACACCAGTGGTACAAATATAAAGAGTCAAGAGTAATGAAAAATTCTTTTAAAGGGTTGGTTCACCCAAAAAAACAAACAAACACAAAAAAAACCCATTTCTCAGTCCTAGTGGTGGTCATGTGAATGTTTTGGAACAATTTCTTTTACTGAAGAAATGGTCCCTTTTAAAAATCTTTACAATGAGGTTTGTAGATTATCTCAACATGTTTAATTTTGTGTAATTTGTCATTGAGATGAGGACCACAAATAATATTTCATTACCTACTCTGTAACATCCTCCACTGTATTGAGGTGGAAGCAAATATTTCAGATCAAAACTATGAGTACGTTTTTTTAAATTGTAATTTCGATTAATTCTGTTCGGGGAGAATCGTTTCCTGTTATATAACTTTGAAAAGTAGATAGCATCTGTTCTTCAGTCAGAAGAGCATATTTACAAAAGAAGAGCCGCCTTGAAAACGTGTTCTGTGTTTTTGTGTCTCTTTAAAGGCTCATCGCCCTTTCTGCGGACTTTTTCTGGTCGTGCTGTGATGGTCACTGAGGACCCTGACGACTACATCGACCTGTCTGTGTTGGACAGTTCGGATGATGACAGGGGTTCCGGCTCAGAGTCTCAACAGGACCCGGTTAAAAAACACCGTCATCCCCAGAAGCAATTTTTAATCTCAGAGGAGGCCAAAAGGTTTCTCCAGGGTGGCCTGGCAACCGGCCTCGTCCCCACCGTATACACCCTCGTCTTCATCATCAGCGTACCCCTCAACCTCGTTGCCATGGTGATGTTTGTGCATCACATCCGTCCCAGAAAGCCAGCAGTGATCTACATGCTGAACCTGGCCTGCGCTGACCTGCTGTTCGGCCTGCTCCTTCCCTTCAAGATATCTTACCATTACCATGGCAACGACTGGATCTATGGCTCCTTCATGTGCAGGGTCGTCACAGCGGCCTTCTACTGCAACATGTACTGCTCTGTCCTGCTCATGACGTGCATCAGCATAGACCGTTTCCTGGCTGTGGTCTACCCCATGAACTCGCTGACGTGGCGCAGCCCTCAGACGGCTTCAGCTGTGTGCGCCTCCATGTGGCTGCTGGCGCTCGGAGGAGTGTCTCCTCTGTTGATGTCAGGGCAGACCGTCCATCTGGCAGACCTGGGCATCACCACCTGCCATGATGTGCAGGATGCGGAAAAACTACAAACTTATTATCTCTACTTCTTCCCCATCTACTCCTCCGTCTTCTTCTTCATCCCGCTCATCTTCACAGTCGTCTGTTACGCGCGTATTATCCGCGCGCTGGCAGCAGCCAATGTGGAGAACCGCTCCAAGAAGTCTCGAGCTGTGGTGATGGCTGTCATCGTGCTGGTGGTTTTCGTGGTCTGCTTCACGCCCACCAACATCATCCTGATGGCTCATTATGTTCAACTGTCCCACAAGTCAAGTGACACTTCATACCAGGCGTACCTGCTCTCCATGTGTGTAGGGAGCCTCAGCTGCTGTCTGGATCCGGTCCTCTATTACTTTGGCTCCTCTCAGTGCCAGAAGCAGGTGGCGGCGCTGCTCAGGTGTAGGCGACTAGCGCGAGAAGACAGCAGCTCAAACACACACAGCACGAGGACCAGCGGGAGGACAGACAGCACCAGGTCATGCAAGATGGAGAGTGTTCAAACTGGCCTGCATGGGAGCCAGTACAGCAGGCTGGTGGCTTGAGTACACAGACATGAGGAGCCTCGAACTTGCAGTGTGTAACACATCAGAGTCAACGTGCATTTGAATTATTTCAATTTAAATGGTTTGGGTTGGATCAGAAGACATTTTTAAAGAAGTTTTGGTTTGGTGAAGAGTTTGTCCAGTACCTGGTAGTACTGGATTTTTATTTATTTTTTTGGCACTTATATTATAAATGAGCTTATTTGCTGTATCATTGTTTACACTTACATTAAGAAACCAGTTTGCTTTTTATTATTTTTTTTAATCATAAATTACTGTACATCCTCCGGTATAACAGTGAGTGATCAGTCGGATTAATTTCACAAAGTAGCCACTCTTTTCAGATTTCTGTTTCTCATTCTTGTTTTCAATGAATTATGGGAATTAAACTGTTTAGTGTATAGTAATAAAGTTTTAATCTAAAAAGAATTACATGTAATCCAGTTACCACATTATTTCAAGACCAAAAACTGGTGGTTTTCATAATGCAATACTACACTATATCATAAATCGTTACAAGTCTGTTGAATCGTTAATCACTTGATGTGGTGGCTTAAACAAAGCCAAAAATATATGTGTGTGTAAATAGCAAAGTTTGTGTTACAGCAGAGATAATTCAGTCAAAACAAAAACTACTATGTTTATTTTTGATGAATACAAATGTTTCTCTCTGGTCTTCTTGCTCACTCTTTACTCTCCTTGTCGTCTGGGCACAGCTCTGAAACACAGGAAAACACAAAGAGATAAACTGAGAAAGAACACAAAAAGCAAGTTAATATGACGTGATGCCATTCAGTTTTCCTGAGCATGCACTTGCACTTCATGGCATTGCTCCCAAAAAACAAATTTGCTCTATAAGAACATGCACATTCATGTATAATGTTGGATTTCACATTACAACATCTCCACCTTGTGGCAATTTGTGACACACAGGTCCAGCTTTGTTTTAAACTGCACTTAATATGAAAATGGTGAAGAAGAAGAACTAGTGAATGAGGAGCTACTGACCTGTTTCGCCATCGTAGCTGTGGACGTTCTCTGGGAAGTTCAAACACCCGACCTGTTTCTTAAATATTTCAACATCTTTGGGATCTATTTCTCCAGTCCTTGCTGAGAGAGAAGGCAGAATTAAAAAAGTATGGAGTATGCACATTTAAAATGATTTTAAAAGTGTGTTAAGGGCAGGACTTACTGAACTGCAGGATGTATCTACCAGTGACATCCTCATTTCGAAAGGTGTCTGTCCACAGCAGGCAGTCAGAGCACGACTGCAGAATATGTCCTTTGTGATCTGACAGGTTTTCTTTAAAAGCAGACAGCAGAGTGGCGGATTATTATCATACATTATTTATATTTCTATATGGGTATGTGTTGTGGATATCTTTGCCCCTCCAATTTAATCCAGTATGTCATAATGTGCCCTCATGAGTCGTCATTTAAATCTAACGTCACCAGTCTGATGTTGACTTACTGCGAAATGTGGTTGCAAGTCCTGAGACTGTTGCATTTACTTCACCCATAATACAGCGATTACTGTGAAACAACAATAAGTTGTGACTGAACACGTGTTTCTTAAAATGACACAGTTACAAACTCTTCATTATGGATGATTCTACTTTACATATTCAATTAAATCACCAAACCTACAAGCAGTGATCTCCCCAACGTAGTGTCACAATTTGACTGTCGGAGGTGGGAGACAAGTCTATCCAGGAGCTTTTCAGAGACTCCATTGCCTTGTGGTACGGCTTCGGGTCACCAGCCCCCATCACATACACCCATTTTCCAAATATCTGCATGCAACAAGTCAATATTTATATATTAAAAGTAACTGATTATGATCATTGATAATTCAAATCAGCCATCACTGTGATAAATGAGACAAGAAAAAGGATCATAAGCACAACTCACCAGTTTGGGGTCCTGTGGCATAAAAGGTTTGACCAGGTCCTTACAGTCAGGTGCAGACTCATCGCTGACCGATGTGAGAGCCAACAGAAATACAATAACAGGCAGAGCCATAGTCAGACAGAGAGAGAGACAGCAGTACTGCAGAGTATGTTGCTGAAACTGCAAAAGAAAACCTCTAATGCTGATTCATTTTCCCTCTGGGGCTTCAGACAAAAAAAAAAAAAAAAAGTTGTGCTAGTGCTAACATGGGGGGGGGGGAGTAGGAGGGGGGTGGGGGGTGGGAGGTTTTTACATGCTCAAATGCACCAGTGAAGGTTTTTTAATGACCATGCAGAGCAATGCTTTTGCTCAGCGCTGAATGGCCGGCCCATGCTGCTGCCCTTGAATGAACTCAGGCAAAGTGCCACGACTTGATGTTCAAAAAGGGGACCTGAAGCAGCTTTTCTTCTGCATAACGAAGGTTGTTTTCCCCTGTGGGGGATGTGTGGACTCCTTGTGGCGATGATTTAAACGTTTAACGTCTTCTTTCCTAACAGTGAAGTTACCCAGCAACAGCCTTAGTTTCTGTGAATAGCTGTAGTAGTAGATGTGATGAAGCATTTAATTTAATGGGTCAGCAGAGTATCTGAGAACTCCCATTGTGATCGAAAAACAATAAAGGAATGTTGAAGATCGTATGAATCTGAGGCCAAACTCTTTTTCTGAATAAGGGTGGAAATAAATGACTAGAACGCTGCACACAGTGAGACTGAAAGCTGTTTTATTTACCTTATACAACCAGTTGATAACAGTTATCTGCTTTTTTACAAACTAAATTGATTTACAATAACTGAGGCATTTAAGTGCATTTGTCAGCCACCATTGTACCAAATACTAATCAGATTTCACATATCCTACACAGTGATAAGACTGCACATTTCAACCAAATACCACCACCAACACATTACTGACCACAGATCAAACATGACACGACACCATCATCTTGAATTTATTGCCTTTGCTAAAACTGACAACAAATGAGAAGTATCTCCCCGGCACAACATTATATATCAGTGCACATGCAGATCACATTACAACATTATTTAGTATATGTTAAGCTGGATTTGTTCGGGCTGTTCAGGGGGCTACAACACGTCTGTGCTCTGCTTTACTCTGCAGTCGGCTCAGTAGCAGTTTGATCATTCTCTGTATTCTCGGCAGCAGGTGCAGCAGCTTCTCTGTCATCTGGACACAGATCTGAAATAAGAGGAAATCACAGAATAGTGAAGAAAGCAGCGTAAAGACAATTCACTTTGATATTTTAATTGGGTGCAGGGAAGGCGCAGAGCTGAAATGACGGCTGACCTGTGCCTGTAAAGTGGTACTCTGGGAGGAATTTAAGACACTCTGCCTGCTTCTTGAAGGTCTCCAATTCAGACGCCTCCAGATTGCCGGTCCGTGCTTTAAAAAGAGGAGCAAGAGGAATGAAACAAGGAGGTGAGTGGGAAGCCAAAGGAGAGAAGACAGAAAACACAAACAAATGTCAAAGTAGTACCTGAAAATATGGTTTATTATTACTCAAATGAGAATAAAAAAGTTAGCCTTACTGAAGAGGAATAGGTACCGTCCCTTTGATTTTCCATCAGGGAGGAGGGTAGTGTCTTCAGACAGGAGGCAGTCAGAACAAGTCTCATAGTATTTCCCATCGTGATATGAAGTGTGGCCATTGATATTAACTGTGAGACATCAAGAGAACAAAGCGTTCACATAGATGTAACCGTAAAGCTGATAGTACCTTCAAAATTTAAATATTAAAACCAGTTCAGAGTGGCCCACTGTAGACATGAGTTTTTCTATTTTCATGGATCTGTTTGAATTAGTGCACAAGAAAACACCATTAAAAAATCAGCTATGAGGAGCCCTTTGTGACTGATTTCTTATTAAATTCTCCCATTCCTCTGTAATGTGCTTTTTTACATTACATTGCACAGAACAGAGAGAGATCAGGGTGTAAAATGAAAAATACTGTCAATATATTCCAGATACATACAAGTGGTGTGACTGGTCATTCCTGTGACGGTGGCATTAGCTAAACCCTGGAGGCACTTATCTTCAGTTCTGTAATGTGAAAAAAAGAGTAATAATCAGCATTAACCCATCAATGTATAATCATAACTGTGAGCTCTAAACAGCTCTCTCATTTGCATTTGAAAGAAGACAGAACAATATGATATACAATACATAAAGTCATGTGACCGAGCATTTGTAGCATCCTTACAAACGGTCGGCCCAGTAGATAGTGATGAGTCCGCTGTCTGAAGAAGCCGACAGCTCCACCCAGGAGCTGTTCACTGACACCAAGTCACTTTTCAGGCCTGGCTCGTCCCACGACCCCACATGCAGCACCCACTTCCCATAGATCTGACACACACACACACACACACACACACACACACACACACACACACACACACACACACACACACACACACACACACACACACAATGAGTCATTATATTTTATTTTACAACAGAATATAACAGGATAAGTGCCCTAAAGTCTGTGGAGGTTAGGATGATATTTTTAAATACTCAGAAAGGACACTTAATATTGTTGAGATTGAAAGTTCATTCATGACCTTGGAAACAGTAGATGGCAAAAAGAGAAGAAATAGATAATTGAGACAGCATGAATGAGAAAATGCTCAGAAAAATGGAAATCTTCAATTCCATAATAACTGGGACTCATCTGCTGAGTGAGATTGTTTTTATCAACAACTTCATATTGGTTTGTTCTTTGCTAGGAAGAAGGTACATAATGCAGTAGCCTTGATGACCACACGAGTTACATGAATGTATGTGAGAAAGTGGGACATGCTTGAGGTTTAATAATGCAAGATGATAAACCAAGATCATAAAAACAGACGGCTACACAGATGCACCTGAAAGTTATCCTCAAGAGTGATGCAATGACAATGCACATTTTAAAGTGATCAAAACAGAACTCAGCTATGCAGGCACGTTAACACACAGCGCTGTGCATCCGAGCCTCCTCACATACAAACAGTAAGACCAGCTCAGAAAAAATGACCAGTCATACTCACGGGGCTGTGGCTGTCCAGTACCAGAGGCTTAACCAGCTCTTTACAGTCCAGTTCAGATGCGGCACCCAGGGAGGTGAGAGCCAGCAGAGCTACAACCAGCTGTGCAGCCATGGCTCGAGACAGCAGGCAGCCACAGAGCGATACTAATGTCAGGGATCCTGCCAGCTAGATCCTCCTGAAAGGAACAAGGGGAAGTGTTGTGTAACAGTGGGCCGGCCCACACACACACACACACACACACACACACACAAACCTCTTCTCCTGGAGGGAAGGAGCGGTTCACTTTTCACATCCAGTCAGCAGGGGCCTGTGTTCTGTTTATCCCGTTACATAACAGCCAGCTGGCAGAGTGTGAATAGCAAGACCCCTGCGTCTTTCAATGTGCAAACACACCCCCCAGACAGCATCACTCACACACACACACACACACAGATACACAGAAATATCTCCCTTCTGGGCTCACTTCTTAATTCAACAACAGCAAAACATTTCAGAAACTACATTTGTTGTCTATGAATGCATTAATACATCGAAGAAGCTGGACGTCGGCATGTCTGACATCAAGTAGCTTTTTGTTTGCTCAGAGCAGATTTAAGCTTATGTAACAGTTTGAAATGAAGGGAGCTGATAGACAGTCGCACTGCGGCCTAGTATCCACCAACCACAGTGAGAGGGACTGGGAGTGTGCTATCTGTAAAAACAAAATAGAAAACACCACAAACAAAAGAAACACAGACTAAATAATGTGCCAACTCCCAGGACACCAACTACTCCTGTGACCGGAGGCCACCACAAACCGCAGTACTAAAAAGAAAAAGACCTACTCTAAAACCAATAAATAAATGCTAAGAACAATGATTAAAAACTAAACTTAAACCTAAAATAAATGATAGCCAGCGCTGCCTGTCGAAACAAACACAGCACTATTAAAACTGACCCACGGTTAAAGGTGCAACATATGACATTCAGCCCCACTAGATGTCTCAGACCAAAACAAATGTGTGTGTCGTTTACTCAATACAGTTGGAAAAAAGGGAAAAAAAGAAAGCAGCTCCTGAACAGACAGCTCACAAAACTCAGTTTAAACTGTCAAACTAGGCAGTGCTGATCAAATATAGATCAAGATTCAGTTACTGAATTGGCTGTTTCTCACCTCAAATGTTTTCAGAAACATATATAACATAATATATATATATATACTGTACTGTTTAGCTGTAATATGTGAAATTTGTGACCTGGTCGCCATGTTGAAAACAGACACAGGAGGACATGGAGGGACTCACATGCACTAATATGCACATGCAGCTGGACCAGCTATCAAAACAAAGAACAGAGAGGCTCGGATTACAGCACACACACAGAGGGAGTGTGACTTCATTCTCTGCTCAGGTCGCCATTACTCCACTATATCTTCACATAGCAAATAGTTGTTTGCTGACATCTAGTGGGGCTGAATGTCATATAGTGCACCTTTAAAGGATATGTTCACAGTTTTCTCCATGCTACACTCACATGTACATAACATGCACTTCCTCCAACCTTCCAGCTCAGAGACTGGTGGTTTATTTCTTATAGAAGGAATAAATAATTACTGTAATTATGGTAAAAGTGTAACAATTCCCATATGATGGCACAACAAGATTGTTCATGTGCCTCCTGTGAAACATGAGGGCCAATCGGGAACTTGTCAGCTGTGTAATGTTGTGCGTGGCTAATGTTGGGGGAAAAGTTGACCTGGTCAAACTCCAAGATGAGGACAGAGTTTGTTTGCACGATGCTATTTGTCAATAATGGGACCTAAATCACTGATCACATTTAATTGCCCCATGTCTAGAGTATGTGGATCTATTCTGGCTTTGTGTTTGTGTTTTTGCTCAGTTTTTGATACAAGAGATGATGAAATAATCAGAATTAAATCTTTATAGATATTGTAAGGGAAGGTTATGTAAAGCACACGGTATATGCAGTCCTCACTCTTTCTGAGTGTGCACTGACAGTAGTGTTATGTAACACACAGAAACCTCATCCAGATGCCACATTTTACTTTTAATGGATTTTGGGGATCCTCAAGCCATATTGAAGTTTCATTTTGCAGTAAATGTTTTTGGATATTCGTGGTAAAATGAGTCCCTTTAGGGAATGTGAGGTGGTTGTCGTGAATGTAAATTTGAGCCCAGTCAATGGAAGTAAGAAAAAATTGCGCTGCTCATTGGGGATGAAAAGCCACCATCTTTCTCTTCTTTCAGGGAAAATCACGACACGGTAAAACAACTTGTGAAAGGGCTGCACTCCGGCAACAGTTTCTTACAGCCGTGTAAAACTACTGCACTCCATCCTTCAAGGGGCCCTCTGACAAGTTGACAACATGAAAAGACCAGTGTTGAGGTAGAAGAAACATGAAGGATACAATCAGCCAGTCCACAGCTCTGCTCACAGTATTTCCATCTTTGACTCCAACCATAACCATAAAAAACGTCACTCCTTTAACTTTGTTGCAGCTTGTATTGGCCAGTGTTTTGCAGAAATCACAGAAAGTTTGCTGGAAGTTACTTCTACAGTGTCAGCTACAGGAAAACATGAACGCCAAGAGACATTAAGTACAAATGGATTACATTTATGCAAAATGCAAGCATGCAAACGACATACATAAGCTTTATTTGCATAAATGAAAGGTGGTATCCACTGTGATTTATGAATCTGACAGTAAATTTGAAATTTATTCACTTCTCTTTAATGCAACAAAAAAGGAGTTGCTGTAGATAACAAGTCTAGTATGATAAATGACTTTAACAGGCTAAGTAGCTCTTTGTTTTCATATGATAGTGACAAACGTTAAAAATCTGTAATCCCTCTTGTCTCACTTTAAACCTCCTGCAAGATGAAAAAGGTGTTCTCTTCACATCTATAAAGACATCTGTGATACACACAAGTGGTTATGAGACCTAAAACACATAAACAACAGTTCATTGGAATACAAATTTGACTCGTGGTGTAACTTCAGGTGTCAGGATAGTCTTGAGGAGTAGGTGACAACGGTCCCTTGTTGACTCTATCGTTCTCCCTCCTTTAATCTGTGGCAGCCTCTTTCTCATCAGGACACAGGTCTGAAATAGAAAATCAACCTGATAAGTGCCAATAAGTTACCCACAATGGTTACTGCTGTGTGTGTAGTTGTGAAAAATCTCACCTGTGTGTCCTCCAAAGTGGAAGTCAGGGGCGAAGCCGAGGCACTCAGCTTGTTTCTTGAATTCCTCCAGATGAGCATCATCCAGTTTACCGGACTTTGCTGTAAGGCAGGGAGGAGGAGGGAAAAATTAATGTTACCTCAGTCAAAAACTATGTAAAATACAAAAGCACGGTTTTCACATGGGTGTGCAGATAAGACACTCACTGAAGAGGAAGAGGTTTTTGCTTTTTTGTGTTTCCCCAGTGGTGGAAAGTGACTCAGCGTGGTCTGACCAGACCATGCAGTCAGGACAGGTCTTCAGATTAATCCCAGTATGTTCATGACTGGTGATGTTAAAAGTAACTATGAGATATAAACAGAGGTTTAACATATTGTTATGCACTCAGAACGTTGCTTGTAATTGTTATTTAAAGCACATAAAATGATATGCATCAAAATCTACTTACATGTAACCGTGGTGCCGTTCACTGTGTAAGTGGAATTGACGGTCCCATGAACACATTTTTCACCTCTTGTAAGGACAAATAAAAAAGAAAATTAGCACATGAGAACTTTTGTGAATTTCACCAGTTACTTCGTGGCACTGCCTTAAAGGTAAAATCCATTTTCAAAAGATCAACAATTACACTTTGTCTGCCCAGGTGAGGGTCAAATCCTCACTGCCAGCGATGGGTGAGAGTTCAAGCCAAGAGTTGGTGATAGTTTTAAGTTCCTTCAGGCCGTCTTCAGTGGATGTTGTTCCAACATGGTATATCCATTTTCCATGAACCTAGACATAGATGTGCAAAATTAAAACCCATATTTAAAAAAATTTGCATGTAGGTGAAAAATTTCAGCAAACTAATCTTGGGGCAAAGAACTAAGACTCTTCCTCAGCTGCCCAAATGAACATTGACACGTTTTTCTTGCTGTAATCATTCGTCCTGTTCATACCGGCTGTTAAAAGATCCCTCCCTTCATAATGAACTCTCAATGTAAGTGATGGGGGACAAAATCTACAGCCCTCCTTCTGTGCAAAAATGTTTAAAATTTTAAATTTTATTTGAAGCTAATATGAGGCTTCAGACATACAAATGAGTCAAATCGAGTCAATATCTTTCGAAGTTATGTCTTTTTAGTGCCAAATGTCCTCTTTTTGTTACGGTCCACTGCAGCTGAACAGGAAAACACTGTCCGTCGAAACATAAAAATAGGATTTTTTACTAAAAAGACTGTAACTTTGGAGGACATCAACTTTAAGGAGGAACGATTACAGCGAGGAAAACCTATTTGTTCATATGGGCACCTGACTGTTGTTTTAGGATACACTTTGAGAATATACACATTTGATGCATATTTTTAGTCCATAGCCTTTCAAATTTCTTAAAAATGTTATAAGCATTTATTAAAGCAACACTTAGATCTGTTGATTCCTAACCACCCTGATAGTCTATAGTTTTAGGTGTTTTCAGTACTTTCTTCAGATATGAAATCAATCACAGTGAACTTTTAGTCACCTGTATTTTTGTATTTTGGTGTGTTCAAGTTCTTCTCCAACATGTGAGGCATCAAAGTTAGCTGTTAAACAGCAACCTCTCACATTCATATTTACCTCGAGCAGCTTGACTTTCTAAAAACATATCTGGTGGGTGGATGCAATGTTTTTTTTTTTTTTTTTTTTTTTTTTAACAGCTGGCTCTAAAACCCCAGATGTTGGAGCTTCATGAACACAACACCAAAATATTACCAAGCAATAAAAAATGTAAATTATAATTAAGCCAGGGAGATCCTTTAAAATAAAGAGAACTGGATGCTGCTTTACACTTGATGTAAACGCTGAGGACAACGTACCTGGCTTCGATCCTCCAGAGTTTTAGTCAGCTCCTCACAGTCTGGATCAGCCGCAGCAGCCAGAGAGGAGAGAGCCAGCAAAGCTAAACAAAACTGAACAGACATGATTAGAGGTCAAATGACAGCCAACTGGATACTGTACCTCAGCAAGAACAGGACTCCTACTGGGAGGCTATGCGTGATGACTGGCAGAGGGGAAGCTGCATAAATATAGGGGAGAGAGAGAGAGAGAGGGAGAGGGAGAGAGAGAGAGAGGGAGAGAGAGAGAGAGAGGGAGAGAGAAAGAGAGAGAGAGAGAGAGAGATTGGGGGTTGAATAGGGACATGGGAGGTGGAAGGACAACAGTGTGTTTGTTTTAATGGTTGTTATTGAGGTTACTGAAATGAGGCTCCCATAGAAATGGTGAGATTGTGTAATACATGGTCCAAAGAGATCAAAGAGTGTATGCACACAAGGAATTTTTGATACTGTTTTTCTTCAGATAACCTTCTCTATTTGCATTTGTTGCATAGGAGATAGTGATAGAGTGCATATATGATAAACGTTGCATGTATCTGTGTATAAAGAAAGGCAGGTTTTGTGTTTTTTTTTTTTGTGCTACATCATACTGCAGAGAGAAATAATGTGGTCTTCTTTGCGGTTCTGCCAGAGGCTCATTCACATTCCCTCCTACTGTCTTCTGTTGGGCAGGATGAATTATTCCTTGTGTGGGGGATCCGAGTCTCACTCTTTCTTTCTCAGTGTGTTGTGTGTTTGAGAACAGAAAGAGAGGGAGAAATGCACTCACGCAATATGCAATATAAAAGATCACATACTCTAAGGTATAAGGTATATACTACATGTTATATAATCTACAAGCAGAGTTGACAAATTGGCCTTGCACACTTACAGGGATGAGTAAAAAAAGTAAAATAAGAATTGCAGGGCTTGACTATGCTGAAGCTACATTCTTTTTCTTTATGGTTTAACCTGTAAGGAGGTGCCTGCTGCTGGGTTTAACAACATGCTTACAATACTGTATCTACTGTACAGTAAAGAGTGCTCTTATTTCACTATGAGTTAATATGCACCACCAAAGCTAGAAAAAAAAATTCTCCTATCTTTTACTGGATTCCAGCTACAGTGTAACTCAAATGATTCCCCCACTGATTTCTCCAGCTAATGTGATTTGTGCTCTCTCAATGGAAACGAGCCAGTAAAGCATGAGACAAGGGAAGACGAAAACTTGGGTACAGTATGGTGGTGTTTCTCTGAATAGAACATGTACCGAACTTAATATTTGTTCACTTTTATGCCCCTTGTGTTTTTAGTTCTTTTAAAAAAGAACTTTGATTTATCCAGGGAGACTTTGTTGAGAGCCAGGCTCTCTTTTACAGGAACACTCACACAGTTCACACCTGGAAGCTGCCCAGTTGCTGCCTGGCTAGCCACCAAGCAGCTCCATTGGAGCAGTTTTCTCTTTCCTTACCCAGATATATCAGGTGGTGTCAGGATGAATCTGAATAAATCCTTTTCACTTTATCCTGTTACTTTGGGTGATCAAACCGGCAAACTTCTTTTCACATGCTAATATGTAACGCATTGTTCCTTCAGTTAGTACAGAGTGGAATTCAAAAAGTAGTACACAAAAGTATACATTTGGCGGATCAGTGTCTTCGTTCTTAAGTGTCGTCACATTGGAGACACTGCTGTGCTTTTATATACAATACAAGGAGCAGATTGGACCAGAAGCATAACTCTGTGATAAAATCATTTTGTCTACAAACACACTTGAACACAATGTCAAACAGCTGCGTTCCCGTGTGTACACACAGTCTTCACAAATGAAAAGAGTTGACACGTTGACTAAGGGAAGAGAAGCTTTATACCAGCATATTCAAAACCCATGAAATACTTCTCTGTATATTTACAAAAACATAATACAAGAATAAAAAAGAGAAAATGAACACATCACAAATGGAGTCCCACGTACTGCCACAAAACAGAAAACATGATCCAATTTACAAATGCGTCTTCTTGTACTCCCACTTATGGCTTCAAACTAACACAAAAACAAATAAAAACATCATCTGTTCAGTCGTGATGGTGCATCATCAGTCCATCCCTCCCTTTTTGCTAGAATTCTCTCCAGATTTTTCTTTAAATAATAATAATAATATCAAATACACATACAAGACAGGGGAGCTACATTTGTGAGCTGTACACTTTGCAGTAAGGGAGGGGAAAGGAGAATGTTCACAGGCACATAGACCTTTTTGTACACGATGATCATACATCTTGGGCAGTGAAAAAAGTTTAAAACATTGATTAAAAACAAGCTTATTTTAGCTTTCTGTACCAACTAACATCTCATATCACACTGAGATCACAGTTTATCCGGATGACATTTAAGTATGAGTGACCAAAGTGACTTTATAAGCTTGTGTCGTACAGTTTACCGCTCATCTGTCTTTGATTTTTCTCTTACTTTGATAATTTAAGTCCGGAGAATGTTGGCAGCAGGAATTTAGATGTGCATTTGTTTAGCAAATGTGGCGCAAACTGATAAATCATACTGATCAAGGTTTAAAGTACTAGACTTGAGAGAGGCAACGGCAAACAAAACCAACCAATCATATGGCTACAGGTTCAGTGTCCCATTTTGTTAAACAACATGGTCACATAGTGTGTTTGTGTAGTTAACAGAAAGTAAAATTATCCAAAAAAACAACAAAAAAAACCAAGGGTTAACCTTTGCACATAGCTTTTTTTTAATCCTGACTGCCCTCAGCAAAGTGGCTGATCTGATATGATTTAAGCCTTGAACACAGCTCCTTCTTTTACTCAATAACCATTCAATGTGAAAATGCAAACACATATTTCAGGTTGAGCTGAGGACTTCCTGTAAATGATGTTTATAGACTGAAAAATGCTGACTTTGATCTGCACTTCATTTGCCTCAGCAGGCCTTGAAAACACATGATACAGCGTGAAAAGATGTTACTTGGGGTTAAATTTGATCTGTGTTATAAATCTGTCGTGTATTGTATTGAGGAAGAAAAAAAGCCATCTAAACAGACAGAACTGATACAAATAATCATAAGCGTTGTGTGTTTAAATTTGTGGAAAATAACATGTGCCATGGTAATACAGCAGACTGTAACTGACAGCGACATGGTAATCAAACAGGTATTTGCTGACCCCCGGAGGAAGAGAGGTCAAACAAATCTTAGCACCTCCCCTGAAATATACTGGATTTATGACCTGACCACATTTTATAATAGATCACTGAACTCTATGCACTTGATCAATGCTTGCACTATCACTGGTTGCACTTTATTGCTTACCAAATTTCCTAATCTTGTAAATATTTTTTGTATCATGAAATCCAATAAAAGATCTTTAAAAAAAAGATTTTACATTTCAACATCTGTGGCTGAACATCAAGATAGAAATAATAAAAAAAAAAAAGCTCAGACGGCAGGACAACTGATTCCCAGACCCATAATATAAAACATAAAACACAGTGTAAGTGGTGGTCTTAAAAGATCTAGACAACCACAATGTTGAAAAGACTTCACGCATATCTGCACAAGCCTCAAATAAACCTTATGGTAATATGATTGTGGCGTCTCTCCAATTCTCTTCCAGTAATGGATTAAGAAATTTGTCAAGAAAAGACAACAGATGTTCCATGTGACAAACCAGTTATATTAAATTTTTTTACCATCAATCAAAAAGTGTCTTTCAATCCTTGAGAATTTAAACTTTAGGATAAATAGGATACTGGCCTTTTGTTTTTGGGCATGAAATCCGTGATATGACATCAGTCTGTGACTGGAGCGTGTGCACAGTCTCTCTCACGCACACACACACACACACACACGTACGCACACACAGACACGCACACACACACTGTACACAAATATACCAGGGTTCAACCTCCAAGTGGTTTACATTTTGGTTCCTTTGTACAGTCTCATAGTTACAGAGGAAGAACTGATGAATGTAGCAGAGTCATCACTTAGAACGGGAGAAGAAACAGGTGAGAAGAGACATGGACAGAAACCATGGAGGGGAGGTGTGTGTGTGTGTGCGAGAGATGGGGGGGGAGGGCGGGGGGTTAGTAGAAGGACGGAGGCTGGGGCAGCTGTCCCGACTGGGCAGGTGGTGGTGGTGGTGGTGGTGGAGGAAGAGTCACTGGCCTACATGACATCACATCCTGTCTCTGCTTTTTACCAATCCACACCAGCTTACTGAGCGACTGACCAACCCACTTCCAGAGCCTTCACACGCTCATCGTCATGTTTGGAGAATACTGCAGAAAGACAGAGAGAGATGTATGTGTGTGTGAGAGAGAAGCATTTTCTTTTAGTTGTACATCAGTATCCTCAATTAGAATACCAAATTGCAAGGGATAAATAAGAAACGCTCTCAAGCATTAAAAGTTTTACCCTGTGGTGAACCTATTTTTGAGATCCTTCTAATAATTTCATGCAGATGATGACTCACACTTTCATTCTGAAAAGGGTTAAGGAAGTTTCCACCCATCTCTCCATCCTCTCTTGGGGTTCCCGGCTGGTTACTCATACTTAGGTTACCAGGAGAGTTCTGCACGAAGGTGAACACAGTAAGACGTAGCATAAACAGTGCTTGTGTGGATACATGTCTAAATTACAGGAATATTTTCTCTTACCTTGGGGAGACTGTCCATATCACCAGACCCTGAGAAGAACAAGTACATAAATAACACAAATCATCATAATCAATCAAACACTCACTGTACAGTCACTTCATTTTGCATACATTATCTTACAAATTAGGTAAAAAGATACACAGTCCAACACAGATATTTAGTGTCAATGCAGCAAACGTAAGCTGCTTGTTCCTGTACCTAATGATCCATTCATGTGATGAGGCTCCATTCCAGCCATTCCCCCCAAAGGACCATCGCCACCTGCACCCATAGGGAACTGACGAGAACATAGAACAGGGGACGATGATAGACAGGGAACAAAATCAACATTAAAGAATAAAATACATACAGAACAGTGCAAAACACAAACGATTTACAACCAATGATACAATAAAAGTGCCATAAAACAAAAGCAAAAAGCACCAGATCACTCACGACCACATGACTGATTCCTCTTTAAAAACTGTTTGAATTTGAGTTTAAAATGATCTCAGTCACGGTTCATTTTGAGTTCTGTGAGTAAGGAGCTCCACATGTTGATCCCCTGAACAGTAAGTACACTCAGACACAGTGATGTACAGACAGAAGAAAAGATAATGCCTCACGTTTGGTCGGCTTCCTCCTGGAGGAACTGTGTTTATCATAGTGTACATGTTGTCGCCGGAGTTAGTTGAATCTGACAAAAAAAATGGGAAAACAGAATAAGAGGACAAAAGAGCATAAATGTATGTATGTATACACACACACACACACACACTTTACCTGCTGGACTTGGCATTATTGGGGTCCCAGGTGGCCCCCCGCCTCCCGGAGGTCCCTGAAATTACAGTTTGGCTATTGTAAGATTTATTCATGAACGAATTAACTAAAGCCTGTTCAGCTGGTGACCACAAACAGTCTTAACTCAAACATACATACCACATAACTTCCTGGAGATGCAGAAGAATAAGGGGTCTACAAAAACACAGAATGAAATTTTTAAAAGAAACAAAATAACTGTTAAAACTTTCTGTCGGTTGTGTTTTGTTAGAGCACTTACAGAATTGGAGTTTGGAGGATTTGGCCAGGGTCTACCCCCACCAGGTCCCCTGAAATACACACACACAAACACACACTTTAGTTTTCTGCTTTTGGTGAGTTTCTTTGTTTCCAGTTCATTTGGGCTGAGTTGGCAACAACAAGGTCTTCTGTTGCCAGAGAGAGGTGATGGGAACAACAAGTAAAAAAAAAACCCACACACCAAAAAAAACCCACAAATAAAAACACAAAAAGAAGACAAAAAAAGAGGAAAGCTGGCACCCAGCTCCACTTTCAGATCCCCAAGAGCTAAGAACACACAGTAGAGTTGGAATTAAAAGGGACATAAAGGAATAGCTGACTGCATCTACTGTAGTGAGAGATTAAGGACATTTGCTGTTGATTGTTGTCTTTCTGAGTGAAGGAGATGTGGGATGTGCATTTACATTTTAAGAGAGAGACAGAGGAGGGAAAAGGAATATTTCTCTTCTTTTTTTCCCATTTTATCTGCACAAGTAGCCCTGTGCTAGTCACTGTATGCCTGCGTGTGTATGTGTGTGTAGAATACAGTAGGTAGAAACCACTCACATGTTCATGCCAGGCATCCCAGGACCAACCAGTGCATTCAGCGGTGGCCTCATCCCACCTCCGTAGCCCTGGAAAAAAAAAAAAAAAAAGCCAAAATGCTCTCGGTTATGTCAACAAGAGAGTAACTATCCACACATATCCACACAAATCATTTGCTCCTGTACCTGGGGCCCTAGTGGTACCATGCCTCTGGGTGGAGTCATCCGCTGCATTGGTCCTCCCATATTTGGATGTCCTGAAATACAGACAAACAGTCATATCGCAATCAGCTATTGGTTTGTTCCAGGATAGTGTAGAGTTTATTCTCTCACTGTGATTTATTACTGGGAAACTGTTATTTGATCACATGTGGCCTGTCTATTATCGTGAAACAACTTTTGTCACTGCCTGCTGAACTCTCTCTTCAAACAAGCACATTCGCTTTGTGTATTTTTGTGTATTACACCCTTTAGTAAGACACTGTAGTCTTTCAAAAGCCCAGGAGGAGATCAATTTCAGTTGCCTCAATTACACAATTTCTTCCGTCTTTCCTTCTAATGTCTAATTGAACAGTAACTGAACATCCTGAGTCTTTCATGCACAATTTATATGATGTGTGGAGGAGTGACTAGTTTGTGTAAATGTGGGTGTACGGATTATGACTATTTTAAAAAAAAGTATTATCAACAAATACCATGAAGAGACAAAACCAATAATGGATTTATCCTGCTAACAAGTACTGTCTGCTTCTTCTTATATCTCATCAAAATAGCAAAGTCGTGTATAAAACGTCGTCCCAGTGCATGCTCAGGGACCTCTGCTGTGACTCTCCAGAGACAGAAAAAATACAGTTGTTGAATTGTTTCAGCAGCCATATTAATAGTGATGAAGGAATATGTCAGGCAGTGCAATTGCACGGCTCTTTTAATGTGTTTTTTATAGTTTCTAGATATCATCATGAGCTCTAATAGGCTGAGACAGAAAATACTTGTTTGTTAGTTTTCATCTCTCTAAGGGTATATTATGATATCAAAACATAATATAATGCCAGAGCTATCTTTCATTGAAGCAGATGCTGACTGAGCACATAAAGTGTGCTGTATTTTCCCTGTGTTTGTGTGCACCACCAGTGTGTCTGCAGTATGTGTACCTTGCTGTCTTGTGGGGTCCATTCCACTGGGCAACATGGGCTGGCTACCTGGGACGCCTCCAAGTCCCTACAGAGAGGAGAGGATCCATCGTCAGAATTATCCTCAGTGTCACACAGATACTGCCCGCTTCCACTCTCCACAGTTATGTCTTCTGCCTGTAGGTGTCAGTGTGGCTCTTACCTGATTGGGTAATCTGAGGGGTGGTCTGGGTCCTCCAGGGTATCGAGGTGACATAAATGGCTGAAAAAAAAACCCCCAAAACAAACAAAAAAAACAAGCATAAATGCAGGTTGAATCAATCAGGGTTAGAAATACTGTGTGCACAATCTATCACATGCATGACAAAGACAGAGCCTCTAAAAACTTGCTCTTGTCATTCTATCAAAGGCTTCCATAACAAAGTACTACATCATGTTTTACTGAGAGGGGATTATCTTTACAGGAAATGTATTCAAATAGTATCTACATACTTCTTTCTGTATATAAAAAAGCAAATGTTCCACCTGTCAACCTCTGCAGAAATATATGTAATATAGGCTTATCTACAGTGCTGGTATTTTTTCATTCTCCAAAACAGGAAACCAACCAGGACTACTGTGTGTGTGTCTTTTATTGAGTTCTGGGCTCATTTTTCTTTAACAACAGTTCCATGACAGCAGAGCGGTGGAAGTCAACCACATTTTCATTGGACTGGATTTATGGAAAAAAGAATGAGAGAATAAAGGATGAGGTTTGTTGATAATGATGTCAGTCTGTGTGTTAACAGTGCAGAGTGTTGGCAGTATGTGTCAGTAGCTCTTCTGTTGCTGCGAGTGTGTTTCCACTTGTCCTCCCCGCAAGACAGTAGCAATGCTGTTGCCATGTCTGCTAAAATGATGCCACCGTGGTAAGAAGAGCCAGACTGTAGTTTTATGACATGCCACTAGAGAGCAATAGTTCACTTGTTTTGATCAGGGTCTTTTCTTTAATTACCCCTCTTCTCATCTCCCAGATGTGCTGAAAATCCATTTAAGGCAAACAGCTACAGTATTTTAGGTCTATTTAAGTACTATGCTGTGATGATTTAAACTCTTGTTCTCATATTAACAAATGCAAACAATTGAAGAAAGAGGGTTTGGGAACGAGTGAGTCAGTAAATGACTAATCTTGTAATTTGGATGAATGAATAAAATAAATAATGTTTAAAGCTAGTAAAAACCTGTGGATATATCTTTGCAGGCTTTGGATGTGCATTGTCTGTGACCTGAATTTATTTTGTGCAAATATTCTCTGATCCAGTCCACATGTGAAGAATTTATCTGGGACCTGAATCAAGAACTGGGATTCTGGTAGTTGTTGTGTTTTTTTTTTAACCTGTAAGTCTTGACAGGACCTTGTCTTCAAAGAACAATTGATCTTCAGAAGGAGATGGAAAGGGCTGTTTCGGACTCAAGTTTGAGTTTTTTGAAAGCGGAGCTGAGAAATGCCTATGAAGGTTATTGATCTGTGTGTCAGATGCGAGTGTCTGAGTTTGAGTGATAATGACAGTTAATCAATGTACAACTGGCAGAGTCCTTGTGATGGAGAACAGAGAATAATCTCTGGCGAAGTTTTCTTCTGAGAGATTTATTTCTCCTGTCAGACTCTTTTTTCTCTCAGATTTGAGAAAATGGTGCAACCACACACATAGATATATGCAGATTATAGACACACGGAAAGGTAGCCGTACATTAATAAATACAGTTAGGTTTGAGCGAGTGAGTTCTTTGAGGAGCAACTTCAAGAGTCCAATACTCTTATATATGAAAAAAGAGAAACACACCAACCCTCTGGGATGAAATATGGGCTATAATTTACCTAGTGTCCCATTTATCAAATACTATACGTGTGAGTGGCCTAAAGACCCAAAGAATCTTTTTCTGTTTGTGTGTGTGTGTGTGTGTGTGTGTGCGTGTGTGTGTGTGTGTGTGTGTTTGTGTGCACTTTATACCTGAAAGAATCCTGGAGGGACTGGCCCCACTGGCATGCCCTCTCCTGGGGGAAGGTTCCCAAGGACGGGGCTAGGAGCTGCTGCAGCACTCTGAAAGATGCAAAAACACACACGCACACACGCACACACACACACACACACATAGACAGACAGACAGACAGAAAGAGAGAGAGAGGGAGAGAGAGAGAGTAAATCTAACAACTCAAAATAGTCTGCAGAAACTTCAACACATCTTTGCTCAGCAGTGAAAGTAACTAAGTACATGTGTTCTAGTACTGTACTATCTTGTGCTGAATTTAAGCACAAATTTGAGGTACTTGAGTATTTCCATTTCATGCTACTTCATACTTCCACAAAAATCCAGAGGGAAATATTATACTCCACTACATCTATTTGTGGTGTGTAGTCCTGGTAACACGCACACACACACACACAAACAAAAAGAGCAATTCAAGGGTCTTCCCCCATCTCTTCCTTGCTGTCTCTCTCTCAGTGGGATATTTCCTCTTTCTGCAGATGCCCTGCCATGCTGGCCCAGTCCAGGTTTATTTTTATACCTTGTGTTTTTTGTTGTGCTTGTTCCAGACGGACGGCGCTGGTGCATTTCAGTACTGCCTCTGTCTGCTTCCTGTAGCATTGTACTACTAACTAACCCGGAGTTACCACCCAGCACCGGCCTCTTCCTCATCCTCATTAGGAATACATGAGACTGGAGACAACATGCGGCGTGGAAGAGTGTACATCCACACGTATGATAATGTGTGAACAGTGAGCACATAAAGCCAACAGAAGTCTGTGTCTGCGTGGATTTTTTTTTTCTTTTTTCCCAGTGTCTGCCCACTCTCTGTTCTATTTCTCTGATCTCCCCTCTCGCTTTCTCTCCCTCCCTCTCTGAAGGCATCGGCTGGGTGTAAAGAGCTCCGGTGAAATTCACCCACGGTCTCTGAAGTTTCCGCCAGCTGACTTTTTAGGTCAGACAGGAACAAGGTTTAATCAGAGCTGAGATAAAAGCAGACTGACGACACTCCTGTATCCTTCTCTGCTCTACCCCGCCACCGTCGCTATTCCCTGATCCTCCCTCATCTTCCTTTATATCTCCCAATTGTTAATGTTCAGCAACGGGGAACCGGATGCAGTGCAGCTTTTTTGATTCTGTATTCTGCTGCAAACAGAGCCTGTGTTTGTCTCAGCAGATGAATGTACAGATGGACACAGATGGACATTGTATCTGCATGGTTCAGTGGTGAGAGACTGGTTTTGCTTTGTTTGTGTGTTTGTGTTTGTCCGAGTGCACACTCATCATGCACAGCATCAAGTGTGTGATTTTGTTGTGAGTTTTCCCCCCCTTTCTTTCCCTCTGCCTTCTCGCACCCTGGATTACCCAGAATGCCTTTACTCACTGGCAGCCTGGAGGTCTGCTGAGTTTGCCTTCATGCTCAGAGAGGGAGAGGGAGGGAGAGAGGAGAAAAGAGGACAAAGCAGAGATTATGTGTGTATGTGTGTGTGTGTGTGTGACTACGTGAGTGTACTTCATGTTTGTTTGTGTGGGAAAAGGAGAGCTGGGGGAGGAAAAAAAAACCTACCTGACCTGCTGACAAAGCAGCATTTTCCAAATAAAGCAACAAGAAAAAAAAAAAAAAAAAAAGAAACAACACACCAGGGTATCTCCCTGCCCCAAAACCTGCAGCACCCTCCATCTATGGAAAACAAAAACACTAACTTCTCTGGTGCTGGCAGTCTCTCTTGATTATGACAAACCAGAAAATCTGAATGAATCACAAGTTGGAGGTCTCTGTGTTAAATTTGTGCAGCACTATAACACTAATATGAGACACTGATTTGTCATCATTTAAGTCCGACACTGTATCTTCACATCCAAAGAGATAATTGGTACTTTACAGTATATTAGCCAGCTGTAATGCTACTAATATACAACACTAATATTAAAGAAGTAATGTTACTAACTTGATTATTAGGGTGCATTTTAAAGTCCAGCCACAAAAAAACAAAAATTGACTTCTTGACTAAGTGTAGTTTTGCAGTATTTTTTCTGTTGATCAGCGGGCAATGTCCTTACAAAATGAATATATAAATGAAATGAAAATATACTGTATGTCCAACAATGTTGCAACCCTACTGCTTTGGGTTATATAAAAATTTGAGCTTGATAAATAAATCGGCAGGGCAATATTTTGGTCAATATTAGCTAATTACCATACCATATCTGCGTATGTGTCAGCCAATCAGTAGCAAGAAATTGCTGTACAGAGACAGTAAAGATATGTTTGAAGTAATTTAGAAACGTTATTGCAACGTTGTTACATAGTTTGTCCATCAGAGAGAAAGTTTATTCTTAACTGTTCAAAATATATATTGTGGTAACAACTCATAAAAAAATAAAATAAAATTGAGTCAGCCTGAAAAATGTTTGTCTAAATGTTTGCTTGTCTTATCTGTACATGCATATAGATAACAGCCAATATATAATTATAAGATTTTTTTTTTTTTTTTAGCTCCATATGAGCCTAAAAAATCCAGTATTGGTCAGGTGATAATAAAGTACACAGAGTCTGAGAGCTGTTTTTTAATCAAGCACTGAGAAAAGCATAAGGTCAGTCCAATTGGACTGATGGGTATGATGACTATATGAACAGGTTAGTCAGAGTGTTAAGTGGCAATCACCAGATAAAGCGTAATGATTTGTGGACCTAGTATTTTTACAGATACAGACTAATTTATTTCAATATTTGAAAAGAAAAAATGCTCATGACTCTGTCAGTAATTACCTTTATCTACTTTAATTACCTCTACTGACATGCGGATGGTGGTAGAGAATCAGTCCAGCAACGTTTAATGTTTATTCCATTAGTATTGACCTAGTATTACTCAGGTAACTGTCGATAAAAGTGAAATTAAACATGCTGATGTGCTAAGACCTTCACCTCAGCCATTCAAAAACTATGCCGTAGCTCACGGCTGCTGATAATCGTGTTGACAGTGAGATTGCAGGATTTCACCTGAAGCAATATAACCGGATCATTGTGGTGCCGGTAGCTCATGATAGCTGTAACAGTAGAAGCCGGCTGTTGGTTGTCATACTTACACTGCTGTGTAATACTAGATTTGACTCAATGAATTCCTTTTAAAGAAGTTCTGTTTAAATACCGATTCACAGCCAAGCTCAACATATTCAAGCACTTAACCTTTTTAAACATGAAAGGCACACAGATTGTTTCACGCTGTTAATGAGTCCATCATTTACACTTCTCGCACATCAGTGTTTACACTTTTCTGACAAGGCCCAGAGAGGGGAACAATGAGACACTGAGCTGGCGGCTGTACACATTAACATACTCTATCATAGTGTATTTTATTGTGTGAATGTAACCGTCAACAGTGTCTTGTGCAGTGAGTCTCAGTACATTACTGACTGAGAATTACTGACTATGAAACACAATTGAGAACAACTGATGATGTTAATGAACTTGAAACCTGGTGGAGTTTATTGTTGATTCATTTTGTGGACAAATGATAAGACCCTGACCAGATGACTGTGCTCTCCAGATGGAAGCATTCATCTACTGAGACTCGTTATGATCAAGGTGTTACAGTATGTGGCTCATTTTCCATCATCATCATCATTACCATGATCATCTTACATATGAAATTCTCACGTGGTAAATGAAAGCTAACTTGTTGTATGAATGGTGAAGTAGCAAAATAATTTCTTAGCATCTCTTTTGATCCTCTGTGAGCTTCTCCTCTGTGTCTGCTCTCTGTCCTTTTCTACTTTAGCCCTCTGGAAATGACACAATCGTTTCAGAGACACATCCTACCCCAACTTTAACATACTACGCCCCCTACATTTGTTGTTACAGTACTGGCGTTGTAACCACAAGGTGTTTGTGATGAAACCTGAAGCGGTGGAAAGGCCCCTGCATGTCCTCAGATGAACACCTGCATCTCCTGGCAAACTCATTTGTTGCATAAATTATTCAAACCGCCACCCTCTAGGAGAACGCTACAGTGTAGCAGACATACGCAACAAAACATACAGTAAAGCGCGCTGTAACATCACTGAATGAAACTAAGACAAAATGTCCAAAAAAAGGGGGTAAACACAAGAATCTACCATAATAATATACAAAGAAAGATGGTCGAAATTTGCAGTTAATGTATCATATGTCAACATCAAAAGGACTTTGCATCAGTTGGAGGTTAATTTAAGGTTTAGATGTGCAAGGGCTAAAACAAATTGGGGCTCGGACTTGCTGTGGGGATGAGTGGAATCTCTCCATCCTTTCTGATACGAGAACTACCATATAAACAAGGAAGTTTACCGATATATGACCATCCTGCTTTATTTGATCAAGCATTCTTTGCTTTGCTGAAATGAGAGCTGACTGATGTCTCTTTATTGAAACAACGATCTGTTGACTCATTGTTGACATTAAAATTTTGAGACAAAAAATGTGGCTGTAGATTGAAAACACTTACGTGAAGTTGATCACAACATGCGGTAGTTCCCTGAAGACAATACAAAAATGTGTTGAGGGAATTGTAGACATTTAAATCTAATGCAATTACACAAAGGCACGCTACTCTATAAACTAATCAGACTTTCTCCATACCACATTCACACTACACTAATCCCATCAGACTAAGGGCTCAGTAATACTTAATGAGATAACTCGCAAAGTCTTTCATCCCTATATGTTTACCGATTGTGTTCCACACTAATGCGCGTGTGTGTGTAATGCATACATACTTTGTGCGTGCGTGCGTGCATGTGTGTGTGTGTGTGTGTGAAGGTGGGGAGTCATTTTCTTTCAATACTTAGGAGACTGAGAGAAACTCAGAGATGCGTGAGTGGAATCTCAAAAGGCTGTCTGTGTTCTCTCTCTCTCTCTCTCTCTCTCTCTCTCACTGTCTCAACCTGCATCGGTCGCTGTCTGCTTTCTCCACCTCTCTGTCTCTCAGAGGCTTCTTACACAAATCAGCTCTGTCTCATTTTCTTTTTTTGTATCCATATGCTGCCCCATAACAATATGTTTTTTTAATCACGTCTGTAACTAGACTTGAAGGAGAAGGCCGGTGATATTCTATATTTTTCTTATTGTCAACAAATCCCATGAACAGATGAAAAACAATGATGAATTGATCCTACTGACGAGTAATGTCTGTGCAGACAAAGTCTGCTTATTCCTGCGCCACAGATGAGTGATTCACAACCTCTTTTGTCTCATCGTCCTCCACAGTTGTATCAGACGAACTCAAGTTCACCATCTGTTATGCTCTAAATACGTTCTTTTCAATGGATTTGGAGATGTCATTAACTCTATTGATTATATAAAAGTGGATATTGTTACTCTAACATTTGACACATGTGAATTGATTCTGTTTAAGTTGATTTGGCCCAGTTTACATTCATACTACAACCACATGGGAAAAGCATAATGTTTCATCCATTTATCCATTACATTTAACCATTTCATTTGCTTATCCATTCATTTTAGCTAAATATTTAAACAATTTATCTATTACATGCATACATACATTACATGCTAACTATTTTGACTTCTCTGCTTGCTGGCTAACTGGATTACATGCACTCTCAATTGCAACGGGCAGTGTTAATGTGTTGTAACCAAACAGTATTGGAAACACAAACAACACATGATTCATTCTGTTGTACTGTGGTTCATTTTGAGTCAACGACACACCACCCTGGAGCAGTACAATACTCACTAGCGCACCAAACGTGTGTTAATATTCTTGAAAATAATAGGAAAATATTCCTAAACAAATGCACTATTTAATCCTGTTGAGTTAACATTTGCTTTGGGTAGGGGATGGTTGTGGGGTGTGGAAGGGTTACCACCGAGTCTCAAGGCCACTCGCAGTACAACAGGATCTACGAATGACACACCACACAGGAAGGAACTCCGTCCCTCCTCCCTTCTCCCTCTTTCCCGCTCCCTCCATCCACTCAAATGCCATTAGTCCACTTCCTGAACGAGGGTGGGTGGGTGGGGGGGAATGGAAAGAAGAGATGCTACCAGTCTGCATGACACTCACATACACACACACACACAGTCACAAGCAACACACACACACACACACATCCACATGTGCACATTCAAGTGTGAGAGCGGAAACGCAATAAGAAGATTGATTTATGCATACTGTGTATCCACAGAATGTAACTTCGAAGTCTGTCAGTTACTGTCAAAGCATAACAACAGTACGTCTACAACTTACTGAGGGTTTTAACTAAAAACTTCTAGGCAGCAAAGAAGTGAGAAAGACAGAAAGAGAGAAGAAGAATTGTGTTCAGCAGCGTAGCAATGAGAATGGCTGTGCTCTGCTTTTAACCATGTA
This sequence comes from Thunnus albacares, assembly GCF_914725855.1. Classification (NCBI taxonomy): domain Eukaryota; kingdom Metazoa; phylum Chordata; class Actinopteri; order Scombriformes; family Scombridae; genus Thunnus; species Thunnus albacares. The sequence continues at coordinate 18,838,936 of NC_058107.1, read as the reverse complement.
TTATTCACAGTCTCCTGTGGCGACCAGAGACAGTTTAACACGGTCCGCTGTCCAGTCCTCTGCCAAACTCACTTTTCAATTTGAAGGCGGATAGGCTCAAAATCACCCTCTGGCATTCAAAGTTCCCTTTCTTAACCAAAACAAGCCATATGCTACACCAGTAAAACACAGCAGTGAGTGGAAAAATGTGTTCCTCCCCGCACTTCATCCCAGGTCTCCGCTGTTTAACAACGAGATCTAGCTGAGCTCAAGCTGCTAAGAAAATGAAAAAACTATTAAGTGAGTACATCCATGTGTTTGTTAATTGTATGTTAACATGGGACAAACTCAGGTTGCCTTGGAGGGAAATTCGGATTTCATACAAGCTCAGTTCTATTTTTGTAGTTTTGGCAGTCATTCCTGTTGATAATTAATAACCAAATAAAAAGGATATGTGTGGTGATATACTGTATTTTTCCTTATTTAAAACATGTCCTATGCAAAGACCAAAACTATAAAATTAGCAGGTTCCACATTCACTGTCTTGCTGCCATAAATACCTTCTGGAGAACCAAATCTGTAGCTGAAAATAGTCCCCTACAAATGCACTATTTACTCCTTTTTTAATTAAGGTTTGCTATACATACAGCTGTTTTACAAAACCAGCCTTCTTAAAAATGAAAGCATAAATTCGTATTCCATTTCTGAAGGAAGTCGAAAAGTAAAGAGAAACGGAATAATGCATTGTTGTTTTTTTGTCTTTTTATCGAATTTGTTGACAATAACATTATTAGCCTTATCCTTTAATTGCTCAGTTCTGGGAAGGGGGTGACATCACCAAAAAGAGGTCAGATGGAGCGAGGAACATGGGCAGTCAAACAGTCGTAGTACTCAGATGAGTATCATGCTATTATAACCAATAGAAAGAAAAATAAACCCAAGTTGTAATAAACCAGGACTTTCTTTGACAAAAATAAGAGAATCAATCTGCACAATATCTTTGGCTCTCGCTGTTCCCTCACCATCTTTTCAATCTTTACCACCTTCAGCAGCATGATATAACCTGACGTGCCAGTTTCTTACACAGAATCATCTGAGAAAACGTCCTTGGAAACTGTTTGGAAAAGGGCAGGAACTTTAAAAAACATCTTGCGAGGCAGCTGGATTCACAAGATCACACGAGAATCCTCGTTGGATGCTTATTGGGCCGACAGAAACGCATAACTTGGAGCCTGAAGAGATGGATTCCTGTGTGATTTTGCGATGTTGTGATCTCGCAAATCCAGCTGCCTCGCAAGGTAAAGCACATTATCCTGTACAACAGAAATCCAATGCAGCAGACACTCTCTAGTGTAACATTATGTCTGATTACCAGGTAAAATGGCAGCACAATGTGTCTCACTAGGTTATTACAGGTAGGGTGGTAGGATGACAGTGACGGGGGGGGGTTGGCCGTGTTTCCTATTATCACTGATGTCATTATCGACCCTTGTAAACATCTCTGGGCTGTGAGGAGCTGTATAATATGTGAGGTGGAGCTGTGGGCTGATGCACATGTCAGATACACATACAGAGCTGAAAATGATAGTCACTTTGGCACTGGAGAGCCACACTTCTCCCGCCACTATCTCTCTTGGTTCAACGACACTAGGGGAGATAAGGGAGATGGACTGAAGTGAGAGGAGAGGAAAGGGTAGAGAGACACAGAGGCAGATGTAAAAAGCCGCAGCTTGAGATGAAGAGGAGACTATGTCATGGTCTCCTCTTCACGGCAGATCGATACAAAGACAGAATATTGATTCCGCTGAAATCCACATATGCTGTGATATAGAACACTGAATCACTTCTTTTAAAATAGTTTATATGTTACAATCGCAGGGATCCGATGGTCAACTAGAAGAAGAAAAAATGAGAGTTGTCGATAAAAACGTCATTAATCCGAGCTGGTGAGAAGTCGCTTTCAGTGTCTCATCTTGCAGTCCTTATAGTGCAAGAAGGCCAGACATAAGAGACAGCACCAGATAAGGATATGGGTGTCTACAACAGCAAAAAACCACTGGGGTTAGTTGGGGTCAAAGAGATAACACGCCAGTCTGATCGTGTCAGCATTCTCGCTTTGCCCTCCTGCTCTCACTCCATAGTCCTGCTGCAACTTCTGTGTCTCAATCTCTGGATCATTCACTGTAATCCCTTTCTCACACACAACCTGCGAGGCTGCTGCTGTGTAAACCTTCGCAGCATTTCTATAGCTTTCTTCTCTTTTTCACACACAAAATGGTATCAAATGGGTCAGGTAAAACAGGCATACCTGTCAACATTGGGATTTGAAAATAAGGGAAATTTTCCGGTGCCCCGCCCCGAGCTGTCCCACCACCCCCCTACCAGAGTCCACATACGCCCTACATTTAGACAAGGGTACGCACAATGAATCCCAAAATCACCACCAGGCAACCACTTGCTTTAAGATATCAGTGCAACAAGGACTGGGTTAACTAGTTCCTACCTTAAGTAAATGACTACAATAAGGTGTTGAGAATCAGATACCTGATTGAAAGTGAAATGAACATCCCTGCATATAAATTCAGCACTTAAAAGTTTATTTATGTATTAAGCTGCTTAAATGATGATATGTACACATCACTTACACATTATATTACTGGCTGGAGACAATTGGAAAAAAAAATGGATTGACATTCACCATCCATACACCTTTGAGTTCTTCATCCTTTTTTATGGGCGGGTGCCATTATTTTTTACAATCTATGGCTTGAATGACTTCTTGTCACTAGATGTTACAGCTTATGTTCTACATACTGCCATCTGCTTTACCTGCAGGGAATGTATCTTACTGGCAACCTTTTTTTTTTTTTTTTTTCTTTTTTTAGAAAGGTTAAAAATACAGGAGATTTACGGGAAAATATCCCAGGAAAAACAGGAGGGTTGACAGGTCTGGACAGGGTGAGGCTGGATGTTGTTTTTTTTTTTTTTTTTTTTTTTTTTAAAAAAAAAAAGGTACACAGTGTCCTATGTCCAGACAAAAAATGTGCTAACATTGCCAGATTCAGATATCAAAACTCCAACTCTGACTATTTCTCTAAGACAGAAATATTCTTGAGGATTTCTATGAGAAGCATGTGCTCAGACAGCACTTTTACTCAGACTGTTACAGACACATAACACATGCTCCTGACTAAGAGCCTTATTTTCATAATCAATAATAACTGCAGCCAAACTAGAAATGACTCCTTTGTATCCCACAGCTGCGTTAGAGCTTCTTCTCATTCTTACACCTTCTTGTCTTCCTCTGCCCTCAGTTAACCTCTCCTCTCCACTCTGCGCCGTGCCCTCGTCTTTGCCCCTGCCCACTGCAGAGCAGCAAAGCGTGCATATGTCAACATCACATAAACACTCCACCTCAGCGTGTCAAAACATGCATGTGACATGACTCAGCGTAACGCAGCAGTGGAAAACACACTCCTCGGAGACCAGAGGGCTGAGCGCAACAGGCCGGCAAAAGAGGAAGGAAGACGATAAGAGACATAAAGAGGAATGCAGAAAGACTGAGAGCGGGGACAGAGATAAGCAGAGGCAATGAAGGAGAGGAAAGCTGCTGATGTGCAAAAGAGAGGATGAAGCAGCACGGAGAGTGAAGGGACAGGCAGCGGAGGGAAAAATAGAAAAGGTAGAACGAGTGATTGCAGTGTTCTCCTAGAGAAATGGAGAGAAGTAGAGTATCAGCAGCCCAGTTTAACACTGAAATTTCCCTTGTTGTTTTTCTAACAGTTGGAGATTGTGACAACAGTTTCCATCTCTGCTCAACCTATGGAAATTCCCATTCTTTTTCTCCCTTCACTCGGCTCGCTCTTCATTGCCATGGCAATGATGTTACAGTGAGTCACCTCCACATCTCCCTCCTCCTCAACACCGCCAAGGAACATGGGAGCGTGCGAGAGAGAGAGAGAGAGATAGAGAGAGAGAGAGACAGAGGAGGAGAAATGGCTCAGTTTCCCTGGAAACAGACTGGGGGTCTCCCCAACCCCCATTGGTTCTCAACTGGTTGGAATCAGCTTGTTACCCACAATGCTTGGAGCCAACAGGGTCTCTGTTTCTAGGTTGTCTCTGTCCTCTCTGTTTTTGCTCTTCATATGCATGCGCACACAAACACACTCACAGGCTTTGGTCAAAATTTAGGTTTGTATTTCATGTCACTGCACCAAGCAATTCATTCTCAGGTTTGTTTTATGCTAATCCATAATCAGATCATAAAGTAAAACTTCTAAGCCTCTTAAAGAGTTTTTTGTCATTATTACAGACAGGATTTTTCAGCATGTTTGTATCATTTCCTCATAAATTACAGTAATGTTTGACAACTGCAAGCCCATGGGGAAAAATATGCAATAGTTTAAGGAACTAACTAATAATCGGTTTATAATTTGTTCCAGTAAGAGGTAAAATTATCTTCAAAGGATTAAATGCAGCTGGTGTTACTGTAATTACAAAAATATGCAACAAAGTCTTGGACAAACCAGTTCTAGATGGTTCAATTAAGGCTGAAGGTTAGAGGAGGTTTGATTGGAGTTTGTTGGGAGGCAGCTCCGCCTGAAAAGACAACTTCAGGGGAAAGAAAGTCCCTCAGTCAATGAAGTAGCCGCAAGGAAGTTGGCTTGTTGAGGTTGAATATTGATTTTATTTGTTCTGAGCTCATGACTCTGAATTGGATTATTTTATGTAGAAAAGAGCAGTGATATATGGTACCTACTTTCAATTTGAGCATTTCTTATGAAAGAAATTGATTGGAGACAGAAAATTAGTTGATTAAACCTTTTAGATTTTTCACAAAAAAAAATCTTATGGACATATCAGCTAGCTGGTGGCACAGCAGAAAAGCATCTGGAGTGTCCAAAACGAAGAGGGTTTATCCTCTGGGGAGCATATATGTGCTCACTGAATTTGATGGTGATCTCATCATAATATTTTAATATTTCCTGGGTACAAGTAGAGATTTTAGCCAGAAAACGTCGCTCTGGACTAAAGTTTTTGACAGATGGACTCATTTTGCCATTCTTGCAGTGCTAGAGGGAAATTAAACATTAATAGTTAATAATTCCAACATCACAGCATTTTCTTTTGCAACTTTCTGTGAAGTACTGCGTGTTACTGGGTTATTAGGGTTGCAGAACATCAGAAAACAACCAAAGTGAATCATGGGTAAAGGCCCATCTTATAATGGTTGTACCAGGAAGACCGCAGACACTAGAAAACATGATAAATCCAAGGTCAAGTGTGTATATGAGTGTCCTTCTGTTTAGTGTAACAGCACACATCTAGTGTACTGTACTTTGTTTCTCATTGCATACACATATTTTTTTTTCACCGATATCAAACACTGAGTGCATCAGGATGTAAATGAATAAAGCTGTACTGTGTGTTATTACATGTTTATAAAAGTGTGTACCCTTCAGCTGTACAATACGTGACAGAATACGTGTGCTGATGTTAAATTGAGCAGTGTGAATACATTTCCATGCATGAGTGAGAGAGTATGAATGTAAGATCTGGCAGCCTGAGACGGAGCATTTTTTATCAAAGGGGGTTGCTCTTGGCACTGCCTCTTGATCTCTTCTTCCCCTCTAACTGCTGTGTGCCTGCTATCTCCCACAGTGATGCCACACAATGATAGCAGGCTCTCCTCACTATAATACTGGCCTGTAACACTTCTGCCTGTCAACTGTCTCCAGTTCATCCATCTGTCACCCTCTCTGATGAAAAAAAAATATCCAATTTTAAGTAATTTTGCCTTGTACAGACAGCCAGTGAGTTACAATGACAATTATTTCTTCTGCGCTTTTCCCAATTTATATTTTACAAACTTTCCCCAAGTAGCAATATCTTAAAACTGTTGTTCCCAAACTGGGGGTCAAGACTCCCCGAGGGGTCATAAGATGATTAAATGAATAAAACAGAAAATTACTACTGCAGCACAACATGTTGGTTTTTCTTTTGCTAACTTTTCTTTATTTTTTCACTTTGCTTGTGCAAGTTTTGACACCTCTTCCTCCTTCTAAAAATGAAACAATGCTCACAACTTATGACCACACTATGGCCACAAATTGTGATGATTCGTCACAAATGGACACTTTCTTTTTAAGGGGTCACCAGCCAAAAAGACTGGGAACTATTGTCTTAAAATATGGTTAAAAACTACCTACTTCATGTTGGTATCAAGTCACATCTCTTGACTCTGAAAAATGCTAAAAATGAGCATTAAAAACAGGATTTTCACTGGACCAAATTCAATTCTAAAGTCTAATTACACTGGCATATTTTAATTTGCTTTAGGAAAAATGGGAATTTTACAAAGCAGATTTTTGCTTTATGTGTTGGCATGTTTCTTAAAGGGTTTTGGAGGGTGTTTATTTGTAGAAATATTTGCCTAGCTTCACTGTCTGCATGACTGTCTGTAATCCAGTTTTCCTACATTAATGACCGTCTTCGTCTGTCATCCTGTGGGGCTGCATGCCCGGCTGATTCTGCATATGTGGCCTAGTTCCCTAATATTTGTCGCCTCATCTTCTGGTTGATTGAATAGCATCTATACTCTTTTTTTTTTTTTTTTGTGGCTGTGAGAAGCCATCACACATTCACAGGAGAAGGAGACACAGCTAAAATCCCTAAACAAAGTGTAATCACAGTAACTGTACATTACAGACTTTCACAGCCAACTGCAACATTTCACTTCACAGCGCATTTTGAGTCACAATATCAACTTTTTCTAAAAAAAAAAAAAAAATCTTTATTTATCCAGGGGGACAAATTTTTCAACCAACGGCTTGCTTCAGTTAATAAGCACATTCTTATCAGGGGGATGCACAGCACAACCAGTACAACTGTCAGACACTGATAATCGCCTAAAATCAGGAGTCAGGTATCTCTCTCGGTGGAGGTTTTTTCATCTGTTTAACTTCTCCCCCAATACATTTTTCTAGCTTGTCAGCCTTTCCAGCACCAGTCTGCTTCTCTAACCTCTAGACGGTCTCTAACTGTCTCTCCCAGAGCCTGCAAGAATAATCCACTGAGTTAAATTTGAACATGTACGTGTACAATTATTCCGCAAATTCACAGTGCCACACGTAAACACACAACAACGCACCGATGCACTTCACACAATTTATATGGCGATGTTTCTATTTCAATTAAACAGACCACTTTTGAGTACAGCAAACATTTTAAAGTGTTTAAATGTCATAATGTAGTAGAATAAATGCTGCTAATATGCTCAATATTGTTTCCACAGGTCTTACAAGCAATTTCATGCTGGCTCGATTCTTTCTTGCTCCGTTTTAATTGGCCCGTATTTTGTTAAAGATCACAGAAATGAGTTGGGACAAAAGTTTGCTGCCAGCAGAGAAACCACCCAGTTGTTACTGCAGAAATCAGTTCAAAAACATGAAAATACAAATCATATTTCTCTCAATTTGTTAATCATCTTCACTATTTTTATTAGCAGGTTGCACTATCTTAGAATGACAAGACTCACAACACTATCAGGAGAGCCTGAAATGACCTGCATAGATTGATTCTTGAGAGACAACACAGAGAAAAGCAGTAGTAACTAACTTTTGTCTCTAATAAGACCATTTCCGGACCAAGCATAAGAATTTAAAAATAACTTGTTTTTATGACTTCATGGCCCTTCGCAAATGGAAACCGCTCATTTAGTATTGAGAACGCAATTTACAAAGCACTTAACAGAACTGTAAACAGCCTTTCTGAAGCCTGAAAAGCTTGTCCGAGGATAGAAATCAATAACATCGCATCTCTCTTCACTTTGTTCATCAGTCTTATTTTCCCTTTTAACATTCGATCATTGTATTAATGTCCTACGCATCATCCTCAGACACCGAAATCTAGTGATATGATCCACATATACAGTGAACGACCAGATGCACAACGTCATGATGCTCTCCGTGTAAACAGACAGAACCAAAATGCTGCTGTTGCTTTAAACCAGGTTTACTCAAAGCCTACTTTATCTACAGTCAAACTGGTGTAATCGTGCAAATCAAGTCAAAAGCCTCGTCACAATCCCATCGATTATCAAAAGAAAGGGACACAAAGATGATGTGAATGAGCTCCTACATCTCCCCGGTATTAATTAGGCAAAGCAAGGTGCTTTACATAAAACATAAAAGGCATGGAGACAAAATGTAAAAGCGGCATAAGGCAGTATGAAAAGACATTTAAATACAATTAAAAAGAGTTAAATAGAAAATAAAAATAAGCTAAAATAGAATAAGACGTTACAACGCAGAGTAAGATATTAATCAAAAGCCTCAAATTTGATTTAATAAGAGGCAGCGGCAAACAGAAAAGTCTTCAGCCTCCATTTAAAAGAACAGAGTTGCAGCAGAGTAATTAGGACTTCACTCAGTAATTAGCTATCTGAAAATAATTACCATCAAAATGTCTGATTAAAATCTCCATCAGTCTCAAAGTCAGGAGACTGAAAAGGAGACACCGGCATCAAATTAAGGTGCAGTACTTTTTCCAGCGACGTCCACCGCAGTTGTCCCCTCATTTTGTTTTAATTGAGCGGCAGATACGTGGGTAGTACCTCTGATTGGATCTGAGAAGCAGCGCAGCATTGGAGCAGTTGATTGAAAGTGACCTTGGTCTAATTACAATTGGTCTAATTATAATTCTCTGATTACATCCCTGCAGGAAATGTAAGAATACGATGTTGCTGGTGGCTTTTGCTAATGACGTTAAGATAGATTCTGAATCATTTCTGAATTGAATTGATTCTTCTGGTAAGAAGAAACAACAAGACACTGCTGTTTCCAACCGGAGCACAATTAGATTTAATTACTGTAAATGTGTTTTTCTTGTGATTTTTGATATTGAGAAGCCTTCGAGATCAATAAATGAGAAAGAGCTGTCTGTCTTTGTCTTTTTGCCCCTTGTTTTGACTCCCTCACACTCTTTCCATCTATCTTTTCTCCGATCCATGTTCCCTTGTTTTTTTCTGCAGCTCTCTCCTCTCGTCTGTGTCTATCTCCCAGGCCTGAGGTCGGGCTGCCCTCCAGCTCCCTTCCTCTGAGCCAGGATGACATCATCGCATAGCTGCCTCGTCCTCAGAGTGCCTATTCATCACCCTGATCATCATCGCCAGCATCAGCAGCATCACCTGCGCGTGCACACACACACACACACACACACACACACACACACACATACACAAGCGCACACACCTACTGCAAGAAGATAAAAGAGCAGAGAGCCCCCACGAGTTCTGCAGGATTGCAAGCGTAAAGGAAAGAGGGATAGAACCACAAAGAGGGAGAGAGAAGAGAAGGGATGGTGCGATAGGCAGGACAAACCTGCTGGGGTAGGCAGAAACCCCTGACCTGTGCACTTCCAACAATACATCTCAATAAACCACAGTACCAATAAATCTGATGAGTCAGACTTCGGGCTACAGAGGGAAAACAACAACATAAAGCAGGAGCGAGAAGACCCACCAACCCCCTTCCTCCTCCACCTCCAAACTTCCTGCGAGGGGAGCTGCACTTCCTTTCTCTTAGTCACCAGTTAATCTAAAACTTCAAGAGTATTGGCAGCGCTCACTGTATTCCGGTTACTGTCTGGTGCATGACTGAATCAACTCATGCCTTGATGTGCGGGAATTACAGCAGTGAAGTGGAGCCACACTGACAAAACACAGCAATAAACAATGTTTCCACCACACAGGCCACTGTCTGCCTGCCCGGTCTGCTTTTCAGCAGTAATGTGCTCACAATAATTGAGGCCGACGTGTGTGTGTGTGTGTGTGTGGGCTGCTGTGCCCTGATCGAGTACTGTATCAGTTGCAGATACTACAAACATCAAGCAGTATATTCTCTATATTCCTTCATTACAAACTTTGAACATCACAATAAGCAATTAAACCCGGTTTCAGATCAAAGATTAATGAGAAGATAAATCATTTAGATGGTTGTAAAGAAAAGTTGCAGCCATGTGGTGACAGTGTTAAGTATATTGCTCTGGAAATAGAAGTGAGAAAGGTTGGTAAATCCACAGTTTCAACTTTATGGCCTAAATGGGTTTTTTTGGACTTTTAGACATACTATCTTTATCACAAAACAGCACCAGTGAGCCACTCGTTGACATTGCCATCATCATTATTGCTCTTTACATGATCTAGTACACGTGTCAAACTCAAGGCCCGAGGGCGGAATCCAGCCCAGCACCACATTTTATGTGGCCCGCAAGAGCTTTCAGAGTATAATTTGCACAACATGTGTTGGTATGTACGTGTATAAAAGTGTGGTAATCATCTCAGGTGTTCAGGAATTACCAGCTCTAAACTGAATTTGATTTTGAGTCTAAAATCTGTGAGAACATTTATATCAAACATACTTAATAGGTGGGCTCTGGTCCGGATCCGGGTGAATAACAATTTAATCTGAACTAGAAACAAAATTTAACCGCAACCTGACCCGCACCGTCTTTCAAAGACGCTATGACATCATCTCAGCTGTCATCATTCAGCTGCCACTAGTCACCACAGTTAGCAAGGTTGTTGAGGCATGTGGGAGCTCCGGTTGATAAAATCAAATGTCTTGTTCAGAACTAGCCAATACAAAAACAAAAATATCATGCATTTAAGGATGACTGGACTGGGAAATACTTGTTCATTTTGCCTGAGGGAAGTATGACACCATTGTGCTTGCATTGCAATCAAACAGTGGCCATAATTAAGAGTTGGAACACAAATGCCACCATGAAACCAAACATGCCTGTTTCTCATTATTACTTACCAGTACTCTACTTTGAGTATTTCAGTTTTTTTTAATGTATAACAGTTGTACACTTGAATGTGTGCTTGCCATTATTTTTCCTAGAATTCTGCTTTCAGAGCTAGTTATTAGTTATTAAGTTATCATTAAAACCAATAATAATCAAATACAGACACAATTACATAATATTATAACAAGTAGATACATTTATATAGTCTTACATTTACAACTGGCCCTTTGAGGGCAAACATAATGCTGATGTGGCCCGGGATGAAATTGAGTTTGACACCCCTGATCTAATGTTTCAAAGTAAACAAACCAAAGGGAAGAGGAAAATGGAGACATGGGAGTGAGGTGACAAAATCTCCTCAGTCTTTGATCTGAACTGGCCTCATGGAGACCCAAAATCTATTTTTTTGTCACAACACACTTTTCCCTGATGACTTATACTTCATAACACCACTTTTCATCACAAAGTCTTTGTCTGTCAATCAAGATAAAAATAGGCAGAGCCAGTTATGTTATCATCTGTCTTCTCATTCAGACCAAAGCAACAGCTAAAATAAAAAAGTGACCTGCAAAAACCTCATAAAGTGAGTTTTAAAAGTGTATTATTCCATTGCTATATTGTTTTATTTCATAATACTTTGGGTCCATTCCATGTAATACTACATCTTCCTGCATAGATTGCTGCATAATCGGAGAGTGCTGTTGTGCCGGAAAGAGGAAAAGGGAAAGCTACATCAGTGCTGACTCACGTAGTCATGGAAGGCCTTGGCCTCGCTGGAGTGTTCACATGTGTCTCTTCTCTCTGGAGCAGCACAGTACAGGTCCCAGAAAACACTACAACACACAGATCAGCAGTTAGTCAGAGAAGAATGATGTGAAAAGAAGAAGCATCTGAACCCGACAGATGAAAATAATAGACAATTTTAGAGTCGGGGTAATACAACATCAAGGCAATAAATATAATTCTGTTTTCTTCATTAGATGGGAATAGACAAGCTCAAGTGCAGGGTTATGATTTGCAGAAAGCAACCTTATAGAGGAGCTTTTAGGGACTGTTAATGAGATGAAGACAGATGAAATCAGGAGGAGGTGAAGGCAGGATAAATGATGGTTTTATTCAGTAATATCAATGATGGAATGAAGAAAAATAATGTAGTTTCAATCATTACAGACGAAGACACTCACCACCACCATGAGTGGAGGAACCCCGGAGGTTCTCCTAATGTGATGTTCTTCTCCCATCGGATCTGGACACGGAGAGAGAGAGAGAGAGAGAGGGAGAGGGAGAGCGAGTGAGAGAGAGAGAGAGAGATGCTTTAGAAACATATGAAGTATAAAAACAAGCCCGACATGTGAATGATCTACTTTACAAGGTCGGAGAGGGTGCAAGGGAATTCTTACACACATGCCATTATGTAATTATATTATGATCCTCATGCCACGGATTCATACTGAAAAGTGGGTAAATCTGTGTGGGTCTGAAAGCCCGTCTATTCACACAAGTACCTGAAAGTGTGTGTGTGTGTGTGTGTGTGTGTGTATTTTTTGAGTCATGAGATGTACAGAGTCTGAGATCAGAGACATGTACCAGCCTGAGGAGCCCAATCAAACCTTTGTACAACCTCCACACCCTTTAGCCTGCTCCTCTCCCACATTATCCGTCCTTCTCCCTCTAGTGTTTCATTAACATTTTCCTTCTTTCTGTCCTTCTTTATAACTGCCTTCTATCCTGTATTATGTCTTCCTTTCCTCCAGTTTTTTCCCTTACAGTATTTCTTCCTTCCTTTCCTTTCTGTCTTTCTTTCATTCAATCATTCCTTGTTTCCTTCCTAACAGAAAGGATAGGCTGGGGTACGCTCAAAAGAATTAGTTTGTACGACGTGGTTGTAGCTGTTCTGAACAGCCACACATGAATACGTGATGAGATGAGATGTGATGCTCATTCAAATGGGAAAACTGTGCATACTGGTGAACGGTGTTTCCTCAAACCCATTCATGGTGCTGCACTGATTTCTACATATGACAACTGACAGAAATAATTGTGTAAAGAAAGAAAAAAGCTTAAGTAAGAATTTTAAATCTCACCTATGTTCTCGCCTGCTCTCACCCAGCCAATTTCCAGTTTTGGAAAGTTTTGGAAAGTTACAAAAATTGTTGGAAGCAGCAAGCTTAACTGGCCATTCACTAAGCCAATAACAGTAGATTTAATACTTGCATTTCTTTTAATTATTTCTGAAACAATGGGCTTTTGATTTCAGAGAAAGGTAAAAAAAAAAAAAAAAAAAAAAGGCTTCTCACTTCTAGCTGGTGTCAGTTTTTCAGTTGCATGAGTTGCATGAGTTCTGTTTGCTGCCTGAGTTGATAATGCTATCTCTAGGTGACTTTTTAAGGTTTCTAGCTGATTCGTTTCAAAATGAGAATTTTAAAGGGGTCTTAAATATGCACCTCATGTACATAATACATTAAATTCTAAAAGAGTGAAGCAAACGCAGCATTTGCCAAGCAAAAAGTTAGCATTCTCACCAGTTTATGATCCATGCAAGAGACATGAAAATAAAGAGCTAGCTTTGTTCTTGTATTGCAGTTTAGAGCTAGTTAGCCCTAGTAAGTTATTAGCATTTCTTAGCTTACAAACTTGCTTGTATTTTCAAACAATAGTTTTTTTAATTTTAACATTACAAGAGAAAAGGATGAGGGGTGCTGATGTCTTTGGCAAATGTAACACTATGTCAGCCACAAATGCTCTTCACTCATCAAGAATTGGGAAATACTGCATGTGTCGTTAGTAAGTTAGTTTCTTGTACAAGCTAATGTTTGCAGCTTAAGTTAGAGCAGACAAACATACTGTTCCACACTATTCCTTACATTTTTGCTCTAGTGCTTTTGGTTGTGGAAAAATAAAAAAATGTATGCACACTGCTTCAAAATGTGAAAAACTTGACAGACCTGTTATACCTAGTTACGGTTGCTAAGCTGTGATTGTACAATCGCTGTACGGGGGAGGGGAGGTTTAGCGAACAGTCAGTTCGGAAAGGAAACCTCATTTTGGTTGAAGAATATGCTTTAACACACCAGTCAAGGTCAGTGACTAACATGGTGCTGACATCACGCACTGTACTTGGTAGGCCTGATTTATGTTTGCACTCAATATCCGCTGATGGGCGCGTGCACACACACACACACACACACACACACACACACATACACTAACAGTCTTAACAGCAGCTGTGGGCAGCAGTCAGACTCCTATCAGACTATGACGTTATTATTTAGTCTGCCTCTCCTCTCCATAAACAGACTTACATCACTCTCTCTCTCTGACTTTATAAATGATCTCATGTTCATCTTCTTAATTTCCTTCATTGAAAGGTTTCATATGGCTAGAATAATATGACTACTGTCCCACCTGTTCTAATAGCAGTGTGAACAAGGACTAAAATAACAGGAAAAGCTGAATCACTGCACTTTCAATCAGACTGTCCTGACCTCAGCTGCAGATGAGACGCAGTGACTTTTACAAGGAATGCCTTGCTTTGAAGTTTTTCTGGGGGGGGTCAGGAACTGCTTTTCTTTGTTTATCCCACATGCTTTCAGTCCTTGTTTATCCCACATGCAGCCATAAATTTCCATATGCACCATGACAAAGAAGGATTTACTCCCTCATAATTGCTTGAATGGTACAAAAGATGCAGGATGGGCATGACATCCCCCATTTCTCACATTTAATTGGCTGTAGCTCAGCCCCAACACGATTTCAGACAGTTCAGGTCAGGACACTTTTTAGTGCGTTCTTTTATTCTCGCTTCATCTGGAAAGCGTAGAAGAAAATAGCATTGACTGTGCCCACATATCCTGTCTTCTTGTGGTTTGCACTCCCGGGAGGTTCATTCATTTACCTTCACCATGCTGCAGTGAGATGCCTTTAGCATGATTACTGGCAGATGTAAGTTGCACTGCACTGAGGACTGTGTTTTAGGAAAGCCCTGCCCTTCAAAGTTTTCCTTTCTATCCATAAGAAAAAACTTCAAATTAATTATTCGCATTACTTTTTTATTCTTGCTGTCTTGCTTTTGCTCCTCATATATTCTCTGTCAATGTGTATTCACATTTATTTTTATTATTACAACACTTTATAACATTGTTTAGAAATGCAGTGACTGCAAAAATGATGATCATCATGATTTAGTACTGTTTGAGCAATCTGTTTAGTTTAACATGGTTGTATGGTTTCTTATGCCCGTGCTGTGGAACTGTCTGTTTGTGGTTTTGTATTTAGATTTAGGTATTTGGCTCTGGATGTTGACTCGTCTTTCTGGGCTCTTGTTTCCTGAGGCGGGGGATGCAGTGTAAACAGATGTGGATGATAAAAACTGGATAACAGGCTTTTAAAGCTATGTTTTGCTCCACCCCACTATTCCTGCAAGAGCTACATTATGGCGTAATGTTTACCCCGTGTGTGTGTGTGTTGTGTGCGTGTATATGTGTGAATGTGTACTGTATATAAGCGGCTGTGTTTATACTTGTTGCGCTCTTGGCTAATGCGTTCCCACACTTGAATAAGACACCGCCTATCCTTTTCATCTCCCACATCTGCGGAAGAGAGAGCAAGCGATATGGCAGGGAGGAAAGGGTGTCAGAGAGAGTGAGAGAGAGAGAGAGAGAGAAGAAAGGTATGCGCATGTGCGCAAACACACACTAAGTCAGAGTGATGAGAATTGGTGCCAGCTGATGATGTAACCTTTTCCATCCCCCTCTCTTTGTTCTCCTCTTCCTTTGGCCGATGTACAACAAGCCTCAAGCCCCTGTCTTCAACGTTGTAATTTACCGTCATTTACAGGGAAGCACCAGATTCAACTGACCTCATTTTCACCCCATCACCTTTTTACCTCGGCAGAATTACAGCGAGGGCGAGCTCGCATCTCAGGAAGAGTAGTGGAGAGATAGATCAAGAAGACAGTGGAAACATCACAGAGGGAGAGAAAGAGAGAAAGCAGAGGAATCAGAAAGGACAGGACTGAGATGGGAAGTGATCGACAGGGACGGAGCTGCTGAGCAGATCAGAGAATGATGTCAGTCAAAGACGTCAGCTCCAGGCTGAGCATAGTAACCCTCCAGTCTCACTAAATGCAACACTGATGTTAAAAAGCTGGTCTGCTGCTACCGACCTGTTGGCTCAGCACTATTAGGCCAGGCTAATTCAATTAGCTGCTATACTCTTACTGAACACACAGTATGAGGGTCAGATCACCCTTTAGAGTAGACACATACATACATGGGCAATACTCTCTGAGACACGCACAAACACACAAACCATCCTTGTGACTTACCTCTGAGAGAAAGGTCTGTGCTGACTTCTGTGCTCCTACATGCAGCAGATACTCATACACATACAGAGCTAACCTGCACATAAACAAAGAAAAGAAATGGGTCAGTTTGTTTCTCAAAGTTCCAGATGGACAGCTTTGTTACTTTCACAAAAAACAATTGATATTAAGGTGTGAGGCGACCGATGTAATCTGAGCGAGGGACAGTTAATGGGAGAGATGAAAACAGCTTTGGTTTTAATAGCAGATACAAAAATAAGCAATAAAAAGAACCTAAGACAATCTTTCTCATCAAATCTTTCTTCAAACTTAAGATAAATCCATACATAACAGCAAATTTCTTCCAATCTTCTTTAAAATCAAGGATATAGGAACCTATGCTTGGATATAAATTGCCAGGCAGCTCCAGGATGCAATGTGCAGTGATGCGTGAAGGCGTCAAAGCCCGATCTCATGAGAACAGAAAGACACACACCAGCTTAGGAGCACTAATCATCTCCTAGGTGCCAAACAACAAGCAGGGCAACCTTTCAAGACATTCGAAATTGGCCCAACGTTATTGTCAAATCTAAAATCCACCTGTTTGAAGAACAAACAACACAGTGATAAGAGAACGCTTGGTGGGGCCGCACTGTAAAACACCTCACCCCAGTGCTTCAGGCTCTCTAGACTTCCTCCCATGGCTTTGATCACAATGAGAATTAATTACAGGCTTGATTTGTTAATCAATTCTCCTCCCAGTGTGAGTGCTGGTACTAACAGCAACTTTGAAGCAGGGGGGGGGGGGGGGGGGGGGGGGGGTTGCTTGGTGATGATCTATTGGGTCTATAAATACAAGATAAAGATTGATCCACAGGAGATTAGCAGATCAGACTCCTAACAATGCTCTAAACATTTGGTGAAGTGTCCGATGGAAAGACGTATAGTAACTGTACACGGCTATGAATAATGAGCTGTTTGTTGTGAATCTAAGTAGGAGGAAGTAAATTCATGCTTGATCCTCACATTTCCCCTAAAATCAATATTAAGCAAGTTGGAGGCTGATTCGTGTGAATTGTAAGGTACCCAACAAATAAATTCTTTGAGGTGTTGAACAGTTACAATTATGAACTGTATCCAATAGAAATCATCTTATTTCAGTGTCAGGTTGCTACTCTAGAATAAAGAAAAATTTAACTTAAATTTCTGGGGAAAAAGTAGAGATATTCTCATTGCACTGGCAGATATTTTTCACTTCTTTTTGAAACAAATGACTTTTAGGACAAGTTACAGGGACGGTGACATACTGAAATGACTTGTCCAAATGTCCAAAACCAAAAGACACAGTTTACTATCATATATGAAAAAGTAAAACATTAAAATTCTTACATTTGAAATGTTGGAACCATGCAGCAAATGCATTTTTTGCTTGAAAAATAGTTGCAGAAATGTATTCTCAGCTAATTGACTAATCAACTAATTCTTCCAGCTATACACTGAAACAAAATACAAGTGATTGTAGAGCAGAGACACAGTTGTGAACATGACACAGCACAAGCTTTGACCCAGAGCTTGCTGTGACCATGTGTGTTTGTGTGTACATGTGTCTGGGTGAATATCGGCAGGCGTGAAAGACGTCACACCAGGACAGCAGCTGTCCTAGAACCCCCACCGAAAGGTGCTACCAGCCTGCTGTAGCCGATCCAGACTCCTCTTATATTGAGGTAAAAATAAACTCCCCAGACAGCCCTGTCTGCCTGTCTGAAGATGATGGACTGCACACCTTGCTGCTCTGCACACAGGTACACTCTGTCTCCTCGCCCTCCCCCGTTTCCATCTCTCTTCTTCATCACTTTCATCCTCAGTCTCCCCTCTTCCTCCTCTTTTCCATCTCGCTCGCATTGCCTTGTTCTGCACTTGTTTTTTGGTGAGAGGCCATGTTTGTTTAATGATGAATGGATGAAGGGAAGCTCCTCTGCTCCATCCTTCCATCCCTCTTTCCATCCTTTACTCTCTCCTTTTCCTCTGTGGCCTGGCTGTAATGTTTAACCAAAGAGATAAAGACAGAACGTTTCACAGGGACAAGGTTAACGGAACAATGAGAGGCTTGACAAAACTCCTGACACCTCGACAACTGAACATGAATAAAAGATGTGCCCGTTTTTTTTTTTTTCTTCTTTTTTTCCAAGGCACTGTACAGCTCTGAACACTTCTAGGAACAAACTTGCTCTGTCACTGTTTTGCATTGTTTTCCAGCCAACCTGTCTAAATCTGTCACTCTCCCCTGTGAACCCTCATGTCAGCTATGACAGCTTCGGCGTAGAACTATTTATTAATACTGAAAGATCTCATATATCTGCAACAAATACATTTACAGTGATGACAATGATGCTGCATGAATGAATTCAATGTATCAGTGGGAATAAATAAAGAAATGCAAGCTCCTCGGCATGCAGTGACCTGTATCCAGTCAGCTATCTATTAACACACAAAAACCCGACCTTGCTTCATAGCTGCCTTTCAGGAAGACTGAAAGGTTTGATTTAACAAGACCTCGAAGATATGACCGTTGGCCCTGATGTAGACAAAGGTCGAAGAAAAAGAGGAAACTGAGGAAAAGTGGAAGGATGAGGGCAGCGGTGGGGAGAGAGGTGATTCGGTGTAAGAAAGAGAAACATTAGAGGGTATCAGAGGTAAGTAGGCTAATGCAAGTTTTGGATAAGAGATTAAAGGAGAGCAAAAAAGCAAGGAAGAAAATACTGAGGTCTTAATTCATTCACTGCTCCAGTTCTTCGGTACAACGATTTAAATGCACTGACGCTTGCAAAAATACACATTTAAATCAGGCGCAAACCACTCCTCTCTCTCTCTCTCTCTCTCTCTCTCTGTCTGACTCTATCCGTCCCATCTCTTTTTTATTTAACACACACCAGTAGGCAAAGTTGAAATAGGACTGATAAGCAGACAGCAAAGCGGCAGATGAAGGCACTTTGTTAGCATTCAATATCTATTGAACTTTAACTCAAAACTACTAATTTTCTCAAAGACAAGTGAAAGGCTTTGAAAACACTAAACCTCCCTCATTGTTCAGTTACCACTTGTTCAGCCAAGCCTCCCGCTGATAAAAAAGCACCCAACTATGTGGAACTCGACTGACAGACAGAGTCAAAACACTGAGCGGAGATAAGGTTCGAGGATTAGAGGACAGGTGACTGTTCAAGGTTAAGAATCCTCCAAATTTGACACAATAAAGTGAGAGCCTTACAATGACTCTCTTGTCATTAAATAAACTGTCACTCTAAATCATCTTTGCATTAGAATATGAGGTAAAACTGCTCAAAGTGAGGCAGCCAATGCATTTATAATGGGTTCTGACTCCACATTAGTCCGTTCACATTAAAGCTCTTTTGTTGTTTGCCCTTGCTGTCGGACACACACCAAAAATTGAAGACTTTTTCTTTTTTTTTTTTTAATTCATACCTGTCTACCCTGGTAATTTGTGGTGTAAATAAGAACCACTTTCCATGAGTCACAACTGCAACCAGGATGATTGAAGAGATCAGGAGCCTCCCACTTTTCTCCCGCTCATTATTTGCTAAAACTCTGTGTGTGTGTGTGTGTGTGTGTGTGTGTGTGCATAAAATGTGTGTTGTGGTGGTGAGTGAGCACAAGTGGAGAAGGTGGGCCAGAGAGGGCAACCTTAAGATCCACACCTGACCCTTTTCTCCTTCAAATTGAAGTGGTTTTGTCTTCTGAGAGACACATTTAATTAAATTCATATTTGGAGTCGACCCCCCCCCCATCCTGGCTGCTGCTGTAAATCTGCAGAAGAGCAGACAGTCAGTGAGCTTGAACAGTCAGAGACCAAGCTCAGCCTAATGAAGGCAGCAGGCGGAAACAGTGAACATCTTCTGTGTTGCCTTGTTACTGAGCCATAGAGAGAGGAGAGCACAGAGCAGAGTTTAGGGGCAGAGACATGAACCTGTTTGCCAGGATCAGCATTTAGTTGAGACCAGTAGATCACTGCTAATCAATTTAATGCCACGGCGATCAAAGTCTGGCAGAGCTTCAAATCACAACACACAATGGCTTCAGTGATTGGATTTGCCTGTTATAGATTAGCTCCAGATTATTTCACCCTTGTTAAAGATTAAATGGAAAAGTGATGATACTTGTGATCTGAATTGGCATGTTAATTGACATGTTTACAAGACTTACTGATATGCTGACATAGCCTAATAACACTTACTTGACCAGGAAATCAAATTAAATATTAAGTATGTAAAAAGAGAAGTAATACATGTGAATTCTTACCAGAATTACCAGTCTTCCCTACCAGTGATGTACAGTCACCTCTTTGGCAGATCTCTTACAATTACAATAAAACAGCAAGACCTTCCCTTAAACTATATTACTGGTAAAACTGGTGCTAGTCTCAATTTCTCTTCTGCACATTTTTTTCTATTACAACTGCACCTGGAGATATTTTTTTCTGTAAAGACACTGTCTTGTCTGCCTAACGACAAAGTAGAGCTGCAGTTTAGACAGCATAGTGTCTCATCCCCTCTGAGTGGGATGCTTTAAATGTGCCTTCTTTGCCCAAATTAAATTCTGGCTTTGTAATGTGGGAAGTGACAGGAAACTGTCTCTACCCACAGGAAGTGATGAATACGAACTGTCTCCTGAGCAGCAGTCAGAGAGCGATGTGGTCACAAAATGCTGTCTTGTCCCTTTTGGTGCTTGGTTTGTAATGATTACAGACTGTAAACTGTACAGATGGAAGAGTGCCATGTGTGCAGTTTAATGATGGCAACTTACCTGACTCTGCACTAGTTTATTTTTTAGCCACGTAGAGGCAGTGAAAGGAGGTGTAAACACACCACTGATATATTCTCACCATATAGATGTTGATATGGCAAACTTGTAAGCAAACAGTGTGCACGTCAGGGCAGACAGCGATGAAATTTAAGATTAATTTGTGAGAGTTGTGTTTCTCACCACCTGATGAATGCAAATCCAGCATTTACCCTCCTTTTAGTTATGTTTTTCCACCATCAACTCCTGAGGGAAATATCTGGCATTTTAGTTGCTAAATGTTCCACTACGTTCACCAGCCAGTTGCTAACTTTGTCTGGTTGCTGTTTGGTGCAGAGCAGGTAGCACATAGTGAGTTTTTAAAGCTTTTGCACAAAAAAAACTGCTTTCTGCTGCATCTGCTGATGAGAGCAGTGAGAGTGCAACTTCAACTTCTGGTGCCAAAGATATGACTTTGACTTTACCTGCTCAGTATAACTGATCAAATGTGGGAAGGTTCCTTAAAAATCAGACCGGTGCTGTCTGTAAAACATGACTGGAGAAAAACAATTGAAATGAGGATATTGTGAGAATATCTTAAACCCAACAATGCAGTGGCAAGATAATCATGAAATATTGTTACAAAGCCTCCCTCATCTATCATCTAACCTAGCTTCTTCACTCAGTACCAACTACCTAAATCGTGAGAAAAAGAGTGAACGTGTGTAAAAGAGAGAAAAATAGAGAAAAATAATCTGTGTAGTGGTTTTCGTACCTGTGGTATCTCATATTAAATGTTTAAATACAGGTTGTATACGGTTGTACAGTAGAGCATGTCATGCACAGATTTCCTGTAGATGTTCTCCTGGTTTCATAAAATTTTACAAGTGATTTCTGTGGTATAACATGACAGAAAAATGAAAGATGGAAAAATAAGAACAAACAAACAGCCAGAGACTGACTGATACTCCCCTCTTCATTTCCAACATGGAAAATTACAGAAAGAGAGAGAAAATGAGAGAAAGAGAGTGATGGGGTGACAGGAGCATAGCAGAGAGAGATGAAAGGTTCTGATGAAGAGAGGAGAGTGAAGAAGGGGGATTAGAGAGTCAGAAAAAAAAAGGCAGGAGGGGAGGATGGAGGTGATGTGTGCTAGCGGATGAGCCCCAAGATGAATACCCGCGAGATCTGTAAACTTTCATATTCTAATGTTGAGGATTCTCACTGAGCAGTGTCTCGGTTAGCCAAGCACCCTGCTGTGACCTCCTTCTGCAAATTAACACAAAACCCCTCAAAGAAAACAGCCAGGCTAAACTAGACTAGATTCCTATCATGCTCAAGAGAAAAAGCAAATGACTGCATGCTGTGCACAAAACATAACATACAGAAAGGACAGAATGAAAGACACATAGGCATTCTATGCCTTGGAGTATGCAATGAATTTCATTATATTTTTATAAATGAATTTCAATGAGTTCTTTGTGAGAAGTAATAACAATGGAAAAATAATCCTAGATTGAACTAAGTCACAGTCAGGAAGTTGAAATACTGTAATTATCTCCTGGATATGCTTACCTACTACAAAAGACTAAATTACCACCTTAAATCTCTGCTGTGTGTGTTCACAGCAAAGAATAATGTTAGTAAAAGAGACACTGTGAAGTATCTACTGAGAGTTAAAGTGTCTTTGAAGCACTTTGCTTTCAAGCAAATGCTACACTTTAGAGAATAATAAAGCAAGAAGGAGAAATGAAATGACTCCTCCAGATTTCCCATGGATGAAATAACAGTAACACCTAACGATAAATGAAACCTGCAGTAAACACCGGTTTGGTAAAGCTCATAATGTTTAGTTACTGGACCAATTTCTATGTTGTGCCTGTATTTTGTTGTTGATCAAATATCCGCTTATGTGTCATTGAGTCGAGCGCTGGTGAGTGTTGTGCGTCCATACTGATGCAGTTTGTTTGGCACAAGTTGTCATACATTTTGAGACTTTTCTCTTTGCCATGTTACATAATTTTATGGCATATATAGAATTACATCATTGCCTGATGCAATTCAGGCAGTGACAGCAGTAACCACAAGTACAAAGGCAGCCACCCGGCGCAAAACTGAACCATATTAAACTGAATACCAATTAGTGACTTGTATTGGTTTTCATAAAAGTCATTTATCATATAATAAGTGAGTTTTAAAGGCAACAAAAAGGTCAGATGGTTGCTTTCGGCTTAAGATACTGTATATGCATGTACTCTACTGGGTTATTTTAGTGTATTCTAAGGTGTTTCTGTTATGTTGTCCTCCCCCTGTATTATAATCGCATGATGAGAAAGGCTTTCTTTCAGTACACAGTAGTAAAGTCATGCTGTTTACAGTGGTCTACTCCTTTTTGTATATATCCTTGTTTGCTGACTGCACTGTCCTCTTATGATATCACACCTCGCTAAAGAGATGCAGGCCACAAGAGCGACACAAATCACAAACACCTGTCTTTGGCACAGAGGCAAGATCATCATCATTATCATCATCATCGTCACACCCAGTCTACAGCTAAGCTGAGCGGGCTCTCACTCTCCAATCAAGCCTCCTGAAAGCTCACCATCAACAGGCGCCACCTGTGGATGAGAAGAGCGTCGGCTGCTCGGTCTCCTGACAACTCCGGCGAGAATAGAGAGGGACCCCACCATAAAAGAGAGAGCAGCGATCAAGCTCCTGCCCCTGCTGAGGACAGCCCTGTGTGTGACAGCCAAACACTTTCCCTGATTAATCAAGCCTAGCAGCGGGGCTTTATGTGCCATTAAGAGCCTTGCTAAATGACTTCACTTCATTCATTAAAGTGGAGCATCCTCGGCGGGTGGAGTGGCTCCGCTTGCCAGACAGACAGACAGACAAGTGAAAAGCTAGGAGAGGGATGGTGGTGGGGCAGCGACGATGGTGGCGGGGGCACTGAGGCAAGATAAACAACGACAAATATAGACCCATTACAATGCTGAATAATTCATCTTATACGCAGGGCTTCAGGAAAACAACAGAGAGAAAAAAAAAAAAACCAAGAGCCCAAACAACCATGGGGATTATGGAGCCATTATGCCAGTGAAGAGCATCTTCAAAACAGGGCTATTTATGCATACACCTTGTCTGGGAAAGGTAGAGCAACAGGATCATGGTCAAATCAGGAAATCAGGTTCCAGTGGACTAATCCCTGATGCATTTTCATTAGGCAAAAGTATAGTTTTAATGAATCTGTGCGGGGGACTTGAGCAGCTAGGCGCGAGTGGATTAATTGTTTGAAAGCACTGTTAGCTGCATACAGTGGCTGCTTTGTCTGAGCTACTCTTTTGCAAGCACACACACACACACACACACACACACACACACACACACACACACAAACATAGAGGAGGGATCCATAGAGTAAAACTCATACACACAACTTGAAAGAGGCAGAGAGAAAAAGGGCAGAAAAGAGGGAGATTATGGCATGCAGTAGCACGATACACACTGATAGTATGGAGGAAAAGACAAAGATAGGTAATTTACCAGTCAACAGAGAGATAAAGATGTAGTGATGGAGAGAGATAACGAGATAAAGATAAGCAGCAACAAGAGATCCAGAGGGTAGAAAGCGAGAGAGCAAGGAGAGAGGAGAGGAAGAGAGGTGGAGGGGAGGGGGGGGGGGGGGGGGGGGGGGGGGGGGGGGGGGGGGGGTACGGAGAGGGAAGAGAGTAAATGATTAATGAAAGGAGTTGAGAAGCGCAGCGAGGGGAGGTCAGGACGAAGCAGAAGAGGAGCGATGCTGCAGCCTGTGAGCGAAACTGAAAAGGACAACATTATGAACATGCCTGCTGCTGTCACACACGTTTATCAGGGAGGATCTCTGGGAGAGACTGAGCTGGTATAAGGCTGACGCGTCCCTACATAAACATTGGATTTGCAGACGTGGAACTGAACCCGACTTCCAGAACGGGAGACAGAATTGCAGTCAGAAAAAAAAGAGTCACTTTTCCCCCTTTCTAATCTAATCTAATTGGTCATCAAAACATCATAACCCCACACGTGGAATAAAGTTGATATCATTGTAGAGAAAAAAACAAGTATCGTTTAAGTATGTCAAGACTGCACAAAGACTTCCATTAGAGTCCTTCAACTTCTTGCCATATTTCAGTCAAATACATGCCTTCAATTAATCCCCAGCTGGCAGTGTGCTGTGGCTGTATCACTGGCTGATCGCTGATGCATTTCTAATTGGTATTTTTGCTGATGGTCACAAGTTAAATCTATACTCTCCATTATCCTTCCAAGGTATCCCCTTGGGTCTCTCTAATGGCTCCTGCTAAATGCAGAGCACTTGTATTGAGATATTCATATAAAATATATTCTCTCTGCCGCTGACTGGCCTGTGCATTGACATCACTTGCAGGTTTGGTGCGTAGTTGAGAGTTGGGCGGAGCAGTAAAAAAAAAAGTTCACTCCAGCTTTGAAGATTAACAAAACATGCGTCATAATCCTGCATGGAAACAGCCTGAGGAGAGACACTTGTACTCAAATAAACTGTGTTTCATCTGCTCATGTTCCCTGTTTTGTCTCCACTGAGATGGTCTCACACACTGCTTTGCTGAGCAAATGTTTGTCGTAGCCTTTATCCCTCTCACTTCCAGAACACGTAGTAAAGCTCTTAGTGGAAGCTTTGGCTGGGTGACAGGCCTGAATGCTCCAACACCGGCTTGGCAGAGACCGCTGTATCCTGCGCTGGTTGAGGTGAACGGAGTTGGCTGACTTCAGAACTGTGTGAGAGGTTGATCAGCCACACAAATAAAATCTCTATGACATTATACTGGCGGCTGATGATGGTTGTCACATGAGTTAACTGCACAATAATTATGCTGTATGTCCTGCAATCACCTGATTAAAACGCTAACTGTTTATCATACTTCGCATATTTAAAAGAGACATAACTGTACCTGTGGCTATAAACAGAGACGTAGCTCTCAGTGAAAACTTTCTCTCCTGCAAAGAGAAGAATTCGCCAGTAGAAAGGTGAAATGTCATGCGTAAAAGTATAAGTCGAAAGAATGAAGCTCATATCCTGAAGGAGAGGAAGAGTCCTGAGTTCTTTGGCTCACCTCAGTCTACGTAGATCTTGTGTTTACCTTTCATTAACTAGAGATCCCAGAATCCTCTCCTCCCCCTCCTGACCCTTAAGACTTTCCAATACATGCCTAAGATGAAAATAAATGCAATAAAACAGCCACTTGAAAGATAAAAAACAATTTTAACAACAAAGATCCATAATGTTTGAGTTATAAACTGATCAGGATATCTATGTGGTTAGTTATTTCTAGACAATAAAAATGTCTTATAATGGCAAATGCCTACCAGAGCCAAAAACTGCTCTTAAAATGTCTTATTTCATATTATTTTGACCTGTGGTTGAAAACCTGAAAGGTATCTAAATTATGATCAGCTTGGGAACTGTTATCATCAAATGCATCAAACTGCTGCTGGATTTCTGTTGATCAACTGTCAACTACAATGTATGTCGCAATGGGCTGATTCAGAATATGTTGTTTTGAGCGACAAAGAGATAGAGTGGAGGAAGAGACAGCTAATGTCAGCTCAGATTCTGTAGTAAACCAAGCTACATCGTGAACAAGACAGAGAGCGATAACAGCCAACTTATCAAGATACTGTGACCACAAGTTCAACTGTAGTTGCAAACCTCCACCCTGTGTTGTAAAGCCAGCACACAGTGTCTCCAGAAGGCTACACCCAAACCTGGTTATCATATGCTGGGCATGAGAAATAGTAGACAGATAGAAAAGAAAGTCTAACTGAAAGAACAGAGTGAACTAAATGTTTAATAATGTGAAACCACATTCTCTAATTGAGCCAGAACATATTTGCGGAGGCAGTTTTGTTACATAACTTCAACTGCAAATTAGACTGTATAGCACAATATAGACAAGAAAGAGTATTTTGCTTTAATTGATGACAGAAGTGCTCCAGAGAAATTTTAAATGAGCAGAGAAGTTCAGTGTCACATGATTAAACATGTGAACTTTCAGTAAAGGGATGTTGACCTTTATATATTGGCTGAATATCAGCCAGATCGAGCCATATAAACTACATTTTCTTTGTCAGTCAATATAAAATTTTTCCAAATAAATTTGATAAAGCCTCCAGGACAATATAATAAAAATGTGCACAAGTCTAAACAGAGTGTTGGTGTTTGAACATCTCCACTTATTATGAAAAAGTGATGAGTAGTTTTGTTTTTTTGTTTTGTAGTGAGATCAGAAAAAACAGGTGACACATGATGAGACACAACGTAATACACTGAATGACATGACAGGATTTGCACGACAAGAGAAAACATGCATTGAGGATGTACAGCTGCAACTGCAGCAAAGAAAAAATCAAATGTTAGTACTTACGATATGGGATGTGTGTATAAGGGAAGGTGTAGGGAAGTCTGTTGTACAGGATTTCATTGTGTGTGTGTGTGTGTATGTAAGTGTAGAGGAGCAATTGGGATGTGAAAAAAAAAAGAAAAAGAAATCACCATTTACATTGGTTTGATACTCCATGTCTGCAGAGTTTAGGTATTGAAATAAGTGTTGGAGGAGAAGAAGCAGGTATTGGTTTGACTTCACTACATGTACAGTACCAGTCAAAAGTTTGGATACACCTTCCCATTCACTTGAATGAGAAAGTGTGTCCAAACTTTTGACTGATACTGTATTTACTAATCTGCTTTGGGTTTAAACATTTTTTTGTTCAGCTCGGTTCATTGGATATTTTGGCAAGATTGATTGCATGAAGTGTACTTTTTATAGTTCAGACTCCTGCTCCATGTCAGTGGAATGACTGCAGTCATATAAAACTTGAGTTATGGCATAATGATACCGATACATTCATCATTATATATTGTTTTTGTGTATCAGTAAAAAATACTGGCTTTGAGTTCAGTGGGTGGTGTGTACCAGACAATACTAACTGGCTGGCAGGAAACACTCCCACTCCCACTCGGATCTTGAAAAACAGCAAATTAGTGCAGTTGCAATTAAGACTTGAACAGACAATACAATAAAAAAGGAAGCATCCCCTCGCCTGATACAGGCACAATCAGACAAAGTGAAACAGTTCTTGTTCCGTCAGCAGTGCAGAGACTCTACTGTCTCACAGAGCAGACAACAATGCCCAAGGCTGAGATAACAGGAAATGCCAGCTTATCAGAGAGAGAGAGAGAGAGAGAGAGAGAGAAACAGAGAGAAATGGTGAGAGAGCGTGATAGGTAAGCTCACTATTTACCAACAGACTAATTGACCAAAATCCAGTCGTGTCCTTTATATCTGTCATTTACACACAGGTTTCAGCCAGTAAGATTTTTTCTACAGCTGAAATTTGTTTGCAGAACATGTAAAGTGGATAAATCAAATAAAAGCAGAGGCAAATCCATCACTTTCTTAATTTGAGTTCCATTTCATTGGGTTTGATTTGTTTAGATTGAGTCACCTCTCGTGGGGAGTTTGTTTAATTTCACAGATGAAAGAACACCAATGATTTTTAGGAGTGTTTTCCTTGTTCAACTTTCTCTACAAGCTATTACAGTAAATCTTGAATGCAACACAGCCATAATGCCAAGAATATTAAACTGATGTTTACAGAAATAACTTGGAGTTTGATGACAACATTTAGTGATCATACAAGGTTAATTACTGTATTATTTTAAAGTCTGTTTGTATAGCTTCTCAGGAAGAGGGGAGGTTAATGAATGTGCACAGGCTACACTGAGGAGTTGTAAAAAAATTCCTGTGTATACAACATACCCAAAACACTGCAAGCTGTTAGAAGATGAGTAAATAGACCAAATATTAGTAACACCTCTCAGTATTTTTCATTATCTTTTATTATCTATTAACTGACTCTCTTAGTCTATACAGTAAAACATATACAGTAAAAACACCCATCATGATTTGAAAGAGCCCATGGTGATGTCTGACCCAACAGTCTAAAACCCAAAGATACTCAATTTACTATAGAGAAAGGCAGCAAATCCTCACATTTGAAAGGCTCGAACCATGAAAAGTTTGACATTGTTGCTTCATAAATAACTTAATCAATCAATTATCAGTTGCCAATCTTAGGTCAAGTAACTAATGTTTCCAAATTAAACAGCACCACAAACTATAATCACAAAAGTGAATTGAAGCAACGCCTCTCCAAAACAATGAAAAGTGAACTTTGCAACTTTAATGAAGATATGATTTAATGAAGGGCTGTTGTATTAGACTGCTTTGGGTTTAGCTAAGTGTGCCTAATAAACTGGTGTGACCACTAGAAAAACATACACATAAATAGTCCATTAGCTACAATAAGCCCAGCCCCAATTTAGTTACCACTGCTACGCCTGTCAAGCTTTCTGTTCTTGCACAGCACATTATGCAGTTTACAATGATAATACTGGCAGATTTATCACATGAAATTCTTTGTAATTGTTTTGACAATGAGTCTTTGATGTCAGATACATGTAGAAATAAGGGGACTACTCATTTGTAGCTGGCAACTGTTGACTTTGCCAGCTGAAAAATAGCTAGCTAGCTCATTAAGCTAACGTTACTCCTTGAGTTAGTTGAAAGCTCAGTCTCTGGCTGACATAAGCTGATTCCACTTGAAATGACAACCCTGTAAAAGAGAGGTCTTAAATTTGTACTTAATTGCCAAATACATAATACTAAAAGACTGAAGTTAAAGCTACATGTGTCACCAGTTGATGGCTCAAGTAAAAGAAAAGAAGCAGCATTGTTCTTGTGTTGCAGTGTAGAGCTAGTCAGTCCTAATATTGTAAGTATGATAAAGAAAAATGTCTGATCAGACTGTTATTTTGTTCTTTGATTGGACAATCGCTGAGTTGTTTTAATTACCATCTGTCTGTCTTTTACGCTCACTTACAATCTCGTTTACACAGTCACACAAACTCATTGACGCTTAAGTGTTTCCTTGCTAACTGAGCCTGGCCCTCCCGGTTGTAGACTGCAGGACTTGGAATGTGATGGCCTGGGACGCTCTCCTCTCCTGCCAGCTCCGCAGTCCATCCAGCGGCACACCATCATTGTTCAGCTCACACAATGCAACATTCCACAATCAGCAGCAACTCCAACGAAACCAGAGGGAGAAGGAGACGACTGGGAGGACTGCACTGCTCTAATCTTAGGATTAGAATTCCTTTCTACAAGGCTCTAATAGGCCTCTATTCTTTTGAACAACAAAGCTGCAAGATGAGATAAAAAAACTGATACAGATGAAGGCAATCTAGAGCAATTTAGGGAAGAATGTGAGGCTATTAAGGCCTGCACAGAGGCTCTGGAGGAAGTATAAATAAATTACTAACCATTCAGAGAAATACATGCAACATAAGGTTGTATGAATTAGCTGTAAAACATGCAGTGAGATGCCTGTAAATGAATAATACCATTTAACAACATGAAAAAACACACACCTACTTATTTCCAGTTTGTTCACCTTTAACACTGGAACTATCCTGGAAAACAGTCCTATTGTTGTCCTGCTCTGCACCACTGTGTCACTCATTTATCTTTCCTGCTTCTCTGTGGTTGTGAAATAGCATTAACTGGACCTTAAAAAGTCAAGAACTCTGTGTCTGTGATTTAAATCCCAAGCGAGAGGATATACTGCCTTGTATTCAGAGGGGAGAAAATGTCATCATGGACTTTACTGGGATCAGTGGACAGAGTCCCTATATGCGGTCATGTAAGGATGGTACATTTATAAAGAATTAAACTGAAGAACTATGGCTTAACTTTACAAAACAGACATGGGACAATTGAGTGCAAGATATAGAACTGCAGAGAAATCAGTACGAAAATATGTGTGTGTGAGTGTGTAGTAGAGAGAGAGAGAGATAGAGAGAGAGAGAGAGAGAGAGAGAGAAGCAGTTCCTAAGCCTGGCCGTCACGCATGCTTAACCTTGCGCTAGCGCCTGTGCAATGCAGCTTGCATATCAATGATGGAGGAATATCAGCAGCAGAGAGGCCTCCGACCAACCTCCACTATACTCGGCAGGCAGGGGAGGCACAGCAGCATCCGCAGTTACACTGTGGCACTAACAATGGTAATGCATGTCAAGCTACACTGGTGAGCACAAGAGCGTGTTGTCATCCAGTAAAAAGCCAGTGTGGCATGGCAGACATGCATCGATACAAACATGGAAAAAGATGACCAATTGCTGGTATCTTAACTTAAATAAATAAAGATGCTAAATTATTATCTCCAATAAACTAAAAATGTTGGACTGCAAATCACAAACCTGAAAGATACAGGAAGTAAGCCTGAGCGTGCAGACTGTAAGTGTGGTTTCCACTGACAGCATTTACTTTTGGCTGGAGCTCAGGTTACAGGAAGCGTTTTGACGGAGAGCGTCCCTACCGTGCTGTGGTTTAGAGCAATGCATATTTGGTGTCACCAGGGGCAATAAAAACTTCCTGACAAAACCCCAAGTGCTACCACTAACATCATGAACAAAGCCTGACAGCATGGACTGTAGTTTCCTGTCATAGTCAACAAAGCATACCATGAAATACCCCTCTGCTCTCTGCTTCATGTCTCA
This sequence comes from Thunnus albacares, assembly GCF_914725855.1. NCBI lineage: Eukaryota > Metazoa > Chordata > Actinopteri > Scombriformes > Scombridae > Thunnus > Thunnus albacares. The sequence goes on along the minus strand of NC_058107.1, from coordinate 18,807,422 downwards.
CCGTGACAGGACACTGATATAAATCCTCACCTCCCCAAATGTCAGTATCTCAATCACAAAAGATAAACCTGATAAACTGTAACTTTTGCAGAGAGCTGGAACAGGTTCCAAGTGACAATGAGATGTATTTTAAAAAGGAGGAAGAGGAGAGAAGAGAAGAACAAGCGAGGGAAAGATATGATGAAATGGTGTATTTCTAATTAAAACAGAGGAATTTGGGAATACCCATAGGGTCCTAAGGGACCAGCATCGGGTGATAAACTCACTCATCCGTATCCTCTGTCTTTTGAAGGGAGTGATAAAAGACTTTCAGGATGCTGTGCCCTCTCCTCCTCTGTTCCCCTTCTTCCCCACATGCTATCTGATGCCGACGGAGGTCCTTTGTCACATCGATCCTTCCCGAGGACCCCAAGGCGTCCTGTGAGGGTGCCTTCTACAGGGTCCTGTCTGTTGATTGACACGTCACCCCTTTCTCTGCCTGTGTCGATCAGAGGCTGTCTCTCCCCCCCCCCCCCCCCCCCCTAACACAGCTCAATAAGAGGCCGCTGCTTTGATAGCAGTTCTGTGGCAAGTTACATCTCTGGCAGCAGGGATAAGAGAGACTTTTAACAGCCTCTCTGTGTTCAGCAGGTTAAAAAGTGTTTTCTATCAGAGCCTTGTCAAACTGTCATCATCATTTTTTGTTTGAAGACAGCTCTGTATACCCGGAAGAAAAAAGAAAACATGTCAGAGTCCCGTTTTTCTTCTGATTTTCTTGTTATCCCAGATTGATGCTAATCTAAAACACTGTGAGGATTAAAACATTCGCAGCATGGATTAAATTCACAATGAAAACTTGGTTGGTTATTAGAAAACAACTAAACCTTTTTAATTCTATATCCAGAGCATTAAAAATAGCAGCTATTCCAGAATTCCTACCTTCATACAAACAACTTCAGACAGAATTTGGTCTGTCAGGGATGGATTTTTTAGATTTCGTCAAGTGTGACAGCACTTACAGACACATGCAGATTGGGAGCAGATATGTAAACTAGCACCTAATTTAGAAAAGATTTTCATGTTGACTATGGAGGGAATGATAAAAAAAAAAAAACCTGATAGCCCTCTTCTACAGATGGCTTCAAGATAACGTGACAGGAAGCAGAAATGGGAATTAGAAATGAATGTTATCACTGATGAAATGTGGGAAAAGACATGCCTTGATGGTCACAAGCTAATAAGCAGTCCTACCTGGAGGGAGTTTGAATGGAAAACGAGAATGAGAGTATTTAAGACTCTTGTGTTCAAGCTCAGAATTATGCTGGAGACGATGCGGGAGAGATTGGCGAACATACCCATATATATTGGGATTGTCCCAAATTGTATCAATATTGGAGAAACATTCAGGAAGAGATCAAGCAAATCAAGGGTGCAGACCTACCTCAAGAGCTGCCATTCTTTATATTGGAAGAGACTCAGGAGGATATAGATACCAAAAATCAGACATATTTACTTGGGGTGTTGCTGCTGATCGCAAAGAAGATGATTACAGTGTTATGGAGAAAGGTAAAGCCTCCAACTGTCCAACAATGGAGGGAAAGGTTAAAAAGTGTATATTTGATGGAAAGCATAACAACCAAACTCCAGCTAAGGACTGATGTTTTCAACATGAAGTGGACACCAGTAATACTACAGCTACCCAGACTGATTAAGAAAAAAATTCTCTGTAATCTCAGTGGAGGGAAGGAGTTCGACTGGTGCTACATGTATACAGATGTCATTGTGACTGTGTATAAGTTTCCCAACAGGCATATGAAGAAGTGTAGGGTTAAACATATGGGTGACTGCGTATTGGTTAGAATGAGGTCGGTTGGGTGCCTATGACAGTGATGCCTCCATTAACAAAACCTGAATGAGATAGGTTGCTGTGATGCACACATTTGTCAAATACCGGCAGCAGTTTTAAGACGATATCTTTCATTGACTGTCAGCGTTGGTGAAAGACGACAACAGAGAGCAGTGACAGTTCTCTGTGTCTTGCAGATGTTCACAAGCGTCCTGTGAGAGCTGGAGAGGCTATTAGCTGTGTAATGATCACTGGATGTTGTAGTTCACATTCACACAAGTGGCGTGACAGACAGATGGAGGTTGATTTTGAAGGATGAAACGTATGGGGAAAGTGCTGTAAGCGGACAGCTCAGATGGGTTTACAGACTTACACGCGCATTATGATCTCTATTGACCCAAGCAAAAGCGGCAGAGCAGATACAGATACACACACACACACTGATGCACTTTTATACTGTTCTCTGTCGTCTTAAACAGGGAGGAGCAGAGCTGAGCTGAATTAAAGTCGAGGCCCACCATGTGGCTCTTATGTATGGGGTGAGGGGGGGTTCTCACTGGGGCTTTTTACTCCGTCACTGGACTTAAGCCAACAGAACCAGGTGTGGCCACTTAATGTACCAGCGTAAGTGATCCACAGAGAGGGTCAGATGTGTGTAAAGTGCAGAGGTCTGACACACGGCCATTATGGAGCATTAGACCATAAGGTCCTGCAGGATATCACCTGACCTCGTCTGACCTGGACACAAAAACTCTTTCTTTCATTCAGACTTTCTTTTGCATTTTTCATTTCGACTCATTTTTCACCACCAATCTGACCGGCAACATATGTTTATCCTCTGGCTACATTTTTTTTTTTGTTCCTGCTCTAACAAATGATCTCCTCTCTTCCCTCTAATGAGTGTACCTCTGTCATTTCTCAAGGACACTTAAATGTAGTAAACAAACAAAATACTCGTCAGTTACATTCATCAGGTGGCAGCTGGCGTGGACAAAATCAGCGCAGTCAACGCGACGGCATTGTTAGCACACAGTATGTGTGTGTGTATGATACTGCTCTATTTCATTGTAGTTCTCCTGTAATGCGACTCACTCTGTCAGAGCCAGAGTGGCAGCCTGAATTGCTTCTGTCAGATAAACACTCCCAGCATGCAATGCTTTGCCTCAGTCTGCGCAATGCTGCATTGGCAGCCTCCTGGCAGGATTCTGAGGTGTCTCGGTTCAGAAGTAGCTGCGTGCGTGCGTGTGTGTGTGTGTGTTGGTGTGTGTGTGTGTGTGTGTGTGTGTGTGTGTGTGTGTGCATGTATGTGTGCAGAATGATGATCCTCACAGCACCAGAAATTCTTAAGTCTGCACCAGATGGTTGGCACCTGAACTACAGACTGAACAATAATGACACTTATGATAGTCTGTCTTTTCACAACTGCGAGTTTAGTTTGTATTTAATTAATCTGATGTGTAAAAAAAAACAAACAAATCAAAGTACTTTCTAGGGAAGTATCAAGATATGTGTGTGTGTGATGAGAGACTATGAGAAATACATAAAGATGACTTGTGAGCAATGTGTGTGATTTCGGTAGAGTTTGCACTCAGCCTCACTCCCGACAGTCTTGTTCCATGATTCACTAGCACAGAAAAGGAGAAAAGGAATGTGTACTATGTGATGCAGTGCAACTCACTCAGGACCACAATCCCAGAACTATGTGGAATGTGTCCTCTAACTGCCAGTGACTGAAACCTACACTCGTTGAACAACTGCAGTACACAGTCAGTGGTCGTGTACTGTCACTCCGAATCAAAATCAAGTGCAGACCGTAACACAGGTACAGCCAGAGTGAGAGAGAGAGAGAGAGAGAGAGAGAGAGAGAGGGAGAGAGAAAAGAGAGCTGAACGGTGTTGCTGTCTGAGACCTAGAGTGAGTTTTGAGTGAAGGCACACAGGTGTAAAGACGGCATAAACTGCTTCCTTCTTCCTCACAACCTGACACAAACACACACACACACACACAAAGATGTGAAGCAACACATTTTAGCAAGATGTCTATTCTGTTTTCAAATATTCGAAAAATGCGTACTTCACTTGGGATTTTATTTAAAAAACAGTGTGATTACTAGTTGCAGCCGCTCTTGTGCAATCCACAAGCCGTGAAGGATCAGCTCACCCAAGTCACCACACACATTTTCTCACTTACCACTAGTGGTATCTATCTGTGCAGATAGTTTTGGTTTTATTTACAAAAGTTTTGAGATATATGTCTCTTAGATATCTGCTGGCACCCAAATACAGTGGGGGTGTATGAAATGTTTGTGGAGCTCAAAGCAGTGAAAAACAAGCAATATGTCTTTTCAGATACAGTACAATGTCCCCATTACTCAATCCACAGACTAGGAACTATAGCTGGAACATTTAGTTTAAATTATCGTTCAAAAGAACTTTAACTCATTTTTCAACCACAAATGCCAAAAATTCCCTTGTTCTTGGCTCTTAAAAGTTTGTGTTTGCTGTTTTTCTTTATTTTATGTCATTGTAAACTGAACATTTTCAATTTTGGACTTCTGGTCAGACAAAAAGACGTCATTGTAATGGGCATTTTTCACTGTTTTCTGACATTTTGTACACAAAAGGATTCATCGATTAATCAAGAAAATAATCAGAAGATTTACAATGGAAACAATCATTAATCACAGCCCTAGTTGGAAGTAATTCCCGCTAAACAGTTCTAATGAGAAATGTTTACTGTGAGGTCTGGACCATCCAGAAAACCCCAAACATTGTTTCTTGATTTGAGCACCAAAAGCAAAATTCTATTCAACTCATGTTCTAATTAGTTTTAAGTTTCAGAAGCTGATATTTCACAACATCAGCAAATAAAAACCATGGCTTGATAAATGGGTAATTGAGACAATGTGTTTTATTTGCGATTTGGGTAAAAATGACATTTTAAAAAAACAACAAAAAAACCCCATCATTCTCTTACTCATCTGGTTCTCTTTATCTGCATCTCTTCTTCTGTGAAGGGTACAGATTACTTCAAGGAAATAAATAAGTGATAACAGCTTTCGCCATCACTTCAGTGCACTTCATGAAATGTGTCTCTAATATTTTGTGCTGTCAATGTTTTCACACTATGTGGCAAAACATGTATCTGTATCTGTAGAAATGTCAGACAAACGCGTGGACCTCACCGTAACAACTCAAGGAAAAATAAGTCTAAATTTGGTGTTTCTTAATATGCAAATGAAAACAATCACAGTGTTTTTACAATGATATTGACATTAATCACATTGTTAATCTAATTTTGAGACTACTAATACAGTATACGTCACATGTCTGAAAAGTAAAGATCAGCCACTATAATTAGGTAAGAGAATAACCAGCGTGACATTTGTGTTAATAGTAGTAGATGTGGTTGTTGCATTTAAAATGTATGGCTTTTGTTAACCTTTCTTTTCTTATCAAGAACAAAAGGTTGTACTAACATGCAAAACAAGAGGTGGCGATCGAACAGTGTAGAGACTCTTAAGTGTCCACAGAGAAAATGTGGCTTCCTATATATTGTCCGAAAATCTCAGGCAGATGCTGCGTACTGTAAATCTACACTTTTAAACAGCATTTAATGTGGAATCTTGAAACTACATTTTGTGATTCTCCTAAAGCAAGATCTTTATCACGCTATATTACTTCTTATCTCCCCGAGTGTGCAAACTGCAAAAACCATGACATAAAATTTAGAAATATGCGATGCGTTAACCGCTGCATCCGTAGCAAGGACACACCACACAAATCAGATGCTTATCGCTCACAGATGAAGAGAGTTGCACAGAGGTCAGCTGCATTTAGAGCTCCTCTACATCTACACGGGCGAGATGCCAGAGCCCCGTGTCTGCAGGGGTCCATTCTGAGGTCAATACTACAACACTGTAAACTAATGATCCAGCAAATTCCCTCAGTCCTGCTCTTTCCCCTCCTCCTTCTTTCCCTCAATCTGTTGTTGCCCTCTGTCTCTCCCACTCTCTGATCCCCCGCTGCGCTGCAGAAATGAAAAACAACTGAAGACTCGGCAGCGCTGGGCCTGCTCTGCTTCTCTGATACACACCGCTGATAAACAAGGCTGCTTGTTAAGAAACAAATGAAACTCTGCCTTTCCTGATTTCTGCCTTTCACTGCCTTTTCATCCGGTTGTTTTCTTCTCATCCTTTTCCTTTCTTTTGTCACGGCCTTGGCAGTGAACGCACAATGGAACATCACTCTAAAATAAACCTCGCCTCGAAATGTAAACACGGATACCGACATGATCCGCAGCGACATGAAAGTCTAAATTACAGTGAAAGAGATGTACAGTAAAAGTAAGAAGTTTAGCGTACAGGGTCAGACCCACACGCACAGACAGCGCAGTATCTCAGGGATCATGTAACTCCCTATAAAACAAGAACAAGAAGCTTAATCAACAATATCATCAGATGATACCGCCGGAGATGGTTCAGTTCCAATAATTAAACAGACCGTATTTATGGCTGAGATGTTACCACTCATGCTCAACAACAACAGCAAGATATTCTTTCAATCAAATGAAGTCAGGTGAGTGTTCAACCTCCCATGATCCCTCAAAAGTGTCGCCTCATTATAGCCTTGTCTTTTAGCTCTTCAGTGCTGATTTACCTATGAAAGATCATGTCTGTCACATCTATCAACACAGTTATGGTAAATGTTTTCCTTTAAGAAAAAAAAAAAAACAGCCCGTTATCCACGCTCATTTTGACACAGCAAGTCTGTAAATGTGTCTTCATCGCAGATAAACTGTCAGGGGAATTCTTCTTGAGAACAAGTAAATCTGCTGAGTTTCACCAACAGAAAAGCTTATCTCATAACATGCCTACACACATACAAACACACACACACACACACACACGCTCACATGTAATGCACACAGAGGATCTTCCAGGCCTAAAGGAAGCTTTCCATCTCTCCCTCTGACTTGCGATAAAGCCTGCGATAGAGCCACACTGTTCAGTCCTATCCTCTTCCTATCGATTGGGGCTAAAGAATGGGGCTCAAGGGATGGAGGAGAGCACTCAATCACACTGTTGACAAACATGAGTGAACTGGATTCAAAAGACACAATAAATGAGTAGCGGTAGTTAGGAGGAGAGGTGAGGTGATTAATCTTGTCTTTTACGGTCATATTCCCAGGTGAATTGAAAAATACAAGTGAAATGCAGCGGCTCTTTAAGTTTGTGTATGTTATACTTCTCTGAGTCCATTAATAAGCTGCAGAGGTCTAAACCGGTGAGGCACACAGACTGTAAATGTTTTCCTGTATGTTCACAATCAAAGGCATATGATCAATAAATACATGCTCCTCCTTCCCAAGGAGTGCTGATCCATGAGCCCTACTCACTGACCATCTGACCCCAAGCATCCAAAAAAATAGTGAGCAGCCGTGCCTGGTTACATCTAACTGAACGCAGCTTCACCTTAAAGCAATCTGTCCCTCTAGTTTAGGAAACATCAGAATTTAGTTAGTTAGGTTTCACATCTCATGCATTAACAACATATCAGGTGTAGTGTTTAAGAGTGGCACTAACCTTACTATAACTATCTATATTTAAACTAGGCCTACTACTAACGATTATTCTCATTATTGATTAATCTGTCAATTACTTCTCGATTAATTGATTAGTTGTTTGGTCCATACAATGTCAGATAATCATGAAAAATGTCCCAAAGCCCAACCTGCCATCCTCAAATGTCTTGTCTTGTCAAGACAGTCCACAACCCAAAGATATTCAGTTTACTATCACAGTAGACTAAAGAAACCAGAAAATATTCATACTTGAGATGATAGAACCAGAGAATTTTGACTGTTTTTCTTTTAATCGATTAATCGATTATCAAAATAGTTTTTGATTAATTTAATAGTTGGCAACTAATTGATTAGTGGACTAATAGTTGCAGCTCTAATTGAAACTTTATTTTATTGTCACTGTCTCCATGTAAAAGCCTATTAGTTCCCTTCTTAGGTCAAACTCTGCTCTCAGTCTGCTCATCTTTGTACTGAGAACCCAGTTCAATGTGCAGAAAGCACAGCTCAGACATGACAAGCCTTCCCATTCAAAACTGCTTATCTTTATACACTGAATTGTACAAAAAACGATTACTGCACAGTCAAATACAGCCAACAACCGGACCGCCTGCCCCTGTAACAAACCTCATCAGCTGCAGCGGTGATAGGACTCAGCGCATTTAACACAACACAGTCTCTTTGAGAAAGCGACACCTCCAAACACACACACAGCGGCTTCAGAGCTGACAAATGCGTTGGACTTTCCTGCCGCTCGATGTCTAGTTTCGCTCCGCATGTTTACAAAACTGCACAATTTGTTCGACCCCAAACGGTCGGAGCAGTTAATTGCATGACTAAAAACGCAAACCACATCCACAACTACATGGATGTTTAAAAATGAAACAACTGCTCGGTAATGAAATGAAATAGATCACCAGAGAAATGCCGGGACACCGCGAGAGAAGGATGTAGTTGGATTCATTAACCGGTGGAAGCAGCAACTGCGTGTTAAATTACTACCATCGTCTGTCTAATTACAGTAAAAAACCCCTCCGACAAAATGTCTTATCTTTCTTCAAATAAATGAAGCAGTCAACTTTCCAAGCCTTTCTCGCTGAGCAGAGAGCCCCATGCCGCTGAGTGTAGCGCCGTGTGCCCTCCCCTCCGCAGCTCCGTGTGTGACTGCCCCCGGCCGCTCATGAACTTCCCTCACAGCCGCGGTTTCCTCCCCCATAAATAAAACTTACTTTTCTCTGGCTTGGCTGTCGGACGGCACGTTGCTACTCTTGCCTTTGGCGTACATGCTTGCAGAGAGCTCCGATTGTCACGCACCTGTCAACCCATCACAACCTCCCTGGGCACAGCCCCGTCACCATGGCGACACAAGCAGCGTCGTCTCCCATTGGATGCCCCGCTGTTCGGGACCGCCCGCTCGCCATGGCAACCGCCAGTGAGTGACAGCTGATTGTCCCCGCCCCTGCACTGGTAGCTCCACCCCCTCCTCCTTCTCTCTCTCCCTCTCTCTCTCTCTCTCTCTTTCTGCTCCACTCTGTCTTTCCTTCTGCTTTCCCAGTCTGTCTGTCTGCAGTCTGTCTGTCTGTCAGTGTCTCTCCCATCCTGACATGCAGACAGACTGACAAACACACACGCACACACACATACACACACACACACACACATACACGCACGCACATCCGCACTCCCTCCCTCTATTCTCCTCTCTCAGTGCAAGGGGGGGATTTGAAACCGTCCAACTAGGATTTTAAACAACTGGCTTTGGCTGTTCCTTTTATAGACAATCACACCCTCTACCGACGCACACACAGCGCACTGCGCAAACAACTCTCGCAAATATAAAACTGCATTTGCATTGGTGTTTATTTACATAGGCTCGGTTAAGATATCCAAACATGTGTGTAGCAGAGCATGTTGGGAAGACACAAGCACTACAGAGGGGCCTGTAAACAACACACCCAGCATGCAAAGGCACGGTGTACTGTGGGAGGATGAAGCCACATTACAAGTCGTCCTGTACATACATGCGTGAGGCAGTGCTACTGTGCAGTTGCTCCACCGCCAGGAGGAAATGTTTGGAAAAGCCAGTGACAGTGTCGGATAAATGAAGTGTGGGCGGATGTTGATGATAATCAGCTGTAAAGTGTAAATGATGACCTGTTGGAGTGACTGACACATTTGAGTTTGGAGATATACATGCAAATCCCACAGGAGGCCTCATGTATGAGTGCTTCCTTAACATCCTAGCCAGATGTTACATAAAAAGGCACCCTAAAAATAAGAATCACCCACAGCACAAATTGTCAGCGATGCAGGTTTGGTACATTTACATCCCTGCGTCACAAAAACTACTGGAAACATATCCTACTTTTCCACAGAACGCTGTGTGTTTTTTGGATGTGCAGCAGGGAAGAAGTGCTACGTCATGCTGCCGTCCAGTCTGGCAGCTAATAGAGAGGAGGGTTCACTCCACTGTCACAATGTACTTATCGCAAATCCACTGAGAGAAGGAGCACAAGAGAAAAGAGAGGGACCGCAGCTTGGTGCCAATCAGGATCTGAGAAATACTACAGATTGTTGTACAAAACGCCTGATTCCCAGACAGTAGTAAGCTCTGGAAAGACACAATGTCTATGTGAATGTGTGTGTGTGTGTGCGTGCGTGTGTGTGTGTGTAAGCTAAGGGCATAGCACAGGGGCAGCAGTGTTTACGCTTACGCAATGCTCCCGCGATGTGACCCAGTTGGAATGGATGCACGCTGCCTCATTCTCTCCTGCTCTCCCTCTTTCTCCCCCCTTTCCTCACTCTCTCATCTTTCACCCCTTGACTGAAACCTCTCTCTCTCTCTCTCTCTCTCCCTCTCTCTCTTTCTCTCTTTCTGCCTCCCCTCGTGTGCCAAATGAACCCCTTCCCCCTGGAGAGAGGCGGAGGTTCTATTTCAGACAAGCAGAACTTTTGGTTTTGGGATGAGTCCCTCGGGGTCCATCACCATGACAACCACTCGCAGGCAATAACCATGTGTTCCAGAGGATGGAGGAGGAGGAGGAGGAGGAGGAGGAGGAGGAGGACGCGGGAGGAAGAGAGAAAGAATGAGGAAGAAATGGGGAGAGAGGAAGAGAAAGTAAAGGTTAACAGGTCATGTTATCTAAAAAAGTCAAATCAGAAGAAAAACCTGTTTGTTTCCATTATCATACGTGCATAGATACAGCGATCTGACATTATCATCACCGTCACAGAAACTGAAGGGTAGCTCCAAAATGACAGAAGCTGGGATTAGAGGGAGGGAAGGAGACAGACAGTGATACTAATGAAGGGGAAGAAAGCCAACATAGATAGATAGACATCTAGATAACAGGGGAGAAGTAAGTGGAGGAGGTAAAGATCATCAGCCAGCCCACTCTCTGTGCTGAGTTGACCTCCGTTAACAACCCAGTGCTCCGATCCTCGCAGAGGTAATGAACAGTTAGCCTCAACTGAGTTCGGGGATTAACTTCTCTGCCCCTTTATTTCTGCATTGTTCTACCCCCTCTCCCTTCCCTCACACCCCCTTTGCTTTTCTGTCTCCCTGGTTTTCTGCTACCTGCTTATTGCTTAATTTCCTGTTTCTTAATATGTATTTGAAATGATACTAGATAGACTGCTGCCAATCTCTGGATACGTGAGCAAAGTTACCTGTCAGGTAGGAGAAATACACAGAAATCAATATAGATCACTCAAACTGAAACAAACTGGTTGATTGATTGATTAGTTGTCAAGCAAAAATGCTGAGCCTTCACTATTTTCTTTTTTTAAAGGTTGGTCTGACCAAACAAACAATTTGAAGACATCACCTTGAGCTCTGGGAAATTGTGATTATGTATTTTCGTAAATCCCTTAATCAAGAAATTATAAACAGATCAATCTACAATGAAAATTATAATTTGTTGCAGCCCTAAATATAAGTGAAATTAGCAATAATGATAAATAAACAGTGAAATCCAAATGAATCTAGCTGTCCAGCTGAATATAATGTGCAGCAGTATATTTTACACTTGCTTTGACATTTTCTTCAGTATTTCTCCTTTATCAAGAGGTTCTTACTCTCTCCTCTTTCTCTTCCTCTCTATTTCAACTTCTAGTCTCCTTCAGGAAGCCTCAGGTGAGTACATGTGATGACCTCTCTCTGCACCACAGGGGAGGCACAATCTCATAGTGATCATAGTAGACCACCTCAACCCTCATTCACTCCCCCCAAGGAAGAGAAGCATTACAGAGGGAGAGTCAATGGTGTGACTGATAAACTTGGCGGCAGTTCTGCTGACTGATGGACTGGCTGGCTCGTTGACCAACTGACTGACTGACTGACTGACTGACTGGATTGACTGACTAGCAGGTTTCCTAACTGGCTGTGTGCTTTGGAGGTAGGCTGGCTGACAGCTGTAGATTTACTCCATCATGGGAGACTTAGCTCCTTTCCTATTGACTGTGGGCCCATGTAATCTGTGGGCCTGTGGTGACAATCTTTTTTGATTGCCCCCAGCATGTTACACTCCGTCACTGAAAAGCACAACTGCAGTCAGGAGAGCAAATTATCTGATCCAGAGAGAAAGAGAGAAACAGAGAAATGTGAGGATGAGACAAAAAAGACTAATTTCATCCCATTTATTTTCCCGAATCTTATTTCAGATTTGCCACCAAAATTTTTTTCTTCAGAATTAGTTTTACCACCCCACTGTTTTCCCCCAACTCCACCTGTATACTATACTGTGTGTACTATTTTTGTTTTAATCAGAGTGTTTTTCTCTGATCTCAGTAGCCTCAATGCCTTGAAAAGACTCTCTTTTTCTTTTTCTTCCTCTCTTTCTTCTTTCTTTCTGTCTCTCGGTCCACCCACGAGGTCCTTCCTCTCATTTCTGTAGCACCAAGCCATCTGTCTGAGGTCATCTATTCTAGGCCGTACATTGACTCTCAGCACTGTCGCTTATAAACATGCCAACTTGTTCACTTAAATGCATGAAATCAATAGGACGTACACAGCCAAACCAAAATTCACCCCAAAATCACAATTGTTCTTTATTTTTCTCCATCTCTGCTCTGTATTTCACTTTTTCTGCTTCTCTTCTATCACTCAGTCACACAAGTATTAACACACTCAGACATTGTAGGCTGCACACACACACAAACAAATGATAGATTTGCCCCTCTCCAGCTTTACAACAACTGCTTTGGCATTTTAGCAAACAGCCTTTGTTTACTGAGCCTTTCGATGGGCTATGTAATCATATATTTCCACTGAGGGTGTCTGTTAGTAAGGACGTTAATTAGCAAACGATTAAGCTCTCACACAAAAGAGGTTCTTGAGATTAATTGGCGCTGAAGTTTACAAAAGCTTGTGGCTCAGTAAATAATTTAGCATGAACAATAGTACACCTTGTCACACTGTGTTTTTGTTTTCAAAAGAGTAATTGCTGGAGTCAGAACTGAGGATATATCAACAGTGGATCTTTGAAGTGGACAGTGGCGTGCTACATATGATGACGGCATGGTGACAGTGTCTTCCTTTTATTTTACTTTAAAGTCCCCCTCCACTGAAAAATATGTTTTTTCTCCTTGTTCCTGCAGTTGGATGTTTGAGCTTCACTGTGCAGTATGATGTATGTGCAGAGTTTGATACTAGAGGGCTGTTTTCACCTTCATCTGCTGAAAGTGGAAAGTTTCTCTGTGCTCACTGAAAATCTGATTTTAAGGGGCGGGGCTACGAGCATGATTTGTGACATCACAACTTGGTTTGGAAGTCAGTCATGGTCCAATATGCAGCTTACACAAATATGATGTGGAAACCTGAAGCCTCCAGTGCACATACAATGACAAAGAACTTTACAGTGAAGTAGGAGGCAACTTGTGTCCAACAGTTAAACTTTTAAAGTAAAAAATACTTGCATCTTCACAGATTCTGGATTTTTTAACAAGGGAGAAGAGTAGATGTCATTTATTTATTTCAATGGGGTAATTATATGTTTTTTGTAGAAAAACCATTATTACAACCATTATTATAGAAACACATTATTATTATTTCAGGAAGAGTATTTTTATGTTTTAATACATGTCTGGAGGGGATCTTTAAGTATTTAATTTTAGTTCACATGAAGACAGTGCATTCAGGTTCAATATTAGCAAAAAGTAAACCATAAACAGGTCTCCTAGCTGCATGTAAGGTAAAATATGAAAAATACTCTGAATGCAAAGCATTCTATAGTTCACACAACCCATGTAGCTACAGTATCTTCTGCACCTGTGTGATCTTTACATCACCTCAACCTGCTGTGAAATCAACCATGTCTGTCCCCCTGCGGAGAATGCTCTCCTTTGAAAAACTGAGAGAAGCTGCTTTACAGTCTTGTCAGCCGTGCAAGTGCCAGATACATACTATATACATAGCACACACACACACACACACACACATATATATATATATATCACATATATCACATGCATGTGCTGTACAGTCAGTCAAACATGATTCACATTCACAAACGTGTACATGCGAGCTCACACATGTAAACACAAACATGTATGCAGTACATAGGAGGAAAGAAATAAAACTCTTTGGTCCCAGTCTCATCTGGTCCAGGGGCGTCTTGAAACTGCCTGCTCCAAACAACATTTGCTGTTTCCTCCTCCCCCTCCTCTCTGCTGATGAAGAGGGTGTCCCGACCAAGGGTTTTGTTAACTGTGGAAAAAGTTACAAATCCCTCTACATGACTGGTGAAAAAACTTCATAAGCGCAATGACACTTCCAATATAACCAAGACAAAGAACTTGCCTCTGGTTGTAAGTTGATCAGCGGTGTAAACAGGGGCGACATACAAACACAATTACATAGTTACACAGTTTATCTAACTGGAATCAACATGGAAAAGTTGCAGCCTCAAGATCATCCAAGCTATGAAATTAATTCAAGTATTCAAAGAAAAAAAAAGTTTGCTTTCTACAGCTGATGCAACAGGAAAGCAGGAGGTGAAAACATCCTAATAAGCATGTCTAGTATACATTCTACATCTCGTTGATTTAACATCTAAAATTAAGTGGTCCTGAAAATATGGGACCTGCTGTGCCTACTCTTCTGTACTGATGTTAGTTTACGCAAAAGATTAATGCTTGTTTGCAAAATAACCTGTCAGTTCTCTGTAGAGAATCAACCAACCGATATAATTCAAGAAGGTATTTATCGTAGATGCATAATGTGTACTGTGTGAAATTGATTGATCACCCTTGAAAGGTGAAGTTTTTGACAACACTCACTTAGTAACAAGAGTGCTGAAAGTTCAATGTGAAAGGAGATAGACATTTTTGTCTATCACCTGTACATGTGGCTCTGATACAACATTTGTTTCTAATTTGGCCAAAGGATGTAGCTTCTACGAAGTATAAAAACTGGTAATACAAATGCAGGCTTTCAGTTACTTTTACAGACAGAGACAGAACTTCTGCATAATAGAGGAGAGCATACACCGCATCTCTTAGACCATTTTACAGACTATGATGCTGATTCATACTTTAATTGGGCAGCTGTTAAATGGTTTACTACTAAAAGGGGATCTGGCATTTCTACTCAACAGATGTTCAGAAATCATACAGATGATATCACTTTATTTTACTGACTGAGCTGTATGCAAGATACAGTGTTGATGGTTATAATGCAAATGTGAATATAAACTCCAAAAACTCTCTACTCATTATAATTATCGCTAAATTATTGTACTGAGGACTCAAATGGTCACAATTTGTCATGATGATTTGAATTTACCTAAAAGGGCAGAAAATTTCAACCATCCTGATTTGTGCATGCAAAACAGACTTTTCTCACTTATTGTAGATTTCATCTCTTCAGTTAATCACACTGGTGAGATGAAACAGCATTTCATCCTGGGACTAAGCAGAGGAAAAGAGCAGTTGAGCCGGGGTTGAAAACTCCATCACAATTAGATGTATGCACAGCCTTTTTCTGAATTCTGAGCAGGTTTTCCATCGGTGAAATTCCTGATGATCTGAGCTGGGTTGAGCGTGCGCTGGGTGCTGATGTGACTAACAGAACACTCCAGCAGCGGAGCGCCGGTTGGGCTGCTGCAGAGGACTCTGGGTAATAAGGCTGCAGATGAGTGCGACCCAAAAAAACAAAATGAGAGAGTGGGGATTGGATGAGTGTGTATGTGTATGTGTATGTGTGTGTGAGTGCGTGTCCATGTATGTGTGTGTGTGTGTGTGTGTGAAAAAGAAACAACGCTTCTTGTGCCGTCAGCCAAAAGCACGCTCTCTGATCTGCAATACTGAGATGACCCCAAGCCAGACTTCTCCAAAGAGTACAACATGTTTAAGTGAAAGAACAGACAGTACTGTGGGCATTCTTCAGGTGATACACCGATACACACACACACACACACACACACACACACACACACACACACACACACACACACACACACACACACTCACCAGGCAGAACACTTGCTTTGCTTGTATAAGTGTATATATATTATTGCCTGTATTCACAGTAAAAAAGGGAAGTTGCAACTTTACTGAAGATGCACTTACAGTATTTCCTGCATGTCCTCATTGTTTTACATCACTTTAGAAAGTTTTGTGCTCATATAATGCACAATAATTACCCTCTGTCCTCACATCTTGGTTGTTTTTCAGTATAAATATTTGACAATGAATGGAGTTTAAACATTACCTTGTAATTCCAGTAACGAAGAGCTGACCAAACCATCTCATCTCATCAGTTTGTCTGTTGGGTTGACAGTATTTGGGACATGTGGCAGGTCATATTGTAATCACAAAGAACACTGATGGTGGTTAAAATTTTGATTTTAAGAGGACAACGTGGAAACAAGAGTCAAAAAATGTATGTAAGACACCTAAATGTGTCTTGTCTTAGCTCTCACAGCTTGGCTGTGTTGGAAATCATTGACTATTGAAAAGACATTAAGTAGTTTCCTCATCTGTAAAGTTGAATTGTGGGATTGTTAGCAGAAAGCCATGGACACTACATTTTTTGTTTCATTGCAAGAATTTTTAGAGAGCGCTATCAAATGTGTTAATTTCACACTCAGAATTCAGACACTAAAATAAAATGGTGGACAGTAAATATAGTCCACTATGTAGTGAATAGGAAGTGATTTCCTCACCTACAGTAAATGTGCAGATTAAAGCCCCTATGTGTACAATTATTGTATGATAATAGCGTTCAAATTATTTCGATGACATCAGAATTACAGTTCAGTAAAACATTAGCACAGTCTGGGTTAGTTTCCATTGTGTGATTGGTTGGGGAAGGAGGAGAGATGTATAGGTGTTTATCTGCCACAGGGACTTTTTTCTACACTACCACTGGGGGGCAACAAAGTCACAAATATTCAAATCCTACGCAGAGCGACTTTAATATGAAAGCAAAAATGTAAAGTTTGTAGTTTAAAGCATTTTTTCTTAACAAATGTCTGACTGAACTGTAAATCTCTGAAGTTGTTTTGAGCCTGAGAAGGTTGATGAAACTGATTACAAAATATCTTTAATGACACCTCGCAATTAACATCAAATCACACTTTAATCATATTTAATCAAACTACAGTTCATATATTTTACTGACTTAAATGAGTGTGCTCTTGTGTTTTATCGTATGGTTATATGATAACAATAGCAGCAGTGTTTTCTGGCCAATATTACCCCTAATTCTCACTTCACTATGCTGTCCGATAAATGCGGACAGTGGCTGTTTACTTGGACGTAAAGGCTCTAACCTGGGTTAAAGTGTCCATCTGGATACACCTCTCAACCTCTTCTTTTCTCTAAGCCTAGATGATGATGGATGGTCCTGCATCAAGGTCAGGACAGAGGTTGTGTGCCCATATTAACTACCCTCTTCCACTGATAGACTGTCAGACCCTTTGCGTCTAGAAGCCTCCCATTGGCCCTGATGTAAACAACTGCTGTGTGGCTGTATGCTGGTGAGAGACAGGAGGGGATAGCGGTTCTGAAACATACATCATGTGGACAAAATATATATTACGGACACTTTGCTGGAAATAAGAGCATTCTCATTTTTTATTAGAACCTTTCTTGTATGATGTTTTGTGATTGAGTGGCTCATAATGCGATCAAGCTGCATTCCCCTTAAACAGGAAATGAGAACAAGTTGAGTAAGAGTCAGGAGTACAGTGGTTTGAGTGATAGCGTCTCTTTCCTCACTGAGTCATAAAGTGGAGTTTAGGGGGGAGATCAACTGGATTTGATTTCAAGGATCTCTGTTGTAGGCTGGCGGATTTGTTTTTGAAACAGCCGGACAGCTCCAGGCAAATATTTGACCTAGCTTTGACAGACAACTCCTTAATTCTGCAGTAGCAATGCTGTGATGAGTGATGATCATGAGGTGAATTTAGGGCATGGTGTGCATTTTTTATTTCATCTCTGGCATGTTTGTATGTAGGAAAACACAAAAGATTCACGTAATCAAGAACAAGTTTTGCTGCCAAGGGAAGTGAACGTCATGTCGATGGAAAAATCAAGGCTCAAGACATAACGAAGTCCTCCCTTGTGAAAATGACAACTTCATGAGGAAAAGGAAATATTTATTTTATACCTTCTCACATGACGTTTATTTGCTTGTCTCTCTGGGAATAATTGTGCATTATATACATAATTATACTTGTACCTACAGCTCCTTAGCTAAAAGGGGATAAGGAGAAAATACAATATCTGAGGAAAAGTACAAATGAGAGTCACTGGAATATAAAACTGTTTCAACCTCAAAGTGTAAAAGATTTCCACATAATAATCCTAATTCTAATCTATGTCCTTCTGAGTTATCCAATTTATTCATTTAATCCTTATTTTAAATATTTGACAAAACATCAGTTATTTTTCATAAAAATCCCACTCTTCTACTAACATACAATCCTACATGGACAAAATACCCGGTGCAGACACCAACAGAAGCGCAAAATCAAAACATTCTGTCTAAAGCTTACAGTACAGCCAGCTGAAAAAAGAGGAGTGATCCATCTTTGCCTGTAGAGCGCCTGTGTCTTCATGCTCCACTGCCTGCTTTAAAAGAAAGAGTGTTGCTCTGTTCCTCGCCGAGGTCTTTGGAAGGTGAGCGGTAATTGCTGAGGGAGGATTTAGCCCGACAATGGAACAAAGCACCTCTTTTGTTTTACTGAGGTAACACTTATTCTCCGAGATAGAGCAGTGCTATAGACATGAACTTTAGACATGAATATAGCATGTGGGCTGTCAGTTCCATTGTATGCCAGTGTGTTGGGGTGTTTGTGTGTTAACCACAAGGAGACAGACAGACAGACACAGACTGACATGTAGGCTGCATTATGAGACTCCACAGTGTTCCTGACTCATTAACTGTAGTATTGGGTCTGTGGTAATGACATCATGGTGGCAGTATTAGCTTTTTAAGTCTGACCGCAGAGCAAGCGAACTGTGATGCTCCTTTAAAAAAAGAGATTCTTTCATTCTGAGTTCATCATGTGGTAAACTTTTCAGGAAACCTCAAACAGGTCTTCTCCCATTGTTTGACTCGTATATAACACTTATTGGATTGACCGGCTGTTACTGGATTAACATACAGACATGAATCCAGGCAAACAAAGACTTTCTCTCTCTTTTTCTGACACACGTCAGATGATGGGCTGCCAGAGAAAAACTACAGTTCTTATAGTTTGGAAAGAGTCAGAGTGTACTGACCTTGACTGTAGTCAGTTTGGGTGTGGATATGGATAAAAAGATACAACAGATAAAGCTGTACACTCACAAGACATCCTTTTCAACATGCTCCTATGCTTTTGGAAAGATGGAAACAGACAGAACAATTTTACATGTAATTTATTCTGAGTAAGAGAAAGCGAAAGCAACCATGGAGTATGTGAAACAGTGGGAGGCATGACTGTTTTGAAATGACCAAACATTATCTTTTCCTGGTAGGACATGAACATGTCTGTGTGTTGATCAGACAGAGGCTGACAAAGAGCTTGGCTCTGCTTGGTTGTCAGGTCTTTCAGCACCCCTCCAGAGCCTCTTCAGCCCGGACTAGCATTGTTTGTGGAGAAGAAAGCTATCAGAGGATCTGCACAAGATTAGGTTTGCCAACTGTTCCCTCTGCGGCTTCCTGTTTTGCCGCAGGAATTCTTTTGGCGGGTGCAAAAAAAAAAAAAAAAGAAAAAAAAAAGCACATAACTGCACCAATCTTACACAGTTAACCCTTTCCTCTCAACATGCTCCATATTGGAAGATTTAAATATTTAAACACAAAATTTTCAGTTAAGTTTGTGTAGCGCACAAAAGATGCTTCTTTCTTAAACTTTATAGTGGACATTTCAACCAGAAGGTAACTGCATATCTTCCTAATTTTGGTTAAAGGAATAATTCAACATTTTGGGAAATATGCTTTCTTGATGGGAGTTAAATGAAAAGACTGATACCACTCTAACAGTTGTATGGTAAATATGAAATTGCAAAAAAACAACAAAACAAAACAAACTGGCGCACATTCTGATGAGGTGCTGGCTCACAGGCAGACCAAAAAAAAAAAAAAAAAAAGGGAAAGCTGAACACTCACAACTGTGATCCCTCTATTTCAACAAATAAGGATTTTTTGGGCTATGTTTAGGCAAACTGCCTCCTTCAAGATCATATCTTTAAATATGAACTTACAGCCAGCAGCCATCTAGCCTAGCTTCGCATAGCATAGACTGGAAGTTTGCCAGACAACCAGCGGAGACTCCAGGAAGTGACTGCACCTGGCCAACAATAGTCAGGCTCAAAACCCCCCATAAAACCACAACATGTGTTGTTTTTACACTTGTACTCAAGTTCTTAGTTTTCTCCCATTTTTTCCCTTTGTGCTAAGCTAAGCTAACTGGCTGCTGGTGGTAGCTTCATATTTACTGTACAAACATTAAGATCATATCTATCTCTTGGCAAGAAAGCAAATAAACATATTTCCTAAATTGTCAAACTATTTTTTTTTAAATGTTTGTAATTGTATTAAACAGTAGTTACAAATAGTATTTATTGTGTGACATCTTACTAAAATTCTAACTTTTTGTCACTCAAATCAACTTTCTCTATTTTCTATCTTTCCCTTCCCAAAACCATTTTCCTGTCGTGCACCATCCTCCGCCTGTCTTCCTCCTAGCTGTCTTCTCTTTTATCCCTCATCTCATTTAACCCCTTTCCCTGTCACTTTTTTTTTTAAGCCATCCTGTTTCTTTCCCGTTTCCCTTCTCCTTCACTTTCCCTCCTCATTTTCACCCTCCTCCTCCTCTTCTCCTTTCCCTCCATCTAAATTGCAAATGGCAGCAGTGCCGACTGCCAGAAGAGCTCCTCAATGTCATTAGAGCTGACCCTGTGGATTAACTGGAGGAGAGAGGCGGTGTGTAGAAACTACAGATCAATAACGCGGCTTATCCTCTGGGTTCTTTTACTTCACTTTGGATTTAGATCTAACTAACTGAAACGTCTACTCGGTTGCTGTACAACAAACAATAGGGTTATGACTGGGTGACACCGTGAAAATAGAAAATCATTACGCAAAGATTGAGGCATGACTAGAGGGGTGCAGTCATGACAGGTTTGTTTGGATATTGCACTGTTCCCCACCTTTTCGAGTAATTACCGTATTTGAGTTCACATAAAAAACTGACACATATAAAGAAACTTCAATGGATGGTTCAATGGTTTATCCTGCATGTTGCACACACCTGCTACCTCATTATAGCAGCTCATGAAGGCTGTTATACAGCTTCAGAGTGGGGAATGTCAGAGGAAATATCACATTTCCAAATGGTACATAATGTTGTATTTGGGATACATGTAGCTAACATAAGCTCGACAAAGAAATGAACCAAGATAAACAAAAATAAAGTTGTCATCTAGCTCAGCCGACACCAGCGTAGGACTCCATTAGATCAAAATACCAACTGTTGCCGTGTGGATGATCCAATTAACAAAGTGATGTGATATGTCTGAGATAAAGAGATAGATGGCGAGGCAGATGTGTGTATGTTTGTGTGTGTGTGTGTGTCTGTGTGTGTGTGTGCAGCCGTCATACTGTGTGTGGTTGGTTTACTGAGTTGGCAGGCAAAGTCAAGTCACCGTGAGCTCAACTAAACCTGATAGGTGCCCTTATCAGAGACAGCTAAAGTCAAAGCCTATTATAAGTGGTCGTGTGTGTGTGTGGGTGTGTGGGTGTGTGCACTCACCCACACACACACCCTCATGTCCAACATGTAGATCGGCATCAAAAAATCCTGATGCTTAGACTCTTGGTGTCAAACACTCATCTACATCTGATATTTACAACAACCAGCTAGCCTTTCTAGCAGATTAGTGTGTCTACACAAAACCATGCTACCTATTCACAGATGCCAATGTTCTCACAGCACAGAAAAGACTGGAAACAGGACTTGTTTAAATTGTATGAAATTAAGCTCAAGATTTTAAGTCAAAGATATCTTATTTGATGGAAGAACAGCTATAAAAGGTAAAAAGGTAACTGGATTACCATCACACAACATTTTATTAAGTCTTGTTAATAGTTCCTAAATCCTAACTCTCCTGTTTTTGATGAATAAAAGTGAATAAAAACTTCTTTGTAGAGAAGAAAGGAGCGTTTGACAGCTTATCCATTAGTTAAACTTTCCAGGACTGTTACGAGCAAACCTTAACAACATCAAAATGGCCCTGCTGCAAGGCAGCTGGGGATCTTGATTTCATGAGAAGTCCATATCTGGGTCTCCCAGTACCATTGCAACAATGAATTCTTTCCACTGTTTATAAGCTTGGATGTTGAGTCTTTGAGTAGCTAATGGACAGTTTGACTGAATAACAGAGATGATTAAAGTTTGTTATTGAAGGATTTTTTTTTAGCTCTTCCTGTTTCAAAACATGGCAGAGGCACTACATAAAGACTCTGATCTAACTGTCTTGGCAAACATTTGACTCGATAAAGTCTCAAATTTAAATGGAACCATAAAACAAGAGATGGAGGTTTTACAAACTTTGTACTGGAAGTTTGGTGTAATGGAAATAGTTTGCTCCACTAAAATCCTGCAGAAGAAGTGTATTAATGACAGTGCTGTTAATCTATTGACAGTGAATATTGTAAGCAGTTGTCAGTGTGGTTTAGTTATTACCAAAAACCCATCCCTGGACAGCTGTGTGGGAGTTATATATATTGTTTTAAAATGCAGTAGATACTCCACCGACGATATGTCTACACAGTTAGTAATACATGACTTCTAAACATCTGTAGGAGGTGAAGTCAAATCTCTGACAAGTCATTACAATATGTAGTGCTACAAAGACAATGTCACACTTCAGAAGAAACAGCAGGCAGTTCTGGTCCCTTCTCAAATAGAGAATTAAAGCAGGTATGAAAAGATATGTGGTCAAGTTAACTTGTGCCGGGAGTTTTCATATGCCTTGTGCTGTCTGTTTTAATGGATCGTTATCAGCATTTTATGGCTGCAGCGTGTATCATTAACCCATCAAAAGGTAGTTAAACCACTTGTTATCAAAGCATAACACGACATAATATTAATAATGCCACAGTGCAGCTTATTACTTATAGTTTTGAAATAATTTATTTGCATCTGGAGGAAATATGACATTTGGGTTAGTAGTCATGTTATCAGTAAGTTCTGTATAGTTATGGTTTATGTATACGGTATCATACATAGTGAGCATCACAATAAAGCATTTAGTGCCATCTAGTGGTTGAATATTTACTGCTTGTTAAAGGGTCAGTTCACCCAAATTACAAAAACAAATAAACAACCAAACCAAAGCCCATTTTCTCATTGGGAGAAAGTGGTATGCAAATAGTTTGGTTTTATTTTCTCAGGTTTCCCAGATTTATATCTTCATGTGAGTACAGTCTACTTAAAACTTTTTTTTTTTTTTTCCGCTGTGCTTGCAGCTTTGGAAGATAATTAAAGTCCATAAAAAAACCATCTCTTTCCAGGAGCGATGTCCAAACTACTATGGATAATATCACTCTGAACAGTTTTCATTGGAACTACTTTCAACCAAAGAAATAACCTTTTAGGAAAAGCTTGACATGTTTTTGAAAGAAATTTAGTTTCAAAATATGATTTTGATTCTTGTAATTCAGGTTAACAGACCTTTAAAGAAACAAACAAGTGAAAAACTCACTCTCTCTCAAAAGCAAATTATATTCTGTTGCCCTGACTCACCGCAGGTCACACACGTGCTAAATGGACATAGCAGTTTAAGTGAAACATCTTCACATTGTTGAATTCAGCTGCATTAGATACACAGAATCTTGTTACTTGAGCAGCAGTAATATTTTGTGATCAAAGTCAAAAAGTGGTTGCTTCACTATGCCTCCAGCATTAGGAACACTGGGAGTCCACTGTCTGCAGCAACATAAACTATCATAAATTTTGATCATGATCAATTAGAACCATGTTGCTAAATGTGCATTAGTTCTGAATATGAAAATGTACTGCCAAAGTCCTTTGTCATTAACACATTTTCTGTCAGGGATACAATCTATTTTCTCATGATAAAGATTGTAAGCAGATCATATCTTAGATATTTTATTGTGTAAGAAAAAATAAATTAAATGGATTCAAAAATTAGAAAGACTCTGCCCTTAAGCCAAAACATCAAGATTCATTACTTATTAAAGATGAAGTGAAGTAAAAAAACAAACAAAACTAATTGTTTTCATTTTTCATTATCAGATAAATGTCCCTCAGAGCAGATCACATATTAGCTATTCAGTCTTTACATTTTTAACTTTCAGCCCTATTTCACACAGTTGTTATGTGATTTTGTAGAAAATATTCACCAGTTTGCTTTCAAAATATCATCTAGAGACACAAACGTGTGCAAAAAAATAATAAAAAAGATTCTAGTAGGCCTGGCCAAAAAAATTTCAGCTTTCTGGTCAGCAGGGGTCAGTAATGAGGCTCAAACACAGGCCAGTGTTTCAGGGACTTTTCATTGGGGGCAGCTGAATTGCAGGCCTATACGTTTTGTTTATTTATTTGAATTAATTTAAGAATAAAATTGATTTATAACACTGTTTAGGACTGTATATGAGGGAAGATATAATGTTTCCCCATTAGCATATGAGGGCTAACAGCTTATTTTAACAATCATTTGGCTAAAAATGACTCATACATGAATGTAAAAATTCTGTGTTCCACTTCGAGACTAGAGACTAGAGACGGTCCTTATTGGTCATCCACACATGATTAAAAGTGGCCTGCTTCATTTATGGTTGATTGAAAGTCTTGTTGTTGTTGTTGCGTCAACACACCATTTCTGTTAAAACTGCCGCCTGTTTGTGTTCATGAATAACAAATCTGTTATGGTTTAATGGGCTAAAGTTGTGGAATTAAAACAGTGTTAGAATTCACACATAAAAATTAATTTCTGGAAGGTTTATTACACTTGATTTCAGCATTATGCTCTGTTCCAATAACATGGCGCAACCATGGTTGAATGACTCTCTCCATGTGGGGGCAGTGATAGATAGTTATATTTATTGGGATTTACTGGAACCTTGTATTAATTTTTTTTTATCTACAGTAGAATGGTGGAAAATTATGTACAATTTTCTGATGTAAACTAAGAAAGTCAAAACTTCAGCTTTCATCACTGTGGCAAATATTCCTGCTGGAGGTCCAGATTTGGCCCATGAGCTCCAGTGCTCTAAGGTGGTCTCCATGACCTGCTGACATGGACGATCTGTTCATGAATTATCAAGATTCTTACCATTTATTATTTGACATAACTATCAACACATAACTATTCTTTGCCTCCAGAACTTCAGATGTTTGTATAACAACCTCCAATCTGTAAATCATCTCAAACTTTGTTGTTCTTACTAGAAGCTGAGTGTCTTTCTGACTAGAGAGAAAATGTCTACTTGGTACCACTTAAAGAAATTTAATTTTAGACTTTTTAGAATGTGTGTATTCAAATGCAAAACCTCAATTCAGATTAGGTTAGGGTTAGTAAATTCAAGCCATTCAGCGATTCAAAGACGTTCTTCATTTTGACAAGAGTTATTATA
This sequence comes from Thunnus albacares, assembly GCF_914725855.1. Classification (NCBI taxonomy): domain Eukaryota; kingdom Metazoa; phylum Chordata; class Actinopteri; order Scombriformes; family Scombridae; genus Thunnus; species Thunnus albacares. The sequence continues at coordinate 18,781,923 of NC_058107.1, read as the reverse complement.
GATTTCTGTAATGTAAACTGTATTTCTTGAAATATATTTGAGAATTTGGAGTAACTGTGGGTAAGTTAACTGTTACATAATCACCATAGTTGTTGTTGTTTAGTGTAGTGGAAGCCCACTACAAAAACTAAATTCAAATTGATTCATTATTGGAATTGGAATATGATTAATTAATTACTATTCATTGTAGAGTGATTCATTAATATGATGTTTAAATTTCACATTTGAAAATGATCAATGAGCCCTATATTGTACTGTCACAAAACATTTAATACATTTAATTTTATTATATATTCTATAATTAAATGAGGCACTAATTGGTTTTAATGCATCTTTCCCCCTTTACAACTTCTTGTTAATGTTGCAGAATATAACGTTGCAGCGCTGTGAGTTGCTGGTGTTAAAGCAGTTTAAACAGTTTTTAATTATTTAATCAAGAGCTGAAAAGGGCAAATGAGCACAAATGTGACATCATTCAGACTTCAAGTGATTGGGTATTTTATGACTTTTTTCACGCCATTCGCAGAGTTTCATTAATTTCACAACAGTCCCGTAGTGCACTGATTCCTATAGAAGTGCCCGGGGCCCCGGGACCACGCCTGAAATCGGGGCTGGTCCTCGGTCGTGTTCAGAGTCTGCGCACTGAGCACATTTAACTGATTGAAGAATGCAGTTTGGTCTGTACAAGAGAAACAACACCAAAAAAAATCTCACGATGTTCGAGCAACCGTTCAAAAACTTCAACATCAATTTGACCGCTTTGAACGAGAGGAATACAGAAAGATCACTTCAATAACGATGACACTGACTGGAATGGCGCACGTCCACTGGTCCAGTGCTGGTGAAGAGAGGAACAAAAACAGGCAACACTACAGGGAAAAACTGGACTTTTTCAACTTAAAAACTGTTATCTTGCAAGAAAACAGTTGTATGCACTCACTCACTGAGTTTGGATACATGGAAATGGTGCAAACAATCAGTCATTAGGCTATTTGGCAAAGTCGCTCAGTTCATTGTATTCCTGCAGCTACCGGTGGGACAGCAAAACTTCCGGCGGGCAAAAATGTGTATCCACTTACATGTCAGCTCCCACAGTGGTGTGTATGAGCCGTCAACATTTCGGTTGTGATGTTGTGATTTCTTGTGTTTGTCGCTTAAAGTCGCCCCCACATGCTGCTTAAGATAAAGTCATGTTGACTGAATGAATTGTCCACTCTAAGGAGAAAAATATTTATTGATGATGATAAATGAACCCATAGGGTTGAACTACGAAGCATGTTCAACATTTAACATAATATAAATACATTATCACAGCAAAAAGCAACACTGTTGCTGCAAATAAGGCGAGAGAGGAATGCTGGCAGAAAATTGCTGATCGTGTAAATCCGTTAATTAAAAAACTAATTTGTAATTACTTAATATACTTATTTTACCACTCAATGCTCTCTTAATGCCTCCCACCTTCAGAGCTCTTAAACTTTAAACTTGATGCAGCAGATTTAAACATTGTACTCAAGAAGTGCATTTAGGCCTGATTCCGTCCCATAATGAAGGATAAATGGAAATCACTTTATGTTCTGGCCAAATCAAAGTAAATATTATAGATTGAATATTATCTGTGATAAATACCAATAGACTAATCAATTTAATTGTTGTTCAGGGTATTTTTTCATAAGTTTTTAGTTTATTATTATTTATTTATTTATTTTTTACAATTTGAAATACAGTTTAATATATTGTAAATCCCATCCCACAAGTAACCCTAACCTATTGCACCATTACAAATTTACAATATGACATATCAAATCAAATGGTTAATATAATAAAAGACTTATCAATTTGCTAATCGGTGATCTAATAGCTGCAGTACCAGCAGTGTTAAACGGACTTGGCAGCAAATCAGGTAGTTAGTGAAAGGCTGATTTTTATTGCTGATTTAAGCCGAAACTCAGAACATAACCTGGTCCGGAGCAGGTTAAGTTTGCATTATAAGTTACCAGGGTGATCTAGTCTGGTTAAAAGAGAGACACCTTTGTATGTGACTCTGGCTTTAGGCTCAATACCTCGCTAACCCACTAATCTCGCTTCGCCACTCACCATCTCCAACCACAGCATCCTGAAGTTTGGTTACATGATTGAGGTCAGTACCAACAACAGACTTGACAGTGCAGCTACACATGTGCTCCATTACGACTCTTTTTCCTATTGATCTGACTGGTCAGTGGTCAGGGTGTTGACATGTTGTGATCTGATACTCTGAAGTTAACCTGCTCCTGAGCAGGTAACTGTTTATTTTATTATGACTTGCTTGATGTTTTATAATTCTCTGTGTGGTTTAATATTTGCCACTGCAGACATGATATTCTCTTGCTATATCTCACTTTATTGTGTTACTTTACCCTCAACAATATATATTTGATTTTTACTGTTACAAAGATTGTCAAACATGGTGTCCTCATGTTTTCACAAGACCTGTTTGAAATTCTTGTCAGTGTTGGTCATCAAACTCTGTTTTGAAGAGCTACTTGAACAAGAGATTGTATCCGTGCCAACATATGATTGTTTTCCTGGTTTATTTTATTTGTCCTTGCACGTGAAGCACTTTGTAAAGGATGTTTTGAAAAGCACTATATAAACAAATTAAGTATTATTATTATTATTATTATTATTATTATTATTATTATTATTATTATTATTATTGTTATATCACTGACATGATGAAAATGTAAAAATGTCTCTGTTCATACCACAAGTGACTCTTAAGTACATCAAAATAAAAGACAAAGCTAACTTTGTGGAAAGTCAAGTCAATTTTATTCATATTGCCAAATATCACAAAGTTTCCTGTTTGTGGAGCCAGCCAGAACATGTAGGGCCTTAAAATGAACATTAAAATCCTAAAATCTATTCTAAAATTGACAGGAAGCCAATATAACAACCTCAGCACAGGTGATATATGGTCGTATTTCTTTTTTCGGTAACACTTTATAATACAGCCCGCATTTTACGGTGTAACTTCCTCGTATGAATCCATATAAAATACTTTCTGGTTCTTACTGGTACTTAAATGTAGGTACAGCGGAAGAAAACAAAACAACGAGAAACAAGGGAGTAACAATTGGTGTTTTAAAATGTAACTTCCCAACATTTACCATGTAACTTCCCGGAACTTATGGTGTAACTTCCTCGTATGAATCAGTACGTTACATGTGTATATGTGTACTAAAATCAAATGTTTTTGCTCATGGCAGTTATGACAATCATTTTTTTATGCATGTGTGTTTGACAGGCAAGCTTTACCCACATTCAAGAGATTTATTATGCTTATGTCTTCCACTTCATTTTATGAATTTCAATAGAACAAGTCAAGAAATGGGTCTATACTTTTGAAAATTAGCTCCTAGCAGCCATGTTGGTCCAGCACTGCAGCAGCTCATAACAAGCAAACTTACCTCTCTCCAGTGCACAGCTATGAAAGACTTGTATTGTCATCTGAGGATGAAAAAATAACAATAGAATAATGTAATAATACACATAGTATATCTTTAATTACACAATAATAAAGTACGCAGGAAGTTATAAAAAATGATTTTATTCTTTGATTACCCATAAACCACAACGTATGTGCTGTTCTCCCAGTCTTACTCTGTAGGTACAGACTAGTTACCCTATAAGTACATGGTAACAACAGGGAGCGGGCTGGATTATGTTCTCCCATCCTTACTTAGCTGTTTGGTTCTGTTACCTTTCATGTCACAATCTAACAACATGCAACATGTCATTAACAACACACTGGACCAACATTTAGAACAGACAATGAGAAAACATTATTGAACATGATTAAATAGAATATGTTTCATTTATAACTTCTTAACTATATAAACTACTATTATACTTAAAACTTAACAAAGACTATATATAAAACTATATATAAAACTTAAACAACAAAATAACTCTTAACTAATCTATCAAAATGTAGTTATAAAATGATTAATTTTAGTTAAAAAAAAAAAACCCAACAAGAACAAAACAGGAAACTATGTTTAAATTGTAAATGTTACAGACCAACAACAACAACAAAAAAACAATTTTCAGGTACTTTGTTCTTATGTTCAAGGCCTGGGAGACACAGAGATTGATTTTGTTTTTAGATTTGATTCTGTATGTTTTTCAGCATGGCCCGCTCAGGTATAGTCAAGTATTATATTTCTTTCCCGTACTTGTTAGGTGTTAGGCCTAGGTAATAAACAGCACTGTGCTCTAGGTTTAATACACAGTACAAACTATAACTCACTGTATATTAAATAAAAAACAGACATTAACGTTATTCCCTAAAGTAGAGTAAAATATGCCATCTAAGGTAACATATTCCTTTAACATTTAATTTAAAATGGACCATGTGAGTTTACATTCTGGACACAGAGGTAACTTGTAACCTTGCCAAAGTCCGTCTAGCATGGTGGCTAATTGGCGATTAGCATAACTCACGATTAGCATGCTAATACACATGAATTTGGTTGTTAAGACTTTACCATAAGGCAGGCAACACATTACGATAAGACAAACAATGTTGCACATCATAAATATGACTGCTCACCTAACAGGAGAATATGACAGAAGCAGGTGATTTGAGGTTAGTGAATATAGAGAGTGGGCAACTGGCTCTCGCAAGCTAACTGCCACATCCGTGCTACAGCCCAGTACTACTTTACGACCGTCGGTTTGTATACGAACCACAAACACACTGGTATTTTTTTACTAGGATGGCGAAGTCATGACCCACCCTACTCTGCCTCTGATTGGTTTACCATGATATTCTTACCCTAATCCTAACCAATCTCACTTCTCATGCCTAAACCTAACCAACCCAACCAATGAAGGCAACGAGTACTAACCAATCAGAGGCAGAGTAGGGCGGGTCGTGACTTCGCCATCCTGGGAAAAAAAATTAGCGGAAGAGGACGGGCGGGCTCAGATGGCTGTACCTGTGGCATTTAGCCTACGAGAGCCAGCTGCACAATCTGCACTAACTAACCTCAAATCACCTGCTTCTGTCATATTCTCCTGTTAGGTGAGCAGTCATATTTATGATGTGCAACATTGTGTGTCTTATCGTAATGTGTTGCCTGCCTTATGGTAAAGTCTTAACAACCAAATTCATGTGTATTAGCATGCTAATCGTGAGTTATGCTAATCGCTAATTAGCCACCATGCTAGGCGGACTTTGGCAAGGTTACAAGTTACCTCTGTGTCCAGGATGTAAACTCACATGATCCACGCTGTTTTAAATTAAATGTTGAAGGAATATGTTACCTTAGATGGCATATTTTACCCTACTTTAGGGAGTAACGTTAATGTCTGTTTTTTTTATTTAATATAGTTATAGTTTGTACTGTGTATTAAACTTAGAGTACAGTACTGTTTATTACCTAACACCTAATAAGTACGGGAAAGAAATATAACACTTGACCATACCTGAGTGGGCCATACACAGGTATGAGCATGTCCTGAAAAACATACAGAATCAAATCTAAAAACAAAATCAATCTCTGTGTGTCCCAGGCTTTGAAACCATGGATCATGTGGACAGAACAATGATGGCTCTACCTGTATTTGTGGTGCCATCGTGCTTTTTTTAAAACTGTTATTCACTACTACAAATTATGTAATATCAGAATAACTTGTAACTATCATTTTCAATTGTGGGTGTGTGGATTGGGGGGGTGGGGTTAATGTAATGTAACAATTGTGTGCATGTGTGTTTTAGACTTCACTATACTGTAATACACTTCAATAATTGTGATAACAGGTGGATATAGCTTCAGGAGGGGAAAACTTTGTTGTCTCCGCCTGCACTGAAGGGACAAACCTAAAAGATTTCGTATTGCAGTTTAAAGGATTTGTGGATTCCTGCCCTGAGCTGAAGAACAAAATAAAAAAGACTGCAAAGAAATGATGAACTCCTCCCACTGAAGTGGCGATGTAGAACATAAGAACAAAGTACCTGAAAATTGTTTTTTTGTTGTTGTTGTTGGTCTGTAACATTTACAATTTAAACATAGTTTCCTGTTTTGTTCTTGTGGGGGTTTTTTTAACTAAAATTAATCATTTTATAACTACATTTTGATAGATTAGTTAAGAGTTATTTTGTTGTTTTAAGTTTTATATATAGTTTTTGTTAAGTTTTATTTAGTACAATTTATATAGAATATTTATATTGTATAGTAGTTTATATAGTTAAGAAGTTATAAATGAAACATATTCTATTTAATCATGTTCAATAATGTTTTCTCATTGTCTGTTCAAAATGTTGGTCCGGTGTGTTGTTAATGACACGTTGCATGTTGTTAGATTGTGACATGAAAGGTAACAGAACCAAACAGCTAAGTAAGGACGGGAGAACATAATCCAGCCCGCTCCCTGTCGTTACCATGTACTTACAGGGTAACTAGTCTGTACCTACAGAGTAAGACTGGGAGAACAGCACATACGTTGTGGTGTATGTGTAATCAAAGAATAAAATCATTTTTCATAACTTCCTGCGTACCTTATTATTGTATAATTAAAGATATACTATGTGTATTATTACATTACTCTATTGTTATTTTTTCATCCTCAGATGACAATACAAGTCTTTCATAGCTGTGCACTGGAGAGAGGTAAGTTTGCTTGTTATGAGCTGCTGCAGTGCTGGACCAATATGGCTGCTAGGAGCTAATTTTCAAAAGTATAGACCCATTTCTCGACTTGTTCCATTGAAATTCATACAATGAAGTGGAAGACATAAGCATAATAAATCTCTTGAGTGTGGGTAAAGCTTGCCTGTCAAACACACATGCATAAAAAAAATGATTGTCATAACTGCCATGAGCAAAAACATTTGATTTTAGTACACATATACACATGTAACGTACTGATTCATATGAAGAAGTTACACCATAAGTTCCGGGAAGTTACATGGTAAATGTTGGGAAGTTACACTTTAAAACACCACTTGTTACTCCCTTGTTTCTCGTTGTTTTGTTTTCTTCCGCTGTACCTACATTTAAGTACCAGTAAGAACCGGAAAGTATTTTATATGTATGGATTCATACGAGGAAGTTACACCGTAAGTTCCGGGAAATTACATGGTAAGTGATGGAAAGTTACACCGTAAAACGCAGAATGTATTATAAAGTGTTACCCTTTTTTCTAGTCAAAACTAGCAGTTGCAGAGCAGCCGGTCTAGATGCTTTGTCGGTATTCCTGTGAGCTGTGCATTACAGTGGTCTATCTGACTGGAAATAAAAGCATAGATAAGTTTTTCAGCGTCTTCCTGGGATATTTTATCCCAGAATATCCTTATATTCGCGATATTTCTAAAATGATCAAATCTGGGTTTAATTACACTATTAATGGCTCTGGAAAATGAGGTCAGTGTCCAGGATGACGGCAAGGCTTTAGACCTGTGTGACATTCTCCAGAGACAGCTGAGACAATTTAAAAGAGATTTCCTGTCTGTTCTTGTGTGTTTTGATTGAATATTTAATCAAGAGCTGAAAAGTACAGCTGAATCAGCACATAGGTGACATTATTCATTCTTCAAGTGGTTGGATATTTTATGACTTCTTTTTTTTTTTTTTTTAACGCAGATTTTCATTCATTCATTGCACAACAGTCCCATTGAGCACCCATTACTGCAGAAGTGCCTGGGGACTCTGGGGCCACGCCCATGGGTGCGTTATAAGAGCAGAGATACATCCATGGCCACGCCTGAAATCGGGGCTGGTCCTCCGCCTTGTTCAGAGTCTGCGCACAGTCAACTGTTTGTGGAATGCAGTTTTGTCAGTGCAAATAACTGAGGCGTAGTGTATGTTTCCCCCCAATTATTACGTAAATAGTCACGTATTCATCCATTTGAATTCAGCAACTGGATTACTTCAGGGAAACTTTTGTTTTTTTAAAAAAAACAACAACAACAACAAAAAAATGTTCGAGCAGACGTTCAAGAACTTCATTATGAATTTTACCGCTTTGAACGAGAGGAATACAGTCAGCAGTGGCGACCTGATAAGAGGAAATCTCTCCTTCGAGCTCTCAAAGGAGACAAAGATCACTTCAATAATGATGACACTGACTGGAATGGCGCATGTCCACTGGTCTACCGGTGGAGGAGGAGGAAGAAAAAGGAGAAGACATAGGAGACACTTCAATGCAAAACTGGACTTCTTCAACTTAAAAACCGCTATCGTGCAAGAAAACAATGGTATGCACTCACTCAGTCACTTAGTGAGTTTGGATACATGGAAATAGTGCAAATAATCAGTCATTATTTGGTGAAGTCACTCAGTTCGTCTTATTTCCTTGCAGCTGTTGGTGGCACATCAAGACTTCCGCCTGGCACGCATGTGTATCCATTTACATGTCAGCTTCCTCAGGGGTGTGTATGAGCCGTCTCCATTTCGGATGTGGTGTTGTGATTTCTTGTGTTTGTCGCATAAACTCGCCCCCATATGCTACTTAAGATAAAGTCATGTTGACTGAATGACTTGTCAGCTTTAAGGAGAAAAATATTTATTGATGATAGATAAATGAACCCAAGGCACATCAATATTGTTTCCTACCATGTGACCACCGGGTTATTGGATCCTTTTAATTTCTTGCATGAAAGTTGAGTGTCTCTTGTCTCCAGATTGCATCTCATTGTTTCCACTTTTGTTGTTTTACATCAATGCAGAGACTTCCCGACTACCTTCAGTGGGGCTCATGGAAAAATAATGTACGCCTTGACAGTCAGCATCTACAGACCCTGGCGTTTGTCCAAAGACTTTGTGACAGAATTGAACTTTGTAAACCGGATTAATACCAACCAGCCAGAGCTGCAGGTAAGATCTCTGTGCAGTGTGTAAAGTCTTTCTGGAACACAATTCAGGGATATGCAACATGTAACCATAAAACTGTAACAATAAAGATCTGGAAACTAGACGTTGACACAGTGACCCTCTTTAAGACCGAGCCTCGAGATAAAGTGAAGTGAAGGCTCAGATGATGCTGTACTTCATCAGTGCATATTCTCAGATTAAATTATCAGTTAAATTATCACTGACTTGGGAACACACAGTAAACCTGCTGCTTTGCCTGCCTGCCTTTCACTTCAGGCTTACACAGCTAATGGATGAGATGAGAAATACATTTCTTATATGTCCATTGCTCTGTTGTTTGTCTGCAGGCTCCCCTCTCAGGCACCAACAGCATGACACTGTGCTGCCTGTGGTGTACCTCGGGGCCTATCACAGTGACAGCGAGTTTGGAAAAGAAAGCCTTCGTCCCAGGTACTCTTTCCACCAATCATCCATTCATCCATTTGTTTAATGAAATAAGCATAAAGGTTAAGCTCAGAGAAGTCAGTTTAAGTAACAGTGTTTACTCTTCCTCCAGGTGAGACTGTGAGAATATTCTGCGTGTGCAGTAATGGTTCATCTCGAACAGCTACACCAAAGGCGAAGCTGCAACAGAAGCAATTTTTCTACACCCACAACAAGTCCCATCAAAGACTAATTCAGAGAAATCTGGTGTGTGTGACTGGACAGCCCATCAGCGCTCAAATCTCTGACGTGCACACTGAGATCATGCTCACTATTCCCAACTTAACGGCACTCACCATCTCCAACTGCAGCATCCTGAAGGTTGATTACATGATTGAGGTCAGTACCAACAACAGACTTGACGGTGCAGCTACACGGTGCTGGAAAACAAGAAAACAAGCGACCAAATTAAACTTTGCTTTTTTAATGCAATCAAATGATGAATTTAAAGTCTGTCCATCTTGGTTTTTTCTCTCTTACAGTTAACCTTTGGAGTAAGAGCTTCCCCCGACCTCACAGTGCTGTTTCCCATCATCCTTTGCGACACCCCTGTACAGTCTCTTCCCCCAACTTATCAGTGAGTATATTTGAGAATATCTTGAAATGTTTCAAATGCTCTTTGGTTATGTTGTTCTATTTCACGATGTACTGTAATTTCTCTGTCTGACATGTTACTGGGAGAGCGTTATTCCTCAGGGTCTTTGTATCAGGTTCAGTTGGGACCTGTACCACAAAGCAAGTTCAACATACCCAAGATATCTTTGCTATCTGGCTTCACTGAGCGTAACATTGGCCATCCAGATAACAAAGCTGGCTATCAAACATCTCAGTAAACTCTGGGTTTTCCTATCAGCACCGAGCATGTTCATGTGGAAGAGGCAGAGTTGTTAATTATGAGCAGCATCATCAGAACCATGAATGAAGAACTTCATATGATATGAGATGAAACAGTGGTACTAAATACCTGCAGAACAATTTTGTGTCAGGGACAGAAAAAAGTCATATTCAATGAAGTGAAATGTAAACGAGCCTTTAATCGTACAACAGAATAAGAAGCTGCAGAAACACTAGAAATAATTTCCAAATATTAAAAGTAGGCTAAGGCTTAAAATACATGTAGGAATTATTATATATGACTTAAGTATAGAGTGAGTATTTTTGCTATTTAGTTGGATGATGAAGAAACCGTTCTGATTATGTCACATAAAAAAACGTTAAAGTAATGCCAGACTGTCTCTGCTACTGAAGCAAAGAGTGGAAAAATAGTTAATGACTGATGAGGTCTATCTGACCCGAATGTTGCATTTATAATCATGGGAGCCAATGAACAGTAAGGATTGTTTTTATAATAAAAGACAATCTTTCGTTTTTATTTCCAGTTACTATCACATAGTTGTCTCATGTTATTCTGAGCTGCAGTGATGGAATCAGAGTGTAAAATCATCATCCACACTGTCAGCTGTCACTCAGGGGATAAAATCAATTTTGCACAATAAAAATGCAGCTAAAATCATCATTATGTGTTTAGTGTCATAAATGATCTCTCTGTTTGTTAGAAGCTTTGTTTTAATCAAAGCAATCAATAGAAAGTCTGAAGTCTGAAGCAATAAAATGTATCCACTGAGGTGAGCCACCATTGTAACCCTGAAAACCCAGAGTTAAACCTGAAGTTACCTCACTAACCCCAAATCCTGCTTTGTAGTACAGGTCTCTGGCCAGGGTACTGAGTATTTACTGATTACTGCACAACGCACAATTTGTGTTGAAACATCACTTCTGTGATTACAAATGTTTTGTTTTTGTATTGTCTGTTACTTTTTTAAAATGTCTTCACCATTATTCTGTTTATTTCTGTGTTATTTAGCTGCTTATTCTAGTCTTCAAAGATCAAATGTGGTAACTGTTTATTTTATTATGACTTGCTTGATGTTTTATAATTCTCTGTGTGGTTCAATATTTGCCGCCTCAGACATTATATTTTCTTGCCTTACCTCAATATATTGTGTTATTTTACTTTCAACAGTATGTATTGGTTTTTTACTGTTACGAAGACTGTCAAACATGGTGTCCTCATGTCTTCACAAGACCTATTTGATATTGTTGTCAGTGTTGGTTATCAAACTCTGTTTTGAAGAGCTACTTATTGACATGGTAAATATGTAAAAATGTCTTTGTTCTTACCACAAGTGACTCTTGAATACATCAGATAAAAGACAAAAAGACAAAGCTGACTTTGTGGAAAATCAAGTCAATTTTATTCATATTGCCAAATATAACAGAGTTTCCTCAAGGGGCTTTACAATCTGTACAGCATACAACACCCTCTGCCCTTAAACTCTCCCTTTGGAGGGAAAACTCCTCCAAAAAACCCTTTTAATGTGGGAAAAAATGGAGGAAACCTCAGGAGGAGCAAGAGAGGGGGGATCCCTCTTCCACGATGGACAGATGTATAGACCAAAAAAGCAAATTGACAATATGGAAAATCGGGATGATAAAAATTATAAGTAGATTGTAAACATTTATGAGGAATATGATTGTGAGGATGTTGAGGGTTAGAGAGAGATGCAATGGCTTTCAGAAAGTTTAATATAGTCTTATTGGCAAGACAGACATGGATTTACTTATGGATTTATCAATTATTAATAAGAAACTGCCTTATAACATCATAATGACATCAGTCATTTTCAGTGTGTGTGTGTTTTATCTACACTGTGTGTACTGTAGATGTTAACTGGAAATTCTTTAAGGAATTTTATTCAATTATATATTATCAGGAATCTACATTGACCTGCTATAAATGTAATGAGAAAAGTAATTAGATTTAATTTTGTATTTTTAATAAGTTTGTATTTTATCATCTCAACTTCCGTTGTGGGCTTCAACATATTAACAATTGTCATACATATTGTTTTGTGTGTCAAGTGACTAGAAACAATTTTTACTTGATAATCTGACTAAATTAGAATTTGGGTACAAGTAGATGAATACTCGGCTGAGCTTTAGTGCCACGCACCAAATTACTTTCTGCTCCCTTCAGCAGAGGCAACACCGCAAGTAATGCGTGAGCTAAACTCAATCTTTTAATTATGTATCATAGTGAGCACCATCAGCTTAATTTCCTTGAGGAAAGCTGCCTCTTCTTTGTTATTCAGCTGGCACTCGTTCTAAGCGAGCCAGTCTGTTAATGCTCACTAAACTTCAGAAGGCTTTTACAGTTCATAACAGCTGCTCCTAACATCCAACCATTTTACTGATTTCTTATGAAAAGTTCAGTATTTGATTCAAATTGCAGACTTCTGCTTTTATATTGCCGCTGTGTGAGAAAGATTTGAATGTTTTTTTTTTATACATGACACTAAATGTCAGTATTGACAAGCTCTTATACAGAGTGATTTAACATCTCGACAGCCACAGTTGGTGAGCATATTAACTTGCTTTAGCAGCGCCTCTGGGTTAAGACAGTTTTCCTCTCCCCATCCCCCCTCGTTCTTTCCTGCCACGCTCATCCTGTTACCCCTCCTAATTAAAATGGGTGTGAATACTTTCATGCTGAAAGTACATGAAGTCAAAATACCCTTTCTTTCCCACAGTCACAATTTATTGGCTGTTTGCTATTTCCTACTTTGAAGGTTGGTTTGTCATTTTGTAATGACTCATTATTTAAGGTGAACTTGTCTCAACTGTGCATAAGACTCAGCATACTCTTTTGTTGGCTTTCTCTCTAATGTCAAACCTTTAGAGTCCTGTACGTGTGCAAACATGATTAAAGGTCATATTATGAAGAGACTCATTCGCTCTCTGTAAAAATTTAAAGTATTCTTTGACTTTGTCATCCTATTACAGTAAGATAAACATATGTAATGTTAATATTAAACAAAATTTGGATGCTAGTATGCTTTTGTCGAGATGTTTATTATTTATTATACAGTGCTGCTGGAAAGTTTGTGAACCCTTTAGAATTTGCTCTATTTCTGCATAAATATGACCTAAACGTGATCAGATTTCCATGCAAGTCCTAAAACTAGAGACAGAGACATCAGTTAAACAAATGAGACAAAAACCTTACACTCATTTGTTTATTTATTGAGGAAAATGATCCATACATATTCGTGTGTGGCAGATGTCTGTGAACCTCTAGGATTATCAGTTCATTTGAAGGGGAAATTAGAGTCAGGTGCTTCAATTTATTGGATGACAATCAAGTGTGAGTCTGAGTGATCCTGCCTTATGTAAAGAAAAGAAATCCGGGTCTTCACTATCAAAGTCTGAGCTTCACAACACAGTTTTTTGGAAGTTTGTCATGGCTTGAACAAAGGAGTTTTCTGAGGAATTAAAAGAAGAGTTGTTGATGCTTAGCAGGCTGGTTACAAAACCATTTCTAAAGAGTTTGGACTCCATCAGTCAACTGTCAGGTAGATCATGTACAAATTGAAAACATCCAACACCATTGTTGCCCTCCCCAGGAGTGGTTGAACAACAAAAATCACACCAAGAGCAGGCGTGTAATAGTCTGGGAGGCCACAAGGGACCCCAGGGTAACGTCAAGGTAACTAAAGGCCTCTCTTGCAGTGGCTACATTCAGTGTTCATGAGTCCACGATCAGGAGAACATTGAACATCAATGGTGTGCAGGACAGAATTGCAAGCAAAAAAGCCACTGCTCTCCAAAAAGAACATTGCTGTGGTCTAAGACCACAAGGATAAGCCAGAAGGTGACTGGAAAAATGTTCTGTGGATGGATGAGACCAAAATCGAACTGTTTTGGCTTGAACAAGAAGCATTATGCAAGGCGATGAGCAAACACTGCATTCCAGCATAAGAACGTTAACCCATCTGTGAAACATGGTGGTGGTATCATGGTTTGGGCTGCTTTGCTGCCTCTGGACCAGGACAGCTTGCAATCATTGATGGAGCTATGAGTTCTGAGTTGTACCAGCCAATTCTACAGGAAAATGTCATGGTATCCATCTGTGAACTGAAGCTCAACAGAAAGTGGATCATGCAGTAAGACAACGACATTAAACACACAAGCTGCTCTACCAAAGAATGGTTAGAGCAGAAGAAATTTAATTTTGTGGAATGGCCGATCCAAAGTCCCGACCTTAATCTTGTAGAAATCCTGTGAAAGGACCTGAAGTGGGCAGTTCATGCAAAGAGGCCCACCAACACCCCAACAGTTCAGACTGTTCTGTAAGGAGGAACAGACTAAAATTCCTCCAAGCAGATGTGCAGGGCTGATAAACATTTTCCCGAAACGTTTGGTTGAAGTTATTGCTGCAAAAGGAGGTCACACCCGTTACTGAAAGCAAGGGTTAACATACTTTTGCCTCACACAAATATGAAAGATTGGATAAATTTCCTCAATAAATAAATAAATAAATATAATGTTTTTGTCTCATTTGTTTAATTGGGTTCCCTTTATCTAGTTTTAGGACATTTGTGTAAAAATCTGATCATGTTTTAGGTAATATTTATGCAGAAATAGAGAAAATTCTAAAGGGTTCACAAACTTTCAAGCAGCACTGTTTGTTATCAGCCTTTTACAGCTTTCCCTTGGATGAAAATATGGTGCAGTGTATCTGTTATCCTACGGGGGGCAGTGATGTGCTGGATTACAGAGTGACGAGACCCCTCTCTGTACATTCTGTGCTTGCTTTCTGTATAAAATCGTTTTACCCATTTTTTGATATAATGCCACAAACCTGTCAAATGAGTGTCACTACCACACATATCTCACATACTGTTTTTGTTTCTGGATGATAACTATGATGACAAGCACTGACTATATCACTGTCAAAGTTTAAGAAAGTAATAACATCTGTACCAACTGGTACAGATGTTGACGACTGGTTTAACCACACACCCACATCTGTGTTCAGGACAGCTTGAAGCACACAACATGAGGCTATAGCTCATTAAAAACTCACTTCTAATTATTTGTTGTACTATAAAGTTCCTCCATAACAGTAACAGGTAATACATTCAACTGTAATATGATACAATTAGTAATGTTTTAGTTTGCAGGGAACTGATACATTATGACAATAAAACAAATACTGTCCAGGATAGTTTTTCATTTTAAAGATTTAAAGATGATCAAGGATTCTTACACACATTTCTGTAAATAAAAAAATGTTTTTGCTTTTATGGTGCAAACTTAAAGCTTTCAAGAAAGTTAATACTCTATACACACCCCAGGTGTCCTGATGCACTTCTCCTGGATTCCATATACTAATATTTAGCTGCGTGTATAGTACTCAGTACATCGTATTTTTGGGATCATCTGTTCAGTGCATCGGCGCTCTTCTGTCTTGAGATTGTTATTGGTCTTTTGCCTTCACGTCTGATATCTTGTAGAGATTTGCATACACTGAAACAGCTACATGTTAAGCCCACACAATCTGTACCTATGATGTGTTTGAGATGTGTCTATATATCCTCATGTAGACACATCTACATATAACCAGCAGTGGTCTGTAGTAGCATATGCTGCCAGTAATGCTGTGGCCACCCACACACAGAAAGTGCCTCATTCATTAAACTATATTGTTTTACCACTGCATTCTTTTATGCAAGGAACATGTAAATAATTTTATTTGTATGCAGAGATACAAGATAAAAAACCTTTGTCCTCACTATCTCACCTGGCAGTTGCCACAGCAGTATTAGTTAGTCAGGTCTTTTGCTTAGCAGTCAGATATCATGTCAAAAACTGTTAAAAGCTTTTCAGTGGGTTATAACCGCATAAACAGAAGTGATTTTTTCACCAGTGGTGATTACATTATAGGACAAATTACATCAGAACTGGTGAAAGACTGCAAAATAGATGCACTCTATGTGCAGCTGAGGAGAAGTTGAATAGACTGAAATGCATGAACAAACAGTCATAACGTACCATAAGAAAAAGAAATACTTCAGTATCAAGAAATGTATCATTCAGAAGGGCCAAGGTAAGGTAAGTAGGTCATTTATGTCAGTCAGTCTTGTGTGGCTCTTAAAAAAGCATTTACATATGATATAAAACTTTTATTTTTATCACACATTTGTCTTATATCTTTGTATCCTTTTGTGGTACTTTTCTAATTTTAACTGGTGAGATTTAAGGTTGTTCAGTCTCACCATCATCATTCAAAAAAAGATACATATCAGAGGACTGTAGAAAATCAAGATCCTAACAAACCTAACATTCAAGTTATATGTGATGTGTTTGATGTCTTTAACAATGGAAACACAAAGAGATTAAAACAGAAACAGTTTGTTGTTAAACATTCTTCCACTTCTGTCTTCCTGATTCCTCTTGGGAACAATTAACAAAGACCATTAGTGTCCAAAGAGTAGTATTAGAGTTGTAATAATTTATGGTCACATTTACAAACTTTGCAATAGCAATTGATAAAAGCCACATTAAATGACTTCATTTGAATGTTTGTCAGGTAATAAAACTGTTGGCCAGGGCTGCCATGTCTACCCATTCACCTTTCAAATCCCTGCACACCGAGTTTTGTCTAAAAATGTAAACCTGTATTGCAGTTCCTCTTGATGCTTTGTCAACTCTGGACAATCTACATATAAGTGCTACTGAAAGACAACTGTCTCTTGTCCAGTCTGTTTGGAGACAAGCTCTCCGCTACTTTTTAAAAATCTAAATCGAAGTGAAGCTCATCACTCCAGCATCAAAATGTACTTCTTGTAGTAACCCTTGCATTATTGATCAGCTCCTTTAATCAATTGAGTGATTTGACTGCCACTAAAATACGTTCTTCACTTGATCTCACGGTGTCGTCTTAATCATGAAGTCTGAGCAACAATGTGAGTTCTCTGGATAAGAGAGTTTTCTAATTAATAAATAATAATCAATAAGGAGTATGGCTTTGACTACTATATGATTGGTTCTTTTAAATAAAATAAATAAAATATAAAAAAGCATAATTTATAGCTCCTTTTCTGAAACCCCCCTTACTCTCCTTACTTATAGAGAAGAGTGCAAATGTTAACAAAACATCACATTGCACTAAGGCACCTCTGTGGATCCATAAACTATTCTCATTCATAATTGGAAAATATTTGAATAAACTGTTCATTACAGGACAAACCACAAACCACAAAGTAAACATTCAGTCAGAAGACCAGCTGTTGCCAAACTCTATTGTTATCAATGAGTTGTATTTGCTTTCCACTGGGAAATAAAACCTGTTTGAGTCACATGCTGTTGTGATTAGGACAGGAAGCTTATGTAATGTTCAAAAGCAGAGGATCATTTCTTTATTGCCGGGTGCGTCTTTGTCTACAGCAAATTTCACAGGTTCTCTTCACCTGTCAACTGATGTCATGTCAACAAGGTTGCTTGTGTATTTGTGTAGACAGTTGATGGAAGGACATAAAGAAGATTTTGGGTGACAAACCTTCCAAAAGTTTGATTGTTGTTGGGTTTTTGTGTGAAAGAGATTACTCACTTTATAAATATCAATACTTATCATGTAGATGCTCGAAAGTATAATAATTCTTAACAAATTTTGAAAAATTTCTGAAAATATTTTAACATGTTAAATAATAATTTATAATTTTATGTATTTTTTTTTAGCTTATATTACACATGACTGATGTCTTGCTGGTTTTTCATAATCACAACATATCATAATGCATGGTAAACATTTCTGTAAACCTTCATAATGCATTATGATACAGCAAACACTGAGGGATACTTCAGTATGTCTTATTTCAGCCTGTGCTGCATGTCCATAGGCTTAACATGGTGTTTCCATTTGAACCATTGCACCAGATACCTTTCACTTTGCCATGGATTTACAAGTTAAGCTTGTATTTTAACAGTATGCATGTAATATAACGCTGCAGCGAATATTTGAGTTGTGCTGTCTGAAAAAACAAAGACATTCAGTCATCTTTTCATTTATCAGGCCTCAAATCTGTACTGTATTCTGCACAGCAATTCCTCCCTAAGTGATTTATAATTTAATATTTAATTAAACATCTGGTTATAATGTTATGTCGTCCAGGTGCTTGCAGGCTTGGCTCAGTAAAAGTCACTTTATCATAGGCTACCTTATACGTTTTGTGTTATGCAGCATTGTGTAACCAACTGATATATTAACTTTTTGAGATATCAAATCAACAACAAGACAGAGAAACATGTGAAGGGTGACTGGAGAGGATAGGTAGGCTATAGTTTAAGTGCCTTAATAGATAACTAAATGAATGGGGCGGGGGGCGTTATCGCGAGAAGTCGTCCCTTGGCATTGAGACACGCCCTTGGCAGATGGTTCCTGTTTGCCTCACATTCCTTTAGAAGTTTCACAGTTTACGCTGCACACCATGTCTTCTACCGTGAAGAGCTTCAAAGTCACCTACAACCCTCTTAATGAGAGAAACACCTTTACTAATGGCGACTTCGTGACAGGCCAAGTGACGCTGGAAGTGGAGAAAGATTGCCAAATAGAATCCCTGTCAATTAAATTCAAAGGGAAAGCCGAAGTCTTGTGGACCGAGAAGCACGGCAAAGTTACTGTTGTGTA
Source organism: Thunnus albacares (assembly GCF_914725855.1). Taxonomy (NCBI): domain Eukaryota; kingdom Metazoa; phylum Chordata; class Actinopteri; order Scombriformes; family Scombridae; genus Thunnus; species Thunnus albacares. The sequence goes on along the minus strand of NC_058107.1, from coordinate 18,763,050 downwards.
CCACTCCAAAGACAAGTACTTCAGCGTCAAACATTACTTTATCCGAGGCAAAGATAGCCAAGGTAAGTGACTTTTCATCTAGTTCAAACTTCTGCTCGTTTACGCATGCAAAGAAGTTTAACCTGCATACAGTAAAGATGAGATTATATGTATTCTAAAAAACAGAGTTAAACCTTTCAGATAGATCGACTGCTTTGCAGAAAGGCTCGGGGTTGAGGTTACGGTCTCAGTTTGTCACGGTTGTTGTGGATGGATGCCAACATACGATAAGAAGCTGTGCAAAATAAGCGTCTTCTTCCGCTGTGGGCTGGACTTTTAATGTTTTGTAACAGATGAAAGTTGAGATGGATGATGGTTGACACGGAAAACATATGGAAAAGTACATATAAGATAATCTAATATATTATCTGTAATTTCGTTATAATTTTGTATAAAACATTATAGTTATACTGTCAAAATAGGATTCCACTTAGAGTTGGAAAGATTAGTTAATCAATTAGTCGATCGACAGAAAAGTAATTGGCGACTATGTTGATAATTGAATAATCATTTAAGTCATTTTTCAAGCACAAATACCAACATTTCCTTAGTCCAAGGCTCTCAAATGTTCAGAGTTTGTGGATTTTCCTGGTCTTAGGAAAATGTAAATTTGATATTTGGGTGTTTTTGACTGCTGATGACGTCACTTTGGACTTCAGGATGTTTTGATGGGTGTTTCAGGTGTTTTTCACCATTATCTGATGTTTTATCGACCAAATGATTAATCAGTAATTTGTTAAAATAATTGGCATATTAATGGATAATAAAAAATAATTGGTCCACCAAATGTAAATATATGGTTAGAACTAAAACAACTACCCTATTAATCATTTAGTTCCTTGACGTTTTTTGGAAGCAAGAATGTAAACAAATCTTTACGTTTGGCTTCTGAACTTTCTTGCTTTTTTTTTTGTTTTATGTGATAATAAACTGAACATCTTTGATTTTGGGGTATTATTATTATTATTATTATTATTATTATTTTGATTCAACAAAATAATTTACAGACAAACTGACATGTCAATCATTTTTGTTTGCAGCCTTATATGTGGTAATATTTTTTTGCCCAAGTATCAAATATTGATTAAGTGTGTTCCTTTTTTAGAAGACGACCACCAAACATCACTGATAAATCAGAATGGAGAAATATGTAAGTATTTCACAGTTGTGTCTCAGTCTGTGCTGAGGCCCCGGTGTGTTTCTGTGGTGTGGCTTTTAATCAGTTTAGAACAGCTTGATAGAGATTTCAAATGCAGCAGTCATATTTCTTCAGATGTGATTTCTCATCTACTTGATTAGATTTTTCAAATTTACAACCCCAGTTACCTCTAGGCTTAGTGACCTGAGGGACCTTGTTGATCACACACTCTGTTGTCCGATCACAAACCTATAACAATCCATATTTGCCATTAGCAAAGTGCTGCAAGTGTACATTTTCTGTCTGTTTTTTTTTTGTTTTTTTAACCAAGGAGCTTGTGAAAAAGTGTTTAGAAGCTTGAAGGAGAAGTTTGTATTTATATCTGACCAGCTGCTGGAGAAGCGTGTTCAAACAGCTCTGATTGAAAGTTTAAACTGCTTAGTACCCCCAACCCAAAGTCCCCCTACAACTAAATGGCCAATCCTGAGAACTTGTAAAAGCTGTAAAATAGACAGATGTCTGAACATTCCTTTCATTACCAACAGCAAGTCTTGTTGTTTATCAGACAGCGATGTTGTTGCTCCAGGGTGCCATGTCTACCCATTCACCTTTCAGATCCCTTCTCAGTAAGTAATCATTATTTTAATGGTTCCAAAATGTGTTATAGCCCTTTATCCTCTCCATATGTAGTTTTTCAAACACTGACCCAAGTCATATAATTTGGAAATATGGTACTTGAATAATCTTCTGAAAAAACAGTTTTGTCAGATTTTGCAACCACCAAGAAACAGCAGTGTGTTTTTATAGAAGTGTGTCACAGACTTACAATTCATGTAAAATTGTCCTTCTGGCCTTCCGATGTTGTGCATTAGGGATATGCCCTCCTCCTTCAAGGCTTATACCGGTAAAATTGTGTACTTGCTGGAAGCCAACCTGAGTAGATCAATGAGGATGAACAAGAAAGATTCAACTGATCTCAACTTTGTGTCGAAGGTGGACATGACCAGTGACCCTGAACTAATGGTAAGTGCCGAGTTACATCTTTATCATTCTTGTCATTCCAACAGAAAAAAAATCTGTGTGGGTTAGTGGTGGCAGCTGAATGACTAAAACTCAATCCTTATCTAGTACCTGCATGGGCATGTAGGTGTTTGCCTTCAGCAGACCCACGCTGCATAAACACTGGCTTAGACATGTAAACAAAATATTCCATTTTACCGACAAGAGCACACTGTGAGGCCTTATACCTAAGTGTATATGGTTGAGATGTATTTTGGTTAATTTAGAATTACACCTGTTGAATTGGTTCAATTAGCACAACCTTTTTTTGTGCACACAGGCAGTGCACATGCACATTTGAGACAGAATTAAAGCTAATATGTTGTTTAAAGGTGTACTATGCAGGAGTCATCGGTTGGTTGGTCAGCATTGAAAGAGAGAGAGGCACAGAAGCTGTGGTCGAGTGAGCTAGAGAGTGAATGAAGAGAGAGAGAAGCTGGCGAGAATAAAGAAGTAAATCAGATAAATAAAATGTTATTTTATCATTGTTTCACGGCAGTTACGTTCTAAAGCACAATAAACATGCCCGTACCTCTGCATAACCCTGTGGGAAGGTGCCGCATTGCCAGATTTTGTGTGAATGCAGAGCTTCATCTGTTTACACCTGGCATTAACATCTGTCTCTACGTGCGTCTTGAGTGACCATTTGTGATCAGATCTCACTTCCCCGTTCTATATGCAAATAAACATGTACATCATTTCTGTTTGCAAAAAACAAATTTGTTTGTTTTTAACTGGTGGGAGGACCAGGGGTCTGTGTACCCTCCGTCCAAAACTGTGTTTCTTGTCTCTTGTTTGATAACAGGATAAACAAATATACAATGCATTGTGTGCACCCTCACAAACATCAAATGCCCATTCTATTGATTTGCTCAAGCGCCATGTCTGAACATATATGTGTGTGTATGTATGTATATATATATATATATATAGACATATAGACATGTATAACAAATATAGAGTTATATGCAGTGATCTCCCAGCAGCTGGGCCATTGAGAGGCACTGTGCACATTTACACACAAGGCACAGCAGCCTAACTTCACTGATTATTTAAATCTCCCGACACGCAGACAGGATCGGTTAGGATCTAATGTTAATTAATGTTCTGTGTTCTTCTACACATCCAATAGGTCAGCTGTTACTCACACACACAGTCCAGGTTACTGCTGCTACTGTTACTGCTGTTACTGCTGTCACTGCTGTAAAGCAGCCGTCCTTCTGGTAAATCCTGAGCTCATTATGTCGAGCCGCACAGCAAAACTAGACAGGACAGAAGAAATTATTCAGTAACGTTCAGCTACTGAAATATTTTTGTAGATAGACAAGCGAAAAAGTTTTTTTCTGGTTTTGGTCAAATTTCTATTCCAGTTGTTGATTTGAAGAGGAAAACAGGTTAGGGGAACGGGAAGAACAGGAAAAAATGGGAGGTGGATTATGTTTTTTTAATTCACATGAAAAATAGAAAAACAAAATAATGCATTTCTTTGTTCTGTTATCAAAAAAAGTTTAACATAACTTTGGACCAGGAGGCAGCAATGCAATTCCCGTGCCTAGTCTGCAGAAAAATAGAGGAGGTCAGTAGAGTAGGTGGTCCTTCAATGTGGCCCAGGACACATTGCCTTTACACTGCTAAATGAATGTGGCCACATGCGGCCCAGACCAGAGACAGAGAGCAGAGGGGAGCAAAGGAGAGAGACGTAGACAGCGATGTAACCTGGTTACTACGCTACGAGTCCAGACCTCACACCCAGCGCACTGTTATTAGCTAGGAGCTACACACTCAATGCCCAAAGGTTTACGCCCAGAAGCGTCCCGAACACAGCAAAATAATAATAAAATACAGGCAGAGGGCAGAGTCTCTGCAGATAAATACACCGCCACACACGTCTAGTGGGTCATACTTTGTTTTCTAGGAAAATCCTACATGGTATACCTTTTTAAGTGTCATTGTGTTCGTTGTATTGCATTTATTAATTTGTGTATTCTTTCAGACACCACAGCATGAGACTAAAGACAAGAAATTGAAATATTTCAACTCAGGAACAGTAGCCATGGATGTGAATATTGAAAAAACAGGATACTTCCAAGGTGAGAGCGCTCAACGTGATATTGATACTCATTAGTCTCGTACCAAAGTTTGTTTGACGTGAGGCATTGCTGGTTTGTTTTGCAGGAGAGGGATTAAAGGTTTTGGCGTACATTCAGAACAACTCATCTCGTAGAATCAAGCCAAAGTACTGTGTGTACAGTAAGCACAGCTTCTTTGCAAATGGGAAGAGAAGACTCCATACTCACGACCTCCTTAAAGAGGTGGGAGAGCCCATCCCTGCGTCTGCCAGCGAAAAGGTCACAAGGGTCATCACCATCCCCCATGATGTGGAGCCCTCCATCCTCAACTGCAGCAACATCAAAGTGGAGTACAGGCTGAGGGTAAGCACCTCAGGAGGCTGACAGATATGTGTGTGTACTTATTCTCATGTGACTGCATAAGAAATAACTTAGGTCTCTTGTCAAAGTGTTTATTAACATTCATTTTTGCTTATTTATCTGGCATTTTAACACTATTGAAAGGAAATCTAAAGTAGCATGTCAATACAAATTAGACCTTGTAATAATTTATCATCAAAGAAGTAAGTAGAAAAAAAGTTTTTGTTAAAATCCTTAAATTCTACATTATTTTTTTTTATCCTTGATTAAACATCTACCACTCCCTGAAGTTTCTCTAGCAAGTGTGATACTATGCTCTAAATATTTAATCTCTGAGTTATGTAGCAGTGATGTTGACAATTAAAAATCAAGGGGTATTGGTTATTAGTAGGTCTATTTATCTAGATAAGATTCTCCTGGCTCACCAGCCTTTTACAAACATCATGACATTTGACTGTAATCTTACAGCTGTGCTTTTCAGAGCCCAAATGCTATTGAAACCATCCATCTCTCATTGTTTTAAGTGCTTGCTAAAGGAGGGGGTTGTGCACACAGAGAAATGCAAATAATTGTGACAGACCTGTTTAACCTTGCGGAGCAAAGACCCAAGATTTGCTTCGCGTTTTTCACTCATCTCAAAGAAAAATGATCTGAGCAAACAAGAATATGTTAAGCGACATCCTCAGTGCATAATAAGCATAATCTTATGTCTGAGAGATTAGTTGGAAATATTAAGAAAAAATATAAACAATATAACAACAACAATATTTTCCACAGGTTTATCTGGATGTCAAATATGCTTCAGACCCTGAGATCAAATTTCCCATCGTCATCCTGCCAGCCTCTCAGGCTCCTGCTGTGGCACCACCACCTGCTTTTGCTGCCTTTGGATTTGAAGCATTTGGCAACCCAAACCCACCAGTCCGGGGTGTTGTACCACCACAACAACCAACAGCACCTCCACCATTTGATCCCCCACCTTCATATGGCGCATATGCAATGTACCCTCCAATGACGGATTATGGCAATAAATACCAGTGATGTGACGGTGAAGATACTTGGACATTTCAAGGAAACAGAGTAAAGGGACAGAAAAGGAAATTACAATTACTGCTATTTCAAATGTCAACCTGTATTATCTTCATTAATTTGTCAATGTATTATAGAGTTTTGTTTTCTTTATTACATAACTCTTGCTATACAATATTAATATTACTATGGTAACATACTTAAAAACAAGTAGTATTCATTAACCTCGCTTGATAGAAGGGTGATTTCTGAGAGTTAACTAGTTTGGTAGAAACCACTATCTATAGTTATATACTGTGTGTATTGGACAGTAGCAACAAAATATGTAGCATTATTTCCAAAACAAGCTTTAAAGTACAAAGCACTTTTACAAAGTAGAGGTAAAAAACATTTCACTCAACCAAAAGACATGGGGGAGCAGGGATGTGTGTAACCAACGTTAACGTCTAAAGCGCTTTGAGTTGGATTTTGGAACTTTCTCCTCTGTACAAATTAAATAAAAAGCCATTATGGGCCATTACATTTAATTTACCTATTTTCACCGAAGTCGTCTTTGTTCTTAAATATACACCTCAACCTCCATACAACATGTTTTTTAAGTGTCTTATATTTTAGTATTTGCTCCTGTTTTGTCTGTATTCTTTTATTCCACACTACATAACTGAGAGGTAGGTTAATATCTTATGAATATTTACACAAAACAAATTTTCAACCCTGTAAATACACAGTGTCTCATCTGGTAAACATAATGCAGGTAAATTTAGTTTATTACACTTCTGCTAAAAATAAGAAAAGGTTGTTTCTAATAGGTGAAAGTCTCCCCCATGTTTTCCTGTCACTTCAAATAAAAATACCAGTTTATGATTGTGATTAATAAACTATATGATACATTGATTTAAAAAAATGAACACAACCAGGCACAAACCAGAGAAAAATAAATCCCTTAAAGCTATATCACTGTGAACTCTGCTTAAACATGAAGAAATGTGCCACATCCTTGCTTTTAGGTCTAGCATGTGACTGACATAACATTTGACATGAAGATTATTATCTGGTTGTGACGTTGTAAATCACTGTGATTTTATCACACACCAAAACTAATCACAATTACATTTCAGGGTTTATATATGCAGCATTCACTGAAACTAAGCGTTTCATTTCAGGAAATTGATTGAAAAAAAAAAAAAACAGCAGTAATGTGTTTTTCCACACATACGTGGCTGTGTGAGACAATTCACAGACAGTTTTCAGTAGTTTTATAAACCTTCAAAATATATATTTTCTTCCTAATTGAAAGTGTTCACAGTGAAGTCGGTGAATTATCCGCTACAATAATGACATTGTCTTTAAGAGACAGACACTTTTTAAAAGATTAAGCTTTAGCTGCTCTGAAAGGTGGTCAAACAGCTTTCCTTAACTCAGTCATATCATTTCTACTGCCCTCTTGTTAGTAACTTAGTTGTCACACTTCTTTGAAATGAAATTCCATCATGATACACATGCAATGGGCAGTAAATGGAAATTTTGACGGGACTGGAAATTATGTCATGTGATACACGTTGAGGAAGCGCAGCATGCGACAGTAATTACCCCAGTTTAAAAACACAGGTGTAGCTCCCCGCCCACTGAGGTGGCTGTCAGATAGCTTGTTCATGTTCAGCCGCGGTGTGATGTTTTCCTTTGATTATGACCATGCAATCGCAATTTAAACTATTGTTTTTCTTTTTTTTTAAAAGCGCGGTGAGTGCATGCTATTTTTCCAGTCACTTTGTGCGCATGCGTGTCTCACACCTGTAGTCACAGGTGATACGAAAAAAACGGGTTTAACAACATTTGTCTGTTTGAGATCAGCTATAAGCTGAGTGCAGCTGCGCAGAATTTACAAAGCCTGGGGTTCGTGTTGGTTTTACAAGAGATTTAGTTCTATTATGTACTTACCTGTTGGAGAATGACCATCAAAAATTTGTCAGTTGAATATGATGCCATCAACAGCAAAAACATCTTCACAAATGGAGATACCATCAATGGAAGAATCATCGTGGAGGTTTCTAAAGAAACTAAAATCCAGTCGCTAATTTTCATTGCACAAGGACAAGCTCGGGTTTGCTGGTCTGAACATTACGGGCAATATCAACATCACGTTTACTGGTCTGATGAGAAATATTATGATGTCAAACATCATATACTGAGAGAAGCAAGAAGAGATGGTAACGTATCAAATTAATACATTCACTGATTTGTGAAACATTGTAACTAATGCCATAACTTTTGGAAAATGAACCATTATCACTATAATGTACTGATACTAAAGATTTTATTTAATAATGATAAGTAACTCCACTCCAGGCACCGAAGTCATTGGTAAAGGAAGACATGTATTTCCTTTTTCCTTCAAGGTTCCTGACAGGTACCTATTCTTTCCTGTGTTAATTTAATCTTTATTTTACTTCTCATCAGATTATTAAAAAAAATTTTTGTCATTGTACTTCACAGAAAAATGCCATCAACGTTCAAATCCAGCACAGGCAAAGTTGTCCATAAGCTGAAGGCAGAGCTCAAACAATCAATGAAGCTGACAAAAAAAGCTAAAATCCACTTCACATTTGAGTCCAAAGCAGACATGGACATTCCTGGACTTATGGTAAGAAATCATTAATCTTAAATCATGTAATGAAATGCAGAAGAGACAGTTATCTGACTGCATTCATCTAAAGTGGGGATCTGTTCTTTTAGGAACCTCAGTATGGTTGCAAGGATAAAACTGTCAAATTTCTTGGCTCTGGAATTGTTGCAATGGAAGTTCGCACTAAGCGGATGGGATACGAGCAAGGTAATAATCTAATCTGGTAAAGTTGTTCCTTACATTGTCCTGTCAAAAATCCTGCACTTGAAGGATTTTGATTCACATCCTTTCTTTGTACAGTCACTTGACACTTTCATTTATCTGGGACAGCAAGTATATTATGTTTGTAATATGCAACCAATATGCAAAAATGCAACCATGTAACCAGGTAATGGAAGCCTATTTTTCCCACAGGGCTCTCTCCATCTGAACGCTGTTGATTAGTGTTGCTTATGAGCTGAATTGTGATGGTAGGATGACACTGCAACAACTGTTCTTCCTTTAGCTGCTTATTCCATAGAGACCCTGAACAGATTGTTAAAGGAAATGTGAGCCTTGACCTCAGGGAGGTCATGGCTGGTCAAACCTGCTGCACACTGAGAGTCATTGAAGCCATGATGCGGACCTAAAAGGAACCTGTAGGCAACAGGATACATAGGGTGTAAGGTGTGGGGGAGGGTCAATAGGTGTTCAACAACAAATGTTGGGCCAGTGTCCTATGGCTCAGGCATGGGAAGAATGTGGTTGTACCTGCTGCCTCAGATTACTGGGACATACCAATCGATGCCGGAGTGATAGTGTCTGTAAACAACTGAGTAGACAGAAGAAAATTCTTATTATTTTTTTTTTACCATCATTGAAGCAGGGATGAAGTGGGCAGTTGGTGCTAATCCTCAGTTACTAAAAAGTGTGAGGTTTCATTCTGTCCACCCATTTATGGTTTTAATGATTGTTTTGAGTATTTTAACAGATTCTGGCAGATTTTATAATATTGTAGTTGAGTTTAGCCAGACTTTTACTACAGTATTGTTGGAGCTGGGAGGAACACGGCTGGTTATTAGCAATAATTAATAATCATCTGAGATAATTATTAGAATGAATAAAATGATTAATATGAATTAATATAATATTAATAACGGGATACCACCTGTAAACCAGGACCCATAACCAGACAGTGAGGTAGTCTCATAAAAGAGTTCACCTAGAATGCTAAAATCTGAGGGATATCAACATTCACAGGTGAACGATTAAGGTTTGAGCTCGAGCTCTGACTCTCTCAGTTAGCCATTTTTCACAATACATAGGCACAATAGTGACAAAAGACTTCTTCTTCTTCTTCTTTAAATATATAACAGTCTTTATATATTGTGAAAAGTGGCTGATTAAGAGAGTCAGAGCTTGAACTCATGGAATTCAAGGTGAACTCTTTTATGAGACTATGCCACTTTCTGGTTATTGGTCCCAGTTTCTGGATGGTGCCCCGTTATTATTAATTCATACTTATTATTTTAATAATGATCTCAGATGATTATTAATTATTGCTAATAACCAGCTGTGTTCCTCCCAATTCCAACAGTTTAATATATTTATTGATTTGCATGTTGCATTATGGGTGAACTTTGGGCTGAGTCTATGTGCAAATGTTCACCGTAGATAAAAGACAGATAGTTCTGTTGTTTCACAGTGATTGCTCCTCACTGATTGAGTTCTCTATTAAATAGCTGAACTGCACTGTTATCAAACTGGACTTTACATTGCACATTGCATTCCATCTCCACTGCTATATAATTAATTTTTTATTTCATACACTTCATTTCTTCACAGTCCATATTTCTTCTGCACGGTCGGTGTTTCATTTCAAGTTTTACATCCCATTCTACGGAAGCTAAGAACTACTCAATACTACTTTCAAGCATTTCCATTTTATTAGACTTAATGAGAGAAAGGAGAGTCAGGTGGAGAGAGGGAATAAGAGCCAACATATGACTATGGCTTTTTGTGCTTGATCTAAATAGTTGTTCTATCCATGTGACGGACAGGAATGAACAAATGAGAATGAGCTCCACCTGTGATAAAGCTCATGATAAAATATCTTGTTATCTTGAGAAATCTGCCTTTTGTTTTCCGAGATCACGAGATAAATTAACTTGTGATCTTGAGATAACGGCATTAAAAAAATAATTGCAAGCATGGCCGTTCTCAACTTCTGTACTATGTCTTAACTAGTATTCTATTTATTTGTTATATTTCATTGCTTTCTCCATAATACATTCAATATTTAATGTCAAATTAAATTTTTATAATTCTATTTTGTAAATAGATTTTTAATTCCATTTTAATACATTTTTAGCTTTATTTTACCTTACTTTTGCTCTATTTTTATTCTTTATTCTTCTATGCTCTTCAGACACATTCTCTGTATGCTTGCATACTTGGCCAATAAAACAGATTCTGATTCTGATATTTTGCAATTCATCTTGTTTTAGTCACAGAGAAGATGCATGTTCACTAAGAAGTTGTTCTTCACAGAGCAAATAAACATCAGCTGAACATCCTGGTTTTGATGACCTTTAGTAGTTGTTGTCATGTGGAAGTGTGCTCAATGGTGTGTCAGACCACTGTGGTGTCACTGTTGGGTGTGGTCCGGTTCAACAGAACTCAACATTTCAACTAAAGAGGACGACAAAACACTGCTTTTCAGTCTTGTATTAAGTTACTCAGTAATGTCTTTCCTTTGTGACTTTGGTAACAATTTAGCACCTTTTTATGTTGCCACTGGTTAAGCTCTTCACTGCGTATACAGAATAGTAACTGCTATCAACTACAGATGTGGGTCTAGGTTTAGAAATTGACTAACTTTCTTTTCTCTAATTTGTAGGTGAGGCTTTCCAAGTCACAGCTGAAATTGGAAATCAATCAAGTCGTTCTGTGAAGCCCAAATTCATACTGTACGAGAAGAAGAGTTTCTTTGCCCAGGGTCGCAGGAGAATGTTCACAAAGGAAATCCTTAAGGAGAAAATTGAGGCTGTTGCTTCTGGTAGCAGCAAGACTGTGACCAAGGTGATCACCATCCCCAGAGAACTACACACCTCCATCTTGAACTGCTCCATAATCAAGCTGGAGTACAGGGTGAAGGTAAACTGCACTGTATAGTGAAAAGATTTCCTTTTTCTGAGCCATACTTTTGTTGTTATGCTTGATTACTGAATTGTTAGAACAGCTGCTGATGGGAAGCTTGTAGGTTTTTTCATTGTTCCTGTTTTCATTGTCTGAAGGGTCTTATTTTTATTTACTTATTTTTACTTATATACTGATACTGAATACTGATATTATAAACAAACATTTTCAAAGGAAATACTTAGCACTTTAGCCATGCCATGATACAACATTATGCATAAAGGGAAAAAGGAAGGATTTTTCTCATTGACAGTTAGTAAAATGACCAATGACATACTGGTGACTTATAAAAAGGAAGAACACATAAACATAATCAGCACAGCTGCAAATGAATGAACTCAACAAACTCAGGAGAGAGAAATCTTATACCAGAGGGGACCTCTAGTGACAAGAGAAAGTAATTAAAAAAACAGAAGCCTCACTGACTTTAACTAGATTGATAAAAGAACTATCCAAATATGGATATCAACATTTCTATCTCACAAAGAAAAAAACAACTTTCTTTGCAGATTTATCTGGATATCAAATGTGCTACAGACCCAGAGATCAAACTCCCAATAGTCGTCCTACCTGCCTCGGAGGTCCCTGCTGAGAAAAAACTACCTGCCTCTGCTGCCTTTGGATTTGAAGCATTTCAAAACCCAAACCAACCTACCTGGAGCACCGCACCACAACAACAAGCGGCATCCCAGTCTATGGATCTCCCTCCTCCCTATGGAGCATACGCAATGTACCCCTCCATAACTGATCCTGACAAAAATGGAACAACATTTTAAATACCTACCTTCAGTCCACACCCTCCACCACTGGACATTACAGGCACCATATCACAGCTGCATCCTGGCAGCGAGAACTAGAAGGCTGAGCATACCTACTTTGGAAGTCAACTGTTGTACAAATATTATGTATTTAATGTCCATGAAAAAATAACCCATAACTTTTATGACGCTAGTTTTAGTCATCGTAAATAATAGCAGGACACACTTTGTATGGAGCCCTACATAAATTATGAGACAAATATTCACATGAATAGGCTACATTGTGTAAAATAAATGTGTGAACTGTGAAATTATTAAAACTCAAAAAAAAAAGAAAAAGAAATGTAATTTATTCATTCTTATTTGAATATGAGCTTTTATAGGAGTTAATTTTTTGAAATCATTTTTAAAATTTGTATATGTCCTTTTTTAAAAGTCTGTTTTTATTTCATGATGGTGTTTTCCCCAGTGACACCTTTATTTCATGTCACTTTTTATTTCATAATGTCACTTTTCATAACACTGGAGTTGTCATGTTACCAGTCACCACCCTCTCACCTTTCAACCAAACGTGCCCAATGCTCTCCCAGCAATCTTAACAACTGCTACCAAATTTAGCTAGTCAGCCCCTGGTGGCAGGAGCAAATACAATGTCAAAAGTAATTCTGAATCAATCAACTAAAGGCTGCTGCTGTAAATACACAGAGTACAAAGACATAGTAAATAACCTCCCCTTTTATTTCACTTAACAAGGCTGCACATGCCTAGCCGGCTCACTAGCTAGGCTGGGTTGTGGTCAAGCCAGTACTACAGTACTCAGTACTAAAGTGAAAAGCCAGTGTTAATGGCATCTTGCTTAATTTAGGGAAAAGATGTTTAGAGAAAGACACAACTCTGTAAAGAACATAGACAGTCTCTCTCTGTGGACACTTAAGCCAACAAAAGCTAGCTAAGTGCTCTGTACCAATACTGTATATTGAGCCTTATTTTTGATTTTGCACATCAAGGCTACCATACTTTAATTTCACCATGTCCTCCTCTGGTTTTCCAGCGGTCACAGTGGACACGGGACTTAGCTACCAGTTGATGTTAGTCAGTCTATCCAACAGCTTAAATTAACAGTAGGCGATACCATGGTATCTGAGTCAGTTGCGATACTGACCTCATGTTTCTTTCTCTCTGTCCTTTATAATTTGTAACTGACATAAAATATTTCCAGTGGGGAATGCCATAACTTCATAAACATGATGTTAAACAGTGCATTGACAAAATATGTACATTGCACAATGCTGCACTGTAGATTTGACAGTGTTTTCAATCGTATTTATTGAGGAATACCAATAAATATGCACACATATGGTATTCTTTTGTTATAATCGTTTGTCTTTGTGTGCATCCATAATGACTATCTCAATGTATTTAGCCTAATTTAGCCTGCAAAGCTGCTGGCTAGAGTTACCTATGTGAAAGTGACACCTTGTGGCGTGATCACATGACCATATGTGACACAGATACAGGTTCTGGAGAGGTCCTCTGCTACAGTGCATATGCCAGCCTTGCCTGCATCCCTGCCATTTGGCAATAGGGCTCCACTTTCGTGCTTCGGTTCATGGTGTGAGTTAAACCTGCTTCCAGTGAATTTATGGGATTTATTCCGGACAAAAGGTGAATCACCCTCTGTGGTCTTATCATGACTGTAAAGCATCTGTTGTTGGAGTACAACAAGTTGAATGAGCAAGGAACCTTCACTTCTGGGGACATCCTTTCCGGACGAGTGATAGTGGTGACCAGTAAGGAAACCAAAGTACAGAGGTTTTTGGTCAAAGCCAAAGGGAAAGCTGAGGTCACATGGACAGATCAAGATGGACAAACAACAGTGGTCCACAGAGACAAGAAGAAATACTTTTATTTTGAACATATTATTCTTCAGGATAAAAACAAAGGAGATGGTTTGTATAGTTTCTTACTCATACCAAAAGAGGAATAGTTTGTAGCTTTTGTCTGTTGGACAGTGTTTTTGAATTGATGAATATTTTACAGTCTGCAAAAAGTAATGCAAAGGTAACACTAAAATGTTTCTTTTTATAAGGTTCAGAAATCATTGGTCCTGGGAGAAATGTGTACCCTTTCACCTTTGTGATTCCAAATGTGTATGTGTAATGTGTAAAACTACCCATTTATATGGAATTTATATTTAATATAAACACTCCCTTACCAGCTGGTGAAATAAACTACTTCTCCCTTTTTATTTGGATCATTTCCTTACAGAGATATGCCCTCATGTTATGAGGGAAAATGGGGCAAGATCACATACAGTTTGCGAGCACAGCTGACTCAGTCAATCTGGCTTGTGCACAAAACCAAGACCGAGTTCCCTTTTCTAACCAAGTCTGAGTTCCCCTTTGCCTCCAAATCAGAAATAATAATTATTGGACTTAAGGTATGGAACTGATTTTCTCTTGAACTTGGAATAGGTTTTTCTTTTAGTTTCCACTTGTGTGCCAGTTAAATTTGTAAAGGCTTACCTCAGTCAATAGTAGCAAACATTATAATAAATGACAATGCAGCTAATGTGAGCTTAAACTGACACTCAGAGATTTCACTTCCTGATATCTCTTTAGGAGCAACAATATGCGACCAGCATCTTGTTTTTGGGCTCTGGAAAGGTTACTATGAATGTTATGTCAGAAAAAATGGGACTCAAGCAAGGTAAACATATTTCATTAAGAATGACTTGATATCTTTTTATCTGACTGGCCTTAACTGAAACATAAATGGCGTTTTTCTCCCTTAAATCTAAATAGGTGAGGCGATGGGAGTCTCTGTAGAAGTACTCAACAACTCAGCACGCACAGTAACGCCCAAATTCTACCTGTGTGAGAAGCAGACTTTTGTTGCTCAGTCCAAGAGGATCATACATACAAATGACATCCTCTTTGGGACAGGAGACTCTGTTTCAGCTGAGACCAGTCGCACTATAACCAGCGTTCTGAGTATCCCGCCACAGCTCCCTCCAACCTTCTTCAACTGCTCCATGATGAAACTCGAGTACAGACTCAAGGTACTTATATACTGTACGTGTTCAAAAATATAATGGGATTCATTCATTGTTAACACTGTCTTGCACCAGACTGCATTATTGAGTCATAAAGTAATGATGCAATGCAAATGTTCACTCTCTTAATTATTTAGTGCATGAGAACTGGTTTTAGTTTTTGATTTGTCTTTGATGCAAAGGGAGCAACTCCTTTTGACTTCACAGTAATTTTAATATTTCATTGATGATGTATTCAAATATAGAGTAGTTGCAAAAACATTTCTGTGCAAGAGTTTTTGTTAAGATCACAAGAAGTATGCATGTAGACAACAGCACCACACAGTGGCTGTATGACAGGGAGAGAAAAAGGGAGGAAGGGTCAAAGGGGACAGCCCTCAAGGCTTATTCGCCTCCACACACTAATGAAGGTACATGTAGGAAGAAGTGTCATATTTCAGCGTAACCTGTTCTGTCAAGCTATTATCTCATATAGTTTTAGGACAGTGTTTTCAGTAAACACTGGTGTTGGTGGTCAGAGAAAGACAGAGCAAAGTTTTCATACTGCACAATGAAAAGTGGGAAAGACGGATGAGGTCTGTAAATGTAGTATCAACGTTAGTGTGCTTTCACAGGATTATTATAAAATCTATCTGGATTTTATTTCAAGTAAGTCTTTTTGCATTTTCTCAGTTATATTTGGTATCCGGGAGCTACAAACTGGATTAAAAGTTATGTTTCTTTGATTGCAGGTCATTCTTGATGTCCCTCTGGCAAGAGACCCGGAGATCAAACTCCCTCTGGTCATTCTGTCGGGTTCGCCAAAACCACATCAACAAAAACCAGAGATCCATGTGGTTTAGAAAGCTCCCTGGTTAAAACGATGCCCTAGATCAAGCAGACAGCATATTGTGTGACAAGGAGCAACAGAACTGAAAAGAGCAAAGTGTGTCCACTCAATGTAGATGCATTTAAATAAGTGAATGTTTCTTGGGGAGGTTCAAACCAACCCGAATGTCAGAGAATGTGCTGACTGTATGTTCATATGTCCACCAGATGGAGATGTAAGCCACAGAGTCGCCTACCAGTAACAGTTGATCAATTAAAGAGTATTAAATGACATTTCAGCTGTTCTTTTTAAATCAATGACAAGACAAACTCCATAGTGTCTGGTCTTGTTTCAGCTCTACATTTCCTCCACATGTCAATGAGGCTATTGTTTGAGAGCTCCAAAATGCAAAAAGTATCAGTGGCCTCAAACATCTTTTTCAGAATTATCCAAGAGTTTTGTAACCAGTCAGCAATTACATTGTGGGTCCAAAATCTCAATTTTTTCAACCTATTTTGTGTTTCAATGCATTTAAACTCACACATGATTTTGGGATGAACTAGTCCTTTAATAGGATGAACATTCACACAACACAGCAGAGAGACAAACAATGAAACAGTACAAGCTGAGAATTAGACATTAGGGGTTTCTCACGCTCATCCTTGTTCATGGACTCATTTTGCAACAGAGGAAAGTATTGAACAAAGGCACATTCATGATTCTAGCAGTACATGTGTTACCCAACCGGCGGTTTTTAAGTGAAACCAGGCCCATGTTCTTGACAGAGACTCAGAGATCTTTCCCTGCCCAGGGACGGGAAACATGTTGAGAGCTGAGCATTCTATGGTTGGGATCCATCCTGGAAACATTAGATCTGGCTATTGTGACACCACATACAGCACACCCACCTACCCAGGGAGAGAGAGAGAGAGAGAGAGAGAGAAAGAGAGAGAGAGAGAGAGAGACAGAGAGAGAGAGAGAGGGAGAGAGAGAGAGAGAGTGTTTGGTTCTGACTCAGCACAAGCAGGCCCTCACGATTTCATTTTCAACCCACAAAACAGAGAAGAAAACTAACAATGTTCAACTCTCAACTCCATTAATAATACAGAAAGAGAGTGACCAATGCAGGCTTTGGATTCCACTGCTCTGGTGTACATGTCCCCTGCACTGCTACTGAGGGAATTGAAAAATATTTCAGCTCACATCTGCTGCAAGTGACCTGTCATCATGTGTCACTTGTTTGAAAACAGTGGAAACATGAAATCACATTCAAATATGTCCAAAAAGCTTTTAAACTGCTTTTTATGTTTCAATTATTTTAAGTGACTGTGATGACTTTGACAGTATAATGACTACATGGGTGGAGTAAGATGGACAGTCATTGATATAACCCAACAAATGTTGGGAAAATGGAAACTAAATGCTCAAAATATATGATTGAATAGATCAGAATATGGTTCTATGCATCAGTGTACACGCAACAGATTTAACTAATCCTTACCTCCCACACCTGCATAAAAATGAAGCAGCAGTGTGGTTCATGTTCGTCAATAAAATAGAAAGTATCAGTATTGTTTGGTATGATGGCAGTAGACAGTGTGACAGATTCCTCTGATCCCTGAATCCTACACCTGCGTGAAGACATCTCCAGAGCAGCAGTGTGGTTCATTTTTGGCAGCAGCCGTGGTTCTTGGCTGCACTGTAGCAGAGCCTGCCTGGTAACCAGTCTGGCTCCACGGACAGTGTGCAGGCTGTCAGCCAGCCAGCTCGCTACACACACACACACACACACACACACACACACACACACACACACACACACACTCACACACTCACACACACACACACCACAGCCTTGCCTAGTTTTGGAGAAGGGGTTGGGAGGTGTGGCCTCTGGCACCTCCCACCTTCGTAGCCAGAGTGAGTACCATGACAACCATGCGGGCCTGCTGGCGACTCCCTGTCTTCATCGGCCACGGTTGCCATGGTAACTCCCCACGGGGCTCCCGCAGATCAGTGGGATGGGCGTCCAGTTGACTAACCCTCTCCCAGCTGGGGAACGGCTGAGGGAGAGCAAGAGAGCGGAGTGAGGGGAAGGGCGGGTGTGTGTGGCACAGTAGAGCCTGAGGATGGAGAGAGAGAGAGAGAGACAGTGTGCTAAAGAGGGAGAGAGAGGAAGGAGACCTCAGAAGAAAGACAGGAGACGGTTAGTCTGACCTGCTGAAGCAGCCTATCTTTGCCTACTTACATCATTTACCTTCCTATCCTGAGTGAGCAGAAAAGCTTTGATGAAAATACACATTATGTTGGACACCAAGCTATAAATATTTCTAGAAATATTTATAAATTTAATTGTCCTCCCCTCTTGGGATAGCAGGAGCAGCTTTAATCCAACACACCCTTACTATGTGTATGTGTTTATTTACATGATTCAAATGAGTGTCCAGTCGCCACCGATCAGTCATAAAAGATTCTTCTTTCAAAAAGTGTGTTTCTGTCATCTTTCTACTATTTTCCAATCATGTCAGTGACAAGTACCACTTTTTGGGTTTGGACCCAGTGTAATAGGGCCACAGATGGCTCTGTGTCTGTAGTGCGGTTGGAGAAAGAAATGGCATCACTGGGTCCGTTGGCTGGAGAGTACTGAGGGGCTTTTTCTACTCTCTAATTGCTCCAAGCTGTGTCCCCTTCAAGGCCCACAGATACAGTTTTTCATGTGTTTGAAGGAACAGGAGTGACTAAAGCTGAACTTATTTCAAAGCTATGTAAATGCATTGTCCATGCCTTATAATCACATTAAGAAAGAGATGATTCAATCAAGTACATCATAATGAAGTATTTATTTTGGAAAAGGAGAGAGATAAACTTTCCATAGTAAACATTTTCTGATCTGTTGTAAGTGCAGAAAAGTTTGATTTCTTCTTTTTCATATAAATCCTTATCATATTTTAAACGTATAAAAAGTGACACAAGGCAATTCTGTCAGTGTTACAGAAGGCAATTTGCCAAAAAACATTCTATACTAATTCAAATAATCTACAGTTTCTCAGTTTATTTTTCTCTAGTTATACGTGCAATAATACTTCTATCCTAAAACTAGCTCTACATAAAGTGTATGACTATATTGTGCACTTGTAGTGGTAACCTTTGGAATTACAAATTGTTTTACTGTTTTAAAAAAATCCCTTGACACAAGTTGTTTGATTACACAAAGGATATAAAAACAAAAACCAGTTCAATTTTATTTATGAAACTCAGAGAAGCACCCTCCCCTGCATAGGTGGACATTGCATATCTTGCAGCCGAACACACTTTCATGTCGAAGTCCCTTGTTGGTGCAGTTCCTGCAGCGACGGGAGCGCTCTGACATGCGCTCCAGGCGGTGTCCGTACTCTATGGGTGAGTCTGCATGTCTCTTGCGTGCTGCCCGCTCCATGCCTCTTGCCCCTTGGTAGTCTCCAATCAACTGCTGTGCCAGGCGCACCCGGAAGTGGCGCTGAGTGAACTGCTTGCCGTTGAAGCCGGCTGGCGGCGTGCCCCCTCGGCTCTCTCTCAGGATGATGTAGGCGTTGACTATGCAAAGGTTGACATAGAACCACAGGAAGTAGCGCCACCACTTCTTACACGGCCTGCCAACTTGGTAGCATTCCCTCAGCTGGTCACACAGGTTGACACCCCTCATGTTCTCCTGGTACAGCAGCAAGGGCAGAGGTCGTGGCACACCGAAAGACAAACCTGAACTGTCCATGCTGTCACTCTCACCCTCCCCATCTGTCTCACGCTGCTGTTGTCCTGGACTGATACCCACAATACCTGGTGCAGAGTTGGTGGACAGGCAGCTAACCACCTTCACATCCCGTGTCACCGTAGCGACCAGGTTGCCACGCTGGCACTGGTAGAACTCACCCTGGGACAGCTTGCCGACATTGCGGGGGCGGAGGACCTCTGGGTAACCTTTGCGCCCCGGCTGGGTGGGCCCGCAGGCGTATAGTCCGTCCCTCAGCAGCCTCTGGAGGAGCGGCACTGAGGTGAAGAAGCTGTCCATGAAGAGGTGGTGGTACTGACCCTCCAGGCCACGCACTAGGGAGGTCACAACTCTGTAGCCCAGGGAGGCCACTACTTCATCCTCAGTAGGCTTGCCTACGTAGATCTTGGCCCGGTGGCAGTAGCCTGAGCGTGAGTCACACAGCATCCACACTGTCAGCCCCTTCCTCAGGGGCTTGGAGGGCATGTACTGGGTGGGGGAGAAACGTCCCTTCATCACAATGGCACACTTGTCTATGGTCAAACAGCGACTGGGCATGTACGCATCCCACATGGTGTTCTCCACCACATCAAGGAGAGGCCTGATTTTGAAGAGGCCGTCATATCCACGCTCCCCACGCACAGGCTCAGACTCACGGTCACACAGCTGGAGATACTGGGTGAGTTTTTCAAAGCGCCTGGCTGTCATTGTTTTTTTAAAGCCTGCATTGCCTATGAAAATGTCACTGGCCCAGTACATGCCAGTATCTGGAAGCTGATTGATGCCCATAAGAATGTTCAGACCTACATAAGCTTTCATCTCCCTGACATCAGTGGGGTGCCAGTGGGGGTCTGATTTTCCACTCCTCCTTTGCCGATAGAGGGCGTAATTGTTTGTTTGTTCTACCATGTGTTCAAAAAGAGAATCTGGGAAGAGTATCCGGAAATAGTCACGGGTGTCAGCATCGTCCCCCAGCGAGTGCTGAGGGCCACTGACAGCAGAGAATGGTTCGATTGAAATTACCTGGTCAGGTTCACCCCAGAAGTCGGGAGAAGTGCAATCCTCGTCCAAGTCATCTTCAAAGCTGAAAAAACTCCTGCGCTCCTCCTCCTCCAAATCGGAGAAATCAATATCCGAATCGTTTGAGGTGGTATCAGAGCAGTTAGTGGAGGTAGAATAATAACAGTCCTCTGCGTACTCCTCCTCGTCGTGCTTGATCCCATTACTACCAGTAACCAAAATTATGTTGCAGCCTCCTCCTGCGATGAAGCTGGCCGCGTCTGCAGTCTCCGCCGCGGCTGCTGTGCTCGTGAATCCATTCTCCCCCTCGCCGTCCTCCTCCTCCTCCCGCACTTCGTCTTCCTCGTCCGAGTCTGGCTTTCTGTAAGGAATTTCAAACCACTTCACATCGGCTGAAAGATTTAGCGGAGAGTCTTGGCTGTCGCACACCGTGGTACTTTCTGTGTCCGCGCTAGTTTCCAAAATAGTAAAAAGCTCTCTCCCTTTTCTTGCCGTCGCCATGTCGGGGTATTAAAGTGCCCCTGCATGAGTCTTTTTATGTATATTTTTTCACCGTGGAAAAATAATCGCACAAACCGGTCATCCGAAATGAACTGATGTGCACTTAACGGCAGCCTCTTCGAGAAAACTTGCTGGTCGTGGACCTATGCGGCGTCTATAAGCTTGATTCTCATTGTTTCCGCTCCTGGCTTTTCTGGGCTTTGTAGCGCAGTGTGGCCGCAGACGTCAGAAGCTGCATGCATGTCCTGCTTTGTAGGGCGTTTTGCGACTGCAGCTGGTGGGGTTGCTAGTTCGCTAGGCTGGCAGATGGCCGCTTGCTGTTCTAATGCCCGCTGGCATTCACCACTGTCAATAAGCCGGATACCCATCTCAGAGGCCGCGGAGATACAGAAACCAATGCGTAAAATCCAAACATCAAAAATCATACACTGTCAATCAAATGTCTAACCTCACAGTTGTCAGTGTGTGAACTTCCTAATAGCCACTGCACACGGCTCCTAAATTGTAAATGATCTCGTTTCGACCAAAATCTTTATTGTGTTAAAGTTTATTAAGGTTTTTATGTGTGCATCCATAATAAGGAAATGCGTAAAAACGCACCCAACGTGAATAAAATGCAATGATGGATGTTTCCACATCACACAGGAGCCCTTATTCATCCGTTTGCTCAACAAACTACACACTGAACTCGGGCAGAGAAGCAGCTTGTTCATTCATAAACATGCTTCTTCCCTCTGACAGGTTCCTACATGAATCTGAAGCCCTATAGGCTATTGTGGAATTAGGGACCTCCCTCTATTTTATGAATGTGGGCAGATACTCTTGTGTTTCACTCCAGGACTGATGTTGAAAAGCTTTCCCCTGATGAGATTGATTGATCCTCTGCAGGTTGTGCCAGGTTGTGTCACTGTTTCTATGTTACAGCCTGATTATTACGGTCATTTTCTGTGTGAATAATGTAGGAATCCACCACTACATTACCAGACACATGTAGCAGTAACACTTTATTAGTGTCAGCATGTTTTAATAAAATTCCATTATGCATTTCAAAATAATGATAATGATAGTTCTTCTTATGACCTACAGTGCTACTTGTGTTTACTAATTAATGGCAGAATAAACATCCCACCTGTTATCCCCTGCCTACAATTTGCAGTGTTTTCCCCCAGGTGTAACACCCCTGTGATAAGTAGAGGGAGCTCTAAATAGCCTTTGTGATGTGTGATGTGAGACAAACTGTGGTAGACAAACTGTGGTAGTTGGTCCTTTTCAAACACTAGGTTAAGATCCAGGATGTTTTTTTTTTTTATATTTTCCTGGCGTCACAATGTTATTGCTAATTAAATACAATGCAGTATGTTGTTTATTAATTATTATGCAGTGTTGTTAACCACACACAAACAGCTGTTCAGTCAGTTTT